>NC_134683.1:982500-2182500 GCF_024713945.1 Dermatophagoides farinae
CACTTTGACTTTTGAATTTTGAGCAGTTTGAAATTGACAACACCATCACCATCATATATAATTGTTGTTGTTGTTTTGTTCATTTGTTTTTTTTTAAATTTTCATTTTCATTAATTAAAATTGAAAATAAAAATTGTAATCGATCGATAATTTTCAAGGGCATTAAGTTGAAATTTTTTTTTGTTTTTTCTGGTTTCATCTCAGAAATCAACAACCATTAAATTGTGCAGTTTAAACAACAACAACAAAAACATTTTTCTATAGTCTCATGATCATCATGAATATAAAAAATTAATGATGAAAAAAAAAATTCCAAGCGGATAAATATGAAACTTGAAACCAAATGTCATAAATGTTGTGTTGTACATCTGTGTTACAAGTTTATTAATGTTGTATATATATTCTATTCAACGGAAAAAATTAAATCTATAAAGGTTTAAAAGTGTGTTTTTTTTAATTCTTTCGCCTTTCAGAATTTTAAAATTTAAATTCTATCGATCCAATTCATATGATGGAATGAATCGATGGAATAATAATAAAAAAAAATTCTTTCGCCTGTAAACAACAAAATGAAATTCATATTTTTTTTTTTTATTATTATCATCATAGAATCATAGAATAATAATATATAAATGATTATTATGTGAATTGAAAATCGATAAAACTTGAAAGTTTTATTTGCGTGTGACTAGAATAAAATTCTTTTCTTTTTTTTCTCTCTCTTGATAACCAACAACAAATTCCGGTACAAATGAATATGATGAATTTGATAATGACTTTTTTTTGCTATTTTCGTTTAGACTTTTATTTTTTTGTTTCAATTCGTGTGTCATTTTGTCCTTCATTTTTTTCTCATATATATATATATTGCCCATCCAGTTGAATAGCAGCAAAAATGATTGTATCAAGAACTGATTCAAACATTCCAAATGAACATTGAAGAAACGTATAATAATAATTGTTATTATATTGGCGAAAAAATGGCTTCAGAATTGGCTAAATATTTTAATTATGTTTACACTGGTTTTAAATACGTTTGTCGTATTTATTTTCTATTATTCATAAATCGTTGGCAAGATTTTTATCGATCATATTTTGAGATGTGTACAATAATTCGTCGCCGTACTGTTGATTCTGAACCATTTCGTCGTCATGTTTGGGCACCAATATCGGCATTGTTTGTATTCACCATTATTCTTTCAATGAAAATCATTTATAATTGTTATTTTGGCCAACATGATGATCCAATTAGGATTAAATTAAATGCTGACATTATAACCGATGCAAATCTACATCAATTTGCCAATTGGTTTGCCATATTATTAATTCTTAATTCTGATTTAATCATATTTATTGTATATTTTAAAAATACACTAGCTGAACATTTGAAATCAATCATTATTGATCGTCATAATGAATCATTTTATCGGCCATATCGTTATCATTCAATGATGGCAATCGATTATGTTGTTGAAAGTGGACGAAAAATTTTTCGTATCATTTTCAAAATTTTCATCATAATCAGTAAGTTTCAATCAATCAATCAATCAATTAACATCCTTCTTTCAAATGATCCAATTTTCCAGGTATATTGTTAGTCATAACCGATATACAAACAATTTTGTTTGTATTATCAAATTATGAAAAAATTTTCAATAATAATCAATTGATTGGTTATTTGAAAATAATACAGCTAATTATTAATTGGAAAATATTCGAAATATTTGCATTGGTTTGTTCAATAGCCGGTGCTATTGCAACATCGATTATTGAAATATTTTTCATCATTTGTCATGTACATTTTTGGCAAATTGAACAATTATTAATGATAAAAAATGTTAAAAAGTCATCATCAATTTATAATCAAAACAATGGTAATGGACGTGTTGGCCGAAAATGTCACTATAGAATCATAAAAAATTTAGATAAATTTCGTTATTATAATACAAAAAATTTATCATTAATATTTGAAGCCAATCATTGTTATGGACGTACATTTTTCGTATCAATATTTTCATTAATGGTGTTCAATTGTTATCTGGTCATATTCATGGTTACAGATCATACAACATTATTTTATGAAATTTTAATCATTATATTATGTGCCATACAATTTATATGTATATTTTTTATACATTATCAATTTGTCAACATAAATCGTCATTTTTATCATTCATCACCAATATTGATGAGTCGTATGGCTACCACAGAATTTGATGGTAAATATTTGCAAACAAAATTAAAATTATCCAATTATGCACAGGCAATGTATACAAAAAATCCATATGGAATAACATATTGGAGTTTTCAGACAATCAATATGAGTGAATTTGGAAAGGTAAAATTTGACTACTATATATTCAATGATTAATGTTTTTTTTTTTTTTTTTTACTCATAACCATTTCTTTTTCTTACCAAAAAAACATAGTTTCTTTTACTCTATTCACAATTGATAATGTTTATAAAAACTCATATGATTACGGATAAAAATGGCCACAATTCAGCATGAATTTTTTGATCAATTTGAATTTTCAACCATTGACTAGTGATGATTTTTCTGGAAAATTGTTGTAAATATCTCTAGTACAAGCGTACTATAATGTACGCGAAATCATTATGGATTTTCAAATGACTGATTCATTCATTTAATAATGATGATCATCATTAGTACAGAAATTCCTTTGATGACAACGACGACGACGATGACAAAAAAAAATCATTATATCATTATCATCAAAAAGAATCATGCAATTTAGTGAATGATTTCATCGATTTCATCGTAATCGTAATTGATATTTGTAAAAAAAAACAATAAAATCGTATGATGATTTATGAGAAACATGAGAAACATCTTTGAATTTGAATTCGAACACACATATACGTCACATAATTTAAAAAAAAAGAAAGAAAGAAAAAATTCAAGGGTTTAGAAAAAACCAGAAAAAAAAGATTCATATATTGATTCAAGTGTTCAACTATGAACCAAACTGATCATGGTTTAAATGGAATGAATGAATGGATGAAAACTTACTTGAAAATAAAAATAAAACAATACATACAATTTAAATAAAGACATTATTCATTTCAAAAAAAAAAAAAACAAATCGACGATTATGACGATGATGATGATGATGATAATGATTGTCGAATCAATTTGATTAATTTCAAGAGAATTTTAAAGAGATTGTGTTTCAAGTGTTTTTTTTCTGCAAATAAAAATAAAAATAATGATTATTGTTGTTGTTTAGCGAATGAAATAATGGCCATATAGAAATAGAAAAAAAAATTCGATGATGATGATGATGTTCATTATCAAGAATCCATGGTCATTACCAAAAAAAAAAAACGTTAACATACAACAAAATTCGAAAACAATCAATTTCGATTTCGGCTATATTGACAGTGGCATGATGTACATGGTATACAGCAGCAGCAGCAAATATTGCAGCCGTCGCCGCAGGGATCATTCGAATTTCATTGTCATGATGATGATGATAACGATGATGATGATGATGGTTGTCATTATGAATCTTTGAATCCATTAATTCTTAAATTCAATTTTTTTTTGTTCTTTGTTTATTGACATTTTTGTGAAATATCCATTCAAATCGTCAAGTAGCTGTGTGCGTGTGTGTGTGTGTGTGTGTGTGTGTGTAAGTAGACAATTTGAAATTTTTTTTTTACATATACATGGATTTTATAATCGAAAAAAAAGTATTAAATTTATTTACAGAATGAACAGAAATAAAAGAAGAAGAAATTTCATCATCATCAACGATGATCAACGATTGAAATCGAATGAATCTTTTTTTCACGGTATATAAATATCATTTAGGATTTAACTCTTGTAACTTGTGTTCGACCATTATTAGCATCAATAAACATTTATAAAACATTCGAATTGGCAACACACAACAAACAACAATAAACCTGAATGATGATGAAAACTTTAAAATTTTTATTCATAATCGGCTGTAGCATTACATTATTCGTCATCGTCGATCATGCAGCAGCAGCACGTTCAACAAAACGTGCTAAACGTGATCCATGTGGTCAAAATGAATTGAATCAAATGGATAAATTAATATCCAATATATTACCGTTTAATAATCCAAAAGTGCTACCACCTGAAACTATTGAAGGTATTCCACAATTTTGTCTGTAAGTAAATTTGGATTTATTTTTAATTTGTAAACAAAAAAAATAAATTCTCGTCCACACAGCCATTATGGTGATGTTCTGACCAAAATCGAATCATTGAACAAACGATGTATGAAAGAAACACAACGTAATGTTATTGCCGTGATGATCTATAATATTAAACAATCAACACGTGGTATTTGTTCGAAAAAGGCAATTCAATCGAAAAAATTGACACCGGCTAAAAAGAATTTTCTACAAATGAATCGTTGCATAAATGGTGGATCACAACAGCTGAAAAAATGTTCAGAAACAGCAGCCGGTTATTTGACAGCCATTGAAAAGGTTTCAAAAACACAACGTATTCCAATGTTATGCTGGTAAGAGTTTAAATTATGAAATATTTTTCTGTGAAATATAAAATTTTTTCTTCTTTTTTCCAAAAAAAAACTCTAGCGAAATGATCAAAGCACGTGAATGTTTTCACAATGCAATTCGATCGGCACCAAATTGTAATACAGCCGAATTTGATAAAACATTAGCCGAAATAGTAAAATCTGTAAGCAATGGTGGTGATAGTCAACTACGTTCAATTTGTGGTGATTATACAACAAAACAACGATGTTCAAAAGTAAAACTTCCTAAACGGCAAACACCAAAAGATCAAAAATCATTCATACAAACAGCATTACATTTATTGGAAGATTTGTAATTTTAAAAAAAACGGAAAATGGAAAATTCAAAAACAGAAAGATGAAAAAAATGTTTTTTTTTATAATCATTAATTATATATTTAACAAACAAAGAATTATGATTAAAATTAAACACACATGAATAATGTGAAGAATTTAAACAACAACAACAACAAAAAAAATAAAAATATTCTGATGAACAAAACAAAACAATGAAAAGAGAGAGAGAATCACAAATCATCATAATGCCGTATTCGATTAAAATAACCAAAATCTGATTCATCATACCAGTATCCATAGATCCAAAAAATCAGATATGTTATTGTTGTTGCCAATAAAAATAATGATATAAAAAGAAAAATCCATGGCCATCGTAATGGACGAAATCTTTGCATAATTGATTCTTGACGATTTGAATTTCCATTATTATTACTATTTGTTGATAATGGCAATGACGATGATGATGATGATGATGATGATGATCGTATTGTTTTTGCAGCAAAATATATTAATAACATTGATGGAAAGAATAACAAATGTACGATGGTTGTTGATCCAATTAACCATATTTGTATTTGTAAAAATTTTTGTGAATATTCTAATGCCAGGCTAATGATTAATGCTAAACAATTCCAAATAATATATGGTGTCCAAAAATGGAAACGTTTTTCACGTATCGATTGTTGTTGTTGTTGTTGTTGTTGTCCATATAGTAACCAATCTTGTGATAATTTTCCACGAAATAACATTAATAAATATGAAATTGTTGCATTCAATAAAAGTACGATAGATATAGCCATTACATATGGTGATTTTTCATTCAAATAGCTACGAATAAAATTCAATTCAATTCTTGTTGAATTAATCATAATATTCGTATCAATTGAATGAAAATAGAAAATATTCATGATGATTTGAAATAGAAATATGAAAAAAATGATTATTATGAACCAATTACGAATGGTGGAAAATGAACGAAAAAAGAATGATGATATTACAGATCGATTCATTGATTGTATTGATGCAAGATATAGTAATGGATCACAAGATTCTTCATTTGCTATTGGTGCTGGTGGTTGTGATGGTGTTGGTGGTGGTGATCGTATACCGGACAATATATCAGGATATCGTTGTATTGTTTGATAATTCATCATTTGTTGTTGTGCAGTAATTAATCGACGTCTTTGTTGTTGATCACCATCATTATAATTATCACCATTGTCATTATTTTGGCCATATATATCATCATTGTCAGAAATTTGTAAACGTCGACGATAATAATGATAATCATAACGTGAATACATTAACATGATCAGTATTTCATTCAAATGAAAAGGCATCAAAAGCAATGGAATGGCACCAAATAATGATATATACCAATCATTCAGGAATGTATCGAATACAGGTACAGGATTTGGAACGTATCCGATTGATGATTGATTGGTAATGTTAATTTTGTTCAATAAAATTTCGTTGTTGATTTGAAGATTTTGTTTCAAATATAAATGGATACCAACAAAAGGTATGATTATTATGAATATGAAACCGATAATGATGCCGGAGATTTTTATGATCCACAGTAAAAAAAGACGTGTATATTGTATTGTTCGCCAATCTCGACGTCTTCGTGACCAAACAAACGATGTTGTAGCCAATGCAACAACAATTACGACAATTAATGTTAACCAAATTGAACCAACAACAAGATGATTTAGATACCATTTACGTTCACCATTAATATCTAAATAATCAATCCATTCGGATGATAATATCGATACAGATGATGAAATGAGCATATCAAAATAATCATAAATAAGATGAACATAAATTGAACATAAACAAAATTGATGCAACAACATTATGAAGGAAAAAGTTCGAGCCATAGTTGAACCAAGTGTTTCGAAAACAATCATTTCCGTTGTCATTATGGTTGTTGTCAATTCTGAATCGGATATTTTTTCATTTGTTGTAGCCATAGCTGTAGCCGATGATAATGATTGAACAAGATTATTGGTAGCTGTACGTGTTATTTGTTTGAGATTTCGAAGATGAACACGGCGACGTAATCGATGTATGACACGAGATGCAGAATATAATAAAATTAAACTTCCAATCAATGATAATATTGCCATCGATAATTGAATGGTAGTTAAAGCAAAAAAATCAAATACAACCAATCGATTTGTATGTGATGTATTTGTGTGGCCAGAAAAATTAGATGTAATCACTAATGATGAATAAATTGATGGCACAAAAGTTGAACCAAAATTAAAAGCTATTAAACTAATGATAAGAATCGTTTGTGATAGATACCAAAATGTTTGACAAAAATAAATACGAAATTTCGTAAAACATCCATTTGTCCATTCAATTATTGGCGATGATGGTATTTGTTGTCCACGTTGATTATGTTCATTTTGAACATTATTATTATCACCATCAAACGATGAAAATGATGATATATCTGATTCAACTAGATTCGGATTGAATGGTGATTGTTGATAATGGATTAGCAATAATTCTGGTGGAACAACAGGCGATATCACAGTTGATATGGATTGTTGTGGTGCCAAATTACTATTTGTTGTTGTTGTTGTCATTGCCGAAGATGATGATGTTGTTGTTGTATCAATAACACCAACACCTAACACTGGTCCTTGAGATCTATTTATAAAACGTTCAGTAAAATTTTCCAATAATGGTGTATATTCTGAACTGACAGGATTATTATCCGATTCAGGTGGTGGTGCCGATGGTTCCGGATAATTCATAGCGGTTTGATTATAGAATTGTCGACTTGACATCAATGAATCATTATCGAATGGATTATTCGTCGTCGTTGTTGAACTAGTTGCTTGATTGTTGAACAATCTGAATTCATTATCCGGAATGTTATCATGTTTGGAACGTTTTTTGTCCGATCGACGCATTATTATTTCGTGTATGGAATATATTTCTGTGTTTCTGAGTTTTACTTGTAAACAACGTATTAAAAACAAACATCAATAATAATAAATTATTGTGGAAAATTTTTTCGATGGACCGTCACATATTTGGCTTCTTGTCAAATGTTTTTACCCAAAAAAATAGAGTAAAAATCAATAAACATGGCACAAGATTTATCGCCAAACACATAGCCTTGCCGTTGTTGATGATAATGATGTTGTAGTTTGATTATGATATGAATCGAGAACAAAAAAATTTGATTGTTTGATGATCGAGCCAGATTACCAACAACAAAGGGGAGTAAATAGAAATCGGAAAAAAATCCCAAATGATATTCTATCGTTCTATAATATATAACAACAAATGCAATATGAGATGTTGTAAAATGGAAAAAAAATCCAATTCAATTCAAACAATAAATGTACATAATAATTAAGAATTGCAAACTTACATTGCTAAACAAATTTTTGTTTTCGTTGACTTGATTATTAGATGAAATTGGACACCAAATTTTTCTGACCAAGATTTTTGACCTCTGTCTTTGGATTCGGATAATATTACTCTCACGTTTGATCATTCATTCATCCATAATCATAATCATCGAATACAAATAATGATAACGATTGTAAGAAAATCCCAAAGCGAATATATATTGAAACGCAATTAATTTTAACAAAAAAAATAAAATCAACAAGAACATTAACCTGTTGCTTTATAAAAAAAAAAAATTTTTATTAGATCCTATTCATAAATGATAGGACATAAATATAACTGTTTTCATTGATTTATCGATTTGTGTATATTGAATATATTTTTTCATCAAAGATTTTCAAATTTTTAATTGACATTTTTTTTGTAATTTTATTTTTAAAAAAATGGTTGCCATTATTGTTCATGGTGGTGCTGCCAAAGTTGCTGCCAATGTTGTCGAATCGAAATTGGCCCATCTCCGTTGTGCAGCTAAAATCGGTTTTCTGGAATTGGTACGTAAAAAATCTCGACCTGATGCTGCTTTAGATGCCGTGGAAAAAGCTGTTAGATGTATGGAAGATAGTCCATATTTTAATGCTGGCTATGGTTCATCATTGACCAATAATGGTCTTATTGAAATGGATGCCATAATTACGGATGGACGTAATCTGAATTTTGGTGCCGTAGCTTCGATAACCGATTATTCTAATCCAGTTTCATTGGCAAGAAAAATTATGGAACATTCTGAACATTGTCTTTTTGGCCGTGATGGTGCACATGAATTTGCACGACAACAAGGTTTTGTGCCGATTTCAGATCCACAACAATTAGTCAATGATTTGGCTAAACAAAGACTGGATGAATACAAAACATTTCGGAATGCAATCGAAGTGGATAAAATAGCAGCCACTGATAAAACGAAACCTGATGACCATGATACTGTCGGTTCAGTTGCTGTCGATTGGTTTGGTAATTTTGCTGCCGCAACATCAACCGGTGGTATTACGGGAAAACTTCCTGGACGTATTGGTGATTCACCTGTAATTGGATCAGGTGCATATGCCGACAATGAAATCGGTGCCGTTTCAACCACCGGTCATGGTGAAGCAATTATGAAAGTTTGTCTAGCACGTGATGTTCTTTATCGATATGAAAAAATGATTAATCAACCAATGGAAACAATGAATCCAATGCAACGAGCTATTATTGAATCATTAGAATCAATGAAACAACGTGTCGATGGTTATGGTGGTATAATTGCCATCGGTAATGGTCATGGTGATATTGGTTTTGGTTTCAATACTCAAGCAATGCCATGGGCATATATTACTGTTGATGATAATGATATGGATCAAATAATGGCAATGATTATCGATCAAAATGATACCATTGACAGTGCAAAAATCAAAATACGAATTCATTATGGATATCATATTGATGAACATTTAGAAATTATTGAATAATTTGTAATTTGTAATTGTTTTTTTTTTGTTTCCAAAAATTTTAATTTTTGTTTTTTTTTTTGAAATCAATTTTTAAACAATTTACTTGAAAGCACTATAAAACGTGCATAGAATATCATTAGCTGAATAAATAGATGAATAAATGAATTAAATTGAATTTAGATCAATAATTTTCTTACCTTAAAGAATACTAATTTAGTTAATAATGTAATTGGACCAATACGTATGCCCCATTGTTTACGATTATGAACAATACGTTCATAAATGGTTGCCATTTTAAATTTAAAATAAACATCTGTTGTTTTCATTGCCATACAACAGGTATGTTGTAAATCCATACGTATAGAATTGAGATATGAATTTAATTTTGACGTTACATATGAAAGTAATATTATGATCATCAATTCAATCAGTAATACATAATATAGGATAATTAATAGAAAATAATCATCATTTTCAATATGTTTTATACAATTAATGACAATTTGACTGCCAACAATATTGACAACGATTCCCCATATATTCATTTTAGCAACATATGGTTGTATTTGTTCAATAAATATAATCAAACGTGTATATGTTCGATATTGATTGTTCAATTTGGTTTTCATCAATTGTAATTGCAGTGAATATTTTCTATAATCATCCATTTGGATTTTCATTTCAATTAGACCGATAATTTTATTGATTTCCATTTTAATTTTTCCTATGATTTTTGTTACAATTCGTATGGTGAATATTTCCACCAATGATAATGTATACATTGATGAAATCATAAAATACACTACAATCATAAAACAATGTATTGATATTGAACGTAACAATATTTGCCATATGGTTCTGGTTTTAATGAATTTATTCAATTTAATTGATTGAAAACAAATGTCCATCAGTACTGAATGAGACAAAAAAAAATTTGAAATTTCAATTAGCAAACCAAAACAAAAACAAAAACAACAAACATTACCATTACTGATACAAACACCATGATGAATGTGGGAGAAAAATTTTTTAAATTCCAGAATTTTCGTTCGAACATTTTTCTGTGCATATTGTAATAATAAACACGTTGTATGTGAATAATGATGATATTTTTGTTGAATTATTTTCAATAATTTACAATTTAAATTATAATCATCAGTGAATTCACGTGAATAAATGATGAATGTACGCATCGATAATGATGAATGTGTACGAAATGAATCATATGTGAATAAATATATAGCACTGAAATAATATGCAATCAATAATAATGAAATTTGTTTGATTTTTTCACCATTACCAATTATAATTGTCGGATCATTAGTTATAAAACGAAATGTATCAGAATAATAATGATATTTAATATCAGTGCATAATGTTATATAATAAATGGTCATTAATGTCCATATTAAATAACGTAATTGATCTAAACGTGGTAATTGCCAAAATAATGGACTGTCCATTGTGTCCAATAATAATATATGAGCATAATAATCAAATATTGATCGATATCCATTGATGGTGGATGTGTAAGAACTGAGAAAAATTTTCGATCCATAATAATAAATATTATCCAAACATTGATTGAATGATAATTTCATTTTTTTGTTTGTTTGTTTGTTTGATTTCATCAAAGAAATTTTTTTTTTCAAAAATTCACATTTCACGAATGAATGAACGAACGAAAATAAAATACAAAACAAAAAAGAAAAACTTTTTTTTCTGGTTTCGTTCATAAAATTTTCATGATCGATGATTTATTTAACTGGAATTTTTTTTATTCAAAAAAAAAAACCAAAAAATTTCCGTCCACAACCACCACCACCACCGCCACCACAACAACAGTATCGATTCGAATTTTTTTTCTTTTTTGTTTCCACAATTCACATTTGTCAAATTTTTTTTTTCAATGATATTTCAACGATCAGATAATTGTTGCCATAGGTGTTGCCATCAATTCGTTGAAATATCATGTGTTTAAATTGATTTCAAAAAACAAAACAAAACGTCAGCAACAATGAAAACCAAAAAAAAAAAAAAAAAAAAAATCTTGGCAACCGGAATTCGCACCATTAAAGGAAATCGAATCGCCACACGCACACACACACATTCTTGATGTGCAAAAATCAAATTTAATTATCGATTTTTTTTTTCTATTTTTGGTCGTTGGTTAATTGTATTGTAAAAAAAAAAAATTCCAATTCAATTTACAACTATTTTTGAAGAGAATTTTCTCTCCAATTTGATTGATTATTGTCCAATATTTAAATCCATGTTTTCAATTACAATTCAAAATCAATATTTTTTTTTTTTTAGTTTTTTTAATTTTTTATTTTCTATATTGGAATTTACCATTGTTTCTGTTGTCCATTTGAGTTTTTCAAATTTTTTTTCCCTGAAGAAAACAATAATGAATGGATCATCGATTCTGTTGTTTTATTGTTTATTATCATTCATGATGATAATAATGATCGATTCGGTGCCCATTCGACAAACATATGATGAAAACAAGAATCCGATGGAAAAATTTTCACCATTCGATGATAATAATGATGGTGGCAGCAGCAGCAGCAGCAGTAATAAAGATGTTGATGATGAATCCAATGGTGGTAGAATTAAAAATTGTAAACACCGAAATATTTTTCTAATTCAATTCGTTAATCGATTTTTTTTTTAAATTTTCATTCAAACAAATCCACAACCAGTACCATTGAAAAGTAGAATAGTTAAAAAAGATTTATCAAGATCAGAGATACAGAAAGCTATTCAATTTGGACAACCAAGTTTGCAGAAAATATCGAAACCAATCGAAACAATCGGTGAACGAAACCGAAATGTAATCGATAATAGTGGTGGTGATGGTTCAAATTTGATGACAGATTCTATAAATGAATTATCACAACCTGTAAAACGTTCACCATGGATGAACAAAGCTCAATCATCTCCAATTGTTGATAGTGATGAAGAAGATGATGAAGACGATGTTGGTAGTGAAGTTGATATCAGTGATAATGAAAGCGTTAATAAACTGAGAAGATTCAAACGACCATTGGTGGACGATAAAAAATTTGATGTGATTAATAAATTGGATAAAGGATCAATAGGCGTTTCAGGACAATTTGGCGAAACTAAACTTGGTGATGGAAAAAAACCACAATCAAAAGTATCTAATGGTGGTGGTGGTGGTTGGGGGGATTCAAACGAATACGATGATTTCGATGAATCGGCTGAACCTGCAGTAAAAAAACAGAAACCGATAGAAAATAGTGGTGGTGGTTCTATCAACATTTCAGGTGAATCTGATGAAACTAAGCCTGGTAGCCAAAATCAATTGAAACCAAAAGTTCCTCGTGATATTATTAGTAGTGGTGGTTCAGAAGAATCCTATGAATCAGACGAAGACGACGAATCTACCGGACAAATATCGAAATCTAAAGTATCTGGCGACACTATCCGAAAACAACCGAAATCAAAAGTTCCTGGTGACTTCCAGTTTGAGGAATCCGATGAATTGGCTGAACCTGCGTTAAAAAAATTGAAACCAATAGTACCAGATGGTGGTCGTCCTATGGACATTTTAGCTGAATCTGATGAAACAAAAACTGATGGTCGAAAACAACAGCAATTTAAAATTCCTGGTGCTGGTGATTCATACGAATTTGATGAATCAGACGAAAAGGTTGAAACAGTTGGAAAAAAACCGAAATCTGGTGGTCCAATCAGCATTTCAGCTGAATCTGGTGAATCTGGCGAAGCTAAACCTGATAGCCGAAAACAACCAAAATCAAAAATTCCTGGTGCTGGTGATTCATACGAATTCGATGACTCAGACGAAGAAGATGAATCAGTTGAAAAAAAATCAAAACCTGGTGGTCCAATCAGCATTTCAGCTCAACCAGTTGAAACTAAACCTGGTGGTCAAAAACAATCAGAATCAAAAGTAACTGATGGTCGTCCTACAAGCATTTCAGCTGAATCTGGTGAATCAGGTGAATCTGTCGAAACTAAACCTGATAGCCGAAAACAACCAAAATCCAAAATTCCTGGTGCTGGTGATTCATACGAATTCGATGAATCAGACGAAGAAGATGAATCAGTTGGAAAAAAACCAAAATCTGGTGGTCCAATCAGTATTTCAGCTGAATCTGGTGAATCTGTCGAAACTAAACCTGATAGCCGAAAACAACCAAAATCCAAAATTCCTGGTGCTGATGATTCATATGAATTCGATGAATCAGACGAAGAAGATGAATCAGTTGGGAAAAAACCAAAATCTGGTGGTCCAATCAGTATTTCAGCTGAATCAGTTGAAACAAAACCTGGCGGTCAAAAACAATCAGAATCAAAAGCAACTGGTGGTGGTCGTCCTATAAGCATTTCAGCTGAATCTGGTGAATCAGACGAATCTGGCGAAATCAACCAAAAACAACAACCGAAATCAAAAGTTCCTGTTGCTGTTGATGATTCATACGAATTTGATGAATCTGAAGAGGAATCTACGGGAAAAAAACCAAAAACTGGTGGTCAAAAACAACCAGAATCGAAACCAATTGGAGGAGGAGGTGCTGCTGGTAGTGGTGGCCCTATTTCAATCGAATCTTATGAAGATAACGAGGAGGAAGGGCTTTCCAAAAAACTACCGAAATCCAAAGGAAGTGGCATCGCAGTAGGCGGCTCTAATGATTCTGGAGAAAAAACGCCTGAATCTAAAAGACCTGGATCTGGTTCTGATGAAATGAAATCTGTTGTCGAAAAGCAACCGAAATCGAAAATTCCTGGTGGTGGTATTTTTTCATTCGAATCCGATGAAGATGAAGATGAAGAAGATGGTGGTGGCCGCCCTGCCAAAAAACCTAAAAAATCAGATGAATCAAAATCTGTTGGAAAACAATTTAAACCGATGATACCTTCAATAAGTGAATCTGATGAATCTGGTGAAGCAATGCCTGATGGTGGCTGGAAACAGCCTGAATCGTCGAAACCAAAACCATCTGTTAGTGTTCCTGTCAGTTTGTCAAAAGAATCTGATGGTGGACCAAAATCATCAAAAGGTCCTACATTTTCTATGGAAGAATCATCTGATGAGTTAGAAGAATCATCAATCGAATTACAAAAATTAAAAACATCACCACCTAGAACTGATGTAGCGAAATCTATCGGTCAAAAAGAGAAAGGTCCTGGTATTTTATCTTCGAGTGATTTCAGCAAATCTAAAGAATCATCATCATCATCAGCTAGTGATGAAAGCTATGAAGAAGAATCTGAAGAATCTTCGAAAGAAAGACCGTCAAGTGGTGGTGGTTTTAGTTTTGGACCAGCGAAAAAATCACCATCATCAACAACAGTTAGTAGTAGTGGTGGTGGTAAAGAAAAAAAACAAAAAGACTCAGAAAAGCCATCAATTTTAAAGGTACTATCGTCAGCTGTTGATCATATAAAAAAATTAGGTGATCATAAACAATCATCAACACCGAGTAGTATTCCAAAATTTAGCAAAACTGTTGACGACGACGATGATGAAGATAATGTTGTGGACATTAACAGACCAAAAATTGTAAAAAGTAAATTTCCACGATCACCAAATGAAAATGAAACAACAACATCATCATCATCTGTAAATCCAATTATTATTGATATTGTGAATGATGAAGATTCAAAACCCGAAAAAGGAAAAAAACAAGTTATAGTTACAAAACCAGAATCATCCGATGAAATTTTAGATGAAGAAAAAGGAAAAGCATCATCACCATTACAACCTTCACCAACGCCACCACCACCACCACCAACAACAACACCACCATCACCACCACCAAAACAACAACAGCCATCGTCATCATCATTATCCCCATCATCAGGAGTAGGAGGAGAAACAGGAAATGAAATCAACAACAACAACAACAACGATAAACAACCACCACCACAATCAACAACAGAAAATGATAAAGGAAAAGAAGAATCAACTGATAAAGATAAAAGTCATAATGATGATGGTGGTGGTAATGGTGGAAAAGTTGGAAAAGTTACTGAAATCATCAATAATGGTATTGAGACAATTAAATCGAACGAAGAATTTCTTACACCAATGGCTATTATAACTACATCGGTATTGATCGTTGCAATCGGTGTATATTTAACACTTCATAATCAAAAAATGAATTGATACGCACACACACACACGATTGATTGATTGATGGAATGAATTTTTTTTTCCTTTCAATTCACTCCTTATAAAATTGTTTGTTTAATTTTTTTTTTGTTAAAAAAATTTTGCTGTGTGATATATATATGATGATGATGAATATAGAAAATTAAAAAAAAAATTTTTTATTTTAAATTACAAAAAAAGTTTTTTACTATTCATCGCCAAAAGATGGCGCTAATATAATCATTTTTGAAAATTTTTTTTTGAATTTTTTCGAATTTTCTTCGTCAACAAAAAAAAAAAAAAATCACACACATTTGAAACCACAATAGACGACAATAAACAATTTCCTGTCATCATCAATTATTGTCATTTGTGCATGTATGTGTGTGTGTGTGTGTGTGGATTGTTTTGCACTGGGTTAATTAGTCAACTTTTTTTTTTGCTACTTTCATCAATCATATATATGATTATTCTGGTGATGATAATTCTATGTGTTTGGCTAAAATCCCAAAAGTTTTTTTTTCTTTTAGCTTTTGATCGTTGATTTTGGCTGTCATCATTATGGATCAGTATTGTGGAAATTAAACAATATGTTAAACAACAACAATGATGGCGACAACGATGAATATTAACAGAGAACAATAATTATAATTTGAATGATGATGATTTGACAAGTAACAATCAACCAACAACAGGCAACTGATGAATGAAATGTTTCAAATTCAAATTATGAAAATGAAACAATGTAGTAAGCAAAAACGTCGACCAAAAATTTGACAAATTCATTCAATTAATTCATTTTCAACTACAAATTTTTTTGCATCTGAAACAATGAAAAAAAAATTAAGCAACCAGTAACACGATTGAATGTCAAATTTACGATGCACATTGGCCAAGAAACAAAACAAAACAAAAAAAAATTCAAGAGAAAAACATCATTATCAACAACAACAACAACAACGACAAAAAAAAGAGTTAATTAGCACCATCATTTTTATCACTTCAAAAATCGAATGAATGAATCCAATTCTAGGAAAAGCTAACCATCGGTGATAGGATTCGGTGAAACCAAATCCTACCACTATCCACTGGATATTGGAAACCTTATTTTATTTCGTGTTTTGTGAAATAGACGAAAAAAAAACCCCGTCTATAGTAATTTCATGACGAACGCGGTAAACAAAAACAAAAAAAAATTTTGTTTTTTTTCGATTCGTAAATTCTTTCTTTTTTTCTTTTGTTTTTGTTCTGACGTCAATTTTGTCCGAGTGTCCGGCTGTGTTTTTTTTTCTCTCACTTGATGATGATGATCATGATGATGATCATCATCATTATTAACAATGACGGCCAATTTTTTTTTAACGAAAAAAATTTTGTTTTTCTTGAAAATAATAACCAATGGAAAAAAAATTCTACAGAATAACCAATGGTCAGATTTTATATTCCACCATTTTTTTTTAAAAAAAAGAAAAAACTTTCAAGTGATTCTTCCGGTTGAAATATAAAAACGATTAATCTTTTATTTTCCCACTATTTTTACAATAATAATGATGATGATGATTATAAAAAGCTAATAATCGCTAAAAGCTAAAAAAAAAAATACTACTGGCTGTTGTGTGTTGAAGTGGAAATAGAAATCCCTCTTTCCTCTCTTCGCTTTTGCGTTTATCAATTTCATATTCCATTCTCTCTCTCTCTCTAGAATGAATCTCTCTCTCTCTCTCTCTCAAAAAAAAAATCTCTCTCTCTCTCTCTCTCTCTCTCTCTCTCTCTCTCTCTGTTTTGCGTTTATCAATTTCATATTCCATTATACAAATTATAAATAAAAGCAAGCTAGTAAGATTAGAATGAATCTCATTTCAATTAGTCATATTCTATAATTATACATTGAAAATCATTCAGTAAACAAAAAAAAAATCTGTTGATTTGAATATATACGTACATTTGATATTATTCGCCTTGGTTACCGTATTGTTTTTTTTTCGGATTTTGTTTTTTATTTTCCACTATCTGTATATCATCTAAATTCTCTGATGATTCTCTCATGCAAACAAAACACACACACACACATACATAAATCAAATTCTTGTTTTTACATTGTAAATAAAAATTCAGATTCAGATTCATATAAATTGATTATATAAATTTTTAATTATGTTCCAATTTCAATGTTTGAATCATCATCATCATCATCATCATCATCATTGTTATAATTGTTTTCTCTTGTTTGTCAAGTCGTTTTCTATTGTTTTTTTTTTCTCCACCAAACTATGATTCATACACACACGCACAGACTATATTCTGGTTTCAGTATGACCTTCGGTGTGTTGATCTTGGTGTATTCAACAAACAAACAAACAACAACAACCACATCATTATGAACTGTGTATGTCCCAAAAGTTTTTTTTTTCATTCTCGGTCATCATTTGTATATTGAACATTCACGCACACACACACACACACACACACTGTTGAGATCATTAGTTGATTATATCAATGGAATAGTATTCCAAACTAGTGTTTTTTTTTGTATTGTTGATTATAAATGATGATAATAATAATAATTTACAAATAGAAAAAAAATACTGGCCATGAGCAATATGAATGTTTTTTTCTCAATTGTTAACTCATAACTTACTTCAACTTTTTTTTTTGTTTTGACTTTGACAACAAATAACACAATGTTTATGATTTGAATGAATAAATGAGAAAAAAAAAGTTTTTTTTTCCTCCCCGCTTATATATTCATTCAAGGATGTTTTTATTCAAATATTGACTTTTTATTCGTATTCAAGACAATGAAACAAAAAAACAATGTATATCATCTGCAGCAATAATTTTTCGTTTTTGTTCATTGATTGATCGTTTGATTCAATGAATTAGGCTTGATCAGAACAAAAAAAAAAAAAAAGTTTCCAAAATGTAGCCTGAATCAATGATCATGGCCATTGATGTTGTAATATTAGTAGTATATATGAAAACAATTCTACAGAATTTTGTCAGAATTTTGAAATTCTGCACACTACCCCTGAGAATATATTGCTGATAAACCAAACAAAATAAAAATTCCATAATCATTATCGTTCTTGACCTCTCTATGCTATGAATATTTTAAATTTCAACAGAAATTTAATCGTAATAATGGACATTATTGAAAAAAAAACGATGATGATGATGATGATTGAAAATGAAAAACATTGATACGTGATTCAAAATGGTATTTTAATCTGAAATTTTTTTTCTCCTACATTAAAGAAAAAAAAAATGACCACAAAAAAGCTGATAATAATAACAAATCCTAATGTACACACGTAGTTGCAATTGGGATAGAAAAATTTTCGAAATAAAATCATGATGACCACTGATGGCTATATATCGAATTGGGTGCATTTTTTTCAGCCGAAAAAAACGCGTTTCAATTTATTTTCAATAATGGTGGTTTGCACACACACACACACACACACACGAATTAAGTCGATTAATTAATTATAAAATTAATGACGATGATGATCAATAATGATGGTGGTCCACATGTTACGTAAATGAAATTTTAACCATCGCTTTCCCTAATTCTTAATTTTCAATATGGCGCAAGTTTGTTTGCTTTCATCATCATCATCATCATCATCGTCATTTTTTTTGCTGATAATAATTGTCAGGTATTTCTCAATTGATTGATTCAATTCAATTGATTTAATTGATTACCAGAGAATTTGTATCGGGTATTGGGTATCTATATTTTTTAGCTTCATTCTGTGTGTGTGTATGAACAGTTTTCAGTGAACAGAATAAAAAAGAAAAATCTGAGCAAAATCATCCTTTCTAGCCGTTTTATTTTTCTCTCGTTCTCGTCAAACATGTTTTCGTTTTCATTTTCATTTTTCATTGCAAAAAAAAAAGATTTACGACACATACACGCACACACACATACGGATAGATAGTTTGGCTATTCATCTTCTTATCTCGAAATTCTTTTTTTTTATTTATAATCAGCATTGACAACGTTAACCAGAACGTTTATTACAAAGAATATTCTTCATCCATTATATAGTTGCTTGTTTGTCGTTATTGTTATCGTAAGTGTATTTTATGTGTGTGTGTGAATGATTTTTTCGTTTTTTTCTTTCCATTCACAGAATCACACTCTGAAGTATATAAAGATCAAACAAATCATTAACTTTGCTTTCAACAAAAGACAATGAAAATTTAATTTCAACAATTTATTCTTGATTCTTGATTCTTGTTGTATATGGTGTGATTTTTTTTACGCAATAAAGTACCGAAAAAAAAGAACAAATTAATCAATATATTCCAGAACATTCAGTAAAATAAACCAGAAACCAATCAACCAATATTAAATTGATCATTTATCGATTATCATTCGAACGAAAAACATACACACACACACACAACAATCATGTATCGACAAATCATCATTTTCATCATAAATCATTTATCATTATCCATCATAATATGGTTATCCATATTGAATGTATTACCATTGCAGTACCATCAACAACAGTATATTGATTGTTTTGAACAACCAATGATTACCGATAATGGTAATGGTAATGGTAAACAAACGGTAAGTTTTTTTTTGTTTTCATTGGAAAAATTTTTTTTTTGTTTCAAGTTTTTATTTTCAAAATTGATTATCATTGAAATTGTAAAATCTTTTCGTGATTTTCTGCGATTATTTTTTTTTTTTTGCTTTTCTCTTTCATCATTTTCTCTGGAAAAAACAGTTGTCGACAACTAAATCGATTCAATCAAAATCGAATCCATCATCATCATTTATAACGTTAAAACGATCAATTCGTAGTACAACATCATTTTTTGATAATTCATCACCATCATTCTCATCATCATCATCATCACCATCGAAATCATCATCATCAAGTTTATGGAATGTATTCCATTGGTTTCGGCCATCTGATCGTATGTCCGTTACATTTTTACCAGTAACAGGCAATAATGATGATAATGATAGTTTTAATGGTCGTCATAGTCGTTATAATAGTAATAATATTGGACGTCGAAGAAGATTTCTTTTCAATGGTAATCATTTTATACCATCACGTGGTAAAAAATCACGTTCCCCATTGATTATAAAAAATTCTGATCAAATTCCCTATGTTAACTATAATGATGACAATGAGGAATTGGTGGACAAATTCATTGAAAACAAAAACAACAACAACAACAACAACAACAACGATGAAACTGATTATGGAAATGAATCAATGGAATCAATTCAAACAGTCAAAGAACCATCCAAACAAACAATGACAATGGCAACTGATTGGATCAATCGATCAATAACCAAATCATTATCATCAACAGCAACGAAAACAAAATCAAATAAAATGATGATTATTTGGGCATTTTTATTACCATTGGATAATGATGATGATAATGTTAAACATTATTAAATTCCTTGTTTTGTCCTGTGTAGTAAGAAAGTTTAAAAAAAAATTCACAACAACAACAACAACAACAAAATTCCAGATTTAACAATTTCTATTTTGTCGAAAACAGAAATACAACAACAACAACAACAATTTCCATTGAATGTACACTATAAACAGACACCAGAAAAAAAACAAAAAAAAACAAGAACCGGAAAAATAATAAATAAAAACGGAAGTTTTTTTTTGGGTTAAATTCTTGTTTGTTTTTGTTCAAATTGAAACACACACACACACACAGATTTCAACCAAACAAAAAACTTTTCATCATTTTTTTTATTCCAATCTCTCTCTCCCAAACAATGAAAATTAATCAAAAAAAAAAAAAAAAAATATGACAAATAATGTCAAAGGATGAACAAAAAAAAAAATTGAAAATTTGCAAATTCAATCATTTTAGATCATCAGAATCATCAGCATCATCTTTTTTTTCTTGCAGCAGTTTATGAAGCGAGATGTTTGATAAAAATCTCGAGTTTTTTTTCAAATGAATGAAAATTGATTGAAATGAATTGAAATTCTTGGAACTTTTTTCTCCATCATCATCATCATCATCATCATCATCAATTCAACTTTGTTTTGATGATGTGACGAAACAACAGCAAAGTTTTGTCATTGTCGTCTTTGAATGATAATTAATTGAATTCTTAGGAACGAAGAAAAAAAAACTAGATAGATAAATATTCTGACGGTGAGAGAGAATTTTTTTTTTCATCAGATTTTTTTTTCTCTCCAAATTCAATGTTGTTGTTGTTGTTGTTTGGCCATAATAATCATTGTACATTATTTATGTATATTTTTCAGCTTCACCATCAGCTTCAGCTTCTTCTTGTACAGGATGGTTGATCTTTTGACTTTTAAGTTTTTTTTTCTTCCTCTATAATTGAAAATTTTCGTTTTTCGTTTTTTTTTTGGTTCGCCACAATAAATTCAATTTGCTGTTCACTGATGTGGAATTTAATATTGAAAAGAAAATATCTGACCAAACAACAACAACAACAACAACAACAACAGCAGCAGCAGCAACAACAACAACAAGAAGAAGATTAATTGATTTATAAAGTGTTGCTTCATGGTGCATCGTTGTTTGTTGAATCAATTTAAAAAAAAAATTTTTTTTGAATGAAAATTCAAACAAAAACAGTGATCCATTTTCCGGTTAGTTGATCATACCTAGTAGTAGTAGTAGTAGTAGAAGTATTTGTTGTTGTTGTTGTTTTTGTTGTTGTTGTTGCAATTTTATTACAATTTATTCTTGAAAAAAATTTTTTTCCAATGTTTTTGTATGTAGGCAATCCATTAGCTGATAAGCCTGTATGTACGACAACAGAATTGAAGCAACAACAGAATAGAATGTAGTGGATACAATGCAATTTTTATTCTGTGTAATTATTGTCTATAGTCAAACAAAAAAAATAAAAAAATTCCGTGATATAATCTAGGTAAGATTAAAACATATGTGTCTGTGTGTGATGATCGAGTTTACCATTTTTGTTTTTGTTTTTATTTTGTTCAATGTCTCTGTGCTGTGTGTGTGTGTGTGTGTGTGTGTGTGTATGTGTATGTCGTGATAATAAATGATTGTTATTCTTGTTGTCATCATTTTTTTTTTTTTTTTTTTGGTTGTGAAAATTTTTCAAACAAAACAAAACAGAGAAAATGAGAGAATAGAAAAATGCCGCACAACGGCAAGAATAATAAAGACGCACATTGCTCAACTCTGATCAAGATAATTGAATCATCCGTTTTTTTTTATTCTTGAAGATGAATTGAATTTTGTAAGGAAAAAAAATAGAAAAGAATCCATCGTCATCATCATTGTTTTTGTCGGTAGAATGTGAATAATAACATGAATGAAATTGAGACTAAACTAACCCCCTCCTCCGCACTCAAACATACACACACGAAAATAAACCTGAAAGTTTTCCAAAAAAAAAAAACAAAAAGCCCAATTTTATTGAGCAAACGTTTGTGTAAAAGATAAATCTTTTTTTTTCTTGTTCATTTTGTATGTGAGAATTCTACAATATGGCTAGAAGAATTTTTACAAAAAACATCATCATTCCATATTCCACATTCACAATTCATGTATATATATATCATTACTATGGCCGATCATCATCATCTTGTGTTTTATGTTTATTTTAGGCTACAAATACTGTTGTTACAAGATCCAAAATAAAAAAATTGAACAGAAAACGAACCGAAAATAATGAAATTTGATTTTCACGTGGTAGTAGGTATATATGCAAAAAAAAATCGAGAGTTTTAATCATTGATCCAATTGATTTTTTGTTTTGTTTTGTTCAGTTTTGCTTGATTTGATTTGTTTATTATTTCAGAAAAACATTTGAATTTTTTTTTCATTACTGAAAAAAAAAATAAAAACACACACGCTGAATGTTTGTGTGTGCGTGTGAATGTTACGCGACGATAAAAAAACCTTTGAAGACGAGAATTTTTTGTTTTCATTACCATCATCAGATGAATATAACGACAACAGCAACAACAACAACAACATCTGTGGCCCTTTCGTTACGATGAGAAAAGTTTTTTTTTATTCGATTCTATGGTTCTTCATTCTGGATATAAACATTATTCTTTATTTTTCCATTTTCCATAGTGAAAATTTCGATTTTTGAATTGGAAAAAAATACATAAGACAGAAAAAAAGAATGATACATTGTGTGTGTGAGAGAGAGAATGAGAAAAAAAAAGAGCACGAGAAACAAAACTTTTTCGTTTCCATTCTGAATCTATGAATTCTGAATGTTGGAATCATCAATTTTGAAACAAATATCACGAAATAAAACAATATACGACGATGATGGTAATAAGATCACAAGAATTTGATTCAGTCGATGATTTTTTTTCTCTCGTTTTTCGTTTTTATTATTTTTCACATTAAAAACGTTTAACCGGTGAAAAAAAATTTCACCGTGATCAATAAAGGGACAAAAATACAGATAATAGGAATAAAAAAATGGAAAGGATTCAAATGTTCATAAAATTCAATATGTCAAACGTAAATTGAATTGCAAACAAACAAAGGAGAATGATAAAATTACGACTTTTTAAATGATAATATTTCATTGTTTGATTCCGTTGTTTGTTTCTGTTTATCAAGTTTTTTTTTGTTTTTTTCTTTGTATTTTTTTTGCGTTTACAGTGAAAATTTTTATTTTTCATTTGCTAAAACGAATTAGAAATTTGAGCGAGAGAAAAAGATAACAAAAAGCTTAGGGCTTTAAGGTTTCACGGTCATTAACTAGTGTGTGTGTAATTCTATATCTGTAAATCTTTAAAAGTGCATGTTTTTGTTGTTTTTTGGGTCAAATTCTGGCAGGAAAATGTTTCATTTTCTTTCAGCAAAAAAAACCGCATCATCTTAATTATAAACAGAAAAAAATCTTCAAACCATAAAGAAACCCGATATATCCACACAATAATAAACATTAATGATGATGATGACCATCATTATCGAGTAAGTAAGTATTATTATCTCTGCACTGGGACGAATATCTTATTCTGGTTCCGTTGTGGTTCAACCGGATAATTTTTTTGTGTGTGTGTGTTCAAATTACTTAAAATATAAAGATTAAAGTCCATCCATGTACAAAAAAACATGTTTCAAATAATTTAATATTTTTTTTGTCATTAAATTCATTGGATTTTTTCCATTCATTCATCCATTGTTTGAAAGGTAGAAAAATCGAGAATATTTTTCTTATCATTTAATGGAATAATAATGGTTTGATAATTGTAAAGAATAATTCCTACCCACAAACCTTGAAAATGTAAACAAAACAATTTATTCGTGAATGAGTTAAACAAGGAATATTTTTAATATTGCCGAATCAAACTTTAAACAGATTCTACTTACAAATATCAAACATACATACATACACCTGCTCAAATTACAAATGAAGAAAAAAAAATCATTACTTTACCCGAGGATTCATATTACATCAGTCCAACGACCGATTAAATTGATGATAATGATGATGATGTGTGTGTGTGTATGCTATGATTACCAAGGTGAATAATTAATTTTTTCAGTAGTTCAAAAGAAAAAAAAAATTGGCATTTTTTCTGGAATTTTCCATTTCATAAATAATGTTGAAAAACTTTTTCTTCTTATTCTGTCATAAGAATTTTGTTTTTTTTTTGCAATTTCTTAATTCAATTTCTGATTTGACCTGATGATGTTTTATTTTTTGGCAAAGAAAATTTTGTCTCAAACATTCGAAACTGTGTGATAATTGGTTTTTGTGTGTGTTTTGGTGCGACATGGTGTTTCTGGAACATATCGATAGTTTATGTATTCCAAAAAAAAACGGAAAAAAATTCTGTTTCATCCATCATTAATTGAAAACAAGTACATTCTTGGCATTTTATTCTCTCTTTCTCTAGAATCTATTTTTGAATTTTTTTCTTATTTTGGAAATTTTTTAAAAAAAAAACAAGATTCAATTAATCTTTTGCTGTTGTTGTCTGGTTTTTTTTTACCAACACGCACGCACACACGCACACACACACACAGATCATCGATTATGAAATGGATATTTTTGTTGTTTTTTTCTTGGTGAAACAAATGTCAAATGTCGACATAACACGAAGAATTTCTTTTCTTCTTCTTCTTCTTGTCTTTTAGATTTTCAATTTGAATGTGAAACGAAATTTTTTTTTTCAATTAAAGAATCGTTATTGAACACGTTGGAATGTGTGTGTGTGTGTGTATGCCGGAACCATGTATTTATCTGAAAAATTCAATCATGGTGCAACAACAACAACAAAAAAAAATCAATGACCGACCTTGGATTGTGAATGAATGAATGAATAAATGAATTCCAAAGATAATTAGGCAATAACAACCAGAAAAAAACGAATGTGACCATCATATATAATTATATTTTATTACAGTAATCACAGAATAAACAAACAAACTCAATTGATGATGATGATGATTGACAAACAGCACAAACAGAAATTCTGATACACATAGCTTCACAACCAAATTTTCATCACCTTATCATGTGTGTGGTGTTGGTTGAATAATATTCAATATGTTTACCACCATTTCCGGCCAAATACAAAGCAAAAAAAAAAATCAAATGAATATATGTTTTATTTACACACACACACACACACACACAAATATGATACAGTAGCATCACGGTTATTGATAATGATAATAATGTATGTGTGTGTGTGTGATCCATCGAAATATATTCTATTGAATGGATAGAATCATTTTGATCATTTTTTTCCCTTTTTTCAAATGTTATTTCAAATCATTGAATATTCGTGTAGAATATGAATTTTGTTCACAGTGAAAAAAAAATTTCAAATTTCAAATATTGACTCTATTCATCATCATCATCATCATCAAGAAATCCATGAAGGAATTGGTGAAAAAAAAAGAAATGTAAAACTGTCGATGATGATGAAGATATGAAAAAAAATAGTAGTAATGCATATCTTTCGTTATATACGACATACTCACTTTGTTTTCCATCATTCAAATTCATCATGAATTCATTTTTTTTCCACTTCTCTTTAGTATCACAAAACAGAAAATTTCCATTCAATCATTGAATATAAAATTGAATTTCAATGGCATAACAATATTGACTCAAGACACAACACACACACACACACACAATGTAAGCTTTCAGAATTTTTTTTTTTTTTTGATTCTTCAAAAAAAAAATTTAAATTCAAGTACACTAACTACTAACAATTTGGTCTTCTACAACATGTGTGTGTTCATTGTTTCATCACTTCATTGACATTTTTTTTTCTTCGTTTCATGAATCCCAAATGTATGGAATAAGAATGGAAAGAAACAAAAAAAAAAAAAATTTTCAGGTGAAAATGTCAATGTTTTCCATATTTGTTTGTTTGTTTAATTTTCATTCTTTACATTTAACCTTTTTTTCTCGAGTATTGTTCATTGATGATTCTATAGACAACAACAACAAAAAAGCAGAGAATATTCTTGAGGTGGGGAGGTGGCAACCAATTTTCTTTCAAGTTTTTTTTTTGTTTTGAATTACTCGCCATTATTCTTCATTTTTTATTCTTTTCATTCCCTGTATTTTTTTTTCTCATTCAATCAATCAAAATTAACTGACTGGAAATTATTGATTTGAACCAAATCCTAATAATCTGGGAATATGTGATCGAAACAAAGAAAAAAAAAAATTGAATAATTAAAGTTATGATGAACAATGATCGATTACCAATGATGATGATGATGACAAATCTATTATGTTCACCACTGTCAATGAAATGACATTTTTTTTCCATTATCAATAAATGAATCAATGAAAAGGTACGGTGAACAACAATTCGAATCGATAAACATCAAATGATGATGATGATGATGATAGAAAATTATGGAAAAAAAACGCCAATTGCCTGTCAATGGCAATGTTCATTTTAAATGCGACAACTAAATAAGCAAAATATGACAGAGGAATGAAACAAACAGAAAAAAAAGAGGAACAAAAAAAATTGAACATACATTCATTTTTCTTTTGAACAAAGCAAATTTTGCAAACATACATGAAACAAAACAAAAAGTACATGACATGAACGAATAAAAAAAATTCAATTCATGAAATACAAGATAATCGATGAATGGAATTGAATGAATTTTATCATCATCATCATTGGATCCAAGAAGAGATTCAAAATTCATGAGAAAAATTTCACCCCATTCAAAACATGAATTACGGTTACGGTGTAAGTGTGTGTGTGTGTGTGCCAACATCAATTAATTTTTTTTTATCTTGGGCACATTAGTGTTAAAAACAATAAAAAAAAGTACGGTACAATCTCAATTTTTATTTTGAACAATGAAAAAGAGCCAAATAGATCATAATCGATCATAAGAACTTATTGCATAAGAATATTTTGATCACATTTTATAGATTCAATTAGAATAAAACGAGAAATTGAGACAAAAACAAGCAAACAAACACTTGAATCGTAATGGATGGAATTTTCTCCTAAAAGGAAAGATTTTCTCTCTCTCTTTACAATCTACCTGGAGCAATTTTGTAACTAAACAGATATATGCAGAAACAATTTAAAAATGGATTGATTTCTATCTATCAATCACTTAGTAGTTGTATTCAAGGATTTCCATTTCATTTTACCAATTTATTACTATTGAGATTTGGATATTCCAAATGAACTGTACGTTATATTTAGACTTTTGTTTGTGTTTCTAATATTGATTTTTGGATTGTTGATTTTTCAAAAAAAAAAAAAAAAAAAAAAAATAAAAAAATTTCATTCCATATGTTAAAAATAAAATATTGATCAAACAATTTCAATAAATCATTCATCAAAAATTTGTACTGATGATATAATAAAAATAACCAAATATTTCATGATCTATTCGCATTCATTGTGTTCCGGTTAATTTGAGTGGACATGAAACATGAACCAAAAAAAATGAGACAAAAAACTTGGATTTTTTTTGCTATATTTAGAATCCATTAAACATAAAAAAAACTACAAACAGCCACTACAAAGTGTTGATTTAAAGAAAAGTCAAACTGAAAAATCAGACAGAATCAAATCAAAAAAAAAGAAGAAATTTATAAATTATCCTGAAGCCATTTTCATCACCATTGATTAATCAATGGTAAAATGAAAGAAGAAAAAAAAAATTTACCAAATGCCCCAAAGCGTCAATGTAATGGTGATTCATTCAATTCAATGGATTCAAGCAAGAAATTGAAAAATTGGAAAAACATCGAAACATTGAAAAATATAAAGTCAACTAGGGAATTAATAATTTGATTTTCTAAATATGAAACAAAAAATGAAAAAAAAACCCAGAAAAAAAACGAAAACTTTTATTCATTCACTACAGAATGATGATGAACCTATTGATGTGTGAAATCTTTGTTCATGCTGAACACGTCATTGGAAAAATTCTATTTTCGCAAATTCTATTTCCATATTGCATTCATATGCAACAATGAACACCGAACAAATCGCAGTCATATTTTTTTTTGATTGTAAATCAAACAAAACAAAAATTTAACACCATAATCAAATTGATGATTTATGATTGATATATCAAAAAAAAATTGATTGACATTTTAATTGTATGATGAATTTTAGCGATGAAAAAAAAACGAAATTTGATAAATAAAACTGTCACATTCTGATGTTTGTTCAAAAACGCCCATTTCGCGATAAACACTCCCACGCGCAAACAAACAAACAAATGTTGCTCCATATGTGTGTGTGATATTCAATTCATTATTTGTTTGCCAATTTTTTTTATATATATCTGCAATAAAAAAAAAGCTAATGATTTTTAATTACAAAAGGCGAATCGATTTTGGCAGTGAAAAAAAAAAACAGTGAAAAACAAAAAAAAAATTCAAACAAACCACCCACAAACACACAGACATACACACAAGATGATAATTTAGATATTTTTTTTTAATAAATAATGATCTTGTGTGTTTGTGTGCGTTTTTCTTGATTAAAACGGAAATTCAACTCGGTCCGATAACAACAACGAAACAAAGAGAAAAAATACACAAAATTTGTTGAGATTTTGTTGTTGTTGTTGTTGTTGTTGTTGTTGTTTCAACTACAATCAGATAGTGTTCATAATGAAAATGGAAAATAAAATTGGATTTCTGGTCGGACAATAGCATTGAAGTACAAGTAGGGAGAGAAATTTTTTTTTTTTGTGAAAAAAAAACTTTCCAATTGGATTTTTTTTCTCTCTTTTCATCATAACATGACCAAAATTGGAACAACTTATTTTCTTTTCTTTTCTTATTTTTGCCAACACCATTTTTCATTTAGTTTTTTGTTTCCATTCATAATCATCATCATCATCAACAACAACAACAAGACAATCGATGATGAGATTATTATTTTTTTTTGTATTTAAAATTCTTGTGAATTTTGTTACGTCAATTTTTGTGTGTTTTTCACCAAAAAAAAAAAAAAAAAAAAAAAAAATGGAAAAAAGTTTTATAATATCGATTCTGGAACAGAATATTGGAATACACACACACACACACACCGAAACACAGAATCGCACGCACACACGCAACCAAGCACGTACAGCAAACATACATGAAAATTGTGCAAACAAAAAAAAAATTTCACCACTTTTCATTAGATTTACACTAATGACAATTTAATCATCATCATCATTATCAACATTTAAACCGAATGAAAGTTTTAAACTTTTGGAAAATTTTTGTGTTAAATAAAGATGGTGTGGCAAAATCATGCCAACACGTTTATGGTTGTTGGACAAAACTGTTTTTTTTTTCGGACACACAGAATGGATTATTTTTTTTTTCGAAACCATTCATATTGCCCGATCCAGTATGTATGAAGACAAAAATATTTTTTTTCCCCCAGAAAAAGAAAATCAATATATATTCACAAGCCGGAAATTAATAAATTTTCTTCACTTTCAAATGAAATGGGATTTTTTTTTCAATTCAATTCAATTCAAAAAAAAAACGTATTACACACAAGCACGCACACTGCAAAACTAAGGTAAGAAGGTAACCGGAATCAGAAAGTTTTTCTTTTTTTTTCGAGAAATGACAGAATTCAGAATCCACAGAAAAAAAATCTTGATATTAATTAATTACCTTTTTTCCTCATCATTCTTTGGCTGTTTTTCATCATCATCATCATCATCATCATCATCGTCGTCGTCATAACCAAGCAAACCGAAAAAATTTTGTTTTTTTCTTGCGAAATTATCGATTTTTTGCTTTCTTTCCATTTTTTTTTTTCATTTCGATTTCATCGATTTTTTCTCTTTTTTTTTGTTCGCTGGGATCAAGTTTTTATTTTCCATTCACCAAATGTTGTTGTTTTTGTTGTTGTTGTTGTGAATTGATTGATTTTTATTCATCGAGATAAATAATCATTTCTCTCTCTCTCTAGAGAGTTTTTCGGTTTCTAATGGAAAACAGAACCAAGAAAATCGCACACACACACACACACAGTGGATGGAAAACAGAAGAAAAAAAAACAAAATTCACAACATCCATCAAAATGGAAAAAAAAATACCTGGTCTTGTTTTTTTTTTATTCAAGTAATGATCAACATAGGAAAAAAAAACATTTTTCACTACAGATCATTACAGTTGCTATGCAGTGTGCACAAAAAATTCCAATCGTTAACTGATGATTCAAGAAAAAATCTGGATAATTGAAAATTGTTTTCTCCTTCTTATTTCTTATTTCTTAATGATAGATAGGTCAATTATACTGGTTTTTTTTCACGCCACCACCATCACCACTACCACCACCACCACCATCATCATTTAATATAACGATAATGTTAATCATGTTTTGTGCAAATTGGATTGTAACAAACAAACAAACAAAAAAAAATTGATTCATCATCAATCGCTGGTTGTTCAATTCATGTGGTGATAATCATTATTATCAACCAGAGAGAAAAAAAAAACAAAATAAGCGGGTAGTTTCATGAAACAAACAAACAAAAAAAACTCGACCATCATCATGGATGACCACCGTAAAGATTTTTGTTTGTTTCGAATGCAATACTTCGTCATTATTTGATTTTTTTTCTTGCATTTCATAATAAGTATGGTAAAAAAAAATCGAACCAGTATCTCTGAAGTGGAACACTGAAAAAAAAGTCATGATTGAATGAGAAAAAATGAAATGAAATTCATTATGAACACCTATGGTTATGACTGTGTTTTTGAGAAAGCGAATGAAAGAAAAAAAACGTCTGGCTACCGTAGAGACGAAAAAGAAAAGTCACTGGAAAAAAGAAAGCAAACAAGACAGTGAAAAAAAAATCGATAAGAAAACAAAAAAAAAACTAGGAAACAATGAGGGTGAACAAAAAAAAAATCAAACAAATATCGAACCAATTTTAATATTGCTGCCATAACCAGATACACCCAATTGTTATATAATCATCATCATCATGTGACAGCATATTTGGCACATTGTTTCAATAATGATGAATTCAGGTAATGAAACAAACAAACAAACAGAAAAAGAAGGTCGTAAAACAAAATGACAATTTACACATTATCATTATCATTATCATCATCATTATGATCAGAATTTTGATGACATCATCATCATTGATAGAAGGAACATTGGGGGGGACGAAAAAAAATCCATATATATCACATGTAATAATAATTATAACAATAATTGTTATTATTATCATCTAGAGACGGAGAAGTGGAAAAGTCATTTCAACACAAATGATAAATCAATGATGATGTGAACGCGAAATAAAAAAAAAATCAATTTATCATCATTATTCTTGAATGTAACCATTTAATGATTATGGTGGTGGTGATGATGATGCTAATGGGGAGGGGAAAAGGGGTCCGTTTGGTTAGAATTCTGTGTAATTACAATCTATAATAATGAAAAAAAGGGCTATTCATTGTTAATATATCGATCAATTCTTGTTCAGAAAATTTTTTTTTTGTGTGGAGAACTGGAATGAAAATGAAATTCTTGGTTTCCGGTGATTAAAATTTGTCTATTTACATTTTTCTTTTCATTTTGAGATCAAGAATGTGGAAAATTTCCCATTCTCTTTATTCATTTTTCAGGTAATATAACAATACCTATCGGTAACCAGAGAGAGAGAGAGAGAGAGAAAAAAAAAGTGATGAAAATCAATTCAATCTCAGTACACACATGCAAACATAAATACAATATATACACAGAATATACAGAATGAGAATTGAAAAGTATGCATCTACATTATACAAATCCATATATTAGTTTCAATGTGTGTACCATTATGATGATGATTATAATGTTGATGATTGTTTCAATTGCGCTGATGCAAAATTCTATATGTTTGGTAGAATTCTATCGGTGTGTGTGTGATGGTGTATATGAGAAACAAAGAATATCAAAGAGAGAGAGAGAGAAAAAAAAACTAAGCCGCCCAGCTAGTGCCTGCGTGTGTGTGTGTGTGTGTGTATCTAGGTATCCAAAATGTACAGATACATATAAACGATAACGATGACAACGATGATGATGATGATGATGGGTAAATAAAGAATCGCATATGAAAAGAATAAGAAAGAAAAGTCTTTTCAATGTTGTCTAGAATCAAAGAATTGAGAAAAAAAAAATATATATTCACATTTACATAATCATCGAATCAGTTGTGAAGAGGCAGTTAAAACAACAACAACAATAACCACCAAGTGGACAAGCAAGCAAATATAAAATCGGCCAATAAATACAAGTGTCACACAATAAAACAACAACCATAACAACAACAACAACGAAACAGCGAGATCACTTTTGAATCATCATCATAATCATCATCATTCAATTATTGTTGTCGATATTCAAATGAAACAAAACAAAACAAAACAGAAAAAGAAATTTCCAGAAAATAACTAAAATCGATCAATGGTAACCATCGTTGCATAAAATTATCAAAAAAATAATTTCATTTTGAAAAAAAAAATTCAAACCAAAAATAAATATAAAAAAATTATTATTATTATCCAGAATAGAAAAAAAATCGAATAATCGCAAGAATAAAATTCAAAATATTGAATTATCATCATTTTGCGTGTTATTGCCAGAATTTCAGATATAAAAAAAAAAAATTTCAAAAACAACCGTTATTCTATTGCAACATCATCATTATTGCACAAGTAATAGTAAACTTTGTGATTTCGTTAATTTTGCGTGTTTGTATGTGTGTAAACAATAGTGATCAATAAAAGTGACATAAATTGATTATATATTCTTGTTGTCGTTGAATTTTTTTTTCAGAATTTCAACATTTTTCAGCGATTCAAGAAAAAAAAAAGAATTCATTGCATTTGAATCAAGAATTTGATCATTTTGCAAACACACACAGAGAGAGAAATCATCATCACATTGATAGAACAGAAATAAATAGAATGATGATGATGTTACAGAAATCAAATCAATCAACAACAACAACAGCAATGATGATGATGGGAATTGTACGAAAAATGTCAACATTTGTCGTAACAGCAGCAATAAAAAATCGTTCATCATCATCATCATCAATCATTATGGCTAATAATCAAATGATTATGATGATTATTATTGGCACAGCAATATTAATACCAATTTCACAACAGGCAACATTGATGGATACGGAAAAATTCACAACATCCGATCATTCTAATGTAGTGGCTGATAATGGTGTATCATCAAAATCATTATCACCATCATCATCATCATCGAAATCATTATTATTACCACGATTTATTGATTATAATAATAACAATAATAATAATAATGGTGATTTTGATTTCATGATTGAACCAACATTTGATTGGCATAAACGTGCAAATGGATTTTTACCAATGCGTGGCCGTAAATCATTGGAATCAATTTATCATTATAATACAAACAATAATAATAATAATATTTTTGAAAATGATTTACCACCAATGGAAAGTGGTTCATCATTATTGAATAGCAATAATAATAATTTAATGGATCAAACAATGATGATCACATCACCAATAATGAATGGTGATGAATTAGAATTAATGGATTTATTGGAAAAACGTAATCGTATCAATTCATTTATGCCAATGCGTGGACGTAAATCAATAATGGATAATCAATTAATTGGTAATATACAACAACAACAACAACAACATCATCATTTTGTACCACCAATAGCAAGATCAAATTATTATGGCCGTTTTATGACCGGTATTGGCAATGTACAATCATCACAGCCATCAGCATCGCGATTGTAAGTTCCGAATTTATTCATAATAATTTCATTTCATTCAATTTTCAATCAAACAACAATAGTTTGAGATCCGGTGTAATTGGTACTAGTGGTGTCAATGGTGGTGGCGGTGGGGGTGGTGATGGTGGAATAAGCAATCTATACCATCAAACGGATCAAAAACGTGGCAAAGGTGTAGCATTCTTTGGTTCACGTGGATAATAAATTACACAATGGAAAAGGAATTTGATTCGATTCGATTCGATTCAATCAATAATCATCATCATCATCATTCATGATTTATTCAAAGAAGAAACAAAAAAAAATTAACACCACAGACACCTACCCACCTACCCACCTACCTACACACAAATACAAACGATTAAAAAAAAAGATTGAATCTTCTTCTTCTTTGTTTTCATTTTAAAAATTTTGTCCACAACACATTTGAATGCAAAACCAAAAAACAACAATTTTATTCACATTTTTGTTTCCTTTTGATTAATTAATTGATTAGTTTTGTAATATTTGATTATCATGATAATTATCGATCATTCATTCATTCATTCATTAATTGGAAAAAAGCGTATTTCTCTATAAAAAAAAAACAAACAAAAAATCAAAACACACACACATTGAAAAAAAAACACAAAAAGAGAAAAACACAGTCCCCCTCTGCCGTACAAACAAAAAAAAATCCAAATATTTTTCACACACACACACACACAATCACGATCATCAATCAGCAATTATCGATCATTGATCATCAAACAGATTATTATTATTATTATGATTATTATTAAAAAAAATGGATTTTATCGTTGTTTTTCATCATGAGTAAATTTTGTTAGCCATACAACAACAACAACAAAAGATTCAATCATCATCATCATGTGTTATCATTATTTTAATTATCGAAAACAAATAGATGGACAACCACAAACTAACCAAGTAAGAAAAAAAAAACAGTGGTTGAATAAATAATTTATATATATATTTGTAGTGTATGTAAGGCCAAATGATGATGATGATTGGTGATTGAGTAGTAAAAAAAAATTTGTACGTGTTTTGTTTGTTTAAATTTTGGTTTTCTTTCGATCAATGATGATGATGATAATGGTTTTATATCCAAAAATGATTCTGGATCATCATCATCATCATCATCATCATCATCAATGAAATTGAAATTATGTGTGTGCTACGTGTGTTTGATAGTTTCATGGTAATAAAAATAAATTTTTTGTTTTTTTTTCAAATAAAAAATTCATGAAAATTAGTAGATACCGGAGCGTTGGATCAAAATTGATGTATCGTATTTATTCATTCATTCATTCATTCATTCATTTTTTTTGTTGGATTTGTTTTGTTTACCGAAAATGGAAAATTGCAATTTGTTTTGTCCATCGCTGTTGGACAGTATATTCTCCAATTGAAATTAGTGGATGAAAAAGAGATAAAAAAAAATTTCCAATGATACTCGATGGAAAAAAATGGGTTTATATACTAGATTACAATCAATTAGAAACATTAATTAGGTTATAACATTCATTAAATCAAAGTCGAACATTCCATTTAAAATATTCAAACATCACAACTTTGATCATTAAAAAAAAATCAGCATTGAAATTCTTGATTTCCCAACGAACTTGATTTCCAACTAAAAAAAAAAAAAAAAAAAAAACAATCCCATTCATGATTGGGATCCCATGAGAATGAAATTTGATTTTTTTTTTGTTTTGTTTTGTTTTGTTTTCATTATTATTATTATTATTGATTGCAAACCGATCAATAGATTGTAATGGAAGAATCGAGCCATTGAATTGTGTAATGAAAATGAAAATTTAAGAAAATGGAAATTATTAAGAAAAAAAGTTTTTTCTTTAAATTCAACAAAAAGTTTTCTGTAGTTTCTAGTTTTTTTTTCATTTTCATTCATCGTTTCTGGGTTTCACTTTGCGTGTTTTCTCTCTCTGTGTGTGTGCGTGTTGCGTTTACAATTTCAATTAATCTAGGTCGAAATAATTTATTGCTTGTGTTTTTTTCCTTCATTCATTTGGTCTATATTTGCCATCATCATCATCATCATCATCATATTTGTATCATTTAACCTTGAAGTCGTTTTTTTTTTGTTGGAACCAGAAACCGAGAAATAGAGAAAATGCAAAAAAAAATCCCCAGAAATTTTTTTTTTTTTTTTTTGATTAGAATTTAGGTCAGTTGGATTGTTTGTGTTTTCCATTTTTTTTTACACTAAAATTTCAAATTGTCAATCAAATCATCATGATCGATTGATGATGAACAACAAGATCAGTAGAAAAAAAAATTTTATGACCAAACTTCCTGGATGATACAGAAAATTTGCATATTTTTTTTTATTTTAGTTTAGTTTAGTTTGGTTTGGTTTCTAGGATAAAAAACAAATAAATGAATGAATTGTAACAATGTAATGTGTCCACTTTTTTTCTACTGTTTTCAGATAGAAAAACAGCATATAATTCTGGGTAAAAACCGTTTGATTTTCTTGTGATTGATCATCATTTTGTAACAAAAAAAAAAAAAAAAAAAAAAAAACACAAGTTGAATTTCAAATTCAAAAATCAAAAATTAAAAAAAAAAAAAAATGAAATCGTCGAATCATTTATACATCATCGTATTATTTCTATCGATTGTATCGATAGTTGTTATCGATGCTACTGTTCAAGAAAATGAATTCGAATCAAATCAATCTTTGTATCGATTATGGATGATGAAGATGGCAGAAGAACCACAAACATATCAAAGCTCGAATGATATATGGTCACTTGCAACAAGTGATGGTAAATGTAATGATACCAAATTTGGTACCGTACCCGATCCAAATGATTGTACTGGTTATTATATCTGTTCAATGGAATATGCATATAGACGTCATTGTCCACCATTAACATTGTTTGATTATCAACAAAAACAATGTGTTTATCATACAAATGCTGAATGTTTTTCAAATGAACAATTTATTTGTCCACGTAGATTTGGCCTTTTTAGACATCGTAAATGTGATCGTTATTGGATATGTGTCAATGGTAAAGCAACAATAAAATATTGTTCATATGGTAGAAAATTTGATGTTCGTTTCAATCAATGTCGATTATCATTATGGGCAAGTTGTGTGGAACAACACCAAACATTGAATGATACTGGAACAACAACAACAACAACAGCAACATCGGAATCAATGTCGACAACAACAACAACAACAACAGCAGAATTATCAACAATAAAACCAACAGAATTACCATCAAATGAAAATGATAAAAATTTCACAATGACACTAACGCCATCTCTCAATTCATCGGAAAATGAATCAACATTTAATTTAACAACACCGACAACAACAACCACCGTATCGATGATAATGACATCTTCGACCCCATTGGATCCGAATAAAAATCAAAATCAAATGATTCATCAACTATGATAACTTCTATTTCAAATAGTACACCGATAACAACAAATAATACCAATTCAACAACAACTACTACTGCTATGACAACCACTACAACAATGATTATTACTACAACAACAACAACAACAACAAAAATGACATCAGTAAATAATAATGCAAATTTTGAAAATGTGGAAAATTCTTCGACACCAACAACGACAATAATTGTTGAGGATCCTGTAGAAAAATCAAAGAATACAACAACAACAACTACGGCAGTTCCAATAACAACAACATCAACAAACGAACTTTCGAATGAAACTTTGAATTCATCATCATCAACAACACCAGCAAGTACTATGATACCAGAAATACAAGAAATGGAAAATATTACATTGACATCTATAAGTAATAATATAATTACAAATAAAACTTCACTGCCGACATTTGGCCATGAATTGATAGCAAACGATAATCCATTACTACAGCAACCGTTACCTATTCAATCAAATGTTGATCAACCAAATGCAGAAAGTTTAGTAGCAACAAAGAAACCCGCATATGGAACGAAAACACGATTATTAACTAAAACAAATATTTCATCATTTATTCGTTCACCAGTTAATCGATCTAAAGCGAATGTACGAAAGAAAACGACTACGACGACGACCACGAAAAATCGAAAACGATTTCCAATAAAAGTAAACAACAACAATAGTGGTGGTGGTGGTTTAGATAAAAATTCAATCATGAAAAACAAAATTCCAATGGAAGCCAAATCAGAATTGAATCAAAAATTATCATCTATCTCAATGGATGAATCATCATCATCAACACCACCATGTGATTATGATGATAATGATGGTAATGTCGTTGCTGTTGACAAATGATGATTATTTGATAAATGAAATTAAATATTTTTTTCATTGAAAAAAAGTCTGATATATAAAAAAAAATATTTTTTTTTTCATAGATAATTTGGAATTTTTAGATTTTGTGATTTTGGCCTTAGATTACAATACATATGATGATGGATAGAAGGTTGCTGTTGTTGTTGATGATGCGTTGATGATGATGATGATGAATTCATTTTCCATTTCAAAAGGCCATTATTATTATTGTTTTCATATTCCCAATTATTGTATGCCAAATTTTTCAGATTATTTTCTGGCCAGTATGATTGTTGTTGTTGCTGTTGTTGTTGTTGTTGAATCAAAATAGTTTGTTCATTTTGAATAGAATGATTATCATCATCAACGTCATAATCTTCAATTTGTTGATCTTTGTTGTTGTTGTAAATCAATGTTTCAATCATATTTGATTCAATTTCCTGTTTATTTTCCGGTTGTGGTGGCGGTGATGAATTTTTTTCAAAATTTATCAATGATAATAAAATCTCATTATTATTGTTGTTGTTGATTTGATTTTTGTTGTCACTACCACCACCACCACCAACACCACCACCACCCATACCATTATTATCGATTGAATTTTTCATAAAATTTTTTGATAATCGTAATTTTCGTATCAATAAAACGGAAATGATAATTATTGAAATTATTATGGCCATTGTTAATGTACAAATCATGATGAATATGTATGGATGTTCATTGCCAATCAATTTGATCATACGAATGTAGCGTGAATACCAAACATTTCGCCGTTGAATGATATGTGATTTAATATTATTGGCAAATGAAAATTGAAATAGCGATGGATTCTTTTCAAATTAAAATTTCAGTATCATTTGTCATCGGTGTGATTGTTGTTGTTGTTGTTGTTGTTGTCGATGATGATGATGATAATGATAATGTCGCAAGAGAATTTTTCGATTGTTCGGTAATATTTTTCAATGTTGCCATTGTCGTTGATGATGGTAACGATGCAAAAGGAATCGTAATATGAACCATGTTGGATGATGACAGTTTTCGGATATTTTTATTCAATTCCATATTGTCATGGATTTTAATTCCAGATGTTTGGTTATAGTGTTGCCAAAATTCTGGATCTGAAAAACTACGAAATTTCGAACGTAATTTATTTGGTTTCATCGTTGTTGTGGTGGCGGCGGTGGTGGTCGTAGTAGTAGTTGTAGTGGTGGTTGTTGTAGTTTTTTCATCATGATTATAATGTCCATAATCTTCACATGTTTTATCATAACTATAACAAAGACATGTAAATCTATATCGATTTCCATTCGGTACACACAATTCAGAACAGAATGATTTTCTTGATGATGGACATAATGGTTCAATTTGTCCACTTGGTTGTGTATAACGATGAATTAAATGGAATTCCTGATTCGATGATAAACGAGATGACCAATAAGTTAAATCGGCCAAATAATTTTGTTTGGTTGGTTGATCTTCAAGTGTTTGACTTATATAATCAATTTTATATGCAAATAATCCATTGTATTTGTATTCAACAAAATATGGATCTAAAGATCAAAAGATTTTGGTGAACAAAAAAATGATCAGATTTGACCAGAAAAAAAACAACTTACAAATAAGATTGAAATTTTTTACATAATTATTCTGTAAACGAAACATTCGTGTATGTTTCTGTATGGCATCGGAATTTTGATGATATTCATCTGGTGATTGTAATGATATCTCACCTAATTGTCCATTTGTCACAAAATAGACAACATAATTCGATTGATCAATCTGTACATCGTATATGAATGTACGACTTTTATAAATCATTGCCATTTCAGTACCATCTTGTTGTGCTATTTGTAAACGATTTTCATTAGCATCTGACCAATCAATTTCATGCCAAACAAGTAAAGATAAACCTGGACAGATTAATAATTTTCTTATCGTACGACGATATGATGAAAATAATAACGATGTTGGACGATTAATTGATGGTACGTATGGTGATTGTTCATTAGCGATCGATGTAAGAATAATGTCTGATTGATCAGCAACCATATAAAGAAGATTATGTATCCAATCAATGGCCAATTGTGTTATTGTAAACCAACGATATTCACCTTCTAATTGTATTTGATTATTTTGATTATCAATTTTTATACGATATAATCGATGATTATCAGTGATGAACCATATATGATTCTTTTGTAAATGAATATCATAAGCAATGATTTTCTCATTTTGATATGGTGATCGTATTATTATTGTTGTCGTCGTACGATTATTATTATTATCATCATGATGATGATCACCATCAATAGCACATAATGGAATAATGGCCAATTCATCCGATGATGATGTTAATTGAACAAAATTAATTTCATTATTATACATTGAACATAAATTTTTATTCATCGTCATCATTGATAATGAATTGGTCATCGATAATGATTGGGTAATAATGATTAATATGAATGAAATTGATAATAATGCCATGTTTTTTTTCAGAAAACAATAACGAACAAACAAACAAACAAAATTTCCAAATAATGATTGATGTCCACTCATTCAATCGATGACCATCACCAAAAATCGAATGAAATTGTTTGTTTGTTTGTTTTTCTGATCTGACTACAATCGAAATAGAAATGAAAAAATTCATCTGAATCAAAGGAAATGGACATTTTTTTTATTTTTTCGTCCAACCACACTTAACTCTTATTGGATTTTTTTCTTCATTTTCGTTTCGATCCTGTTTAGATCGATCGATCGATTGATCAATCGATCTGATTGCGGAATTCATTCGTTTTTTTTGTTTTGTTTTTAAGAGAGGAAGTTTTAATTATTTTTAGGCTTTAAATAAGAACAGCAAAATCAAAATCAAAATGAAATTGGTCATGGGAATAATTTACTGATTCGAATCTCGTTACGGATCTGTCGGTTTTTATTGTTGTTGCTGTTGTTTTTCAAAAAAAAAAAAAAATTCTAGCTAAAAACAAGCAAATAATTGGTTCATTAGGGAAAAATTCAAATCATTTAATCATCTTGGTGGCGTGGGAGGGCAATGGGCTCCAGACAGAAAAAAGCTTTTTTGATAACAAAAAAAAAAAAAACAAAATGAAAATGAAAATTTCAATTTTTCAAAATTCTCAATCATCAAATCAATCTATCTAATGTCAATGGGTTAATGGAACTTTCTTTTTTTTCGTTCATGAAATCATTATGTTTCTCCCAAGACTATCTACGATTGTTTTTTTTTTCATCAATCTGAATGGTCATTTGTTTACTGGAAAAAAAAGAAAAGGGTGAAAGAGATGGAAAAAAATCGGGTCATGGAAAAGGATAGTTCACATATGGATAAAAATGTTGAATAATTAATATAATTGTGTGAAATGGGATATTTCATGTGTGTGTGTGTTTAAAAGTCCTAAAGTAAAAAAAAAAATCATGATGATTATGATTATGTAATGAATTTGTATATATCATAGAAAGACGATCCTAATGTATTAGTTGAAGCAAAATAAAAAAAAAGATAACAAATAAGAAAATTATGTACGACATTTATAATATAATTGTGTATATATATGAAATGATGATGATGATGAATTGATGATATAAATGAAATGTGAAAAAAACGGATTAAGTTTAAAATTGAGATAATAAAAATGGATTAAATGCTAATGAAAAGTGAGAAAAAAAAACGAGACAGGTACTGAGGATGATTGTGGTTGTAATTGTGATAAGTGTGTGTGTCTGTGTACGTGTATGATTAATTGATTGATTCAAGGATTATCTGGTCAATAATAAGGTCGAACATTGATGAGATGATGATTATGAGGATGATGATTGGAATATATGTTTGTGGTGTGTGTGAGAATGTTTTCGATAGAGAATGAGAGTTGACGATTATTTTCTATTATCAACACCATTATTCATTTAACCTAATGATGAAAATGGATCGGTTAATAATTTTTTCGTACGTTCTAAATCCATTTTGGCTGTTTTAGATCTAATTTTTTTACTTGAAAATGTTGATACTAATGATGATGGCGATGATCGATCCAATGATGATGATGAATGTTGTTGTAATCGTTGAAAATCATGTGGTGATGATTGTAATGAACTTGTTGTATGACTTGATGATGATGATGATGATGATACACCGGTTAAATGACTAGTGTTTGAATCCGATTCAATGGCCGTTGGTTGTACAGAAATTGTTCCATATGATGATGATGAGGCTGATGGTGATATTAGATTCGATGTTGATGCACCAACACCATTAGTATCATTAAACACTTGATTTGTCGTATAATATTGTCCATTTGGTCCACTATAAACCGGTGCATATAATGGATAATTCATACTACTTGATGGATGATTCGATGGCGAAAATGATGAATATGATTGACCATATGATGATGTTGGTGATTCAAAATAATAACTATTTGTTGCTGCCGCTTTATATGAACCCATTGGTGATCGTTGTGATAAACCATTCTGATAATCATTTGGTCCACCACCATTATCAACAACACCTTGTCCTTGATCATCCATCATCATTGATTGTTGTGGTGAAATTGGATATGGTGTTGAATCATATGATTGTCTTTTATAACCGGCAGCCATTGAATTTTGACCATTTGGTTCACTACCTGCACCATTTGGATCATCATAATTCATACCATATCCATCGGATGAGCCACCATTATTACCACCATTATAACCACCACCATATTTTGATGATGAATCGGAATCATAACCTGATGATGATCCATAACTTGATGAACTATCACTACCATAGCTACTACCGCCACCACTATAACCAGAATCATGACTACCACCACCATATGATGATTTACTATAACTTTTCATTGGATATGGAACCGGAACTGGTTTCATAATATATTGTTTTACCGGTACATAATGATGACGAAGAATATATTTATATACCGGTTTTGGTACATAATATGGTACCGGTACTAATTGTTTGACAACATGAACCTGTTTTTTCTCTTCACAATGGCCTTGTCCACCAACTAAAATCCTAAAGAAAAAAAAATAAAAATTTCAAAATTTGATAAACAAAAAAAAAATATGAATGAAACAACAAACATTTGTTCACCACCGCCTTTTTTATCGCCACCACCTCCTTTGATCAATGTTGGGCCACTACATTTTCCACCGGAAATTAATATTCTGTATTTTTAAAGAATAATTAATTCAACAATCAATCGATCAATCAAAATAAAAATCACACTTACAAATTACCGCCGCCTTTTTTTTTACCCTTTTTATCACCAGCCATTTTGATCAAAACAGGTCCCGATCCTATTTTTTATTTTATTTTATTAATTGTTTATAAATGAAAATGATTATGGAAACACACACACACACACACAGACATTCATTCACACTTACCACCAGCCGAAACAATTTCACTTAACAACATTAGAATAGCAAAATGTAGAATATTTAATTGAAAATAATACATTTTTGACTTTTACAGTAGTTTTATTGCAGAGATTTTTTTTCCAATATTTGATTCAATTGATGAGTGAAAATTTTCGCTAATCAGAATTGATGAAAATGATACATTTGATGATGATTGCACAACAACAAACTTTGAACACCGTACACACACATACACAAGAGACACATGCACAAAGACAACAAAAAATAATGATGATGATCAGATTCGTTGATTGAGATTCGAAAAATTTCAATTTTCAATTCAAAATTTATCGATGTTTACCATTGGAACGACAGTGGCCAATTGTGCCATAATCTATATGGATCATGTCGTTTTTGAATTCTCGGTTCGTCTGTGTTCATCTCTTCATCTCTCTTTCTATCTCGTCAATTTTCTCTTTCTTTTTTTTCTTCTTCTTCTTCTTATTTGCCATAATGAAAAATGATAAAATTTTGATAACCATCATAACCAGAGCAGAAAAATTTTTTTTTTCCTTTTCTTTTCTTCGTTGTCTCTTTTTTATTATTATTGGCTGTGATTTATATATCGCAAAACCAAACATTGTTTCAATCAAAGAAAGAAAAAATCGTCGGAACAAAATTGTCACTTCCAAAGAAGACGTCGTTGACTACCAAAAAAAAAAAAAAAATCGAGATTTACATAATGGGCAAATATTAGAAAATTATTGTTGTTTATTATTACCTGTTGACTATGATGATGATGATGATCGTGTCATTAGCAAAATAAATAGAAACAAACAAACAAAAAAGAGCCACCAGTAGTGATTTTTATTCACTGATGAGAATCAAGTTGATTTTGTTTTTGTTTTTTTTCGGGCCATTATTTTTTTTGTTTTGTTTTGTTTTGTTTCAAAATTTGCTCATTATTTCAATGATGATGATGATGATCCATCCACCAATCTATTGACGTCTAATTGATCGAAAGTAGAAGATCATCATCAAGTGGGTGTAGTGTTGTTTCGTTTGTCTTTTTTTTTTTTTTTTTTTTGAAAATGTGAAAAAAAAACTGATCGGATCATCCAAAAGGCTCATTATTAATAATGGCCAAAAATAATTGTTGATAATAGCAACAGCAGCAAAAATTAATGGCAGGCAATTGTTGTTGTTGTTTTTTTGTCGTAGCTCGAAATAGAAATTGCCTTAAACTATTCACAAATCAATATATATATCGAATCATCTTCTCCCGGTAGATTTTTTTTTTGAAACAAAAAAAATTTTTTTTTTCTTGTACACGTTTGATTTGATTATGTGCTCATCAATTATGCACCCACACTCTGGTGGTAGTAGTGGTGGATCCACTGAGAAGAAAGTGGTGAAAAAAAAACAATGAAAGAGAAATGGTCGTTGTCGTTGTCTTTGCTTTTTGATCATTTAAAATGGATCACAACTAATTATTCGGTTGATCAATTATTTAATCATTTATGACGTTTGTTTTTTTTTCACTAAAATTATGAATGATCATCTGTTGAGATCTTTTCATCATATCTAATGTGGCACACGACAATATTTGGAGAAAAAAAATATTTGAAAATTTTTTACACAAATTATAATTGAAAAACTTTTGAAAATTCCCTCCCTCTTCCCCTCCTTCTTCCACACTCACACAAAATATATAATCAAATTAACAACTAAATATAGTTTTTTGACTTTTGTTACATTATTATTATTATTATTACTATCATCCATAACGATCCATTTGGGACATATTTTCATATCAATCAAGTGTACATTTTCTTCAAAATAAACACGCACACACGGATGACTCAAAATGGTAAAAAAAAATCGATGACAATTGATGATGATGATGATTATAATTAACGACGACATATTTTTCTTCACGAAAGAGTCATTGATGATGAATGTTTACCAACAACAACAACAAAAAAAAACAATGTTGTCAATTGCATGACGATTGTTCGTCAAGTTTGTTTTGTTTTTGTTTTTGTTTTTGTTCGAACTTACATCCGTCCATCCATCCGTACAACGTAATGATAAAACATTTGATGATTCGAATGATTTATTCACATATGACATATAATAATAATCGATATTGCTCGATGTTTATACTTTTTTTTTATTATTATTAACCACCTTTAATTTGAAAGAGGATTTTTCCTTTTTTTTTCGTTGTCTTTTGTAGCCAAGAAAAAGCAAAAGTAAATTTTTTTTATTCGATGGTAATTATTATTAACGATTGATAATCGATAATTATAATAAATTACTTTTGTTTTAATCCATTCGTCATTTATTATATATATAAAAAAAAATCATCGATTGACAAAAAGGTGGATGAGGAAGAGAAAATATAAATGTGATTTTTTTTTGTTGTTGTTCTCATAAAAATTCCAGCGGTGAAAAATCTAACCAAATTCTTTCATCAATCCACAAAAGATTAATTAATCGGTCATTGAACGATTGATCATATCTATCGATTGATGATATACGACAACGGATTAAAAAAAAAACAAAACAAATCCATATAGCCAATATCTGTTCGATTGATTGGTTTTTTTTTTCATTCGTCAAACTGATTTTTTTTACGGCGACAATTTGATTTTTTTTTTCGAAAGCAAACAATTATACTAATTTTGGAAAATGATTTTCTTCATTTTTTCACTTCTTTTGTATTTATTGAATAATGATGATCATGGTGATTATCGTTATTTTGGGGATCTATTTTTTTTCTTTTTGACTAAAAATGAATCCAATTTTGTCGATGATAATCATCATCGTCATCAACATTTGTGAAAGCACGAGACATGTATATATATGACTATGATGATGAGATATATTGGTAACGACAACAACAACAACAACGAAACACTGTATTTGTCTTCAAGGTATCTTTGATTATCATCATTATCATCATCATCATAATTTGACGACAGATCAATTATTTTCTGTTGTTTCGTTTCGGGATTCATATTTTTTTTTTTTTGTTACAAATCCGTCTATCGCCCTATTGACTTACTTTTGTTTTTATTCCATTGTCACCATGATGAAAGTTCATTGGCTTTGTTTAGTTGAAAAAAACCCTTTTTTTTCTCATCTTTTAAACTTTTACTCATTATTTTTGTTGTTGTTTTCCACAAATTTACCATGAATTTTGGATTTTCGTGTAAAAAAAACAGCCATTGTTGTTGTTGTTGTATTATGAAATTTAATTTTTTTTTTTGGTCACCATAACATTCGAATTTTATTTTTCATTTGTAAATTCAAATAAATTTCGTTGTTTATATGTTCGAACGAACGAAAAAAAAACAAGCGATTTGAATCATTATAATGATGAATAACAACAATGGCAGCAATGTTGATTGTAATCATCTTCTTTTGATTCAAAATGATTCAGCATCATGGATAATATCAACACCATCATCATCATCAATAAATACAACAACGATTCATGAAAAAAATTGGTTCGATTTTCGTATCAAAGTCATTCTACAGTTGTTGATTTTATGTTTTATTTGTTTTGCGTTATATATTCTATGTACGGCACCACAACACGAACAACAACAACAACAACAACAGCTGCAACATCGACAATCAAATGATGATAATTATGAACAACAACAATTATCAAAAGATTCATCATTAGAACGAATAAAATCGAATAATTATTGTTAAAAAAAAATTTTGTCTTAAATTTTTTACTTTCAAATTAATTCATTTTACAGTTTTTGTTGATTTACTACTTGCTGATTTTTGTGGTTGCAGATGATGTTGTTGTTGTTGTTGTTTACTAGCATTATTTGATTCATTTGATCCACTTGTAGCTGGTGTATCCGATGATGATGATATTTCATTCAAACAAATTGTTCGAATAATCATTTCACATACAACATATGGATCCATATTGGATGCTGGTCGACGATCTTCAAGATAACCTTTACCTTCATCATATGTTTGTCTAGAAATACGTACAGATGCACCACGATCAGCAATACCCCAACTAAAATGATCAATCGATGATGTTTCAAGACGTCCAGTTAATCGGCGGGCATTATCTGCTCCACCACTTGGATCATATTTTTGTATATGTGCACGATGACGTAATGCTAATTTTCGACATGCTGATTCAATCACTTTAAGACCACCATCTTGACGCATTGCTTTGGTGGAAAAATTTGTATGACCACCGGCACCATTCCAGTCACCTGGTACAGGTTTTGGATCAAATGTCACTCGAACATACCAATCTTCAGCAATACGATGTAATAGAAATCTTGACATCCAAAGATCATCACCAATCGATATTCCTTCACATGGTCCAACCTGATATTCCCATTGTGATGGCATTACTTCGGCATTTTCACCGGCAATCTTAACACCGGCATACATACATGCACGATAATGTGATTCAACAATATCACGGCCATAAACTTTACCTGCACCAATACCACAATAATATGGACCTTGTGGTGCTGGAAATCCACCAGATGGCCATCCAAATGGTTGTGTTTTATTCCAACCATCTAACAATGAATATTCTTGTTCAATACCAAACCATGGTTCCTGATCGACAACTTGATCCATTACTTTTTTACATGAATGACGGGTATTCGATACACATGGTGTTTTATCATAACGCATTGTTTCACATAGAACAATACGATTTTGTCCACCACGAAATGGATCCATATACATTGTCACTGGATATAGATAAACATCGGAATTATTACCTTCCGATTGTCGTGTGGATGAACCATCAAAATTCCAAATCGGTAATTGTTGTATATTTTGTGGAACAAAATTCAATGTTCTTGTTTTGGCACGTAAACCTTGTCGGCCATCGATCCAAACATATTGTACTTGTACTTGATTTTGTGGCTGTTTCAATGCAAAATAACGACCCATTAGATTGGCATTTGATGCATACATTGAATAATTCATCATTTCCATTCAAAAAAAAACAAAAAAACAATAAAATAAATCTTAAAAAAATTATTATGATTAACCAGTTGCAAGATGTCAACGATTATGATCACAAAATAAATAATTCTTGAATGTTCTGAAAAATTTTGTTTTGTTGTATAATAATAATAATAATTCATTTTCGCAAATAAATAAATTGGCGCGTTAAAAAAAATTCAAACAATATAAAATATGTCACGTACTATATTGATGGATCATGATGTTTGTGAACACATGGACACACAATATATTGTGTTTCGATTTATTATTTTATCACAAGTTGCCATCGATTGAAATTTGACTGTTTAATAAATTTTGATAACGATCAAAAAATTGCTTTGTCATTTCATCATCAATTTTTCTTTTGGAAAAAATTTTCATTTTTTTTCTAATTGTTTTTTCATCATTATCATTATTAAATTGTGATTTTGTAATAATAAAATTCAAATCAATGGCAACATCAAAAAAATCGAATAATCAACAACAACAAAATCCTAATGAACGTGTTGAATGGGGATTATTGTTGAAACAGAAACCACGTGAAATTGTTTTATCTGGTGATCGAATTGCTAGACAAATTGAAGAGGAAAATGGATTGAATGAACTATTGTTCAAGATAAAATCATTGAATTTTTTGGAAATTACCGATGCTTCGTCATTGACATCGATCAATACGAATATTTCCAATTTAAACAATTTGACTAATCTTGTATTGGAAGGAAATAAATTGTCATCAATTCCAGGTATGTATTCTGTCGATGGATTCTCTTGGATTTATCTACAATTCAATTTTTTTTTCATATTTGTAGCCGAAATTGGGCAGCTTACTAAATTGAAATGTCTTAATCTGTCTCGTAATGAAATTGAAATATTGCCGGATAAAGTTTTCGAAAATCTTGTCCATCTACAGTCATTGAATTTGGAACAGAATCAATTGAAAGTATTGCCCGAAATGTCAAAATTATCATCATTGATTTCATTTAAATGTGGCTCAAATCAATTGAAATGTTTTCCAAGTACACTTTGTGATAAAATCCGTAAGAATAAAGAATTATCTGCTCAATCATCGATTCCAATCTATGAAAATGGTGCCATACATTTGGCCGAATTGGATGCATCACATAATCAGATTGAAGAATTACCATATATAATTGAACGTTTGGTTGCATTAAAATCATTGGATCTTAGCTATAATCAAATAACAATGATTCCAGCAGAATTGGCCAATTGTCCAAAATTAAAGGATGTACAATTAAAAGAAAATCCGATTAAAGATCGTCGTCTATATAAATTGATTGAACAATGTCCAACGAAAAAAGTTCTTGATTATCTTCGTATGAATGCAAGTCCAGCGAAAAAATCCGGTAAAAATGCTAACGATGATGATGAACAGAAAACGAATGATGATAGTTTCAATGATTCAAATGAAAAACCAAAACCCGAATATACAATTCGAATTCAACAGAATCCAGTGGATAAATTTTCTGTATTGGTTTCGAAATTGATTATTAATCAAAGAAAAATTGTCGCCTGTATTATTCATCAAATGGATCTATCGAATCCTAAAGTTTTGAAAAAAATTCTAACCATTCAAACAAAATTACATCAGACTGTATGTGATAATCGTCAAAAAGCTACTATTGCAACACATGATCTCGCAAAACTATTACCACCACCGCCTACATATGCATCGCAGACATCACAATCGGAAAAGAACCAGCTACCAGAACCGCCGACATCAAGAGCTATTTATTTTGATGGTCGTGTACCAACTAAAATACGTTTAGTTCCATTAGGCCGTGCCAATGAAATGACTGCAATGGAATTATATCGTCTATTGAATGATGAAGCCGATCAATATAGAAAAGAAAAGAAACGTAATACCATTAGCGGTATACATAAATATATTCATTTATTGAAAGGAAAACAATTGTATCCAGTATTGATGGATTATCGTGATAATGTTTTATCATTACCACCATTAACTAATGCTGAATATTCTAAAGTAAGATCTATCTCTTTTTTTTAATCGAATCTAATTTAACTATCTTTCTATATATTCAATAGATAGGTGCAAATACAAAATCAATGTTTATCGAAGTGACCGGTGAAAGTATACCAACATGTCGTATGGTCATGAATGAATTGATACATTCATTAATAATGGCAACAATTATGGATGATGATGGTGAAACATCGGTACCAGTGTTTATTAATAATGAAATGATTATTGAACCCGTTGTTTGTGAATTGACCGATATAGCCAATACACAGAATGAATTATTGGTTAAATATCCAGCAAAAATTGATTTACAATTCGAGGAAAAGATTCAAATCATCAATGAATGATTTGATTGATACAAAATTTACAAATGGATAAAATTGAATCACTGTTTGGCTTAATATTATATGTCGCTTTTTCTTTCTCATTTTATTCACGGTTGTATACGTGATCATTATGATCATTTTTTTTTCGTTGATGTAATAAAATCCTTTTTTTTGTTTGTTCATTATGCTTACCATACATGCACGCACGCACGTACGCATTAAATCGTTTAAATTTTGTTTCCTTTTTTTTTATTTGACAATCGATGAATGAACGGTCGATTGATTGATTGATTGATTGACGGGGCATAGACGGGAAAAAAAATCTTTAAATGAAAAAATCCAAAACCCCGATCGTTATAGCAAATATACACACACACACTTATTATGCTCCAATTTTTTCTGTTTTGTTTTATCTTTTGTAACTAAATATAATCATCGGTGATCCAAAAAAGAAATTTGTAGCCTCGGCATTTTTTTTTTTTTTTTTGGCTACCTATGGAGGATATAATTTAACTTTTTTTTGTTGTTTTTGTTTCATATTGTAATTTGAATAATTTATATGACCATGAAGATGATGGATATAATGATTATAATTTGCAAATTATCAGTATATATTGAATATTGGACAATGCCAATACTTTATTGATTGATTGACATTGTGGTTGACCACACCACACCACACACATTTAAATCTTTGGCGCATGATTTTGGCTAAAAAAATGGACTTTATTCTTTCTTTCACCAAAAACAAAATGTGAAACCAAAAAATATGAATAAAATAAAAAGATTAATAAAATGTAAAATTAGTGACCAATGCACAATTAGTGGAAAAGAATCAAAAAAAAAAAAATCAAATCAAATCAATAATTATAGCGAAAAAAAATTAACAAATTTGAACGAATTTAAAATATTCAAATGATGATGAATGATTGCGATTGGCTTGGATTTTTTTTTCGTTGTTTCGTTGTTGTGGTTGTGTCTGTGTATGTTCTGTTACTGCTATGGTTAGTTAATGTAAAGAATAATATTACAGATAACGTTATCAAAAAGAAAAAAAAATTCCATTTTTTTCAAAACCACTGCTAATTATCAAATATATATGTTACACATATGGTAGTTATATATAGCCACTTGTTGATGTTTTTTTTTGTTTTGTTTTGTTTCATTTTTTTGTGTTTACAGAGAGATAGAATGAAAGAAAGAATTTTATCCAATGTATGTGGGTGTGTATGTGTGTGTGTGTTGGCCGATTCTGAAATGAACAATTGTGAATGATGTGGATCAATATATATTAATATATATAAATGACTAGTGTGATGTGTGATTTATCTGGATTTAAATGATGATGACGATGATGATGATGATGATGATCAAAACGATATAAAATGAGAAAAAAAATCTGTGCACACGCCCCATTCATTTACATACACCTCCAAAAATTAAAACCAGAGAGAAAGAGAGAAAAAAAATAAACTAATTGTTGAGCTGTACTGTTCATATCAATCAATCAATCAATCAATCAATCAATGATGATGAATTAGTAGTTAAAATAATTTTCACATTCTAAAAAATATATGAAAGAAGATTATCAGCACCGGTGTGTGTGTGTGTGTGTGTTCATTGATTTCATTGAGTAATAAATTCATTCAATATTGATGAGTTTATGTTGGTGTTGGTGTTGGTGTGTGTGAACTATGTATTGATATATTGCACGAATAATAGGTTTCTGTTTCGTAATATTCGTGTCGTAATAATCTTGCAGTACAAATAAAATAATATTTTCATCTTGATTGTGATTGCAGTTATATAGTAGTTAAATTAATTAACTAATAAATAAATCGGCCGAGATAAATTCAAAACAATAAAAAAAAAATTCAAATTGGACTTGTTGAATATCATATGGACATGGATATTGTGGACAAAGTATTAAAAAAAAAAATTTTGAAAAAAGAATCGGCAAATGTTTGTTTCGGTTATTATTGTTGTTGTTGTTGTTGTTGGACTTGTCATGATTTCATCAGAAAAAAAATGATCAACATGATGATGATGAAGATGGATAGAGATGATGGTGCATGATGAGGCAGCGTGATGTTTATTCTTCATTTTTGTTTGGATGATGGTGATGAAGATGACGATGATTATTTAAAAAAATGGATCAAAAAAAAAAACAAAAACAATTTGATTGATTTGTTTATGTTTTCACATGCTTGTAATTACGTATCTTCCATCATTTTCTTCACTTTTTGTTGTTGTTGTTATTTATCCACGACGTAACACATAGCTCATATCATCATCAATATATTTGAAATCTTTAATTTTATCATCAAAATCTGTATGTTTCTGTGGTGAATAAACACCATTTTTATGATGATATAATGGTACATTTGGATCATCAATTTCATCATCATCATCACCAACACCACCACACATTTTCATCATATGATCATTATCGGATGTACCATTGGTTTTTGTTGGTCGTTGTTGTTGTCGACGACGTTCACACGTGACCAGACCAAATAATGTGATCAATAATAATGATAATAATGCATATAGACAAACTAATGCAATGATTCCAATGAATAATGGCCAACCATCGGTCAATATTGAACCAGATTTATATAGTATTGTAAATATAATCAATACCAATGCTAATGCCAGATAAACAATGGCCATTGTAATCATTGGACAAAGCCATAGACGACAAGCAACAATCAATGTGATGATTGTTAATAAAAATGGTACGATCGATGCCATGCCCAAATACCAGAATGAATCACCTGATGTGAATGATTTTTGATTGGTAATGAAAAAACAAAAAAAAATAAATTAGAAAATATGAACATGATCGATAAATAATCAATAAATATAATATCAAGAAAAAAATATCGCAAATCAATTACCAAAGATTCTATAGAATCATTTCGAATCATAAACAACAACAACAACAACATTAATCATCGACACATTAATAACTTTCTTTCATTTCATTTCGTTTTTTTTTTTTGGTATTTCAGATTTTCGATTTTATCATCATCGATTTCATCGAAAATCAATCAATTTTTTTAATGAGAAAATCTATCTTGTTTTTCTTCTATTTCAATCACAGAAAAAAAATTTTTTTTTTTGATTTGTTTTGTCATGGCGCCAGCAGCTTTATTATTACCATCATCAAATAGCATCGACGTGTTTAACACACAAACAAACTCACACACACACACACACAGTCTTCGATGATGATGATGATAATGATAATTGGCGTTGGTGGTATAAAACATCAACCAACATTTAACGGACATCAAGGTTTTTTTTTCTCCATCATCATCATCATCATCATCATGGCTTTGTCATAAGCCGAAAATGAATGAATATATGATGGAGATGAACAAAAAAAAAATTTTTCAAATCATACACCACACACACACACAGAGAAAATTCATTAGAAAAAAAAACGACAGACATTTTAAACATAAATGGCAAAACAACAAGAATAAATATACGACGACCATATGTATTTTTCATTGCATTTTAAATAGGAAAAAAAAAATTTCATTTTGCCGACAACGACAACAGCAACAACATTATCGTCATCATCATCATCATCATCATTCAAAAATAAACTTGTTGAAAAATAAATTTTAAACACTCGGTGCTCATGTCTCGTTCGTTTTTTGCCATGTTTGTTTGTTTGTTTTTTTTTCAGCGTAGGTTTTTTGATTTGCGATTAATTTTTTTTTTTTGTAAAATTTTATTTTAGTTTACTTACGTAGACAATTATTAAATTGAACATTATTCAACGATTCTAAGGGCATTTGTTGTGAAATATATGGACATTGATCTAACAGTATTGAACTTTGTACCAGCCATCCATTGAATGGACAATCACGTTTATAAATTATACGTATCAAATTTTCTTCAAATGATTCAAGTGATGATGTTGTTCTTGTCTTTGTTGTCATTGTTGTTTCCATATAACCATCATTGGATCGTTTTTGTATTAATCGTTGAAATAATGATTGAATTTTTTCATTTTGTCCACTTAAATCTCGCTGTTGACGTAGACCAACAGCTTGTTCTGTTGAATAATAAACACCTAAATAGATGGCAATTATGGCACCAAAACCAACGAAACAGATTGTTAATAGGAATATTAATGTTCCCTGTAAACAACCATGATGTTGACTACGTTTAACAAACATTTTTGATGATTATGATTTGAATTCCACTGATTTCCAACGAAAAAAAATGGACAATAGATTCTTATTTATTTTTCAACAAAATGTGAATAAGTTTGTTGTTGTTGTTGTTAACTTGGTAGTTGGCACCTTCACCCACTAACCTAACTTGGTTTCTTTTTCTTTTGCTCACTTGTTGAACATGTATACAACATAAACACACACACACACACACACACACAGTAAAAGAGAGAGAGAGAGAAAAAGAGAACTGGTAGATACAATCAATCAACCATTTAAACTTTGTTGTCGATAATTTTGGTTGGCCAAAGTTGTTTATTCTTTTCTTTTCTTTTGATTGGTGGTTGATTTCGATTGGTAGTGGCGGTAATCTTGGATATTATGAAGATTAAGAAAGAGACACTTGAACCCGAAAAAAATCATTGAGTTTAACTTTCACTAAATATACAAGAAAAAAAAAGACAATTTGAAATTCGTTACTTGAAAATCTTGCTGTTTACTGATGCTGCTGCTGCTGCTGCTGAATGAATGAATGAATGAATGCGTTTGATTGTTGATTTCGTCAAGTTTTTGTATTTTACAAATTCAAGTTTCATATTTCGGTTGTTTTTTTTCGTTGTAGCTGAATTCGGGTACGGCCCAATATGTGTGTGTGTGCGTGTATGGGTAAATAATGATAATGATGCTATTGAAATGAAGCAATTTTCTAGAAAATAACGATATTATTGTTCATCATCATCGTTGTTGTTGATGTTCACGGTTTTTTTTCCACAGAAGAACGAAGAAAACATTTTACCATCATCATAACATTATCATCTTCATCATCATTCTGAATTGAAATTGGCTAAATCATGATTGTCGTCGTCGCCGTCGTTGTTGTCGTTGTAGTTGCCGTAGCCGTCGTTGTAGTGGTATACAATACCATTTCGATAATGAATGTTTGTATTTTGAATGGATGTATTTGAAACAACAACAACAACAACAATCTTATGCAGAAGATGGATTTTTTTTCTGTTGTTTCAGTAGATCGAGCAAATAATAAAATAAAATAAAATAAAGAGTCTTGTGTATGTATTTAGTGTATATCCTTGGGTTGAAATCAATGGCTGACTTATGGATAATAATATATGGGGATGCTTGTCGTCGTCGTCGTAGTCGTCGTGTTTTTTTTGTTCGACTCTCTAATGTATTCTTCTAATGCTCTCAATGAAAAAAAGCGAATAGAGAAAGAGACAGAAGCAAATAAAGAGAGAGAGAAATGCAATCAAAAAAAAAAAAAAAACAACTTTTAACTGAACTGAAATGAATGATTGAAAAAAAAACCAGATTCAGAAACAGTAATTTCATAAAAAATTGAAAATGGTATTATTTTCTTGGTAAATAGTAGTCGATTTTGATGATGATGATGATGGTAGTCAATGTTTGTACAGAATGTTTTTTGTTGTATTTTTTTTATAGTCTTCGATGATGATGATGATGATGATGATTTAGGAGGACAAAAAAAAACGAACGAACAAACACACAAAGCTATTTATCGTTAATATTTCTGGTTTTACAGTTATGAAATTTGTTGTTGTTGTTGTTTTTTATTCCATGTTCTTGTTTGTTTGTTTGGTCGATTAATTTTGTTGTTGTTGTTGTTGTCGTTGTAATGTTATTTATGCAAATATTTTTCTTCATTACATAAATAACTGACGATGATGATGATTATCATAATCGGATCGGATCGGATTGGATTGGATGGATGGATGGATTCAATCTAGATTTTTTTTTCATAAACAAACAATAAAATAAACATTAAAATTTTTGATCAATAATTTTTGCGTTTTTTTTTAGAAAAAAAATGAATAAAATAAAATTATGCAATCGATCGATCGATCGATCCACATGTACACATGACATTTATTTCGTATTTTTTTTTTGCCAGATCTTTTCTCTTTGAAACAGGTGACGAATTTATGAATAATGATGATGTTCTACAGGTGTCTTTTTTTTCTGATCATCATCATCATCATCATAACATTCGAATCTAATTACACCCACATACGGCAACATACATAAAAATAGACAACATTTATTTATTCTCATTCATTCGAAATCACAATACAAATATCGAACGTTTTTCGTCGATCGAAATTTTTTTTTTTGGGGTGCCATCGATAATATCGGTGACAAGAGAAAAAAAAACGATTTGCCCATATCATTGTTTCGTTTTTAAACAAACACAGATATTTAAATTTTTTGAATTTTTTTTTTTTTACAAACATCATGATGATCATGCAATAACAGCAAACATCATCATCATCATCATTATCATCAAGTGGCCTATTCATACATGTGTATCAGACCATCCATCCATCAATTATCATTATTTGGCAAATATCATGGTATGATAACAACAACAACAACAACGACAATGAAAAAAAAATCCATTAGATAGATAATTGTAATTTCTTTTCAACTATGCATGTTTGTGTGATCGATATCGATCTGAATAATCGAAAAAAAAACAATTACAAAAATCTATTTTAGATCGATTGGTTTGATTTATTGATTTGAATCATAATGATCACACACACACACACACGCATAAATATTAAACTATATGGATGGAAAGATATTGTTTTGTTTTCACTAAATCAGAATTTTATGAAAAAAAAATCAACCATCATGATGATTATTTATTATGGTAATCATAACGTTGTCTACAAGCACACATATATCGTCAACCTCAATATATGTGGTTTACGACCACAACAACGATGAATGTTTGAATTGAAAATTATCATTTTTTTCGGTTTATACATTGATGATCATGATGAATATTTATATCATGCAAGTATTCATCGTCGTCTTCGTCGTCTACGTCGAGCTGGTTTCCCCTTCTCTGTTAATCTACATTATCCGATTAACCTAATTATTATCATGATGATGATGATGATGATGAACAACGAGAACTTCACGAAAAAGAGAGGCTAAAAAAATGATGTCAACAAACGGTATGTTGTCGATTTCATTTTTTTTTTCACGACATTCATCACTCGTATGTGGATGAATGTCGTGATGATTTTGGTCATTGATTCAAATGATTTGTCTATTTTTTCACTTGCAATAGAGCGACTTAAATCGACGAAATAATAACCGGAAATAATCGTAAATTTTAACCGAGAAATTGGAACTATTTTCGTTTGGTTATATGGAACATTGGCTTTTTTTCATTCATTCATTCACATACCATATGTGTTTGTGTGTGTAGCTGTCGAACGAACAAACAAAACGAAAAACAACAACCGAAGAAAAGCTGCCAGAAGTTTTTTTTTCTGGAAAAAAAACATTCAAATTCAAAATATGTGTTCAATTATGACATACATTCATTTGCGTTGTATATATGGATAATATAAATTCGACATATGATTTTGGCAATGTGTGTTTACAACCATCGAGAAAAAACAAAATTCGGAATAATGTTACACATTGTCATTCGAAGAAAACAAAAAACATGGCAAACAAACAAACGAATGAACGAGAAAAAAAATGGTGCTAAAAATGAAAGCGCGAAACAAAAATGATCTAGGCCATTTGTTTGGCCCAAAACTGCAAACAACAAAAACAAAAACAAAAACACACAAACCACTTTTTTTTCGTTGAATTTCAAACAAAAAAAAAACCTCAATTGAATTAAACGATGACTCATGTATGGATGAGAGATTGATTCAATGCAATGGACATTGGATTGTGTTGAACCAACAAAACTTGAAAACGAAAAGAATCAAATCTCGAAAAAAAATCAAGAATCGTTTATATCCATTCACACACACACACAGACAAAACAAAAGAAAACACACACACACACACACACTATTGGAACACTTGATACGACTGCAGTAGTTCCAGAATAATTCTACTACCAAAAAAAATAAAAAAAAATTCGGTCAATTTCATCACCCCCGAGAAGTGGTAAAAGCGAAAATTGTAGCACAGCTATATATTACACGATGATGATAATATGAGTGCACAATAGTGATATTTGGTCGAGTTCATTCATTGCAACAAAAAAAAACAGTGAACATCATCCAAGTGAATATTTCATAATGATCCAGGATCGCGAATATAGAAATTTAAATGGATGGATTCTGATAATAAATAAACATTTAAAAAGAAACAACAGACTGCATCGCCATCTAGTGTCGATGAAATTAAAAATTGTTTATTTTTTTTCTTCGACATTTACATCGTCGATACACACACATATCGCAATACAATCGATAGTTTTGAATAAATATTTTTTACGAAAAAATTTATATTCATTTTATTTCATTGATCATTAACAAAACAAAAGTTTTAAAAAAAAGTTATTATCATCATTCAGAAATAGTTTTACAATATTCATAGACAAATGAATAGATTAATCTGGAATGTCGAAGAATTCGCCAGTCCGAACATGGTAATCGTTCATTAGCATTGAATAATGATTTCGGATCAGAGATGGTAAATTCGAAATATACATTAACATCCTTATCGAATAGAAATAATGGATGAAAATTATCATTCAATGGAGGCAAACAATTTTTAAAAACGCTTTTAACTTTTTTCGTTAAAAGAACAAGAGCTGAACTTTCCTTATCCTTCAGTGTTTCAACTAAAGAATCAATGCAATTATATTGAAAATCATAATTTTTATATATTTGACCAATTCCATGATTTCGTAACATGGACCGGATGTGATCGATTGAAGAATTGGCATCATTTGAATGGACTAATGCTTGAGATGATCTATTCATTGGTTCAATTGAAGATGATTGTAGATGTGGAGAACAGTTCTCGTGCTGATGAAAATTTTTTTTGCCATTAGATTGGTTGGATAAGTTTATCTCATGATTATCAATCGGTGATGAAACCGTTTTGGTATTAGTTTTTTGAGCATCATGTTGAGCCATTATCAGTTCATCATTATCATTTTTCCAATGAATTTCTTCGCTGATTAGTATCGATTTGTTGTAGACTGGACCGATTCATTCCTGGTCGTTTATTCGAATGTTGAATTGTCGTATTTTTGCCATTTCCTACCAGTGATATAGTGTTATTATTCAGCGAATGAGTTTTCTCCATGATTGTCTTCATAACAAATTTATCCTTTACAATTAGTCGATTAAAGTTTCATATCTGCATATTTTTCAATATGACTTACCTTCGGTTTTTTGCCATTAATTCTAGAATTCTTCAGTGTTTTATTTTTCATCTGTTCAACAATCGGCGTCGAACACATTGGTGATGATTTTTTCTTTATACTTCTAGCTGATTTGGCTCTTTGATTTGCTTGAGACGCTAAACATGATGGTGTTGATCGTGATTTTCTTAGATTTTTTTCGGATGATTCATCTTGAGGAATATTGTCGTCGACATAGAAATTCGGATGAACAACGAAGAAATGTTTATATAATGTTGCAACACTGCGAAATTCCATGCTGCAGCAATTTGCCGAAGAGATCTCGCCTCTTTGGAAGGCATACAGTGATTTCACACTGTCATTATTCTTGTCCAATTTTCTTCTCGGTTTTGACTAAGAAAAATTATAAATAGTGACATATAATTAAAACTTGAAACATTTACCTCTGAAAAACCAACAGCAAGTTCATTCGCATGATCAAATTTGGATCTCAATGATTCTTTGATCAATGACGAAATTTCTGGTGAGTTGATCAAAGCTTCCACCTTTTTTTGCACGGCGTCGAACATGTCGAGTTTCGTTGCGTAAGATCTATACTTCTTCATAAATTTGGCGAGTTTGTCAACATATTTTTCGTAGTTCTGGATGAATTTCAAATCATTTCCGGAGTCGATCGATACGAACAAATTCTGTAAACAGTATCGCAAAAAATTGTTTTCGTTTTTTTTGGTCATATCTGAAAAATTGTGTTGAAAAATAGTAAAATGTTGATGATAATGATGGTTGTGAATAATAACGACCAGCCAGCAAAAATGATATCGAGTGCTTGTTTGGCATGGCTTTTTATATGACTTGACCATGACACTCGTTGATAAACAGCTATCTGCTAGAAAATCCATGCGTATATCCAGGGTCAAATTAATAGTAATAAGTAGTAGTAATAAAAAGATTAAGTCGATTAAATAGAATGTTGACGTGTATTAACAAAACTTCTGCAAAAACCCTACAATGTTTCTTGATAACCTAGTGTCCAGGTCGCTACTCGTATGATAATCCCTGCAGGTTCATGGTAGTAAAAGTCACCTTATCATCGCCCTTGATCGAAAGTGGTGATCGAGTGAATCCTAGGCCATAAAATAAGTCCATGACTCATGACCACGTTTTTTTCGGCAGAAACTTAGCAACAATCAAATTGATCAACAAAAGATTAAAAAAAGAAGAAATTGTCTAAGTTCGAGCCAACAAATTTTCCAAACTATCATGTTTGTCACAACCAATTTAATATTGTTGGCTCAGTTGCAAGCTAATCGAATGGTCATTATGGCCTCGAGACATTTTACCCTTTTACCTTTCAAAATGTAAGCTATGCTCCGCCTTTTAAAATGGTTGTTTAACTTTAACAGTGCATTTTGATCATTATCAAAATGAACAAACATGCTTGCAAGCATTTTGCTTGACGGTTGGAAAAAAATATTTTACATTTGGTCTTTGTGCAAAAATGCTCGTTTTTTTTCTCAAGCTTCGTCACTCGTCTTGTTCATTTTTTCATTGCTTTTATGTTGATGTATACATTTTTTTTTGACAATGATTTGTCTTCGTTTATGAATGATGTCATGGCTAGATAGATACGATTCTTGTTCCAATTGTTTCTGATGTTGTTGATATTTCCCATTTTGAACGTAAAAATTTTAAATAAATTATTTCAAATATAAACAATGTGAAAGAGATGATTATACCAATCACATAGAAATAAATGAATGTCAATATAGTTTGACCGGATAATACGACAGTTTTTGGTTGTTTTTTAGCCTTATAAACGATGTGAAAAAGTGCATCTTCAGCTTCGGCACGTAAATGATTCAATAATAATCGTCGATCAACATATTTCATTAGACCATAATAATATAATGATTTTAGTCTTTGATGATTGTAAAAGGACAAAAAAAAACATATAAATTAGTCAATTTGAGCCAATTATATTTAGAAAAAAAACTTACAATCGTAATAATGGTTCACGATTCTTATTATCAAGTGTTGAACGAATTGCATATGTACTCAATGTTGGTATCATTACATCATTGGATACATGAAAATGAGTGGATGGATAATATTCTTTCAATGATAATGCACGTTCTGTATTGATGATTAATACATAATCATCTACAATAAGATTGTCCAACATGTGTATACTGATTATATCGATATGTGAATAATATTCAACACGATCCATTAACATTGGAAATGATTTGCTGAAAAAATATTTAGTCGATGAATTTGGTTCAAGCATTATACGATATGTTGACGGTAATTGAAATAGATCATCAAAATGATCAATTTTTTTATATTGTTTTGATAATAATATTGCAGTGAAATCATTTGAAAATAATTGCCTCAATATGAATGAACCGATTAGCCAAAATAATAACGATGTAGACATCAATGATGTTGACATTAGCTGTCGTTGTGATTGTCCAATTAATAATGAAAATGAATCGATATTGCTTGCAATGATTTTTATGAACCATAATCTTCGATCATTTTTCATGATAATCACAGAACTTATAGCACCAGTGATCAATAATGATAATGCAATCAATATCCATATGAATAATGTAAAACATTCAAATATACGAAATGGATTATCATAAAATCTGGGCAATTTTGTGAAACTAAATATCGAAATCAATTCTTTGTTTGGCATTAGATATGTTTGATCAATAATTTTTTCACGGCCATTCACAATAGCAAATATGTGGCCAATAAAATCCGATTCATTTCGTGCAAATTGTTGTAAAATTCCTGTCCATTGACCATCGATTAAATGGCCACCATAATCTTCATTGGATCGTATGAAATTGATGCTTTTGATTTATTGAAATTCAAAAAAAAAAATGAAAAACAGTTAAATTCATTCGCCATTATCAATTGTTACAACATACCTGCATTGAAGATATTTTAATATAATCAAAAATAATTGATTATTCGATGAACATACCATCGTTTTGTTGGTATGAACATTTTCATATACTTCACTATAGAATAGGCCAATATTTATATGACATTTTGCCTGTTCTGGATCATCATTCGGATATAATGCAGTACCATTGATCCATTTAATACAATATTTATCCAATGTAATTGATTCCTTCATTGATCAATCATTGAATCATCAAACAAGATATTAGCCATGTATGATAAATAGATGATGATGACGACGATGATGATGAATTTGCAATTTGAAAATAAACAAAATATATCTTGTTGTTACTTGTTTCATCGAATAGTTTTTGGATTCTTTTTTTTTGCTGTTGAAATGTCTTGTGCCATGTATATGTGTGTGTGTGGTGGATATATATTCTTGACAATCGCTGTGACCTTGTCAAATTATGTTTGTTTGATTATAATTGAGATTCACAATTGTAGTGAGAATTTGAAAAAAAAATCGATACTATCCAGGATTGGATTTGATTTTTATTTATATCAAAAAAAAAAAAAAAAAAATGTGAACACACGATTGATTGATAAATGAACTGCAGTGAGAAAAAAAATCATTTGATTCAATGTAGACAAAAAAAAGGTCAAAATCGAAATTTCAAGCACATGAAAATTGATTGATTGAATTGTTTCTTTTATTATTATTATTATTATTTGGGTAATGAACAAAAAAAAAGTCAATAAAAATTCTTGCCGACGATGAAAGAATATATATTTATTATCTATATATTTGTATTCAGTCAATAATAATAAACATATTTTTGTCTAAGTAAATTGTAAAAATGATGATGGATCCAAATGTTGTAATTGATTATTCATCGATTGATTACTACCCTGACTTGGTTGACGTCGATGACCGAATCGATTTGTTGTTGTTGTTGCTGTTGTTAGTGATGATGATGATGATGTCTGTGATGACATTAAATTATTTTCAACAACATTCGATTCTATTTCAACATTTGTGGTGGCCATTGTCATCTGTTGTTGTTGTTGTTGTTGCGATTGATTGTTGTTGTCGATGAGCAACAAATCGTGGTTAAAATTATTTTCCGGAATCATATTAATTGTTCGTGGTGGTTTCATTGGTGATGGTGATTGTTCTTTTGGTGGTTCTGGTTGTTCAATTGAATTATGAAAATGTACTTCACTCATTGATGATGGTGCCGGTATATTTCCATCTTGGCTATCATTTTGATTACCCGGATTGTTATTGAAATTTTCGAATGCATTCGGCATGAATGATTGAACACGACCAGAAAACAATGAATTATCCAATGATTTTAATCGATTAACATATTCTTGTTGTACACAACGTCCACGACAATCATAACCATGTTGACGTAATTGACATTGATCAATTGTTTGATAATATAATCCCAATAAAACGTATTGAAATGTGGCCAAAAATAATAGTATAAAACAGAAAAAATTTTCACGCAGACCAGGATGAAATAATCCAATAGCGAATAAACCGAATGCTACGATACCATTTATGATCAAAAATTGTGAATAATGACGACACATTGCTATGAATGTTGAAAATGATAAAATACCAATGAATATATAGAATATAATGGCAGTGGCAATAAATGTTGTCCATGATGAATTATCATCATTATGATGTTTATCCGATTCCGTTCCATCCACGCTAATCCAATAGCCAAAAAATGAATTAACAAACAAACAGAAAACATTGACCAATGTGGACACTTTAAGTATATAGTCCAATTTTGTATCTTCTGAATTGAATAAACCAGTGTTGAACATTTTTGATGAATTTAAGATTTTCCGCCCAATAATAATAAAAAAAAATTAATTAATTTTTCTGGTAATGTTACAAACACAGTGGATGAATTATATCGTTTGATTTGATTCAATTCGATCGATCGATCAGTTTTCGCATTATTGAACACCCACACAAATACCATTAGAAAGAATGAAAGAAAGAAAAAAAAACACCACCAAAAATGACAGGCGATAGGTGTTTCTGTTGATTAATTCATTGTAATCACACACACACACACACAAATAGAAAACAAACAAAATAATCATCGATTAATCGATAAAATAATAATTTTTTGATATTAATTTCTCTACTATGGTTGATGATGATTGTTTATTATTATTTTTTTAGACAAAAAAAAGAGGCCATTCAAAATAATAGTTATTTTTTGTACAAATTTTTTGTTTTTTGTTTTGTTATCTGATTATAATCTTAAATTCTAGTTCTACTTGTACGACTAGTCCATGTAGCATTATGATCATATTCATTGTCATCAAGTATGACTGGATTCAATTTTGGTAATTCACCTTCAGCAGATACCATTGACCATACTCTTGAACGACGTCCATCATCATTATCGTATGGTTCTGAATCATAATGTTGACCAGTAGAATCTCTACCTTTATATGGTACATAAAAATAGGCTTGTGTAGCGAATATACCGATATCGATTAACATGAGTATGGCGAAAAAGAAAAATTCCATTGACTATATAGAAAAAACAAAATCAATCAATCAATCAATCCAAAACAAAAAAAAAATTTGATAAAAATCATTCTTTTACCTGTTTTGGAAACAATTTAACATCAGCAATAATGGCAACCAACAGATTACCAATGGTAACATTTAATAACCAAGCAGCTTGTATAACAGATTTCATTGATTTTGGTGCTTGTGAATATGAAAATTCTAATCCAGTTACGGAGAACATGATTTCTGCTGCCGTTATCAACATGTATTGAAATAATTGCCATAATACGGATATATTATTCCCATCAATTAATTGTATTAATTTGAAATTAATTTTATCCACCATGGTCATATCACCAGTGATCAATTGTAAATATGTTGCACCTTGATCAAGTTTATATTCAGTTTGTGCATGGCCAACATTCATATATGATGATTTTCCTTTCACTTCCACTTCGAATGGTTTCAATATTCCAATTGTATGGACATTGGTCGTATTAGAATTCTGTTGATATATTGTATCAATAACAACATTATCATTTGTATCGGTCGATGAAAATGTTTCATTATTGAAATTATTCAAATTAAATATTGTAAACATTTGTGCACCACTACCATGTGGTTTACTAAGAACATTATTATCCAAAACAAATATCAATGGCATTGGTTGTTGTATTGATTGTTCACCATTGTTTTGATTATCACAATAAATGACCAATGTTTGATCATCTTTTCAATGAAATATTCAAATCATTTGGAACAATAAATGTATCCATCAATGTTGTTCTTTCAATACTGGTATAGATTTTCAATGAATCTTGATTGAATTTGATTCGTGAATCCAATTCATTGAATATGGACATGTTCATAGAATCAATATGATGATGACTATTATTTTGTATTAACATCAAATGATTAGTACCACTATCCATTATTGGTGGTAATTTTTGTTCAATTTGTGTTTGTAAAATACCACAAGCGGTGAATGAAAGACTAGCAAATAAACCACCAACAACCATACGACGTAATGGTTTATTCAATCCAATTCGATCAAAAATTGGATAGATAATATTTTGAAAAATCGGTATAAATGAAATAATCAATATCGGATTAATAACCTGTATTTGATCCGGTTTTATTGTATAGAAACCAAAATCACCATTCAATCGTATTGCTTGTAATGTCCATCGTGATGATTGTTGATCGAATAGTGCCCAAAATATTGGTAATGAAATATAAAGAAATAGGATACGCATCAATGTTTTTACTTCAAGTATTGTATGACGATCATAATGAAGATCAGCATGATCAAGCCAATGTTCTCGTTTCAGGGTTGATGGTGAAAATTTTCCCATTAATGCATGCTGGAAAACAAAAGAATGAAAACGATTTTTTTTTCAATTTAAAATTTTTCGAAAAAAAACCATCCATATACAATCAATACATACATAAACACATTTACAAACAGTGATGATTATGTTCTGTTTTTGTCGCGGCACAACACGATAACCGGTCCAAAAACGTCCAACCACAAATAATACTAATGCACCAATCATAAGTATAGCCGGTATACCGAATGCTAATGGATAACAATCAGAACGGCCCATACATCCAACATCTTCACGTAGGATTGGTGTTAAAAATGTTGATATCAAACTACCACTATTGATAGCAATATAGAAGAATGAAAAAAATCGTTGTAATTGTTGTTCTTGGCCACGAATAAATTGATCACCACCGAATGCAGCAACACATGGTTTAATACCACCGGTGCCTATCGCTATCAATGCTAATCCAATCAACGTTAATGGATTCGAACCACTGATCGATGAAAGTGCAATAACAACACTACCAGCTACATATATACATGATATAATCAATATGGTCCAATATTTTCCCAAAATTGTATCGGCCAATATAGCACCGGCTAATGGTGTAAAATAACAGGCCATTGCAAACAAATGGAATGCCATTGTTGCTGCATTCTCTTCATAGCTTAATCGATTCATTAGATAAAGAATGAGAATTGCTAAATGAAAATGAAAAATTTTAGTCAATAAAAAACAAACAAATAAAACAAAAATTCAAAATTACTTCTCATTCCATAAAAAGAGAATCTTTCACAGAATTCATTTCCAATGATAAAAATGACCGATTTTGGATATGGTAATGGTTTTGTTGGTTTTTTAACAACATCATGATGATCATCCGAATATTCATTAGGATCTTTTTTCATCGACGACATGGATATTTCATTATTATTCTTGTCCATAATTGAATAAAGATAAAGATGAAAAATTATATTAATCAATTAAAATCACAAATCAAATCAGTGACACAAAAAAAATTGGTAAAAATCGATAAATCAACCAATATCATTAATATCCATCCATCAATAAGAAGAAATAGAACAAGAACAAATCACAAGACTAGATTATTAAGCAAAGACATTTATATTCACATGATGTGCCTGATATCAATTTTTTTTTATTAATTAAATCATCATCTAATTGTAATTCCATTTGTAGAGAGAAAAAAAAAACAATCGGATCGATCAATTAAGAAAAATAAAAATTGTCTGTACATTTTTTTGTCCCCACACCCAACAACCAGAACCACTACATTCAATCATCGTGTTCTCTGTCTCCTATATCAGGTATGTCATGTCATCATCATTTAAAAATGATCAATAGGATGTCACTTGATGACAAATGTTAAAAATCACAGCAATATGCAATTTTTATTTCATTAAACTCACATTATCATCGTCTCATTGTTTTAATCTTAAATTTATTTAAATATAAATCTTTAACAGCTACCAGAATCGATTACAATCAATCAATCAATCAATCGATCATAATAAAACGATTTATTTATGTCATGTGATCATTCATGATGGATGAGAAAAAAAAATTATGGATTAAGTTGATTTTTTTTTCTCAACTTTATCAATGATGATTATCTTTTAGATATTAAAAAACAAAAATTGATTGAAAGAGTGAGAGTGCAAAATAAAAAACAATAGGATAACATTGACATTGAATTTCAATAATAATAATAATATAAAATGGCGACACAATTAATCAATCGATCGATCAATCAATCAATGAATATCTCTCTCTCTCTCTCTCTCTCTCTCTCTCTCTCTCTCTCTCTCTCTCTCTCTCTCTCTCTCTCTCTCTCTCTCTCTCTCTCTCTCTCTCTCTCTCTCTCTCTCTCTCTCTCTCTCTCTCTCTCTCTCTTGCTGTCTATCTATAAATATAATCTGATCGATAATCGACTATTTGGGAATAACTTTTGTCTGTATATTGATTGAAATCATTATTGTTTTCTAATCGATTGATGATCGATGATGAAATCTGTAACAAATTGTATTTGTCCACATTTTTTTTTCAACACAAATATAAACAAAAAAACAAGCAAGAAAAAAAAATTCAATTTTTTGGTCAATTCAAATTTCCAGACAAAAGATGGCGTCTAACGACATTTTTACAACACGCGACGTTTTTTTTTTTGTCGAGAGAAAGATACAAACAAAAACTGGTTTTCCCACTTTTCTCGATTACTATAATAGTAGGTAGATAAATCGATAGATAGATAGATGTCTCATATCCTGGTTTGAAAATTTTTTTTAACCAGTTTTTTTCTGGTTTTTTTTTTTTTTTTGGTTATAGAAATTTGGAAAGCAAAACGCCCACACACACAAATAAAAAAAATATGGTCATCCAGTGGTCAAAAATAAATAAATGTACTACGTACCTTTATTGTACGATAGTTGCTTGAATCATCATCATCATCATCATTTTGTTTGGATAAAAGTCGATGTCGTTCACCCGATAATTTGGCCGAATCATTTTCCACATCCAAATTTGATTCATGTGGGTGTATATGGATGAAAATTTTGAACTTTTTAATCATATCAGCGATGGGTAAAACATGTAGATAATCGGATCCAGTTTTTTTTTTTCTTTTCGATAAATCTAGTTTCTCTTTTTGAATCTAGTTTAGAATGATGAACATAGAAAATTGGTTTAGAATGTTGTCGTAGTTGATAAACGGATTCAATGTTGGCATTCGATTCGATTCGATTCAATTCAATTCATTCATTCATTCATTGATAAAGTATTTTCGATTTCAGAGTTTTATCATCATTTTCAAGATTATTTTCCAATTTATCATCAAAAACAAAAATTTTTTTTTGTGATAAATTTGTGATAATTCACAGTTATATCTCGCATTGATGTTTATGTGGAGAATTAATTATCAATTTTTTTTTCTTTGCTGTTTCTAATATCAATGCTATTAATAAAAATATAATTGATAATGATTATCGTCAATGATCCACACCAATCATCATCATTATTATTAAATTGGCCAATATTACATCGACTAAAACATTCATTTCTTCAACAAATTCAATCATTTCTTGTGTATGGTGATCGTGGTACTGAAGTATTGATCATCACTGCCAACGAAACCATCTATACATTTGGTGAAAATAATAGATGGCCATCATTACCATTAGGACATCGTGAACGAATTGATGGTGAAAAACCGGAAGAAATTGTTGAATTTCGAAATCAAAAAATCATCGATATTGTTTATGGCCAAAGACATGTTATGGCTGTTACTGAATTGGGTGAATGCTATAGCTGGGGTGATAATCGTTTTGGACAATTGGGTAATAATACATTTTTTGAATCATTAAAACCAATACTTGTTGGTAATCATATACAATCATTGGCATGTGGTTCATATCATACGCTTGCATTAACAAACACTGGACAAGTATTTGCATGGGGCCGTAATAATTATGGCCAAATTGGTATCGGTTCCAATAATGATCAATTAATACCGGTTAAAATATCTGCATTGGATTCGGAAAATATTCATATGATTAAATGTGGTAGTTCACATTCATTTGCCGTTACTGATCATGGTAAACTTTATGGATGGGGTGGAAATTCATTCGGACAATTAGGTATTGGTAATTGTACCCATCAGACCGTACCAACGATGGTTAAATTTTCCAATGATGTACCCGTTAAATCGATTGCTTGTGGTGAATATCATACATTAATTCTAATGATAACCGGTGAAATTTATAGCTGTGGCCGTAATGATCAATGGCAGCTAGGATGTACACAAATATCTAGTAGTGAAGGATCATTAATACCGGTACGAATTTCATGTAAAGATCGTTTTGAATCAATTGCATCACATTTTGCTACAAATTTTTCGGCTGCTATTTCAACATCAGGCTATTGTTATGTATGGGGTGATTGTGTACAGCCAGGCGAACAACAACCACATCATAATCATCATCAACAAACGGATATCGATGTTGAAAGACCATCACCACCGATTCGTGAACCACGACAAACACCATTGATTTCTATACACGATGCATTCATACATTATTGCCGTAAACGTATTACACCATTTTTATATGATCTAGATCATGAAGAACGTATCCGTATGCGTACGGTTGGTTCACGTTTAGTTGAAAAATTACGACAATCATTTAATGATCAAGCCACTTCGGATATAGAATTCATAATTGATGGCCAATCAATATATGTTCATCAATGGTTTCTACAATTATCTAGCCAATATTTAAATCGAATGCTTTCAGATGAATGGATGGAAACGGCAATGATAATGGATAAAAATGAATATGATAGTGCTGATGTACAGAATAATGGACAACAGAAACAGGAAAAAATTCGTAAAAAAATTGAATTACATACATATTCCTATGAAGTATTCTATGCTTACTTACGTTATCTTTATACCGATATATTGGAATTTGCAGAATCATCATCAACACAACAAACTTTAATAGAATTATTAGATCTAGCAAATTGTTATCTGGATACGGATTTGAAACAAAAATGTATCAATATGATGCGTCATAATTTATGTATAACAAATTGTTGTGATTATTATCAGCTAGCCATACGTTATCAATTAGTGGATTTTGAAAAAGAAATCATCATTTTTGCTTATAATAATATTTTCGAAATTTGTCGATCAAATGGATTTAAATCAATGTCCGGTGATTTATGTAAATCATTATTAGTGGCCATCAGTGAAATGGCCTAGAAATGTCAATGAAATAAACAAAAACAAAAAAAAAATTTTTTGATTGAATGAATGATGATGATGATTTTGATTTGGAAATTTAAATAAACAAAACAAAAAACAAAAAAAAGCACATACATTGATGACGTATACATATATAACACATATTGATGTGATTAAATATTACGAACCAAAAAAAAAAAAAAAAAAAAATGATCGCCATGATCGGTTAGGTGTTGTTGGCGTCATATCAAGAATCATTCGATTCAATGGAATCCATAAACGGAACATCTCTCTCTCTCTCTCTCTCTCTCTCGCTTTTTTTGGGTCTGAAAACTCATCAAAGTGTTTGTTTACAGACACACACACACACACACACAAAAAAATGAAATGTGTAATGAATTTGTGAGAAATGAAAAAGAAACAAGAATCAGCAAAATGAAAATGATGATTTAGTCAGCATGATTGGCAGTAAGAGAGAGAGAGAGAAAGAAAAAAAATCTATCAATTTCATTCAATCATCCAATACCATTAATTTTCGGCTTGTCTTTTTTTTCCATTCTTTTTTGTTTCGGTCGAAAATATCTGTTCAAATTTTTTTTTCTTCTTTTTTTTCTTCTGTTATAGAATTTATAACAGAATTCATTTTCAATTCAACATATATATAGCTATAATTACAAATGTGTGATTTGTGATTCTTGGATGGAATTCGGAATTCACATTCTCAAAAACGATAATCATCATCCATTCATTCATGATCACTAATCATATATTCGATGAAGAGAGTGGTGGTGGTGATGAACATAAATCAACCAAATAGATGAATTAATGAATCTATAATTTAGAAATAGAAGCAAAGTAAGTTTTTTTTTTCGTCGATGTTGTTTCATGGCTAATTTAACCAATGTTTGTTTGTTTGTTTTTTTTCAGTGTTTTTCATTCGTCTCACTGTCATAATCAAAATTCATTTTACACAAAGTATTCACTGTCCAATGATTATAATGAACCCGGTTGTTATTAATTTGCAAATGATGATAAACAATAATTTACCAACGATCGAGATAACGCCATCTGTAGATGAACAAATCAATCAAATGGATGGATTACCATCATCACAGACAGAGATTGTATCCACCATAACAAATCCGAATTCAAAACAATCATCATCAACAATGAAACCAATTGGATGGCAAAATAAACTTGGTTTAGCCGCCGTTTGTCTCATATTGATAATGTTCACATTGGATGTATTAACATTATGGTATTTATTGAAAAAAATTTCCTCATATGAACGATCAGTAAATCTATTGGAACGGATAAAATTTCTAATCGATTATTCCGGTACATTATCCGATAAAGATTGTGAACGATTATCACTTATGCCACAATATGATGAAATAATGTTACGAATACGGCAAAATGTTACGACAACAGATCAATTGTCTATGAACAATATTGATAAACAATCATTGATCAATGAATTGTCCATGGTATCGGAACAGAAATCAAATCTATTAACAGTAATTGTTGTTACATTTGTTGCAATGATCATTCATTTTATCGGTTTTATCGGTGTATTACGACAATCATTTACTTTGACATTATTCGAAACATTATTTCTGATCATACTACTGATCATGAAACCATCGTTATCATCCAACAAATTTTGGCTGGATCATATGGATCCTATATGCAGTTTGTTTACCATTATTTTTCATTTATCAAATTCGTCTTTATTATGTTAAAATTCGAAGGAAAAAATAAAAAATGGTCATTGTTGGTGACCAGTATTTTTTTTTCTCGTTCATATCATCATATTGCCATATTATAATCATCGTTGACGATCCTTGAATAATAAAAAAAAAAATTTTTAATTTCCCTAAAACGGAAAAAAAGTACCCACCAATATAGTGATTGATTAGCAAATTTTTTTTTCATTGACAATTTAATTAATTTGTACACAACTGATTGATTGATTGATCATCGAATAGGATTATCACCAAATTGATTATGTTGGAAAAACCTTTCACTCACTTTCTCTCTCACTCTCTCTCTCCCGGAAATGAATGTGATGAAATTAATAATAATAATTATCAATTTAATTTCATAATAATCATATAATATGGTCATCACAAAAATTAAAATTTTTTTCTTGTTTCACTTGTTGCTATTTGTTTGTCTGTTTATTGTTTGCAATGCAAATGTGTCACACGTGTCACACATAAACACAGAAAAAAAACAAGAAAATTTTCATCATTGAAATACAAAACAAAACAAAGAAAAAAAAATATCCAAATTATAGTTTTCAGTTGTTGTCCATGCCCCTAAGTTTTTTTTTCCAGAAATTGTATTATATCATTTATATATTAGAATATAATAATAAGATCACATTATGAGTGAGAATAATAATAGGTCTGTAGGTGTGTGTGTGGGGGGGAGGGGTGTGTGAAAGAGATATTTGTGCTTGTGTTGAAGGATGTGTTGGTGAATTAGAAAATTAGAAAAAAAAATTTAAAAAATTTTTCTGCAATAAAAGAGTATTCTTCAGATTGTTGTTGTTGTAATCCATCATAATTCCCATCAATTATGTTATCGTCTTGAATTAGCTTTTCGATACAATACAATATATGCAAGTACACGTGTAATAATTGCATAACTACCCAATAGGCACATTAAGAATGGTAAATCCTTTTCATGTAAATGAAAATTTTGTAATATTAATGATGGATTTTGATTTTCCGATGCCGATAGAATTCTTTCTAAACGATCAGTCAATGATGGTCCATTGGATGAATCGAAAAAATTCGTATTCTGCCATACACAATCCATCATTTCTTCAGCATCATCGCCCATTATTGAACGGATACGTTTCAAATCAAATGGTTCCGGTTCTGGACAACGATTAAAACCATAGAATGTTATGACGGTTGATTCGAAAAATAATCTATAATAGCTTAAATATGTAAGCGGCTGTATGATTCGTGGCAATTGATCGATCTGTACCAGAAATCCAGTGAACAATAACAATGGTATCTGTGATGTGGCAGCAAATATACTGGCCGCATTAACATTGTGGACAAATATTGCCGATATTGTTAAACCTATATGAGAAAAACAAAACAAACAAAAATGAGAAATTGAAATTAAAATTCATTATTATTATAATCATGCAAAAAAGAGGAAAAAAAATTTAAAAAAAAAATTCCGAAGAAAATCTCAGTGAGTAATAATAATAATTATCATATATAATCTTCATTACAAATCTTTTTCCTTCATCATTCATTCTTGTTGTTTGATGATAATTATCATCATCATCATCATCATCTGGTAACAAATTAAAAACTAAGCAAATTAGTCAGTGAACGCGACAATTAAACAAAAAAAAAACAAAACAAAAAAACTAACAAACTTGAATATCCTTCAGAAAACGTGTACGTTATTTTTTTTTTTTTATTCATTGTCGGTTGCTCTTGGCATTCTTTTTTTTTTGTATGTGAATAATTATAATAATTTGCTGTTTTTTCTTCTTCGTTTCACTTTAAAAGCACAAATATACATGATTTTGAATGAAAATCATATGATAATGATGATGACGATGACAATGGCCATGACAATAAACATTATCAATAACATCGAATAGTATGGTTATCGATATCATTTATCATCATCAATGATGATAATAAATACAGGATGTTACCCGTCTCTTGTGAACGATATCAAAAAAAAAAAAAAAAAAATTCGATTCTATTTCTACCTTATTTGTCACATTCATTCATTCATTCAATTTTTTTTATCAATCAAATCATATCGTTAAACGGAAATATTTTTTGATTGATTGATAGATCGATCATACACATATATAAATAGTGATCGATAAATAAACAGTGGTGGTGGTGGGTGGATGTACAAAAAAAAATTTCATTTTTTTTTGTTACTTTTGGCTAACCTATTGCTTTTGTTGGGTTTTTTTTTTGATATTCAAGCTCAATATTCTTTTTTTTTCAATGAACAAAACAAAACCTTGGAACAGTATATATAATGGGACACATTGTTGTTGTTGTTGTTGTTGTTGTTGTTTATCATCCATTCATTCATTCATTCAGTTTGTTTGTTTGTTTTTTTTTCTCTCTCTCTGTGTGTGTGTAAATAAAAAAAAATGGCTGTCTTTGTGTGTCAAACTTTTGTTTGTTTGTTTATACAGGGGGCAAAAAAAAAGATGCAATAAATAAAATGAAACTATGAATGAATGAATGAATGAATGAAAAAATGTGTATAAAAGTATAAAAGATAACTTACCAAGACCATCGGCAACCAATGAAATCATTATTAATAATGCAATAAAATAAAGAAATCTCCATGTTTCCCAATATTGATTTGTAATCAAATATGTAGTAGATCCATATAATATTGGCAATATTAATGCAGGTAAAAGATTTGTAAAATTTTTGGCCAAAAAATATGAACTAAATGAATACCATCCATTGAAATATTCTTTATAAAAAACGCCCACCTCTAATGGAAATGTTAATATTGTTGGCATCATTGATAAAAATGAACAGAATGTCATTGCAAAAAAAATGTAACCAAAATTCAATATTGCCATTGCACCTGGTCCTTCTAGAAATGAATTGGCCAATGAAAATGATTGATTACCATCATAATCAGAACGTATTGTATTGACCATATGCATAATGGTGTCCTGTGAACAGCCATCAGCTTGTCCCATTTTACTATCATTATAAAGTACAATATTGAGCAATATGATCGATACGGTTGCAAATATCCGTAATAGATATTCAGTTGGATCACGAAATGATAGCAACATACAACGCATCCATAATAACATTGTTTTATAGAATTCACGACGTTTTATTTGTTTTCTTGATCTGAATGAAAAGCAGAATTTTTTTTTTTTCGTTAAAAATTAAAATTTTACAATCAATTTTCTTACCTTTGACATATTTTATTTATAGAAACAGTGTCAGCATTCCAATTTTCTGGCCACAAACGTACTTCATCCGATATCAGTGTACCATCATTATCATTCATCATCATTGTCGTTGTTGTTATTGTTGTTGTTTCAATATTATTATCATCAATATTACTATTATTACCATCATTAACAACAGTAATAATTGTTGAATCTTTTGATGTTTGATGATTAGAATCCATCGATGTCAAATGTTTATTTTTTGTTGATGATATTGTATTTGAATATTTAATCATTAAACATCCTTTCTGATGTTGTGTAGTTTGATCATTAACTAATTGTTTAATCACTTCATGGCCATAATCACCGGTAGCAACTTCAAGTACAAAATCAGCCGGATTATGATAAGTTGGACAGGATAATTTATATCTACTTAAATATGATACCAATTGATCAGTAGGTCCATCATACATACATTGGCCATTATAGGCCAACACATAAAGACGATCAAAGTTTTGTAAAATTCTTGCCGTTGGTTGATGAATCGATGCTGCAATGGCCATTGGTTGTTCTGTATTATGTGCCAATTCTCTTAATAAACTAACACATTGTAAACATGATACAGAATCAAGACCACTTGTTGGTTCATCCAGAATCAAGATGGTTGGTGAATGTATCAATTCCAATGCAATACATAATCGTTTCTGTTGACCACCGCTACAATTTTCTGCTTTAACATTACGACATTGATCAAGGCCAAGTTTATTTATAATTTGATTGACCAAATTACGATGATATGTACCATCGGGTAAACTATTCAATTCAACAACAACAACAACAAAAAAAAAAAAAAAAGATTAAAAATTCTATTTCGAAATGAAATGATAAAAAAAAATGTAAAAGAAATAAAGAAATGAAAATAACCATGCAAAGCCTCCTGCTCTTCCACAGCAGCCGGTTTCATCATCAAATAAAGCATTATTATCATTATCAATAACCGAAGCGTAGTAGTAGTAGTAGTAGTAGCAATATTGATAGCATTTTTTTCATAAGAATCCACAGACCTAATGACCAAATTGGAATCCGGATATGTTGTTGCATTATAAACATTTTCATTATCATCGATCAATTTAACTTTACATCGATTATTTCGTTGATAATTACGTAATTTTGATGCAAACAATAATGTTTCATAAACAGTTAGACAAGGCATGAATGCATCATCTTGTGCCATATATGCTAATTTTGTTCGTTTAGTACAATTAGCTACAACAATATCACCGGTAACACCACGACGACGACGGCCACTAATACATTCAATCATTGTTGTTTTACCGGCACCACTTGGTCCCATAATGGCCATCAATTCACCGGCACGCATTGAACCACTAATTGTATTCAATAAACGTTTATGTGTATTACCACGTCCTTTTTTCTTTATAAATGTTTTCCATTGAAAACGTGATACATGATAAGAAAGATTACGCCATATTAATTCAACACCATCTTTGGTTGATTGCTGTTGTTGTTGTAGTTGTTGTTGCTGCTGCCGGTGTTGATTTGATCGATTTATTATTGAATCACCATTATTATTCATTTGTAATTTATTTTTCGCTATCGATTCCATATTGGTCAACATAACATTGTTATTATTTTTTTCAAAATGCCAATTATTATTCGATGATGATGATGATGATAATGGTAATTGTGGTAATGATGGTGGTGGTGGTGGTGGTGGTGGCGATGAATATAATTGGCCATTTTGTCTAGATGATGATTCAACAATTTTCGGTTTTTCATATTTATCGATTAATGATTGATTCTCATCATCATGATGATGATTATGATTAGTATCGATTGTTTGGTCCAAATATCGTCGATGTTGTTGATGAGATTGATTTAAATGATTGACATTTGGAAATGTTTCCAAATATCTTGGTGGTTGTGGTGATGGTTGTTGTTTTTGTTGTTGTGATGATGATGATGATGATGATGATGATGATGGTGGTGATGATGATGAACGTATCGATCCAACACCACTACTTGATTCACCATCGCCAACACTATTACCACTACCACCATCATTTGATGATTTCATTATTGTGACCTGTGACAATGATGATAATTGTGGTGGTTGTGGTGGTGGTGTTGTTGTTGTTGTCGATATTGGTGATGATGATGATGATGATGATGGTCCAAGTCCATTGACATCCGATGATGATGTGATATTGTTATTATTGTTGGATGTTCCAAAAAGAAACATGTCTCTTTTTGATTTTAAAGATTGTGATGAAGATGATAATGATGACATTTTTTTGTTTTCGTTTGTTTCGTTACTTTAATATATAGACTCTTTCTGTTTTTTGTTTTCTGATTTAATTCAAACCAAAATGAAGAAAAATTTTTTTTTCTTATTATCTCAATTTCCTAGTCCACGCGCATACGATAATCGTTTGGCCAAGAAAAAAAAATTGAATGAATGAATGAAAGTGATTAATTGTGATGATGATGATGATTGCAATATATGAAAATACATTCGTATCTATGTTGTGTTCATAAAACAAGAGAGAAATGTTGATTTGGACGGACGGACGGGAGCCAATTTGAAATCGTAAAAAAAAAGAAACATATGAGGCACACAACGTTGTCACAAGTATACAAAAGTACAAAATTGTCACTGGATTTTGTAATAATGACTGTGAATGAAAATAATTTTTTTTTTGTTTGTTTGTTGATATTAATCATTGATGAAAAACGATTTTTGTTTTTCGTTGTTTTCGTCGTTGTTGTTGATAATAATTTTTTTTTTCAATTTACTTCAATGAAACGCAAGAGAAAAAAAAACAATGGACAATAATGATGATGACGATAATGAAGTTGCCGGTCGATTATATAAATGCTATGATGAACCTGGGATTAAAAAAAAAAAAAAAAGAAATTGAAAAAAAAATGAGAAAAAAATTTGAATAATTTTCATTTACCGGTACTTTTAAAACAGATTGTATGGGAAACGAAATTTGTAAAATTTGGAAAAGAAATTTTCTACGGAACACACACACACACACACAAAAAAAAAAGAAACGTAAACATTCGATTTTTTCTTTCGAAAATATTTCCTGTTACTAAATTTGTTTTTTTCAGTTTTCGTTATTTAATTTTGGATCGATAAATTTTTTTTTTGTTTCTGTTTATTGTATCAATTATACATTTGTGGTTTATTATGAATGAAAATGAACAGATGACGACGATGTGGATGATGATGATGATGATGATGATGAGAGAAACAAGACCAATAAAATTCAAAAATAAATACTGAGAGAACGACAACAAATGAATGAATGTCCGTTTATTTCATTTCATTTCATTTGATTTATCGTTCTCCCTTGAAACATTCATATATAAACACACACGGAGAGAGAGAGAGTTTTTTTATATTTAAAAAAATGAATTGAATCATCCTTCATTTATATATGGAATGATGATGATGATCACCGTGTGTGTTTGTGTGCATTTTTTTTTTGTTTCTGTATATGATGATGTACAAACGACTACCATCAAGATATGCTTAACAACAACAACAACAACAACAACAACCACAACAACAACAACCACGACAACGACAACAACTTGAAGAATATATCATCGATCAAATGCACAACAAACAAAATGTTCATGAGAGGGTTCTCTTTCTTTCTTTCTCTTTATCACTATCTCAATGTCTCAATCATCATCATCATCATCATCATGATCGAAGAAAAACAAAAATAATCATGCTAATATCAGTTGGTTGAATATAATAATAATAATTTTTGTTCATTTCAATGCTGATACAGCTTATTATCACTATGGTGGATGAATTTTATTTTCTCAAAAGGTATGTTTGTGTGTACACACACACACACATATTACTTACAGACTAAAAAATAACTGATGATGATGATGATGATGATGATTAAAGTCAACTATAAACAGTCATCTCTTGCATCTCCAAGAAGAAAAAAAAAATTGTGTACAGATAATGATGGTTTACCTATGCTGGATTCATTGATTGACCACTATTTTCATGTGTTTATATATATAAAAAAAAAAAATATGAATAGGACTATGATGATGACGATGACAAAATTTTGAAATCAAAACGTAAATCTAATTGGTGAAAAAAAAAATATTGATGTAAATGTTCATGATAATGATGATGAAACATGGAAAGATAAAAATTTCTGATTTATCATCATTTTGTAGTGGTTGTTGTCAACCAAGAGATTAATTAATTAATTAATTAATTTGGTGAATATTGTCGATTTGAAACAATCGATACAATCGGTCGGTAAATATCGATTAGTGGCTGTCAATTTGTTATGTTTTAAACTTGAAACAAAAAGAATTTGTCATCAAAAAAAAAAATTTTCCTTGAAAAAAAATGATGATAATCAATACTTTTTTTTTCTAATCATTTGTACATCATGCTTGATCTACATGCATGAAATGATACATATGCATACAAATCAAGTTCATATTGATCCCTTTCTTTCTCTGTTTTATCGATGAAGAAAATATTTTTCTGATCAAATACATCGATAATAATAATGCTTTTATATCGATAACATCGATTGTCAATCATCAATAATGTCCATCCCTTGACAATCATGATGATGATGATGATCATTCATTGGATTGATGATTATAGCTGAATAGATAGCCGTTGTCTGCTATGATGACGACAAACCAAACATTGATTAATGAATGAATTGGCTGATTGGTTTTTTTTTCAAGCCAATCACGAGTTTATAACCAACTTAATGGTATGGTATGATGATGATGATGATGATAATCTTAATCCAATGATTTTTCATTTTTCATTTCAGATATTGAATTGAACAAATTTTTTTTTATCATGATAATCAAATACCGATTTCACACAATTAATCATTTCAACCATTTGAATGTTTTTTTTTTTTTTATTTTTCGAAATTGGTTCAAAGTCCAAAGTATTATTTTTTCCACAATTTGACAATTTTTTTTTCTTTTTCATATGACAGACCAAGAACATTGTGACAACAACAATATCGACCGGCAGAATAATAAAAAAAAACAATGAAAATTTATTGATTTTTTTTTCTGTTTCTATCAACGAATTTGACGTTTTTTCCCTGATGATAATCTTTATATATTTTCATTTTGATGGAAACCAGATATTATATCATGACATTAAATATGCAGCGAAAAAAAATTATGAATCGAATAGAAAAGAATGTAACACGTTTTTTTTTTCTTTACATCGAATCAATCAATCAATCAATTAATCAACGATTGTCGATTCATTTCATCTCCATTCGATTGATTCTATCATTGATTAGCCATTTTCAAATTATTCAATCAACCACCATTAATCGATGATGAAGAAAAAAGACTGGTTTTCCGTTTTTTTTTTTTTTTTTGCTGATTACGATGATGATGATGAATGTAATAATAATAAAATAATTTTGCGAGAATGACAAGTTTCACAAGAAATAAAAAATTCAATAATCAGTGAATCATCATCATCATCATCATCAGCATCATTATTATTATACAACATCGTTATTATGGTAACAATCAAGGACAAATGATTATTGCTAAAAAAAATCAAACACTACTATTGAGAATTATTGAATTGAGAAACAACAACAAAAAAAAAAGATTTGAATTTCACAGAATTTATCATCATCATCAGTTTATTTCATTCCATTTCACTTCACCCACTAACACATAAATGATGATTTTATTTGAATTGGATACAATTTTTTTTCACACCTTTCTTTTTTTTTTTGTTTCTGTAAATATTTTTACAAATTTTTTTTTTCGTTGTTTCTCATTCTTTCGAAAACAATTCTAACCGAATCATCATCATCATCATCATCGAAAAAAAAGTCATCATTCATATATTCAAGTGTTTTCACAATCGATGAATAAACAAAATTGGAAATATTCATCAATTCATTGATGATTCATATTCTTGAGAATTGTTTTTTTTTCACTTGTTGTTGTTGTTGTTTTTTTTATTGCCACTATATCTCATCGAATCTTAAAATCGATAATTATTGCTGTAGTTGTTGTTGTTTTTGTCGTACAATAATAATAATAATAATAATAATAATAATATTTACAACATCGATGTTCATGTGTACGTCTAAAAAATGATAATGGTGATGATAATCACATCGAATGTTGATGATGATTGATTTGATTTGTTTTGTTTTGTTTTGCCTTGGCGCGATATATTTTTATATAAATGTTTGATGAATCAATCATCGAATAATAATAATAAAAAAAAATATCGATAAACTGTACAGAAAAAAAAAATTTTGTTGTTGTTGTTGTTATTGTGTTTGTTTCACCAAAATAAAAAATAACAAACAAAAACAATCATCATAAAAAAAAGGGATAACCAACCAGTAAAAAAAAAAACATTGGATTCACGTGAATGTTTTTTTTTCGGAAAGTTTTCCGAGAAAAACTTTTCTTATTTTTTTTTTTTAATATTATTATATCAAGATTTGATTTGGCAAAAATAAAATAAAAAAAAATTGTACTTTTTTTTCCATTGAAATGAATAAATGAAAACCTACGATCACCCATTCAGACAGACACACATCATACACACACACACAGGTATACCTATCTCTCTCATACATCAAATCAAATGTGAGATGTATAAAGATAAAAAAAAAAAAAATTTCACACCTGTAGTGAAAGTTCAATTTTCTTGACAATTTATGATTTCAATGACCTTTATAAATGTTGTTTTTTTTCTGGTTGCTAAAAAAAAAAACAAATTTTGGTATTGAACAAGGAGAAAATCAATAAGGATCCCCTGAATGAATGAATGTTGATTTTACCAACACGAAAAGCGCAATCTCGGAAAATGTTTATGGTTATTTTTTTTTTTTTTTATACACCATAATTACCCCACTCAAACTACTACTGTAAATGATACATACCGTAATACTATTCGATTCCATTTTGGCCATTCACACATTCATTTATTATTCATACATTTGTTAAAAATGTCATTGATGTATGCAATAAAACAAAACAGAAAAAAAATGGACAAACAAATGAATAAATCGATGGAAATGGCAAACGAATCAAAAACAAAACAAAAAATGGCCATCAGCTATCGAACAAGAAACAAAACAAAACAAAAGAGTTGAAATTTCCATAATAAATCAAATCAACAACCAACGAACGAAACAAACAAACAAACAAACAACAACAATAATAATAATTTCACCATTGACGAGAAAAAAAAACCTACCAATCGAATGTAGATGATGATGACGTTTTTTTTTGATGGTTTTTTTTTTGGAAACAAAAACCATCAAAACAAAATTCAAATTTCATTGGTAGAAAAGGATCAATGAATATCCACTTTGATTGTCGATGGCAAATAATCACACATATAACAATTGTATTATTGGATAATCATCATTATGAAATTTTTTTAAGAAAAAAAAATCACTCAGAAAGAGTGTGACATTCCAAACACTCAAGAGAGAGAGAGAGAGAGAGATAAAGAGAAAATTACAATACAAATACCAAATATTGGTTGGATAAAACAAACAATATGACTATATTGTCGCTGTTGTCGTTGTTTAAAACTGGAATAACAACCTCATCGAAAGAAAAAAAAATCCATTTAAGCCATGAAAACCAGTTGTTGTTGTTGTTGTTTTTGGTTGCATTATGATAATGATTAACGATGGACGATGATCTTTTTTTTCAAGTTGATATTTTGTCACTATTATACACCGTGGTTTAGAAAAAAAAATCATTATCATCAAGGTTATGAAATGGAATGGAATGATGATGATGAAAAATTCACACCATCATTCGTTATTATCTATTCGTAAGGGTACATATAATGGCTTAAAATTTCAAATGAATGAATTGCCATCTCCCTTCCCCTCCCCCCCACCGCTCACAGGTAAGGTGCTTCGGTTCATCGGCTTCAAATAATCATCTTGAAAGTCAATGGCAAAAAAAAAAATTTCTTTTGTTCTGTTGTGTTTGTTTGATTGTCGATGAAGATGATGATGATGATGATGATGATCAATAAAATAAATCAACAAAAAAATGAAAAATCAAATTGAAGATAAAATGAAATGCAACAAACAAAATTTGAAAAAAAAAATTCTAAACTTGACCATCGTATCATTATTTTCGGGGGCCAAAAAAAAAAATTTCGTTTTTTTTTGTTCAAAATCTAAAAATAACTAACCTTACATCGATGATTCATTTAGCCATTTAATCGAGAAAAAAAAATGATGAAAAAATTTGATGACCACGAATTTCTTTTCTTGACCAATAGAAGACAACCAAACAGCACAGACTGATAATTATTTTCTTCTTCTTCTTTTTGTTTTTTACAACCAGGTAAAAACAGAACAGAACAGTGAAAATAAAATCAGAATAGATATTGATTTAAACGAACAAAATGTTTTTGTTGTCTAAACTTGGCAAGTTTTTTTTTCCATCATTGGCCATATCGATATTTGACTTTTGTGTCGGACACAAACAAAAATACTAAACGATGGACGACGACGACAACGACAACGACAATGGTGATGACACGCGCATGATGTATGTATGCCAGGTGGTTGTTTTTTATTTTTTTTGGTTTTGGTTTTTCGTTTTGAATATACAATTTTCATTTCAATAGAGTTAATTGGTAGCAGGTATGTAGTGGTGAATGTTCAATCCTTTTTTTTTGTGTGTGTGTGTGTGTAAACGTTTAGAGAATGTTCATGTATGAATGTGTGGATCACACACACATACCACACCATACCATTTAATATGATAACTGAAAGTGACTGGTCAAAATTGGATTGGATTTTTTTTTTTATATTGTGTGTGGCCAAGATAGGGTAGGGTGGTGGCTATCCGTTTATATTGATCAACTATTTCTGTATCATAATAAATAGGGCAATAATAAAGGATTATATTTCCACTGGAACACTCGTACATACATTGATTGATGATGATAGATCCATATATATTCGTTTTATTTTCTGGTATGTGAAATTGTTGCAGTATCTGGTTAGTTAGTTGGTTGTCACAACTGTCAACACACACACACACTGCACGAACAAACATGAAATATTCAAATCAATTGTCAATTGGTTGTTTCCTCTATTTTTGTTGTTGTTGTTGTTGTTGTCGTTGTTAGTTTCTATACAATCAAAAATGTTGATTATGATCACGACAACACGACAAAAATGACAAAAAAAACGACCAGAAACAACCAGATGAATAAATTCATAATGAGCTATAGCTACACATAATGAATTTTTGGTTAGGTATAAAAAAAAAAAATTTTTTTTTTTTTTTGGTTTTCTAGCTTCAAGAATTTTTAGTTACTTTTGGTTGTATTTGTTTACATTTTTTTTCTTTACCATTCAATATAATCACTAAAACGTCCGTTTTATTTTCCACTTTTTTTTCTCGTTATGCGCAGTTCATATTTCGTGAAGAAAAAAAAAATAAATGAAAACAAAACATTGGCAAGTGAAAATGATGAGTGAATGAAATGTGCCACTATTTTTGAATCTTTTTTTTTCTCATAATCAGATTCTATATAGTCATTGATATCATGACAATTTTTTTCTGGTCTGGCTATATACATGATGGTCTACATTTCAAGTTCTGCGATACATGCGTAGATTGACAATGCACACCCACCCACACACACATTTGTTAAATGTTTTAGAATAACGGTATATATTCAGAATGATGATAAACAATGGAAAATGAAAAATTTCTTCACACACACACACAAACACATAGCAACAATCAAAAAAAAAAAAAAAAAAATCAACCCAGACATGATTAAATGACGTAAATGAAACGAATGGAGAGGAATGAAATGGAATGGAAACAAAAATTAATTGCAAACACAGAGAAAGAGAAAAAAGAATGAAAAAAACCAGAACAATATGGAAAATTGGATTGAAAAATTATTCAAGAGAAAAAAATAATAATAAAAGAAATTGTAAAATGATGAAAGAATACTTACATTTTTTTTTGGAATAATGCGAATATTCTGAACAAGTAAAATATATATTCAACAGGTTGAAAATAGAATTTTAGCGGTTTAATCATAGAGATCGGATGATGTTGGATTCATTTGAATAATCATGATGATGGAAATAAATGATATGGACATTTATTTTTTTTTTTTTTTTCGTTAGTCGCTGTCGTGTTGTTTATTTTCAACCTGTTGTCAAAATGATCTTGGATTTTGATAAATATAAACAGATATAAATATAAATTTAACAGACAAATGTTGACACTTGACGTATGTACGTTGTGCGATGTGAAATTTGAAATGAAATGAAAAAAAATTTCAATTTTCTGTCATTGTCATCTTCATCATCATCATCATCATCATCATAATCATTGTCGCAAAAGATCATTATCCTCCGCATCATCATTCGTCATTTAGTTCAATGTACGTTTCCGATTCTTTTCCGAAAAAAAAGAAAAAACAACAACAACAACAACAAAAAACAACAAGGAAAATTGTTCAATCATGTTTTTTTTCGTTGAATTTGTCAGCAAGAAAAAAATTTTTTTTTTCTTTTCTTATGATCGATAGAGAATCTAAAAAAAAAAAATTCAATTTGGATGCCATCGACCTCCACATTCACCATAGTAGTAGTTTGCTAATTTCCGTCCATTTGAATTGATTTTGTTTTTCATAATGAATCCGTAGCTTTTTGTTTTTCTTTGTTTCTTATTATTATTATTGATCATCAATCAATCAGAATTTAATTGAATGAATCATCGTTTCCAGACACACACACACACACACAGACACACACACATCCACAATCCGACTTCCGATGGAATCGTTCGGAGAAAAAAAAATCAATTTCCTGTTGTCATTTATCATGAACCAAAGGAAATTCTATAGAACACAAACAAACACACACACACACACGATTCTCTCTTACTATACGACATCCATAAATCATTTTTTCATTATAACTCGATTGTCGCCATGATCATGATGACGATGGTCATTTGTTCAAATTCAAATCGATAACAAGAAAAAAAATGAATATGAAAAAAAAGATTGTCTATCAATTGTCAATTGTCATTGCTCCCAAGCATTTGCCATTCATTTTTTTTTCGAACCAGAATCATCATCATAAAAAATATTCACATTCGGTACCAGGTAAAAAAAAGAAAATTTTCCTCACAGAAAAAAAAAGAATGATTCATAGGAAATGTGTGCGTGTGTGTGTGTGTGGAGGAAAATGTTTTTTTTTTTGTTATACTTGAATTGTTCTCTGAATTTCAGTTGTTGTTGTTGTTGTTGTTATGGTTGTTGTTGTCGAGGAAAAAATTCATATTTCATTTCCTTCTCCATTTAATGATGATTCATCATCACAATCAATCAAAAATCATTGAAATTAATGGTCTCTGTATTTATTTCCATCATTTTGTCAATGATGATAATTTGAATTACCGAAAAAAAACCAATGAAAAAAAAAATTTTTTTTCCCCATTCACCCATTCCTTTTCCACATTGACAATGGATCAGTCGTCAACAACAAAGGGTCATTTACATTGTTGAGATGATTGTTTGTTTGATGATTTCAACAATAATGATCAAACTTGGATCTTGAAAAAAAAGCCACAAAATGAATGATTTTTTTTTCTTGTTTCATTGTTTGTTGTTGCTTTTTTTTGGAAATTTGAAACCAAAAATCGATATTGTTTTTTTTACAATGAAAAAAAAACAATATCGATTGCACACAATGCACTAAGAAAATCAATCAGTGGAATGATTGGAATATGAATACAGATGGAACGCTTTTTTAAAATAAATTTTTTTTTCATCCATTCATTCATCAAGTATAAGTACACAGTGCATATATATACTTGCGTTTTAATTGATGACGTACAAAACAAAAAAAAATTATGTAAAATGGATTGAAAATGACCGTGAGAAATAATTTTATTGATCATTGATTGATTGATTGATTTTTTGCACCAGAAATGTGATTATTATATGATGATAAATGTGTAACATTAAAAATGGCAAATGTTTGTTGGTTTTTTTTCACACACACTCACACTCACGCACAAAAATCTTTCTTCTTATCATCGTCATCATCATCATCTGATTTGGTGATGCCGTTCGAATGGAAAATATTCAACTGGTTATGAAAACATGAAATCAAGAATTTTTACTGGAATTAATTATCACCATCGCATACACACACACACACACACACACACACACACACACACACACACAAACACACACGACAACAGCAACAACCTGTGGATGGATGGCCTTAACTTGATGTACAAAAAATTAAAAAATTATAATTTTTGTCACTATAGTAAATCACAAATTCGCATAAATAAATCGAGGAAATTGAAATTTGAAATCTTATCATTTTAAAGAGAAAAAAAAAATCTTTTCTCCGTTATCACAATCTTGTATCTTGTTCTCTTCATTCAATTCTACTTAGAATTTGTTGTTGCTGTTTGTTTCATTCCATTCCATGAATTTATGTATGATGTTTGTAGTGTGTACATTTATGTGGATAATAATTAGTGTACTTGTATTGTATGAATTTCATGTTGAAATTCAAATGAAAAATTTTTTTTTTACATTCACTGATAAGAATGATGCACACACACACACACACACACATTCAAGTATGCAAAGGTGTTGAATTTCAATTTGAAATGGTGAAAATTAAACAAATTGACAACATAAAAATGCGATGATTGATTTTTTTCTTGGAAAAAAAATTATACAAAAAAAAAAAAAAAAATTCAAAACAAATCACACACTGACACGCACACACACACACACACACACTTGAATGACGTGCGATGTGTTTGAAATACGCGTGGTTGAAATTTTTAAAAAAAAAAATGTGAATCACCTGAAATGGAAAATTGAATAAATTTTCAGCCATTTTTTTTCTCTGGTTCTATAACATGCATGTAAATTTTTTTTTCTGTTATTTGGTTTTTCAATCTTCTTGATGATGATGATGATGATTATGGCAAGGGCATAGTTATTATTAATGATGATGATCAATTGAAACTTTAAATTTTCATCAGCCTAACGACACCATCTGTCGTCGGTGGAAGAATTAATGATTGAATGTTTCAAAATTGCAAAAAAAAAAATATTTTATTCCACTATTAGATGCTTTTCTTTTGCTTTGCATATGTATCATATGATACCAGTCGATACTTGTTGTTGTTGTTCAGTTTTCTCATGTTGTATTTTTGTCAGATATATATTGGGTTATTGTTAGCCAAAATCTGTAACGTTTATATATATGTGTTGCAAACTCAAATAATATTGACGATTATAAATGTATATAATAAAAACTAAATGCGTGTGATGATGAATATAAAATCAATTTGAATAATAATAATACTATATTTGTGTCCGCGTGTGTGTGTATGGATGGGTGGGTGGATGGATGAGTTCATAGGTGAAAATTTAAATGCAATGAATTTGAATTAAAATGCGGCACAATTGTGATTTCAAGATGATAATGATGATGATGATTATGGTGGGTGGGTATGTTATTCATTTGTGTTTCACAGAAAAAAATCAATAATGTCCATTGGCTGTTTTTGTTTTTGTATTAATCGATATATCATTTGTTTTTGTTGTTGTTGATGATGTTTTCGATTTACATATACTATTATTATTATTATTATCATCATTTGTTTTTGAATTTTCTTGTCCATTATTAATGCTGTTCACGTTGCCATCATTAATCATAGGTTTCATTTCAATTTGACCATTATCTTTTGTTGTTGTTGGTGATGATAATATATTATTTGAATTACGTAATAATTCACTATATTTACGTCGTGATTTTCTACCAGTTGGACAATCACCATTACCGGTTCCATTCATTTTTGTTAAATTATTTTCATTTACAGATTCATCACTGGATGAAATTGATCCACGATGACCACCGGAAGAAAGTTGACGAACACCGCCGATACATATTCGGCTTGGTGATTCCAAACGACGAGATAATTCAAACATTGAATATTCTGGATCATTAGTCACTTCACGTACAATATCCAAAAATGGTGGCAATTTAGCTTTAAGCGCTTGACCACTTATTGTTGTATAAGCTTCCAATAGGATTAGACCATTACGTGGAGCCTGATAAATGTCCATTTGGAAATAGGTTTGCTGCCAAAGAAAACAACGACGAGTTTTATATATAGTATGATGATTATCATCTCGCTGTGCCAATAATGTCTATATAATGATAAATAATGAAAATTAATTTATATAATCAAACAGACACACTAACTGACATACCACATAATCACGATGAGTGATCTGTCTACGTAATTCAACCATCTGTGATCCGGCATCAGATCGTCGAACCGTTTGCTGATAGCTCCAATTACCGTTTTGGCCACGTTTCCGTATACGTGATTGAATCTTTGGATTCGATGTGATTAAATAATCGTGTACAACATCAAAATCTTGATACGGTGGCATTGACATTGATGATGTTGATGGTGGTGGTCCATTGACCAGAAATTTAATTTTATGTGATTCATCCTGTAGACGATCACTTGCTTCAATTCCTACACGACGACATAAAGCCTAAAACGTTGGATCATGTTTAAAACATAAGGCAAAATAATTGAAATCTAATCACAATATACCGAAATTAATCGCCTCATTTTCGTATCAAAATCAGTAGAATTATCAATAACATCCATATATGGATGGCCAACCCAGGCTTCCATAGTTTTTCGATCTAATTCTCTAGCCAATTCGAGGCCTTCGGTACGTACAGGATTGCCTTCAATGTTATAATATTCTTCAGCACCATCAGCTGATGTAACCAAATGGACAACCTGATTATAACGATTATCACGTAGATCGACAGTATTCCATTTGTTTGCACGTAAAAACCGTTGCCAACATTCATCGGACATGTCTGTTTATTGTGAAAAAAGAAAAATTTCAATTAACCAGAAAAAAAAATTCACAAGATACATACATGCTGTAGCATCCATAACACCACGATCACAAATAATCAAACAATTACGATTACAACTCTGTGCTAATGTAAAAAATGTTCTTTCAATGGAAATCATGACTTTGATAAGATTTTCTTGGAATTTATCCGCTGTGAACAAACAAAAAAAAATTCATCAAATCAAAAATCGAAAATGAATTACGTTCTACATACCTTCATCTTTATTTAATTCAGGAAAACGAATACCACCACTGTGTTTGTTTGTTATTTTCATTGAAAAAAAATTGACCAAACAAAAACAACGAACAACAAAACAACAAAAAATCAATTAACTTCAAAATACAAACATCCAAAATAAATAAATAAATGATGATAATTACCTAAACAAAGTGGTAGCTGTTTCTGGTACACGATATACCTATAAAAAAAACAGAGTAAATTATTGAATAACAATCATGAAACAAACAAACAAACAAACGAAAAAGAAAATGAAATTTGACATTGAAAAAACAATCAAATTCCAATGAAAATTGTGTAACTTGATATAAAATAAATTTCCAAATGTCATTTTGGGATAAATGACAGAAAAAATTCCAATTTAAATGTTGCGTGATTAATCATATAATAATAATAATAATAATAAAAGAGAGAAAAAAAATCATCAGAATTTGGAATCGATTATCATCAAATGACTAAAATGATAAATGCAATGTAATTTACTTTTGTGTGTTTGTGTGTATTCGAACCTAATTCTGTATTATATGTACTTATCGTTTATCTATCAAAGTCAATGATCGTCGAGTTTTCTTTTTTTGCTCATAAATATCATCATCATACACATACATCTATCTCGAATTTTGGAAATTTTTTAATGCAAAAAAAAATCCAAGGTCGACTAGGTAGATGAACAACAACGAAAAAAAAACTAATTCGAAACATTTATAAATTATATCACATTTTTTTCAATGCCTAGCAACAACAGATGATGAGAAACAAAAAATTCAAAAAACAAACATGACTAAATCTGGTAAAATTCAAAAAAAAAAACAAATATTCAAAATCACAATTACCTTCCAGCCAAGATTTTCAAAAAATGTCGATATTCTTGCCTGGCCAGTAGTTTTACCACTACACGGACCTGGAATAATAAGTGAATTATAGATTAGGGGATTTTTTTTTGTTTGTTTGAATACAAGAAAAAAAAACTTACCACCAGTCAATGCTAATCGATAGACAATATGATCAGAATTCGGGTGATCATTTTGATTAACATTATAACCACCACCACCACCACCATTCATTGTAATTGGATTGATCATTGACAATGGTGGTGGTGATGGCGATGGTGATGATGTTTGCAATGGATCCAACATTAATGATTCAATACGTCCATTACCATCGGTAGTTGGATTACCTTCCATTGGATTTGAATTAAAATTCATCGTTAATCGATTTTGTTTCATTGGTATATCAATTTTTCTGGTCATTCTATTATTATTTGATTGTTGATGATTTTTGTTGTTCATAATCAATGATGTTTGTGACGACGACGACGACGACGATGATGATGATGATGATGAATTATTAGTATCAATAAAATTGTTATTCATTTAAAAAGGTGAGCATGTGTTTGTGTACAAAAGAACGAAAAAAAAACCAGAAATAACAAACAAAATCTAGATAATTCAAGTGCACTCACACACACACACACACACACAAAAATACTGATTGATCTATACCGCTATTATTTTTTTTGACAATTATTATCGATTTGTGTGATGAAATGCGGAAAAAAATAGTGAAAACAAAAACAACAACAACAACAACAACAATGATAAGAAAACAATTTTTATTTGTTTTTTATATAATGCAAAAATATTTATAATCGACCAACAGACAGACAGACAGACAGATAGACAGATGAACAGACAGGAAATCAATAAAAAAAATGGATTGATTGATGTTAAGATGAAAAAAAAAATCAAACATATTTGATGCATGCAAAATTCTTTTCTATTTTTGTTTTTATTGTTGTTGTTGTTATTGTTATTAATGATCAATGTGGTTAATGTGGAGATGGATATATCGATCTGTGTTTATTATTCATTGAGGTACTTGTAATGATAAAATATTTAGGCACTTTTCAAAAGTGTTAAAAAATTTTTTTTGTGTCTTTGTGTTTGAGTGGTTGGTTGTGTGTTGTATGGTGGTGGTGTGTATGTTTGTTGTGTTGTGGTGTTGATTTTTTGGTTTGTCTTACTTTTTTTAACTTTTTTTTTCATTTCTTTCAATGATGATATTGATAATATTGTAACAAAAAAAAAATGGTTATTTTGACAATCGAAAAGAATTTTTTTTTTTTTTTTTTTGAATCTATAAATTGCCCAATAATAGTGATTTCGATGGATAATAAGCTCTTTTTTTCAGCGATTCATTTGCAGATTAGATTAGATTAGATGATGATACGTGGTTGCATGAGAAACATTCTGTGTAGTGAATAATAATAATAAAAAAAAAATTTCATTTCATATATGTCTGGCATCAATGTGAATGGAATGTGATAAAATTTATCCAAATTGAAAATGAATGTGGCGCACAAGAAAACATAAAATAAACATCATCACATCATTATCAAAATTTAATCTGTGAGTTTTTTTTCCAATACGACACACACACACACACACACAAACATGAAAGTGAATATAATTTTCTAATGATGAAAATCATTCACTTTCATTTCAATTCATGTCTGGCTAACAACCGGGCTTTATACTAAATTTTTTTTTCTTCTAGTACATGATCATCATCATGTACCATCATAATCACAGCCACCATTAATTCAATGATGAACATTTTTTTTTCAATGATGATGATGAAATGAAATTCATTTTGATTTGTGAAAAAAAAACAGTGTGCTTTATAGCAATGACAGAAAAAAAAGAGATCTGAACATACTTGCCTGATATTTCAGATGATGATGATGATTAGATGTTATTTTGGATCATAATGATGATGTTGATGATGATGATGACGATGACGTAGATTCATGATGGAATTTTTATTTCCATTGATGACAGAAAAGCTGTCTGGAAAAAAATTTAAAAAAAAAAATTCACAAATTATAAAATTGAAATCAAAATCAAAAATCAAAGTTCATCATCATCGATTGTCGCATCATTATGGATTGATTAATAATCTGTACAATAAATGTACACATTTTAAAATGTTTTTTTTTTAATGAATCAACCGGAATGATTTGGCCGTTGTTGTTGTTGTTTTCAATGAAGGTATATGAATGTTGTAGTTGGATATATATAGAAAAAAAAATTCAAGCATGTTTAATCTCGCCTGTATCAGTATCAGTATGATGATGATGGTTTGAGAATTCAATAACCGGATAGAGTCGGCGCTATCGATGATGATGATCATCATCATTTATTCAACTCCTGGACAATAAATAACTACAACAACAACCGCCATAATCATCATCATCATCAAGCAAACAAACAAACATTATCATTAACCATATCAACCAGACTTTTATTATTATTTTTTTTTCTTCAAAAGGAACCATTGCCAAGGAGAAAAAAAAATGGAATCATGCCTTTTGATGATACAATCATCATATAGACGATTCTTGATAAATAAAGAAATATAAAAATATCAAACATATCTCTTGGTGGTTCATTATACTATGCTTTATATATATATAAACTCAAGAAGAAAAAAATAGCATCCTATATATAGCAGAATCTATTCTCTATATAGAATCGGCAAAATAAATGTAAAAATGATGATGAATGGCAAATAGAATATGAAAAACTACACACACTATAACGCCATCTATCGTCTGAAAGCGAAAAATGCGACAAACTCTTTTGATTAAAAAAAAAAAAACATCCGGCAGTTTCATTCAGAATATTTCAATCAAAACAAAACTCAAAAAAAAAATCATGACTAATCAATTGTTGCTGAATGGCTACAATTAGAATTGAAAAAAAAATGAAAACATGATGACGAAATAGCTCAAATTTCCATTCAAACAAAAAAAATTGTCCTTTTACAACACAGAAAAAGATTAAAAAACGTTCATTGTATATCGTTCATTGTCTGAATAATAAATTCTAAATTTAGCTTCATTACCAAAAAAAAAAAAAAAGAATCCTCTAGGCAAAAATCCTTCGCATGCTGCTGCTGTAGCTGCCATTTGAAATGTCTGACATTTTGAATATCTAAATTTAAAAGAAAAAAAAATTCTTTGTTTTTGTTATCAGTTATCCCATAAATCCATCGCACAACGATAATAGACAAGGAACATGTCAAGGTTCGAATTCATGGCAAATAAAAAAAAAAAAAAGATTTTCATCATGTAAAGAGGAGGAGATAGGAAAGAAAATGTCATCATCATCATCATCATTTTAGATATCTTTTCAAGGTTTTTTTTCTCGTCTATTCTATTGGTAGAAAACAAAAATGATATTCACACACAAAAGGGTTGTGTAACGTTTGTGGGCTGAATTTGATACATCAATTCAAAAAAAAAAAAAAAAACAAACAAACAATGTCGCAAATCGGATAAATGTACTAATGGAATGAAATGATGTCAGAAAATGATGGTACATTGTGTGTACTTACCATATATATCTTTTTTATCTTTGTTTTGTTGATTTGTAATAAAAAAAATTTCCACCTACCACCACCACCATAACAATTATAATGGATAACATAAAATCCGTTTATTGAATCATCAAAATATCATATTTTTCTTCTTTTCTTTCTTTCTATAGACACACGACAAAACATCACTACATATACACACAAACACACACAAATCTAACAATAACTAAATGATTGATAAATATAGAAAAAAAATCATAATAAACAAAATTGAAACGTTTGATAGATTAACTTATAATAATGTTGTTGATCATGATCATGATCATGATAATGATCATCAAAACATTTATGATTAATGATGATAAAATAATTATCACACACTGATAATAACATTGTTGCTACTGCTGCTGATGATGATGATAATCTGGTTTTTATTTTTTGGCGCAATATTAATCAAAATCAATCAACAGTAATCGATCAATTATTCAAATTTAAATTAAAAAAAAAACAGATGCTGTTGTTAGAATTTTTTTTGTTTGTTTGTTTGTCGAGTTTTAATCACAAAAGATAAAGATTTCATTAATAATGTGATGATAAAAACTTTTTGTGAATAAAATTCAGATCACAATTTTAACAACAACAACAACAACAACAACAATAACGGATGTTGAGAATCCATACCGAACAAGATTTTTATTTTTCGGCGTGTATTTCGTTCGTACACATGTAATTCGATTGCTAGGATCTAAATTCCCATAAACACACACGATTATCATTTTTTCGTGCCACTTCTTCATGAATACAGGTGTATTGAGAGTTTTACTATCACAAAAAAAAAGAATAAACGTAAACATTTCCATTTGCTACTTCTACATTAGAAAATCTTTTTTTAGTAGTGGTCATATTCTCAAGTAGAACAATAAAAAAAAACCTATGCTACTACTTTTAGAATATATACTACTACTACTTTTCATTGATCAAATGGGGAAAGGAACCAAAAAAAAAAAAAAAAAACATGCATGTTGTTCGTCGTCACTCTCTCTTTCTCTCTTGTTGTTGTATGTGTGTGTCTGTGTATCATCTTTCATTCATGCATGTGATGAAAAAAAAAAAAAAAAATACCACCATACAAATCAAATAACACACACACACACACAGTGATTATTAAACAGCGTGTTCTTTCATCATCATTTATTCCTCATCCTGATAAATTTTTTATCATTCATTTTTGGATCGAATCCAACAACAATAAAGAAAAAAAATTCGATCCAATTATCTTTTCGATTTGTCCATTCCAAATATTTTTTTTTTCTCTCACCAGATTTCCTCGTTTATTTACTGTGTGTCAGTCTATAATATTTCGATTTTGTCTTCTAAAATCATATCGAATGTTTTGTATGATTTCGAAAAGTTTTTCAAACAAAAATCTTACAATCCTATTACATCATCATTCATTTATTGAATTTTCATTCTTGTTTGGTGTTCCAATCGGATTGAATTATCATGATGAATGACAATGTTCATAATGATGTTGTTGATGATAATGTTCAATCAATGACAACAACTTCATCATCGATGACAACAACGACAACACTGACGACTGATATTCTTTCTGCCGCTTTAGATGAATGTGGTCTTGGTGATTTTTTTGCAAATCCGGTATGTTTTGTTTTTCGTTTTTTTCAATTATTTTTAATTAAAAATTTTTTTTCTCATGTACAGATTGTTCATGATGATCTAACAAATTCATTACCGAATTCACCTGGTGATCATAATACAATCATTGCCAATAATAATACGGTGATAGTCGATAATAATAATGTTGGTCATTATCAATGGCAACAATCATCATCATTGGTTGATGAACAATTATTGTCATCAAACACAGCTGTGTCATCATCATCATCATCTGATCATTCCGAATTTAATAATCAACAACAAATTTCAACATCATCATTTGATTCACAACAACAATCCATTATTTGTACCAATAATCAAATACCAACAACTAATAATACAAAAGCAACCATCATTCCTATTAATGCTATAAATACAGCAATAAATGGTCAACAACAACCATTACTTGTAAAGGTTTTTTATTAAATTTTCAAGAAATTTCCATTTCCATCAATACTAATTTTCCATTATTTTTTCTCACACCATTAAAATCTAGAAAATTCAACGATATGTTTTAACTAAAAATAATGCTCAACAACCACGTTTGATGGTAGCTACATCATCATCATCATCATCATCAGCAACTAATACTGCTGCTATTCAGAATTCAAATAATGTCCATATGATGAATCGTTCGATGACGGCTGTACAAAATTCAAAATTATTAATTACAACAACAACAACAACAACAGCAGCAGCAGCATCTATCACAGACAACGAATATGATATTGAATGATATAAGTAATCAAAAAAAATTGACCATTTCACCAAATGTTAATGGTACAATTAAAATTAATGTCACTACATCATCACAACCATCACCATCATCGACTACTACGACAACGACTGCATTGTTAACAGGATACAATAAACAACAACCAACACAAGTGATTCAATTATCAAATTCCCAACCTGCTGGTATACGTATAGTAAATCGAATAATTCCACAACGACAACCATCACAACAACAACAACAACAACAATCTCATTTAATACGATTACCAGGCACACAAAATGTGATACGAATCCAAGTAAAATCACCACCAAATACTGCACAGCAACAAATGATGAATCAACGACCGACATTAATTCGTCCACAAATTGTGATACCAACAACAGCCATATCAACATCATCATCATCATCATCAATGTCGGTTATGACGAATGGAATAAATAATAGCAATCAAATGAGAACATCACAGAATCGAATCAATATACAATCATCAAATATTATCCGATTTCAACAACAAACAAATGGATCAACAAATTTCATTTCAGATATGAATAGTAATCCATCTACACCGAAAACACCATTAACGCCATCTAAATCATTTTCATCATCATCATCATTCGAAAGTAAAGATGATGATCAATTGGAAAAAGATATAAGACTTAGTGAAGAAATGCGAAGATTACTTGAAGATAATGAAGAAGAATTAGCTAATCTGGAAACATTTGCAGATTATATGCCCACTAAATTGAAAATCGGACTTCGACATCCAGATCAAGTGGTTGAAACAAGTTCATTAGCATCAATTCCACCACCAGATGTATATTATCAGCTTATGATTCCAGATGAAGTTATTGATGATGGCCGTTTATCTGCATTACAATTAGAATCGATAATCTATGCTTCACAACAGCATGAAAATTTTCTTCGTGATGGATCACGTTCCGGTTTCTTGATTGGTGATGGTGCCGGTGTTGGTAAAGGTCGTACAGTAGCCGGTATAATATATGAAAATTATCTACGTGGACGAAAACGTGCCTTATGGTTTTCGGTATCGACCGATCTCAAATATGATGCTGAACGTGATTTACATGATATTGGCGCTAGCCGTATCGAAGTTCATTTGCTCAACAAATTTAAATACGGCATCAAGATACATTCACCGGATAATGATAATGTTAAACGTGGTGTGATATTCTCTACTTATCATTCATTAATTGGTGAATCAACTAGTATAAGTGGAAGATTTTCTACTCGATTCCAACAGGTGTTACAATGGTGTGGTGAAGATTTTGATGGTGTAATCATTTTTGATGAATGTCATAAAGCAAAAAATCTATTTCCAAGCGGTACAACCCGTGCGACAAAAACTGGACAAGCTGTATTGGATCTACAACGATGTCTTCCAAAAGCACGTGTTGTATATGCCAGTGCAACGGGTGCAACTGAACCAAAAAATATGGGCTACATGACTCGTCTAGGTATATGGGGACCTGGTACACCATTTGAAGATTTTAATCAATTTGTTGCTATGGTTGAAAAACGAGGTGTTGGTGCAATGGAATTGGTGGCCATTGATTTGAAAATGCGTGGCATGTATATGGCCCGGCAATTATCATTTAAAGGTGTTCAATTTCGTATTGAACATGTACCATTATCACGTGAATTCATTCGTATATATAATTGTTGTTGTCGATTATGGGTGTCGGCAAAAACAAAATTTGAAAAAGCATTAGAATTGATGGAAGCCGATCCACAAGTGAGCAAAGCAATTTGGACACAATTTTGGGCATCACATCAAAGATTTTTTAAATATCTTTGTATTGCATCCAAAGTTAAATTTGCCGTTGCATTCGTTAAAGAATCATTACGTTGTGATAAATCTGTTGTTATTGGCCTGCAATCCACTGGTGAAGCACGTACATTAGAACAATTGGAAGATAATGGTGGTGAATTGAATGATTTTGTATCGACAGCTAAATCAGTGTTTCAATCATTGGTGGAACGACATTTTCCAGCGCCTAATCGTAAAAAATTGGCCAAACTATTAGGACGTGATACAAGTTTTTTTGATGATTTAGGTATCAAATTAAAACGTGATGCAAATGATGAAATAATTGCATCAATCAGTGATGATGATGATGAAATGATGGGCAAAGTTAAACGGCCAAGTGGCCATAAATTTTTTGATAGTGATGATGATGAAGATGATGATTTTGTTGAAGTTCCAGATGATGAAGATGATGATGATGACGATGACGATAAATCAGATGATAGTGATATTGATTTTGATGAAATTGATGATATTATGGATGAAAAACTTGGCCTAAAACCTGGTGGTAAACCAAGTGCATCATTAAAATTTATGGATATTTTATTGGGACCATCATCATCATCATCTTCTATGGCAACAACCAATGGTCGGAAACGAAAACGTAAAGCATTATCTAGACAACGACAGAAACGTATTCGTATGCAGCAACAAAATAAACGACGACAACAACAGCAACAATCAAAAAAATCATTGAAGAAAAAATATGAAAAATATTATAATGATTTCAATAATGTTGGTTCCGATATTGGTGGTTATTGTGAAATGTTGAAAAATGAGCTGCTTGAACAATTGGAATCATTTGGTGAACGGTTACCACCGAATACATTGGATGAATTAATCGATGAATTAGGCGGCCCGGAACAGGTAGCCGAAATGACTGGCCGTAAAGGACGTATTGTCAGCACCCAAGATGGACAAGTACAATATGAGGCAAGAAGTGAAAATGATGTTTCATTGGAAATGTTGAATCTAGTGGAAAAACAAAGATTTATGGATGATGAAAAACGTGTGGCCATTATATCGGAAGCGGCAAGTTCCGGAATATCATTACATGCTGATCGTCGTGCACGTAATCGTTGTCGTCGTGTTCATCTAACTGTTGAACTTCCATGGTCGGCTGATCGTGCCATACAACAATTTGGTCGTACACATCGATCGAATCAGGTTTCAGCACCGGAATATGTGTTTCTAATTTCAAAGCTGGCCGGTGAAAAACGTTTTGCATCAATTGTAGCGAAACGTTTGGAAAGTTTAGGCGCACTCACTCATGGTGATCGTCGTGCCACAGAATCAAGAGATTTATCACAATTTAATATTGACACAAAATATGGCCGTCAAGCATTAGAATTTGTAATGAAATCCATACAAGGTAGTAGTGGTATAAAACCATTGGTTTCACCACCAGAAAATTATTCAAGTGATGATTTTTTCGAAGATTGTCGCGTCGGTTTGGCCGGTGTTGGCCTGTTGACTATTGATCGTAAAACTGGTGCCATTACATTGGACAAAGGTTTGTGATGGAAAAAAATTATCATCGTGTGAATTTATTATTTTTCTGTCTATTTTCCAGATTATGCCAATATAAATAAATTTCTAAATCGAATACTTGGTCTTGAAGTTGAATTACAAAATTCACTTTTCCGTTATTTCAATGATACAATGGATGCCGTGATCAAAGGAGCAAAACGTAGTGGCCGTTATGATTCCGGTATCATTGGTATGTGTCACACATTTAGTGTCGTTATGATCATCCAATTAATTAATTTTTTTTTTTCGTTAATGTAGATCTAAGCAATGAAGTGGGAAATGTACGAAAATTAGATTTGGAAAATTTCATTCTAAAATCATCATCAAGAGCGGTCAAGATTCAATTGCATACCGTTTCAGTGGATCGTGGTATATCATTTGAACGTGCCGATAATTTACGTAAACAGGCATTTGATGAAGAAACTTATTTTAAAGATGAAATTGGATATTATGTTTCAAATTCGGTTTGTTGAATATTTTTTTTGAAAATGGTTTCGAATCTAATTTTTCTATATTCCATGTTTATTATTAGACATATCAAATTCGTAAGACAATATTTTTGGCCATACCCGAAGAGAATCCGCAGAAAAATAAAGACATGAAACAGATTTTTCGTATTTATAAACCATCGCTTGGTCTACAGGCTAAATATGAAACAAAAAATACATTAAAAGAACGTGGACAAAAATTAAACGATATGGAACAGGTGGCCAAATTGTGGAATGAACATTATGAAAAATCTGTTGATGAATGTACACATTTATTATTGTTTGGCCGTTGTCGTGCATCGATGATGGTAACAAAATCATCATCATCAACAGTAAAAACAACAAGTGGTTGTGATGTTGGTATTCGTAAACGTAATTATTGTGTATTATCCGGTGCTGTTATGACCGTTTGGCCTGAAATTGAAAAAGCTATACCACAAATTCTTAATCATAAGCTACAGGTTGTTCGATTAAAAACTGAAGACAATCTTAAATATATTGGTAAGTTTGTTGTTGTTGTAAAATTTGTGTTTTTTCACTTTTTCCATTTATAAATAGGTCCATTGATACCGCCAATGTATGTGGATGAAGTACGAAAATGTTTAAATCGTTTAGCAAATGGTGAACAAACACAATCATCATCATCATCGTTATAATTTTTCAAATTTTGATCATTTATAAGCCCATTTTCAAACAATACCTTATCATGAAACTTTGTTTTTTTCTTCTTCTTCATTTTGATTCAGCTCATCATCATTATCATCGAATACACCCTCACACCCACACATTATTTTATTATTTCATTTTCTATTTTTCATACATATATAGTGTGATTATTGATCTAATACCCGGGACCAAAAAAAAAAAAAAAATGAACCCGGGCTAACTAGTCCCATAATAACCGTATATCATATCCATACATTTATAATTACATTACATACATAATTAAATTTGATGATGATTCCACACCAATTTAGGTTGATCCAAATTTTTATTTTCTCTACTACCTGATATATATATAAAAAAAACTAATTAAGATCAGATTTATCAATCAAAATTGAAATTATTTTTTCAAATTATAAAAAAATTTGTTATTTTATCGTTTTTTTTTTAATTGTTGAATTTTGATGGAAATGAAAATGAAAAACGAATAAAAATTTAAAAAAAAGAAAAAAAATTTTCTCTCAAAAAAATCTTTTGTTGTTGTTTGTCTGAATATCACAATTCAATGCTACTACCACTACTACTTACTCTTATTCTCACTTTATCAACAACAGCAGTAGCAGCAGCAATGGATTCTCTTTTGAATATTTATCGGATCCTTTCTTTTCAATATACTACTTCTTTGTTATTGTCTTGTTACCACTACACTGATAATGGTAAGTAATGTATTTGTGGCGTCTGTATTATTATTATTTTATGGTTGGATATATATAAATATACGATGATGATGATGATGTTTATTATGATTCGAATTCATTTTTTTTTCTCGTATATAATAATCTTTATTATTATTGAATTGATAAGTAGTAGTCATCATCAAATAATCGGTTGTAGTGGCTCTGTGTGTATGTCCAGGTGATGTTGGTTTATTCTTTTTTTCGTTTTTCGTTTTTTTTTTTTTTTTTTTGCTTTCTAAAATTTTTCTTCTGATGCTGTTTGTTATTGTTCCAAACATAATGTATTGTGTGTGTGTGTGTTTTTGTTTGTTCACAACTATAGATAAATTCAGTTGGGTGTGTGTGTTTTTCTATGTTTATGCGGCGAGTATTCGATTCTTTCATTCAGATCCTATTTTTTCAAATGATCATCAATAGACCGAAAGAAAAGAATTCTACATCTACCATCGATTTCGGTGTTGATGTTATTATTCTGTGCATGTGCGTGTAACCGTTTGCTTATTTTGTGTACAGACCAAAACGACAAAAAAAAATCCCAGAATTCTGCTACGGTTTTCATCATTTCTACATCGACAACAACAACAACAACAAGAATCGCTTTTTGTACATCATCATCATATAGATTTTTTCAATGAAAGTGGAAAAAAAAATAAAAACACTACGAATCTCATTCAGGATTCCTGACTCGGCCATTCTTGTTTTTTTTTTTTTGCTTTGCCTTGCTTGTCTTTGTTTGGGTGTTTTGTGCAATATTAGTTCCTAGAAAATTTAACTCATTGGATCAATTCTAGTGTTGAATTTCAACGTTTTTATTCTGTCATCATCATCATCATCATCATCATTGAAAAGTTCAAAGTCGTTAAAATGTAATTGAATCTCATCTATCCAGGTATGTGTCATTTGATTGGGAATTTTTTTTTTATTTAATTTTAATTTTAAAAATTTCAATTTTTTTCATTTCGAAAGTAAATCAAGTTTTCTTTTTAGCTATTTTTATCCAAACATGAACACTGAAAAGAAAAAATCATTTGACAATCCTTTATATTTTTTTTTGTTAAACGATTGCATCGAATCATTTCATCATTTGATTCGATATTTGGTACTAAATAAATTATCATGTGCTTGAAGGGATAATCTCGTCATCATTTCTTTTTTTGGATCTGGTTTTTTTTTGTCCAATGATGAGATAATTGAAAATGGTAATCGGTTTCTAATAATAACATTTGTAAAAATTAATCAATAAATACGGCTCTACTTGTTTTAAGGCTGCTTGAATTTTCTTTGGAACTTTTTTTTTGGTTATTTGCTAATTTCCCCTTATGAAAATGGTAAAAAAAAAGATCAATTAATTGATTGATTGATTGATTCATTCATTTTTTTCTTTTGTTTTATCAATTTCACCGAAACAATGATTCAGATACATAGATATTGCCGTAATGAAAAGACAAATATAAAACGAATCTTATCTTATGGCAAATGGGAATCGAAAATAATAAAAAATTGAATCATATGACCTATTCAATTTTGATTGAATTTTCAATTCAAATAGGACAGGGATGGAAAATTCAAATTTGATTGTATTTGAATTGATGATGATGATGATGATGATGATAGGATTTTTGTATTTTTCATTTTTTTGTTGTTTGAAAATTCAGCAAACAAAAGAAAAAAAAATATTCCATAATTTGTGCTTTACACACATAGAATGAAATGGATCCTAAAAATAAAATAAAAATCAATGTGGATTCAAATCATAAAGATAATAATAATAACTAGGCAATCACATCATTGTCATTATTAAATTCGTTTTTTTCCACCACCATCACCACCACGGCCATCGCCACAATCGATTGATTCATGTTTATTCAGGCTTGGAATTTGTTTATCGATCGTTATTTTTTTTGTTTGTTTGTTTGATTTTTTTTTCATTCATCTTTTTTCGATTCAATTCTTTGGGATTCGTTTCGATCCAATCCAGTTTTTTTCCGTTGGATCGTATTCTCACTCTGTTTGAGCCTTGAACATCATCAATCAATGATGATGATGATGATGTTTTCAGCAGAATTTTTTTTTATCTCATTGTTTCTTCCATTTCTCTCTCTCTCTCTCTGTTTCACTCTTTTTGGGTTGCTAAAAAAGATGACCTAAATTGTTGTTTTTTTTTATTTTTCACAAATAACGTATCGTTGACAATCGATTATTGTGTGTGTGGGTGTGTGTGAAAATGTGTGTGTATGTGTGGGTGTGCGTGTTTATATAAATAGAGAGAGAGAGAGAGAACATACACCCATCTTTTTTTGTTTTATCTTTCACATCACGATTAAATATTGATGATGAATTATGATTGTTTGTTTTGTTGTTGTTGTTGTTGTTGTTGTTGATGTTTGAATTTCATTTTCAATCATCAAATTTTTCCATATCAATATATACTTGACACATTTGTTCAAATTTTCATGTGTATGTGTCTCTTTTTCATCACGATCATCATCACTCAATTCATTTAATGTTGATCTAGATATTTCGTTTTTTTTTGTTCTTGTTGTTGTTGTTGTTGGTTGTTTCTTTTTCTTTACTTTGATTTTTTCTTCTTCACTTGAACATTCGATGTTATTTTTTTTTTTGTTATTTTTGGCAAATTTATTGTTTTGAAATTCGTGATAAATTATACAAGTAGTTTTTATATGATGACGGATGATATGTTTTACATTTGTGTTTGTGTGTGTACCAAAACAGCAATGTTAAAATATATAACATTATTATCCACTTAAATAGCCAAATAGTAATACTGATGATGATGATGATACGATGATATCGATTAATGATAATTATGATACCACAATGAATGAATGAATGATGATCATCATCATTTTCATCTTTTTATTGTATCTTTTAATGGTTTTAAATAAGTGGAAAAAGAAAATTGACTGAATAAGACCACAATGTCCATTTTTATTTTCTATTTTTTTTTTTATTTTCAGACACATTGTCCAATACATGTAAACTGTGTTGTTCCACTGTTGTCCAATTTGATCGATTCATTCATTCTATTCATTGTTATTTAAACCTAAATTGTATTTGAAACCGAAAACTTTCAACTCTCCCCTCACACACACACACACACATTCATTCATTCCGATTAAGTTTTCTAAAAAATTTTTCAGTATCATTGATCATTATCATCGGACATCATTTTTTTTATATCTAGTCTTCATCCATTATCGTTAGATGTTTATAATAATGATGATGATGATGATGATAATGGTTAATAGTTGAACTATCATATCTTTCTATCCTAGATGAAAATCATTTGTTTGGAAAATGGTCTTTTATTTTCTGAATGGCAGCCATGCAGCAGCAGCAGCAGCAACAGCAGCAGTAAATGATGATGAAATTGTACAAACAAGATTGATTGTTGCTTGTTATTCATCTCATCTTTCATTTACACTGATAATTGTTATGGATAAATTTTTTTCTTCTTATCTTTCGATGATGATTGACCCTCACCAACACACACACACACACACAATGAAGATACAAACCATTTATAAATGAATGGATAGTTTTGCTTGTTTTGGTTGTTTCATTCATTCATTCATTCATTGAATTCAATTCATCTTACGTTATTTTTTTCCAACTCATTTTGTTTGTTTAATCGTGATGTTTATTTTGTTGATTCAATGTGTTTGTGATCCCAATTTTTTAGGTCTTCAGGTTATTATTGTTTGACCTAATTTCTCTCATTTATCATCATCATCATCATCATGGTTCATTTATGTTTTAACAAGTCTCTACTCTTTTTTTTGAAAAAAAGGTTGGGGTCAATCTTTTCACCGGTACCTGACCATCTTTTTCACATTACATAAAGATTTCGCTCTTTTTTTACACTCAAACACACACACACATTTTGTGAAAACTAAATTTAGTAAAATCTACATATTTACCTAACCTAACCTAATCTTATCTATCTATCTATCATTTCATCACCAATCCTGACTGTTGATGATGATAATGATGGTCATCATTTATTCATTCATCATTAATAATTTCGATTTCGCTATAAAAAAAATTTTTCATTTTTTTTCAAATTTTTTTCCTATTATTATCATTTGTGTGGGTGTGTGTGTGTTTTTTTTATGGAACAAATGTAATTGAATTTTAGAATATAAAAAAAATTGATCATATATGAACATTCATGTGAATGAAAAAAAACGAGTGGGAGTTGTAAATTTGTGTGTGTGGGCGTGTGTTGGTTGATTTTCTGTTATTATTATTATTATTCGGACAAGGGTGCACATTTCTCTTTTTTTTTACAAATTTCCAAAATATTATTAACCCGTTGATTATATGTTTGATATTAATATGGTGAAATTTGATATGAATGAATGAAAAATACGGTTCATTTAATCGAGGACAAATCCTTGATCATTTTCATAATAGCATACAATGTTTGATCCGATCATTATTGATAATGATGATCATGATCCACTGTAATGTGAATAAATTGGGTTTGTGAATTTGAATAATAAATTATTTAACGATGATGATGATGATGATGATGATTTAAATAACGTTGTGTTTTTATATACTGAACTATGCAAAAAAAATTGTAAACAACGATAATAAGCTTAACCGGAATATACTCTTTGCATTTAATTTCGATTAGTTTGTTTCTTGGTTAATGATTTTCATCAAAATGAGAGAGAGAGGGAGTTAGGATGGAGAAGAAAACAATTTATTTTTAGCCATTGGAATTATTCTATTTTGCTTTTGGCCATCAGTCACTGGATTGTTCAAAGAATTGGTCTGTGAAAAAAAAATCTGGATTTTTTTTGCCTGGTGTATGTTTACTGTAAAAACCTACGCACACGAACACAGAATCAGATTAGTTGGTTTTTTTTAATCATTTCCTTACTCCCAGAATATGACGTTTGTTTGTCTTGCATTTTAATATATGACAAAATGATGAAAAGGTCGCACGAATTCATTTGCACTAGAATCGTTATTTTTTTTTTTTTTGTTACTTGAAAATTTTCATTTCATAGCACTGGACACTCTAATGATTTTAATGTCATGTGTGTGTGTGTTTTATTTTTAGCAACAAAAATTTGACAACCAATTGAAACCATGAATCAAATTGATTGTTTGGAAACAAAAAAAAACCAATTCGTGCGATAAATTTTATTGGTTTGTACACTGTCAAAAATCAATGAATGTATGACAATGTCATTGGCCATTGAAAAATTCATTTTTTTTCTGTGTTTCTCTTGAGAAACAAACGATTCACATCCACGATCACACACACACACACCATTTTTTTCCCATTCCAAGAATGATGTTAATGATCGATTGACCTTTTTTTCTCTTTGTTTTTATTTTTATTTTTTTTTGACGCTTTGTGTGTAAAGAGAGGGTTACCAATGTGAATAATTGTGCGTGTGTGTGTGTGTTGTTGTTGTTGTTGTTGTTTTCATTTTGTTGTTTAGAATGAATAATTTTTGTTGTGAAATTACAGTTACAGGTTACAAATATTTTTTTTTCTCAAATTTCATGACAAGTTTATTTTCTCAGAAAATAAAAAATGAAAAAAGAAAATCATGACAAACAAAAAACAGCGACAAGAAATTGAAAAAACATTAACATACAAATATATGCGCTGTGTGTGTGTGTGTGTGTGAACAAAATACAATGCAAAAATAAAAACAGGTGTGCCAAACCACCGGAATCTTTTTTTTTCTTGTTCATTTTCCATAGATCCGTTTTCGTGAATTTTTCAAGAATTTGTGTGAAAATTTTGTTTGTTTGTTTGTTTGTGCTGTTTGTATGACATAATTACAGATTCAATAGTGTAGCCATAGTGAATAAAGAAAGGGTTCATCATCATTAACATATTATTTTTGCCATTTTGGCCAACAACAACAACAACAACGAAAAAGTGTATAAAAAAAACTAATTTTGTTAACCCATTTTTATCTACGACCTTGACAATGGCAATGACCTACATTATGTGATTATTATTATATGTAATCATTAATGAATGATGATGATGATTATATGCCACACATTATTATAATTTTTTTTGTTCGGTTTCATGATTATGATTTTATTGATTGAATTTTTTCTTTTATATTATTATAATAATGACTTTAATCGATAAGATAATCATGATGATGATGATGACCTTATTAAGAAAAATCGAATTCATAAATCGATAAAACCAACGGGTTTTAAATCAAAACATAAAAACTTTTTTCCTATTCATTTCTTTTATCATTTTTTCTTTTACCATTCATCAGATAATCATGATGGTCCATATGTTTCATTTTTTTTCCTGCTTCCGGTTTGTTATTGTTTATTTCACTGGTTTTTTTTCTTTTTTTCTTTCTCTCACAAAAAAAATAAGATGGTTGGTTGGACAACTTATTGTTGTTCATTTTGGCCACCACCACCACCATCACCACCACCACTTGCATAGAAACCGACCAACCAAACAGAAAAAAAATACTCGTACCAAACAATAGATACAACAACATTTCAATTCAATTCACATAGATTCTGATGAAAAAAAAAACAAAACAAAACAAAACAACAGGACATTATTCTATGTCTTTATGAATTGAATGTGGTAACAATAGTTCACAAGTATTTTATTTTATTTTTTGATTTGATTTGATTATAATTTATTTTTATTCTTGATGATGATGATGAAAAAAAAACAAGATGTGAAGATGTATTTTTTTTCATTAAATTCTGGTTTCATCATCATCATCATTATTATTTTTTTGGACAATTTTTTTTTTCATTCATTTCTTCGTCTTTAAATAAAAACCTTATTATTATTTGTGCATTAAATAATGCTTCCTGGATTCATTCATTTCACTTCACTTCAGCCAGTTTGTTTTTCTGTTTGATCGATTTTCTCGTTCAGGTATGATGAGAATCATGATGATGATGATGGTGATAATAATAGAAGTTTTTCGTTCATCAACAGACAGCTGCCGATTGTGTGATGGCCATTTCTTTTTTCTTTCTTTTTTTCTCTCTTGATGATGATGATGACATTTTTTTTTCTGTTACTTGTCGATATTAATTTTTATTTTCCAATAAGACAAGAAAAAAGACTTTTTCAGACATCACCTGTGAGTTGTTTTTTTTTTGTCACGAATTGAATGTTTTTGATTATAAAGCTGCAGTGTTTGGTTTCTATTTTGATGTCTTAATTTTAAACAATGCTTGGTTTGAACAATAATAAATCACACATGATGATGATGATGATGATGATGTTTAATTTTGTTCAAAAAAAAAAATTTTTTGAATTCATTCAAAGTTGTTTTTCTAACAATGCCAAAAGACCATTTTAGAATTACCGAAAGAAAAAAAAGCCGGTTATTATTATTATTATGGTTGTGTTTGTCTGTGTGTGTGTTTTTTGTTGTTTTGTTTTCATGGTAAAATCAATCAACACAGATGGATCCTTTTTTCTTTACCATTTTGACCTGACAGAACTGATTTTCTCATTTACAATGATCATTTCCATTGTTTTTTTTTATATATATCATATAACAGCAAACACCACACACATGTGTTGATTATTTTAATTCTTCAAAAACTTGCCATTGTTTTGTTTTTGTTTTAATATTGTTGTTGATCGACTTAATTCATCATCATCATCATCATCATTGCTTTTTTTTGGTTCAAAATTCAAGTTTTTTTTCCACCATTTTTCCAAATTACCATTCGGTCTAACGATTTGATATGATGATTGTGTAAAACTAAACTGTGTGTGTGTGGGTGAATTCAAGTGAATTTAGTCTTTGAGGATCTTGTAGTATTATCGTCGTTTATAGTATCATTGTCATTGTAAATTGAGAAATGGAAATTTTTTTTTTTCGTTCATTTTATTATATAACCCTTATGTTTAATCATGCGTATTTGGTATTCACAAACGAAAATATAATCTCCATGCTCTATATATATACGAGATACACACGCACACCAATTTGTATTTCAATGACCAAAAAAAAAAAAAAATCCAATTCTCTAATCCAGATCAAGTTCATGTTCACAGTGAGAGACAGAAAAAAAAATCAGCAAGGTAATAATAATCATTACATTTAAAAATTCAGTGTTTTTCTTTTTTCTTTTCGAATTGAACCATTTGCAATAATTTTTAAATTTTAATTTTGCAAGATTTTAGTAAACCTATAGTCATTGTCTGCGCTGAATTGACTACGAATAAAGAAAGAAAAATAGACAAAACAAAACAAAAAAACGTTCAATTTACATAATTGGCCATGAAATACGATCATCATCATCATTTTGATTCATGTGTTTGTTTTGTTTTTTTTTTATTTCCCATTGCAGCAAATCCATTTTGGTAACAACAACAACAACAACAACAACAATCAAACTTTGACACTGAACTACTACTACTACTAGCTTACATCATCATTATTATTATAATATAATTTGTGTTTGAATTTTTAATTTTTTTTTTTTTGTTGTTGAATATTTTCATTGAATAATGATGATGAAAACAATATAGACGAGATAGAAGAGAATGAAAAAAAATGTCGCATATAAAAATGATTATGGTGACCATATATATTCCATTCATTCATTTTAATTTTTTTTTTTAATATGCAGAAATGAAATGAAATGAAATATTCAATGATGTGATGACCTCGAACACCTTGTGATTGTTGATTGACAAAACAAAACAAAAAATAAACAATGAATTGACATCATCATCATATTATGAATATGTTTATGAAACTTTGTTTTTTTTTGTTGGCTGACTACTGTCAACCATCATCATCATTATCATCATATCATCTTATGTTTACTTTTGTTTTTTTTTATTTGGTATAAACATGTCGAAACATTACTATTTTTATCTGAAACTTTGCAAAACAAAAACAAAACAGAAGCAAATATGATGATGGTGATGATTATTTTATTGTAAAAGGTCAATTTGGCCAAGTTGATTGTAAGATGTTGTTTGTTTTGTTTTGTTTTGTGTTCGATTTTATATTTATGTGTGCAAATATATACAACAACATATATGACAAAGTGTCGAAACATTCATAGATGATAGAACAAAACAAAACACGGATAAATTTTCGTACAATTTTTCAACAAAAATTCGTGCAAGTAGATCTTTTTTTCCATTTTCATTAATTTTGTTTTTTTTTTAATCATCTAGAGATCTGATCTAATCTTTCTTTCTTTTTTTTTGTTCGATTGAATGACAACAAGATGAGTTTGTTCATGTTTACAATGTCAATAATGATTGTGGACAGAAGAAATTTGGGTTGCACTTGACTTTAATGTTTTATTTTTCCCATCAACTTTGACTGAAATTGTAGATTTTTCAAATTGATTATTTTTAGCTTGAATCGTGAATTTTGTATCCAATTTTCAAGTTTTCACATATGAGATCTTTATGAATCAAATGAAAAATCGACCTTGTTAATGATGATATTCGAATTGTAAAATGAAATGAATTCGATTCGTTTCATGATCCGAATCGAAGTAAATTTTGTTTTGGCCTGATACTTGTTTTGTTTTGTTTTTTTTTCAATTAACTTTTTGGCCTTTTTTTTCTCTTTTTTTGATCTATCTCTCTACCTTGGAATGAATCATTTATTTAGTGACGGCCAAATGATGATCATGATCATTTTCTCTGGATTCAATCATGAATTACTTAATCATGATCATCAATGAACGAATTTGTTCAAAATGTGTATCATACAGATTAGATTTTCATGATCCGATCTACACAACACATACAATTCGCTTTCATTTCATTTTTAATTTTTTTTTTTTTTTGATCACGACCTAAAATTGACTAGATATTCAGGTGTTGTTATAATCGTGATGATGATCTATTAATCAATTTCATTCAAAATAATGGTCAAAATTTGTTGATTATTGTCATCATTGGATAATTGATCATTGTTGTTGTTGTTGATCATCATCATATTTTATTTTTTTCACATCTTGCCATAACATCATCATCATATGTGTGAGTACATTACGTGATGATGGACATTAACAAAGAAAACAGGAAAAGGTGTTTGTCTGTGTAGGGGAAAAAAACAACAACAACCGGAAATGTTATTCAATTTTTTTTTATTTATTTATTTATCATCACTAAAGAAATGGAAAACACCATTAACCGTAAACACATCGTACACACACACAACGATGACGAAAAATTCACATCTTTTTTCTTCAAAATAATTTGAAATGAAAGTGTCATCTTCATCATCATCATCATCATCATTTTCGTGTTTGGATTGATCTAAATTTTCACATCATCATCATCATCATCATTTTAGCTTTTAGTTTATTTATTTATTTCATTTTGACTCGAAAAATGGATGAAATTTTCTCGTTTGCTTCTTTGAAATTTTCTATTCTGTGTTGTATTCAAATGCAAATTGAATGGATATGAATGAATGAATTTTAAATTGGCGATTGTGAGGCAAAAATAAAAAAAAATTTCTTTACTTTATCATCATCATCATCATCATATTCATCTTTTTTTTCGCCAACAACAGCATTATATTATGAATGAATGGAAAAAAAATCCATTCAATCCATCATCATTCACAAACAAAGAAAAAAAATGATGGATAAGATTTTCTTTCCACTTTTTTTTTGGATCGTATGGTCCATACTATAGGGAATTATCTGTGTGTGTGTGTGTTTGTGTGTGCCGAGTGTTGCATTGAAACGGGCATTCATTCGGTTTTTTTATCTCCATTCAAAATATTTAAATTGCTTCCAGTGTTGTTTTCCATTTTTTTTACGCAAAAATTTTGTAATTTATTCATTCAAAAATTTCTCCTTTTTTTTCTCATTTATCACAGATTATCATCTCCAATCATCTCCGATTTTTTTTGCGTGTGTGTGTCCATCAGATGACTGTGGAATTTGAGAAAAAAAATAAACTTTCAACGTATAAAACCAACGGAGAGGAAAAAATTGTTTTGCCATTTTTTTTTCTTGGTGACATTTTTCATTCATTCATTCATTTCCATTTAGTCATATTATAATAATAATCATCATCATCATAATTTTTTCTTTTGGCGACAAAAAAAAACTCTACCAATTCATTCATATATCTCTTTGTCTCTGACTCTCTTTCTTTCTTCTCGTTTCTCTTCTTCAATTAAAACACACTTTGATGATAATAACCATCTTCATAATGACGATGATGATAATGGTTATGATGAAGCCACAAATTTGTCTCTATCTCAATCATCATCATCATCATCATCAACAACAGAGTCCATAACATCCAAAAAAGAAAACAAAAATTTTTCAACTTGTTTCATTCACATATATATCTATTCACACACACATCTTTGCTATATGGCAATTAACAACAACAACAAAACTTGTTCGTGTTTTTTATTTCAAAAACTAAAAAAAAAAAAATTTTTGTTTTCCAACAACTTGCCATAACAAATCATCATCGACAACAACAACAACAACAACAAAGAGACAATAATCATAGGGCATCATCATTTTTTTTTATTGTTTGTTCCAATAATTGGAACTTGAGACGACGACGAAAACAAAACAAAAAAAAACGAGGTGTGTTAGTGTTCCAGCAATCTATTGTTTTCATCGATAATTTCAATTTCACCATTTTTCTTGTCCATTTCAAAAATATAAGATGAGATCACAATCAACGACAACAAAAGTGTAAAGATCTGGAACATTTTTGAACATCATATGCTTTTATTTTCGATAGAAACAAATAGACTTTTTGGTCATATTTTTCCCTTCAACAAATTGTTATCACATCACTTATCATCATCATTTTTCATGTTTTCAGATTGTTTTCAATTTCAATTTTTGTTGTTGTTGTTGTTGACGCCCATCCTCTTGATGCTAATACCACGATTTATATCCCACCTACACACACGCGCGAAAAAAATATTCAATCATCATACAGTAGCATTTGAAATTTTTTTTTTGAACATCAAATCATCGAATTATTGATCTAGATTATATATAATTAATTGATTGGAAAAAAATAAGAAACGCACACACTCATCATCATCAAACATCATGTCATCACATATTCATAGTTTAGCATCATCAACAATAAATACAATACAGACTTTTGTACAAAATCAACAACAACAACTTAATAGTAATCATCATCTATTACATCATCATTTGATTAGTGATAATAATAATGGTATAAGTGGCGGTGGTGGCACTGGTGGTGTTGGTATTGGTGTCGGCAACCATCATATTCATCATCATCCACATTTACAGCATAATCATCATCATCATCATATGAATCCACATTTAATACATCATAATGTTGTTGATCCAAATATTTCATCCACAGAATTTCAATCAAATCAATGGTTTGTTTGTGTTTGTTTTTTTTTTTTTTTTTGGTTCATTAAAATTCTAATTAATCATGATTTTCATTTTGACAATTTAGGATGTATACATTAATGGATTCATCACGTGTATCAACATTTTTAATACCAATGTTATTGATTGTTTATGGTAGTTTTCGTTCATTAAATATGGAACAGGAAGCTAAACAAAAAGAAAAAGAAAGAGAAAAAGATGGTCTATTACCATCAACATCATCATCATCGTCGTCATCGGGTGATAATAATAGTAAGTAATGATGCCATCAAAATAAAAACCGTGATCATTTATATTCTTATTGAATTCAATTTCTTCAACAACGCTATATTTTTGTTTACTTGGAATCGGAATTGCGTAAAAAAGATGTACAAACATTGGATACAATGCAAGCATTATGTCTTCCATTAGGTGCATCCATCTCATTATTAGTAATGTTTTTCTTTTTTGATTCAATGCAAATGTTATTTGCAATATGTACGGCAAGTAAGTATGATGAATATGGATGATGATGATCTTGTGATCCTTCATATTAATCGATTCTTTTTTCTTTTCTCACTGAAAAATAGTCATCGCAGCCATTGCATTAGCATTTTTATTATTGCCAATGTGTCAATATATTATGAAACCTTGTACGGAAAAAAAGAAGTAAATATAAATCAAATTTTTGATTTGATTCAATTTTTTTTCATTCTTTTTTTTTGTATCCATTAGGATCTCGTTAGGTATTTGTGGCCGTTTTACGCCGGCCGAACTAGTCTCATTTTCATTATCGGTTACAATTGTTTGCATTTGGGTGTTGACTGGCCATTGGTTATTGATGGATGCAATGGGCATGGGACTTTGTGTTGCATTCATTGCATTTGTACGTTTACCTAGCCTCAAAGTATCAACATTATTATTGACCGGTTTACTTATCTATGATGTATTCTGGGTATTTTTTTCATCATATATATTCAGTTCAAATGTTATGGTATATGTTTTGTTTGATTTATTTGTTTTTCTGTTGTTAAATTTTTATTTTTTATTTTCATATATACAAGGTTCGTGTGGCAACAAAAACAGCAGAAAATCCTGTCGGTATTGTATCGAAACGTTTTCATTTGAATGGTGGAAAAGATGTGCCGAAATTATCATTACCTGGAAAGCTAATATTTCCATCATTACAGAATAGTGGACATTTTTCTATGCTTGGTCTTGGTGATATTGTTATGCCCGGTTTATTACTTTGTTTTGTATTACGTTATGATGCATATAAACGTACATTATTGAATTCAGCCGATGCTGGTGTACCGCCACCAAAACATTTGAATCGATTCACTTATTTTCATTGTTCATTGATTGGCTATTTTTTTGGTAATGTTTAAATTTTCAATGAAACATCTTAATAATTATATAGATCATCATTTTCAATAAATATAGGTCTATTGACAGCCACCGTATCATCGGAAGTGTTCAAAGCAGCTCAACCAGCACTACTATATCTTGTACCATTCACTCTATTACCATTGCTTACAATGGCCTATCTAAAAGTATGAGTTAAAAGTTTTTGTTTTTTAAATTTCTTAATTTTCTTTCTAATTTCTCATTACATCAAACAAACCAGGGAGATTTACGACGAATGTGGAGCGAACCATTTATTACGACAAGTTTGCCCAAAAATCTTGATGTATGAAATATATCTAATATAATCAAGATCGATAATCAATTTGATACGAACGATAAGAATGTTGCCCACATGTCACATACACACACACTGGACATTCTTTTAACCGGATGAATTTCGAAGAAAAAACGAAAAAATACAAGCCGCACAGTTGAAATTTAACTGCCAGAAATTCAACTTAATTCATTTTTTTTCTGGCACTTCAAAATCAATTACCGGAAGTTATAGCAGCCGTGTTTATATTCTAAATGAAACCAAAATTCCATTCAAATTCCTAATTCTCTAACTATCTATCTCTATATCTATCTTTATCACTTACAACAACCTCCAACGCACACAGACACACACACAACGAAATAAATCCCATCTTTCTCTATTTCACACTTTCCAAAAAACCCACCCACCCACCAATCAAACACTTTATCTCTTTTTCTTACTTGTAATGACGATTCTATATAATTTTGGAATTTTAAATGTGATTTTATTCCTTTCCCACAATCTTACACCCACCCACACCCATTTATTCTGTTTCGTTATATTTTTTTTTTTTTTGTTGCAAATAGTTTACATTCACTTACTCACTAGATTATTACTGATCATCATAATTTCATTCCATTTGTGAATATAAATACATATGATAATTATATTTTGATATAAAGAAAAAGATTTGATTTCAACAACAACAACAACAAAAAAATTCAATTAATGATCTTGATCCATATTACACACCATTATTGATTTGATTTGATTCTGTAATACAAACACACACACACACACGCGCATCTTATGTAAATTCATTCATACATCATCATTGACCATTTTCCATTTGTAAACAAAAACATATGTGACAACGAAATCATATCATTTTGATTTGTAATAAAATGAAAAATTTATATTCAATGAAACAAAACAGAAAAAATAAAATTTAAATATTGTGATCCCATTTTTTTTTTTTTTTTTTTTTTTTTTTGGTTTCTTTTCATAATGATTCTCGAAATAAATGGGTAGTTGCAAAAAGACATTACAACATTGTGTAAAATTAATTGCTTGTGTTAGTAGTGGATTCAAATACAAATGTACTAAATGTATCAGGTGCTCTACATTATTTTATTATTTATTTTGTCATACAAATTTTTTTATAAAACAATGTAATCAATGGTAAATTCATCATGAACAATTGGACAACTTGAAATTTAGTTATGAAAAATAGTTGACCACAATGAAAACCGAAATGATTATTGGACATTGTTTGTATGAATAGATTTGATTTTATCATCAAATTTATATGGCGATTATGATACTTTACAATCGATTTTCTTGCCATCTGATTTAATAATAATCGACAATAATGATGATTGTATTTAGGTGGAAAAGTTAAGCGTGTAAATATTACGGTTGCAATGAAGTATGCTGATAACATTCCCAATATGGCCAGTGTGTTTGTAGGGGTCATTTCAATTTGACGGCTATAGAATACGCACGTTGTTATGGATAATATTTTTGAGGCTGTTTCAAAACTGAACATTGCCAAGCTTACTGTTTTATCCAACAATGCTACATCCGAATAAATTTCAACATATTCTTTTTGTATGCTAATCTCAAAATATTTTATTTTTGAAATATTTTTTGATAATTCATCTTTCTTCAAGAATATATAGACTTGTTTCATTCGTATTTTAAGAAATTCAAGAATAAAACCAGATGCTACTGTGCCAACTAATAATGTAAAACTTATGATACCAACTTGAAAACAATACAACAGAAAAAAGATTATGCCAAATAAAAGCTCAAGTAATGTTATCTGATTGTGGAAATAGGTTTTTGTAATGAAATAAATTTCTATAACATATGTGATAATAAGACCAATAATAACACCAACACCAGATAAATAAGCTGCAATTTTTATTAATAAATAGTAGATAATCAAATGACGACGATAATTTGTTGCTATTTGTTTTTCGTCAAAAATTAAAGTTTTATATGCTATACTTTGTATTGGTGATTTATAGGTGATTATCTGAATGAAAAAATAGAACCAAGTCCATTCACTAATACAAAATAAAATAGTGATTGCTATGATCAATAGATCTAATCGTTTACAATCGATAATTTTCTCCAAATATTTGATACTTATCCATAATGAGTTGTCTACAGAGCAAATATATATTACTAAAACAATAATAACCAACCAAGCATTGAAAGATGTTAAAATTGCTTGTCTAAGTCTTCGATATGTTCTCGGTATCCGTTGTCGTTGATATTCTTCACACGAATATTGGATTTGCAGAACAAAAAATTGAAAATAACGAAATCCATGATAAACAATCTCTGATATTTTCGGTTCGGTATTCAAGTAAATCAAATGGGCTATTTCCAATTTAACAAAGATGACAATATTTTCGATTAACATACGTAAACGATCCATGATCACTGACGAGACAAAAGTATGGTTTGTTCACCATTTGAGTTGTGTTGATCGACAGAATAAAATGGTTGAGTTTAAATATTCTAAATTTCCACAAATTTAAATCATTTTCATTTTTAGTTCAAGAAATTTGTTCAAATTTAGACAAAAAGTATCGAAATTCCAGAAAGCAATATCGATTGATCAGTAAAAAAAACTTTTTCGTCGTCTTGACAAAATATTAACGCTCTATCATCATAAATTATAAGAATGTCTCATTGCATTCTCATTTGGAATGGAATATTTTTTTTTGCCTAAAAATTTTTTCATTCAAATGAATCATTTATTTGTATGCAAAAACAGAATAAATTTTTTTCTCTTGAAATTCACGAAATCGATCACTATTAACAATGTTATTGTCAATTAGGAACTTTTAATTTCCCCCCTCTCTCTCTCAAAAAAAATTGTTTGAATTTGAATAAAAAAGTTTCGATTTTCAGCAATCGATATCGATTGATTAAAATTTTTTTTTTTCAATTTCTTGATGATATATCTTAAATTATCGATATATGATTTTCAAATTCAAAAGAAAAAATCAGTTTTCACTTGATAGCCAAATTTTTTCAAATAAATCATTTTTTTTGAATTAAATTTTTTTTGTTATGTCCAAAATTTCATTTCATGCCCCGTATAAAATTCTCTTTGGTTTTTTTTCTAATATTCTCATTTTCAATCCCTATCATCATCATCATCGGGGATAAAAAAAAGCGAAATTTTGAAATCAAACGTCTTGTTTATAGAAATTTCACTAACAAAACACCTGGATAACAGACATAAAAAAAAACCTAGAAACAAAATGGAAAAAAATGCTCATAATTTATTTGCGTCAGATATAATGAATTAATGGGGAAAAAACAAAAACACGGAACTAACCTGATCATCATCAGCATTAAAAGGTGGTGGTGGTGGTGGTGGTGACCACATCATTTGATCAACAATGACGTAAATTGTGATTTGATTTATATCAGAACGAAAAAACAATCGTTTTGTTTCGACAATTGAACAAAAATATTTTTATATTCGGTTGCCAACAACAAAATCGGCGTCATTTGATGACGATGATGATGATCATCGTGATGATAATCAAATGCCAATGATAAATTTGTAATGGTTCATCATCATCATCATCAACATCAACAGTGAACCAGCATCACCTGTTGTATGTTGAATTTTGATTTGAAAATTTAATTTTTTTTATGATCGTCGAGGTCGTTGTCGTCAATCGTCACAAAAAAAAATGTTTTCGTTTTTTTTTGTTTTGCTCCAAATGTGATGACGTAAATTGATTTTTCCATGTGTACGTAATTTAATTAATTGAATTATCAATCAATCAATCAATCAATTGGACAACAGAATTTTGTTTATCTTTCTCTTAATTTACTATGACCATCATTTGAAACGAATCGTAATATTTCTTGTTTTCCATTGGTGTTTGTGTGTGTGTGTGTGTGACAAATTGATCCATAACGATTGACGACTATTTTCATCATCAGTTTCTATTTCAATGCCATTGGTAACGTTTTTTTGTTTTTTTTTTTGATTTAAATCTAGGAATTGGATTGATAAACAAAATTTTTTTTACATCAAGAGAAAGAAAAAACTACCTGGGTATATAATGACCATCTACCTGTGGTTTTGATTTCAGTTTGATTATCATCATCAAAACGCAGCTGATCTAATCGATCGAACCCGTTATAATTCGAATTCGAATGTGTTAACGTTCTAATTTTGGAATCTTTTTGTTTTATTATTTATAAAAATTTCGGTAAGTTTTTTGTCTTGAATTTTGAAAATAATTTTTCTAATAACAAAAAAAAATGGATTCATTTTTTTCAGTCGAATCGAATTGAAAATGACAAAATTAACATTGAAAACATTGGCCACGATAACGAAAAAACCATCGGTCGATGAATTGGATCGCATATCATTAGTGGAAAATATTTCATTAACAAATACCATACATGATCTTCTCAATGAATTGAATCAATATGGTACAATGGTTAATGAATGTTCGAAGAAAAAATATTTGCTTGTAAAACAGCTACAAAATGAAATTGATCACATTCATGGTAAAAGAATTTTTACCATACAATTTTTCGTTAATTTTTTTTCCATTTTTTTTCAATCATAGAATTGGGTAAAATTCCAGTATTAAGTGAATATTTTCAACTATTATTCAATCTGGAATCATGTCAACAACGAATTGAACAACATGAATTAGATATATCGGATATTGTAACCGAAATGTGTATGACAAAACATATAATTATCAATATGGTACAAATTGATCAACAAACACGATTACTAGCCAATAGTAAACAACATTCATCATCGACATCATCATTGGTATTATTGAATTGGAAGAAAAATATGGTGAAAAAAATTAATAACCAAACTAAACGACGAAATTCAATCATTGATGATGATGATGATGATGATGATGATGATGAATCCAACAACATTATAGCAAAATCGAATGGTTCATCAAAGATATTGAAAAATTTATTCAAATTTCTACGAAATTCACCAAAAACATACAACAAGAATCATCGAAATTGTTCGATACGTTCCATACATAAATCATCATTGATCGATGATGATGATGATGATAATACTGCATTCAACGATCCAACGTTTGAAACGATTGAACGTTTGAAAATGAAATTGAAATTTTTAAGCAAACATCGACAATCGAATGAACAATGTTTTCGGTGAGTATTTTGATTTGATTTTTTCTGGTTATTAATAATTATTGGTTGTTATCGATCTCGTAGACAACTTATACAAGATTGTTTATCATTGAAACAAGAACTAAAACAATATTATCAACAACATTATAAAGAATTAACCGAAAATCAACAAAATCTGAATCAATATTTTCGTTATCGATTACGTACAAATGAATTACAATCACAGATTGTTACAATGGATCAATCAATTAATGATTATCGACAACAATATCGTAATACAATGGATCGTATACAAACATTAAGCAATACGATACATAAAAATCGTAATAATAAAGATGGCTATATATGCGATATCCAATCATAAGATGGCGACACCATTGGATGTTTTTCTTTTTCTAATTTTTTTTTTAAATTTATGGCGGCAAAACGACAACAACCACCATTAATCGGATTCTTTTTCACATTTATGATTTGAAATGAAGACAAGGAAAAAATTCACATTTTTTTCGTTCAATCAACAACAACACTACCTCTTTTGTTTTGCAACGAATGTGATCTTGAACTTGTGAATGGTATTGAATTAGATGTGAAAATGAAAAAAAAAAAAATAATTAATTCGTTTGTGTTTATGTTTAGCAAATGAATGGTGATTATTTTATTTTTCTTTCTCAGTGCCTGTGTTTGTGTGTGTGCGTGTGTGTTTATCTAATATATATTTTTGTATTATATAATAGAATAAATACCGAAAATGTTATTATTGTTAATAAATGTAATTTTGGCATCGTTGATGAATTCATTATTGATGAATATCGATTATTACTATTAGCCATTATCATTGATTTATGATCCATTGATGTATGTCTACCTATACGATTGGATTGTTGTTGTTGTTGTTGTTGTTTGTTGTTCGAGATCCTGTGATGATGATGATGATGATTGTTGTTGTTGTTTTTTCTTCAAATGTGGATTATGTTGTCCATATAGACACATATTGGCACAATGATCACAACGACAAGCCGATAGACCGGGTGGTGCCTCGTCACATGCATATGCAGTTTCATTCATTATATAACGTGGCCATTCTTCATTCATAACGGATTTTGGTTGCTGATCCGAAATAATGATTGGTCTAAATTGAAATGGAATCTCTTGTAATGAGCCTAGATGTTCAAGAAAATCTTTAGCCGTACAACGTTGTCTGGTTAGATTACCACATGCTGAATCAAAATCCATTAGATAGGCACCGAAAACTTGTACATCATGACATGATTGATAGAATTTTTCGGCAAATAATTCCGATAATACATATGATACTTCTAGTACCATTTCACCTTTTAAACGATTAACTTTAACAAAATCACGTTGATTCGGTGCACAGAATAGATTGCAGAATAATTTCTTCACATTGGTTAAACATGATGGACATGAACGTTGTATAAGATCTACGCTCATTATCAGTTTGGCCATTGTATCTTCCATTTCTACCGTACAACATAATGGATGGCGTAAATTTTCTAGATTTTTTTTGTGTGTGGGCGTGTGTGTTTGTTCAAAGTAGAAAAAAAGTAAAAAAAAAATCAAAATAAATAAACCAAAATCCAATAATTGTATGTTTGTTTCTATTTCAATTTTTGTTGTTGTTTTTTTTTGTCCACTGTAATCGGGTCAACACGCACACACACACACACACAGAAAATCGATGACAACGGACTAATTGACATTGAAATTTTTCTGTTTCTCTTGCTTCAGTGAAAAAAAAAATTAGAGAAGATATCAAATGAAACGAAAATCGATCATTTTGACCTGTATTTAACATAACAATAATTTTCAAATCTTATTGTGACAATCAGATTGAAAATTTTGCTGCTGCTACTGCTACTGTTACTGCCTATCAGTCAAATTTTGTCCTTGATTATGGATGATGAAAAAAAAACTAATCTGATAATCGCCATCTGATTTTTTTTTCCTCCCAAGCATATATTGCTCGTAAATGTATCATACCTTCTTCATCGAAAAAATGTGGACAACTAGTCAGTAATAGATCGTAAAAATTTTCCGTATCAATATCGGCAAGATCAAAATAATTTGGTTCATGTGGCCGATAACAGTATCCCATTTGTTTATGGCCACAAACATCACCAATAAGACAGGTACGATTTGACCATTCATCATTGTTGATCATCTCGATCGATGGTTTCATCGTTGTTGTCGTAGTCGTTGTTGTTGTTGTTCTACTTTTAGATTTCTTTCGATTTGGTCGTCTATGGTTATTTTGTTGATGATGACTGGAATTTTGATGTGTTGAATTGTGGTTGTTCCTAGTGTTATTGGTATTTAATTTCTTTTTCTTTTTCTTATTCGATGTTTCGGTCATTTCAATTGTTCTTGTTGTCGTTGTCATCGGCTTTTCAGTCGTGGTCGTTGTAGTCGTAGTCGAAGTAGTCGTCGTCGTCGTTGTTGTCGATGATGATGATGATGATTTTTCATTCGATTTCAATGGAACAATAATAATTGATGCATTGGCATCTTGATCTTGACCAGAATCATCATCATCATCATTTGTATCTTCGTTTCTATCATCTCCGTCATCATCATTATCTATGATTGTTTCGGATTCAAATTTTTCTTCAATTTTTGTTGTTGTTATTTTTGGCAAATTTTCAATAGTTGATCCTTGTGATGATGATGATAATGATGACCTTGTCATCATTGATGATTTTTCTGTTGAAGAATAATCTGAAAAGATTGAATTTAATGTGATAATTCACAGGTGAAACAAATGAAAAAAAAATTCACTTACTACGAGCCATTGATTCATCCAAATTTTCACCATCACCACCACCACCACCACCACCATCATCATCATCATCATCATCATCATTATCATTGAGAGGTATTTCATCATTATTCCTAATCATCGATGATGATGATGACGATGACGATTGTTTATTAAACATTGTCGTTGTTGTTGTCGTAGCTGACGATGACACTTGTTCATCACCATCAATATTGATACAATGAATTGTTTTAAATGATAAAAACAATAAAATAATCATCATCATCAATAAAATCATTGGCATAGATGATTTGTGGACAAAATTTAAATGATAATGATGTTTATGAAATTTCATTTTTAACAATAACGATGATGATCGTTTTGTATTGTGGCATTGATGATTATGATTATGTGATTGATGAATATGATCCATTTGAATATCATCATTATCATCATATGACAATAATGGATTTATCTGATCAATAAATGACATTTTACGTGGTTTTTGTTGCTGTTGATGTGATGATGAGGTCTTTATCATTGATGTTGGATTAATGTCCCCCCAATGATTAAGATGATGATGATGGTGAATATATGATCGATGAATTGTTGGCAATAATTTGGTCAAATTTTTACCATTATCATCGATAATGTTGTATGTTAATTTCCGCATTATATTCTTTTTTTTGTCACCTGTTTTTGTGTGTGTGTGTGTGTGTAATATTCGCTATTACAAATGAATGAAAAATTTTTCGTCATTCAGATATATACGTGACTTATGTGTGTATATTATACAACGCAAACATACGTTACGTTTAATCTGATAAATGTGGAATATATTGCTGCTGCTGTTTCTTTTTCTTTTTAAGAATGGCACAATGATGATAACGATCATCGAGCAAAAAAAAAAAAAATTCAATTTTATTCACCTTGCAACATTAATCAATCAAGTATCCATCACGAATGAATGAATGATCATATCAATTTTTATATTAAATGTAAATGTTTTTCATATTTAGAAAAATAAAAAATAAAAAAAAATTACGACCACCAAAAACCTAAAATAACCGGTCACACTTGTTGAATATGTTGTTGTTGTTGATATGGTTGATATATTGATAACAATAAAAAACCACTACAAAACATAACAATCATTATTATGGCATTCAATTATGATGATGTAATAAATAGAATCACGTAATCATCATCATCATGATCATCATGATCATAAATGGATATTTTATGGTAACTGAGTGCATATATGTGTTATTATCATATTAATAGAATTGAAGAATTTTCAATCAAAATTTTTTTTTTTTGTATTCATTCAATTAATTTACCAATCATGATGATGATGATGATAATGGAAATTCCAACTACGTAGTACACACACACACACAAATATTATTCAATCGATGAAGAAAAACAATTTTTTTTCTCTGGTAAATCAATTATTAGTTTGGGTAATGTACTTTTCAAGACACAAAAAAAACACATGAAAATGAAGAAAAAAAAATTTGTTGATCAGAATTTTAAATTTTAAACATACACACACACAAACATATGCACATCGAATGAATGAATGAATTGATCCATGTCATGAACAATTTGGTAGCAAGATAAAATCGAATAAAATTTGATACTTTTTAAGCGAACAAAAAAAAATCGCAATCCAAATCGTTCCACACAAAAGAGATCGTTCGTTTCACGTTGTTGTTGTTGTTGTTGTTGTTGTTTATTTGTTGTATCAAAATTTGACAAGGAGAGAGAGAGACAGAGATTGAGAATAGAAACAAAACAAAACAAAAAAAAAATCAACAACAAGGTTTTAAGTATTATTTTCAGATAAATCTGAAAATAGATTTCTTTCATTGAGAGCCAGACAATATAAGCAAAAGCTAGCTAGTCCCCACATATACACACAAGTTGTGATGATGACGATGACGCCTCGATTAAATCCACACACACACACACACATAAAAAAACAATCCATGAATATGAAATGGCAATCAATTTGATGATGATTATTAGTCATCAATATCAACCAAAAGAACTTGATGATAATGATTAGTTATGATCCATGAATAAAATGAAAAATATTTATTGATTCAATGTCGTTTCCGTTTTCAATTTTTTTCATTTCATTTCATTAATTTCATTTCATAAATTGCGAATTATCAATGGGCCTTTTTTTCGCATGTTGAACATTGGCCATGGTTCCAATGTTCATCATTGGAATAAATTCATTTTTTTTTAAATTCAAAAAAAAATTCATTTGTAAAAATCTTAATTCTATACTTGTGTGAACCGTGACAGTTGGAATTTTTTTTTGTTTGTTTGATTGATTCAGCCATGAATCCATGGCCCAAAATATAGTTTCTATTCTGCTTCTAATGAAAGAAAATCATTCGGCCAATCATCTAATAATGGCTGGTAATGGCAGCCAATAATAATTATTGATTTCTGATCAATAATTTGAATCAATGATTTTTTTCGATCTTACCATGAATAATTTACAACAAAACAAAGCGAAATATGAAAAAAAAAATTTCAATGCAACAAAAACAAAAAACAAATCAATCGATTTTCAGCCAAACAAGAAGAAGGTCGTGGTCAACAACCACAACAACAACAACAACAACGAATGGCCTAATCATTGACCGGAAGAAATGATTGATTTTCATTGAAAATTTTCATTTTAATATGACTGTATGATTATTTTTGATTGGAAAAAAAAATGTTTGTCAATATGACAAAATCAGGTCAAATAACCAAAAATTCATAGTTGATAAAAAAAAAGATTTATCTGGTGTGCATAAAATATTTCAATTCATTTCGTTTCGTTTCGTTTTTTATGATTGCCTAACCATTCAATCGCCAAAAAAAACGTCAAATGTTCGTGTGTTATGATGAAATCGATTGTATTTCATTAGATAACCTGGTTGTTGTTATTATTAGATTGAATTACACACACACACACACAGATAGACACTTGCACTGTGCATAATTGCGTGATTTCAAACAAAGCCAAACAAACAATGAATGAATGAATGTACAAATTGTTTGAACAAACAAAATTGTCATTCGTTGTGAAAACAGAAATTTTTTTTTTAAAAAAAAAGGAAAAAAAAGATCAAAAATCAAACACAAAATTTTGTTCGTTTGGTTTAAGGTTAAGGTAACTCGTGTGTAAGCGTTTTTTTCTTGAAAAAATCCATTCAATTCAATTGTTTTGTTATTTTGGGTTTAGTTCTATTTTTTTTCATCATTTGTCCCCTAGGATCATCATCATCTTCTTTTTCATTGATGATCCAATTCCATTCTGAAATTTCTCAATCTGATGATCGATTATTGTTGTTTGAAGTGGTGAATTTCTCTACGGTTTTCATTTTTTTTTTCCATTTTTTTTCTCGATTTGAAAATGTTGCAATCCGTGTGTGTGTGTGTTTGCGTTTGTTTCAATTTAAGCAAATCGAATGAATTTGTTCTGTTTTTTTTGTTTGTTTCCATTTTCGTCTGCGAATGGATTATTAGGAAATTTTTTTTTTATTTTTTAGGAAGCAAACAAAAAAAAACTTGATTAATTTCATTCCCGATAACATCTTCATGGTTAAACATTGTTGATGATTAGCATTTATATTGCATACATCTGGATGAATGAATGATGATGATGATTATTTCATCGTTGAATTGTGCTGAAATTAAATTCAATCATCATCATCATCATCCTCATCATCGTTGAATGTCATCGATGATACAAATAATGTACACACACAAAAAAAAATATGTCTGTTGTTTGTATTGAATGAATGATTGTTTTTTTGGAAGTATCATTTTAGTATGTTTTGCACGTGTTGTTTTTTTTTTTGTTCTTGTTCTATATATAAATGTATGCGTGTGTGTGTAAACAACACGTGTTAAAAAAATTACACAACATATATGTTTCAATTTGGTTGATATATTGCTTTCTTGTTCTATATATTATACATACATCATGTTGACATGAATCTTTTTTTTTCCCAATTTTGTTTTGTTGACAGGTGAAAAATTGGAAACAAACAAACGAATGCAAACACACATCACCTGATCAAGTGTTGAACGATTCAATAATAATCTACCCACCTACACTGTGTTGTGTTGAATTAATAAGAGGTTCAAGATTGATTGAATGCAAAACAGATCTGATTTCATCATTAACAGATTAAAAGAATGGTAATGGTGGTGGTGATGGTGGTATAAATATATTCAAAAGATTCAAAATCTTTTCTCCTTATCATCAATGATGACAAAATGTTTTCGTGATGGCGTTATTCATCATATCATAAATTTCATTTCCCCATTAGCCAATAATGATGATGATGATTTTGCGTGTGATTTTGTTCGGAAAAGTTTTGCTGACAAAAAAAATAGGAAGTAATCAAGTAAAAACAACAAATCCAGAAATTTTCATACCAGAAAAAAAATTGAAGAAAATTTCCAAAAATTTCATGGAGCATGGTCCCATTTTTTTTTCTATCCATTCATTCCATTCTTCATGTCATTGTAATTTGTAATGATCCAAAATCATTGTAATTTGCATTAAAACTGAGACATACTTGAATCAGATTTTCATTCATCTGTGTGTGTTTCTTCTTCTGTTTTTCTTCATATATATCAAAATCAAAATATTAAAATTCACATCCATATATATCACTTGACATTCATCAACACATAATGTTTGTGTGTGTGTGTTTGTGAGTCAATTTCATCATCTCCCATCATTATGGGCAGATTATGATTTTTTTTTCGAAACAAAATAATAATTGATGATGATAATTGAACGGATGGATGAATTGTATTTGTAAATCAAATTTTTTTTTTGTTTGCCATAAACGTTCGAATGTTGTGGTTGGTCTGAGATTGTGCAAAAAAAAAACAAACGAAAAATCAATTAATTGATTTTTCAAAAGTCGAAAATCAACAACAACAACAACAACAAACGAAAACATCAACATTATGATTCATATCCCTAAAATGGCCATGTTTTCTGTCAATAGCGTTTTTTTTTATTTATAGATAATCAATTATTGCGATATATTGTTCAACAACAACAACAGCAACAATTAATGTTATGTTCAATTTATTTTCATCTTTTCTTTTCATTTATTGAATTGATTGCTCAAAAACAATTTAATGCTTGTGTGTATGTGTGTGTGTGTGAGTGTGTTTTAACCACCACCGCAAACGTTTTTCGATTTTTAAATAGTAAAAAAAAATAAATTGTACTTGAACTGAATTTCGATATATACCACAAACACAAAAAAACAGACAAACAAACAAAGTATAATCACAAACACACAGAGCAAAAAAAAAACAATCCATCTGATAATAATAATAGTAATTATCGATTGTTAATAATAATTATTTTACCATGACTTAGTTTGACATTTGATTGATTGATTGATTAGGATTGATTTGATTTGATTTCAAATGTCACAATGTTCACAATATATAATATTTATCAATACACAATCAAAATCATCGCATATATGTAATAGACAAATGTTTGTGTTCGAATTTCGAATGTCAAAAAAAAAAAAAATATCGATCTACTGCGCCATCTAACGGGAGCTGATGAAAGACAAGGATTTTTTTGTTTATGGATGGAAAAAAATTATTTTTCTATATATAGATTATCGAAAATTAAAAAAAAATGGAAACAAAATTTTCATATCTGTCGAGAAGATCATCAATAGTCATGTTCATTGATTGATTGATAACATTAAAATAATTAATTAATTAACAGGTAACAAGATGGTTAGAAAAAAATAATTGAGATAAATTAAAAACAAATCACGTTGAAAATGAAAAACAACAGATCAGAAGAAAAATCAACAACAATGGTAATGGTAATAATAATTTAAAAATGACGTCCAAATGGTACAATTTTCATATGTCCATTGGTGGCTGATTCTGGTATGATACCATATTCAATACATTCATTTGTACCCGATGTTGTTATCCTATGTTTTCGGCAAACAACTTGTTGCGATACTGGTGGTGTTGTATCGGAACTATCCGAAACAGGTGGTATATTATTATCTTGTTTCAAACATTGAACACGTAATACATTGAAATAAAATTGTCCCAACATTGTTGCATAAGAATTTGGTGATTTTTTCAAACAATTATAAAAATCTTCATCACAATCACAATGTAAACGACTATAGAATGAAAGATTGAATACACCATAACCAGTACGGAATGCTTTCAAACGAATTGGACAATGATCATGTGCACGACAACAAAGATCGATATCTAATTTAATACCAAGATCTTCATAATGACTGGCTACATCGCCAACACCGCACCACTATTGTAGGATTTAAAAAAAATGTGACAATTTATTCACTAATTCCAAAAAAAAAAAAAAATAATAATTACCTTTGTACCAGGTAGAATACCACGCCAAAATGTCCAATAATGTTGAAGATTCATTTCATATGGTGTTGCAGCATTATTAGATTGTGCCATTTTATTATTGGTCATATTATAAAATAATGGCTGTTCACCTGTAATTGTATCATTTGAGAAAATTCTTGACATTATGGTCGTTGAATTATTATCATCTACATTTGTTGTTGATGATGATGATTCGTTTGTCGGTTTTGTCACCATCATCATCATTGACATTGCCGTTGTTGTTGCGGTTGTTTGATTTGTATATCTTTTAATAAATACATCTTGATGTTGTATCATTGCCAATTGTGTACATCTTCTAACGGCTTCTAACATTGTTTTATGGCTAACAATTAATGGACGACGATCACCAACTACCATTGGCAATCGTACTGGTAATGGTTCACGTTCTAAATCGAATAATTCACAATAAATTAAATCACGACCAGTATGATCAAATACAAGATCGGCCATTGTTTTATCATTCTGTATTAATGCTTCGAATGGTTTGCGTGGTTCAAAATTTATTGGCATATCATTTTTTCCCTTAAATTCATTCAAATTTTCCGACGATGATGATGTTGGTGATGTTGATGATGATTTATTCGAACTATTTGAAATCAAAATAATTAGAAAAAAATCAAATTAATTCAAATTGAACAATAATCAATCAATCAATCGATAATTACAATGGATCAAAATGGACATGAAATCATTTGTCATTTTACTATCATTGAAATGTAAATGGATTGTATCGGCAGCCATATCATTATCACCAACATCATTTTTTTCTTGTTCACTATGATTCAATCGAAAATTCGGATGATGATAATGAAGGCGGTGATGCCAATTGTTTGGTCGTAGAATTTTATCATTATTATTTGAAATTGAAGTTTTAGGCATTTCAGTCGTTGTCATCATCATCATCAACATTGTTGACGCTGTGGTCATTGTAGTTGAAATAGTCATCGATGCTGATGTTGTTGTTGTATTTGTGATAATTAATTCTGTTTGTTGTTGCTGTTGTTGTTGTTGTGATGGTAATGATGAAATAGCCGAAGATATAGATGATGATAATAATGGCGATGGCGATGGCGGTGATGACGATGACGATGACAACGACGACGATGATGATGATGATGATGTAAAAAATGAAAATAACCGATAAAATGGATATGTAATTGACCAACATGATCCATTTGATATGATGGTGATTAACATTAGTGACGACAATAACAACATTGTTGTCGCTAATGAATGGAATGATGAATTTTGGCCAAACATTTTCAAGTTGCAAAAATTTTTCTCAATTTTTTGGCTTTATAAAATTTATTTATTTATTACGAGATTTAAAAATGAAAATGAAAATCACTTTTAAAAATAACTCTTTTTTTCTGGAAATAAACAAAACAAAAAAAATTTCGTTTTTCGCTTCGAGTTTGTCTGTTTTGCACTAATTTTGTTGTTGTTGTTGTTGTTGTTGTTTGGTATATTTTTTTTTTTTTTTTTTTTGCTGGCAAAAATCGAAACTTATTAATAAAAGGCCATCATCATCAAGAAAAAATAAAGAGAAAACATCATCACCATCATCATCAGTATTATGAATGAATCACGATGTGAAGAAAATTTGAACATCGAAATCAGAGAAAATAAAACAACAACAACAATTTTGTATTATTGAAATATTTGTGATTCACAATGATGATGATGATGATCAATTTTTGGTTCAATTGATTGATTGATCAGGTTGATTTTCGTATCGATGATTATTATGGCCGGAGAGAACAGCAAGTTTTTCATACGTTCCAGAAATATAAAAATGTTTTTTTTTATTTCGTTTTCGTTTCTCAATCAAGTTTGGTAAAAAAATTTTCTCTTTTTTTTTTTGCTGGTTAAATTGGTCAAAATTTATATTTGTTTGTTTGTTTGTTTAAATTCCAAACAGGATAACAGGAGAGAAAATAAAAAAAAATTTCATTTAAAACGGAAGTCAACGTTTTTCCAAAAGTTGTTGCTGTTTGTTCTTGCTGAATCTCATATAGTTTTTTTTTCATTTGTTTCAAAACGAAGATTTCATTAATTTTCAATCAATCAATCAATCAATGTTTGCATACACAAATTCAAATACGTTGAACTTGAATTTTTTTTTTGTTTGAACTATAGTGGACACCACAGATAGAGAAAAAAACACACGATAATCATCGATAGTTTTGGTCACTTCACTATCGATTTTTCTTTTGTCAGAAAAAAATGCTGTTTTTTTCTGTTGATAATTTTATATATATGAAGAATTTTTCAACGATAATAATCAGAATATATATATATCTGAACATCAAGAGAGACAGTTTTTGATTGTGATTGAGTGGAAAATCGTTTGGTTGTCAAATTGAACGAGTTTTTTTTTTGTTTGTTTGTTTTACATCCTTTTTATTCATCATCATCATCATAATTCTTTCAGGATTTCATAATTTTTCATAATCTGAAATTCTTTTCTTGTTGTTGTTGTGGTTTAGTTTTTCAATATGATTTACGAGTTGATTAGTGTGTGTGTGTATGGATAATCTAGATGATGTGATTGAAATTTATTTTTTTTTCTATCGCTGTCGACTATCACCATAGTTGATGATAATTTTTTTATGGTAAAAAAAAATTTCTGGTTCAATCAAGTACCGGAAATACAGTTTTCAAAAAAAAAGGAAAATCCATGAAAATTTGCAATAATTCAGGTCACCAGATATTAAAAAAAAAAATCCATCAGATGTGCACTTGTTGATCTCGATGATTGACGGTGGTGGTGGTGGTGGTGGTGTTTAGGAGATTATATATCAAATGATGATGATGATCAATTTGTGATGATTTTTATTTTGTTCAATTAACACACGTACACCAACACGTGTGTATTAATGTGTGAGTTGTCTTTCCACCATTACAGATTTTTAAATACCAGAAATATTAAATTTTACAAATGAACAAAAAAAAGAAAAACTGACATTTGTCATCAATCGAAAGTTTATTTCTATGTGTGTTACAGTGCGATATTCATTTTTTTTTCTTTCTTTCACTTTCTGTCAACCATTATTATCCTGAACAAATATTAAGCACATAGAAAATGAACGGTTGAAATGAAAAGAGAGAGAGAGAGAGACAGAGAGAGAAAGAAAGAGAAAAAAACCAACAAAAGCAAATAAACATGACCAAACGAACTCCACGACAACAACAACAACAACAACAACAATACAATACATGCATGTTTGGTGACAAATGGACAAAAAGAAAAAAAAATCCTTTCATCAGCAAGAAATGATGTGATTATCATCATCATCATCATCATCGTCATCGTCATGATATGGTTGAATGATGACCGTAGACATTTTTTTTCTCTCCCTTTACCATTTTAAAACAGAGCAAAAGAATGGAATATTTCAAAATCATAATGCAATAAATACTCATGTCTATTTGAACGTTCGTTGGTGTTTATTAATCAATTAACTAAAATATAAAAGGTATTTACATTCACTGATGTGAATATATGATGATATTTTATCATGGATATGTTTTTTTTTAATTTTTTACCAAGGTTCATATTAAATATTCCGGTCGATTAACCACGATACATCAAATCAAATCAATATAAATCATCATCATCATTGAATTAAAAAAAAAAATCAATTACCCATTCCTAGATGGCGACACACAATCGACAACCTGTTGAACGAAAAAAAAAATTGGAATTTCAAAATTAAAAAACAAAAATCATCAATCAAAATCAATGATCTTATTTACCCTTTTCCTACAGAAAAATTAAATTAAATCCATTTTAAAATGTTTAATAGAAAAAAATAGAGAAAAAAAAAACATCTGTATTCAAACAACAATATTGTTGAAATAACCAGTTGTTGGCCACAACTCAACATCAACATCATCACTATATCTGTCCTCAATACTGAATGTTTTTCTTGTCTTGTTTTTGTTGTTGTTGTTGTTGTTGTCGTTATCTTATATCGTCAAATTGAATAACCACATTTTGTTGAACCAATCCGTGTAATAATGATAGTGATGAGATACAACAAACATCGATTGTATCAAGGTAAGTCAGCTGAATTCAGGTGAATTGATTTTTTTTTCTACTGTTGTTGTTGTTGTTACCTTGCCAGGGTTTTCATCATCATGGCAATAATAACCTACTTATGACAGCAAAATCACCATGCTACAACGATGATATATCAATGTCATGAATCATGGATTCATGTTATCAATGCCAATCATTAAGAATTTTAAAACCAAAAAAAAAAATCGAATTAAATTCGATGAATCCTTTTTTTTTGGTCTGTTGATGATAATAAAAATTTCTGATTATTATCGGGATTTTTTTTTCGCGGTAGGAAAAAAATTGATCATAAAAAATGGATTCGAACCATTTTTTTTATGATCATCATCATTTCCTTATGTGGCGATTGGATGTGTATCCAAATTGTGAACAAGTTTTTTGCCTAAAAAGTTGAACACACACACACACACAGACAAAAACATTTGTTGAAAAACAACACCAAAGAGGGTAGTCGTCGTCGACGGTCTTTGTCGTTTTTCACATCCATTCATCATTGATTTACACTACTACTATACCACTACTAAGTGGCTAAAAATTATTTGAAATTTTTTTTCCTTCTTTATCATCATCGTCATCAACATTAAATGGTATCGTATTTATTATGGGGTCGATTTTGTTGTGGTAGTGTGTGACCTTTAACATGACAATCAATGATGATCAGTTTTGGTTGGTTTCGATTCGGTCAATATGTGTGTGGTGTGTTAATGTTGTTGTTGTTTTTTTGTTTGCTGATGTTATGATCTTGGTTTGTGTGTGTTCTTGCACACACAAAAACCAAGATCATAAGAAAAGAAGAAGAAAAAAAAACGAGGTCAAACGATCATGATGAGCGATTTTTTATTTTTATTTTATTTTCTGGTAAACAATCTGACCATTTTTTTTCTCCAGTGATGATGTTGGTGATGATGATGGCGACGTAACAAGAAAAAATCCGACTCTCTCTCTATCTCTTTCTTTTTGCTGTTCGAGTTTTTTTTCCACCAGGCAAAGGAGGAAGAGATTCAAGTTTCAAGATTTCATCGATCAACCAACCGACCGACCAACCAACCAACCATGTTACGGTATGTAAAGATATCGATGTATAAATTGGTTTTTTTTTCTCACAATTCAATATTGTTCAACCGAACAACAACAACAACAACAACAAAAAATAGAGAAAAAGAGTTACGATATATATATATATATTAATATGAAGTGAAGAAATCCAAGCGATCCAATCACATTGAACATCACATTTACTTTGGTAAAATTTTTTTTTTTTTTTGGTTTTGGTTTTGGTTTTTCAAGTTTCTCTCAAATTTTTTTTTCCTACCCGTCATATATAGAATTCAAGGAAGAAGAGAGAGTTGACCTTGAAGATGGTGAAAATCTTCGTTGTTTAAAATGATGAATTGATGGTCCGATTATTTTTTTCTTCATCTTTTTTTTTGTTGCTACGTTTGATTGAATTTCGGGAAGCAAATCAACAAATTCATTTAACTGAATCAAACTAGAGAAAAATTTTTTTTTCGTTTTTTTTTGTTTTTTGTTTTGTTTACTACAATCATTGATTGGCTACCGTTTAGTACACATTCGTTGTTGATCGTTCAACGATCAATGATCATATATATCCGGTGGATAGCCAGAAAACAGAACCAAAAAAAAAATTCTTCAGCAATTTTCAATCTGTGTTGTTGTGAATGTGAATAAAAGATTTTTTGTTTTCTCTTTACCATACAGGACGACACCCAAATATTTGAACTTTGACCTCAATCGCATATGTGTGGATTTAAAATCATTTATTTCTATGTTCTATTCAATGTATGATGATGATGATGATGATTCGAGCATTTGTTTATCCATATGAATCCAACAATTTTCATGTTTAATTTTTCATTTTGAACATTTTGATTTTCATCAACAGTCTCTGTATATGAAATATCCATCTGTATAAAGTTTGTTTGTTTGTTTGTTTGTGAAATTCTTCTTGAAATAAATCGATATTGATCAACGATCAAAACATAAAGGTATGTGCTTTATTTATATATGCAGATTTTTTTTATTGGTTGGCTTCTCATTGTTGCATAAATGTTTGGAACAAGATTATCGTTTCCTGTTCGAATCCAGAACGGAAATTTCTTACATTCATTCAATGAAAATGGCTTTTTTTCGATTGAATTTAATTGAACTTAATTATCGTCAATCATTAATGAACAATTTTATTCGATGATGATTCATCAAACCGACGATCGTTTGATTACTTGAATTCAAAAAAAAAAATGATGATGATGATAAAATGAAATTTATCATCAAACTGTGTCCTCCGTTTGAAATGCTAATGACGATGATCATTGATTCATTCAATTTGTAATTTTTCCTCTTGGTTTTCGGCTTCAAATTGCCAATTTTTTTCCACTGTTATCATTCATTTAATTATTTGATTTTTTTTCTATTTATTTATTTTTGATAAATAAACATTAGGGAGACATTTATTATTGGCCAACTATAAATCAATGATGATGATGATGACGATGGATTCAATACAGACCAATGAACTACCAGATCATATTCATCATCATCAGCATTTTAATAATCATAATCTTAATGATGATGATAACGATGATGATGATCATCATCATCAGAAACCACCACCACCATATGAAGAAATACAACGGGAATCAATCAATCAATCACCAACAGCACAACCAATTGAAACATCAAGTAAAACTGCAACAACAACAACAACAACAACAACAACCACAACCACAAAAATGGCTTCTGAATTGTCTTTCAAACAATTACGACATTCACTTTCAATTGAAAATCCAATGGCTGAAGTATTTTCGAATCCAGAATTTGATCATGTTGAATTGAAAATTCAAGGCCATATTAATCCAATTCATCAACAACATGCTAATAATAATGATGATGATGGTGATGGTGACCATGTGAATGATCAAAAATCGAATAAATGGATCGTATCGATTGTTGATGGTGTGGAAAGAAAATCACATCAAGTTTTCTGCCAATGGAAACAATGGCAACGACCTGAAGTGATTGCTATTCGTTTATTCATTTTTTTGGTCACATTATTATTATTGATACAAATGATTCGTGTATGCATACCTAATGATAAAACAACAACAACAACAACAATAATGAATGATGATGAATCGAATAAATCAACAATGCCATTGATGAAACAGACATCTGAATTAAAAATGTATTCAGGACGGACTGGAAAAGCACTGTCTATTTTATCATCAAATCCATCATCATCAACATCAGATTTATTATTATTATCATCATCATCATCATCATCAACGATCGATGATGAACATCAACAACAAGAAGGAATCAATGTAATGGAAACAAAATTATTACAACCAGATCAAGATTTGATTAACGCACAGCCATCATCATCATCATCAACATCATCCAAAAGCCATAATGATGGTGATGATGATGAGAGAAACAAATTTAAATTCAACCACATTGATTCAATTCATTCACAGGAAAATGAACCGGATTTTTCAAGTAATTTTTAGATTTTTATTTTTTTTTCTTTTACAATTTTTTTTATGAATATTTTTTTCCAGGTCAAAATATTGATCATCATTATGATAGCCGAATGGATGAACACCCGGCTGAATTTATTGATGATAATCATCAACATGATGATGATACAACATTGATTCATTTTTCATCATCATCATCGTCGACAACATTGAGTCAAGGAACATCGACATCTGAAACAACAACAATGCCACCATCATCATTGCAATCAAGTAGCACAACGATGACGACAAAATTATTGCCAAGAATCATGAACAATGGTCAAATAACGAATTCGAATCGGATACAATTTCAGCCATCATCATCGTCAACAACAATGGCACCTGTATCAGCCATGACGACAACGGCCAATAAATTGTATAACATATCAATTATTATACATTCAGCAAATGTACCAGATATGGATTCCGGATATTTAATGGGCCGTGCATCCGATACCTATTGTAATGTTTTCATTGATGATGTATTGGTTGGTAAAACGCCAATCATTGATAATTCCAATAATCCAAGCTGGCATTATCTATTGCCAAGACAATTTACAGTAAAACGTGAAACATGGATACGAATCGAATTATTAGATAGTGATCATGTTCGTAATGATCATATTGGTGGTATTTTATTGAATTTCGGTGATTTACTCAAAAATGGTAGTATCAATAAACCAATCAATATGTTTCATGGTCGTGGATATATTTGGGTAACAATTTCGAGTGTTCCGGTTTCATCTTGATAAAGATGATTATATTTATAAGAACCAATTCAACAGCAGCAGCAGCAAAAACAACAACAGGAATAGATCAATTTTTTTTTTCTTGAAACACAAACGCATACACCATTTCGAATTGAATGATTGTGGTTTTTTTTCATTCTCTTTTTACTTTTCTTGACATTTACAATTATTATTATATATCATAATTATCATCTATATATGATTGAAGAAAATGAATATGAATAAATAATTTATTTATGCAAATTACAGATTATTATTTTTTCCAAAACAAAAATCAATATTTGATCAAATAAATCACATGATGAGCAGACAAAAAAAAATTTCATTCATTTTTCAGTGAACGTTATAACCTGGATGGAAACATTGATGATGGAATTGCATAGAAATCGATCTGTGTGGACCGCTGCTGCTGCTGCTGCTGTTTCGATTCTAATGATATCGTCGAAAAACAACATGAACATAGATGAACATTAATGATTGTGAATAGAGCAGAAAATACTATAGAAAAAATCAATAGAAATTTGGAATAAAAAAATTTTTCTAAATCAATCAATATCCAGATTACCTTGACACATTCATTCATTGAGATTAGTTCAAGTTTTCCATATGTGAAACCGTATTTATTTTTTGAATGAAAATTCTGTCCATAATTGACTAGCTTCAATCGATTAGCCAGATCAATGTGACTATTAAAATGTTGATGTTTATCAGCCAATATGTGCATGAATCTGATGCTTGATTTTTGAAATTGTCGGTTAGCTAATGCAAATAATAGATGTATGCCGAATATACAGATTATTTGATCAGCAATAACCGAACCAGCAAGATAACGAATTATCCATGTAGTTTGCATACAAACAACAAATACCAATAGATAACAATTGAATGGAATATTGGGCAATAAAAATATAATTAATGCACGCGAATAAATATTACCAGTTATTATTCGTTCAAGATTTTTTGTATGACGCATGTGAAACCGTTTCAACGTACGCCACAGATTTATTGATGATTTAGCATTTCTATGATGATGATTGCCACGATGAAGCAACTGGCCGGTTTGCCAACAGAATATATACACGACAATTAGATAAGCAATACAAATAGTACCCATCAATATAGTAACATGACCATAAACATAAAGACCAATGAATAAAATCAAACGATTGATTATACATTGAATCAGTCGGATATAACCAAAAAATCCAATGCCAAAAAATTCATTGAAATTATTCCAAATAAATTCAATAGCCGTTACACTGAATGAAATGAGGTATAAATCTAATTTAATGACAAAAAAAAATATAATTCCATATATATATGGAAAATACAGAAAAAATCTCGTAAAAAACTCACCAACATTTATCTTGAAAATATATATTGAATATAGCCAGATTTTAATGATAAAAACCATAAAATTTACAGCAACATATTGTTTATATCGATATGGATGATAAAAGGATCGATTTTCATGCATTATTAAAACACGATCCAATATTTGAGCTGTTGGATTATCCAGATATAACATATTCAGATATCGGTAAGATTGATAAATTAATGCAACCATAAAAATATTGGCATAATAATCAAATCCAACTTCACCCAACATATCGCTATTGATCACATCCCATAATTGATCACGAATATGATGGTAACGAATGGCAAAATAAGCATGTCGTATTGCCAACCAAAACATGAATACATTCAACAACCTGATTGGATCATGTATTTTTCGTTGAAATTTGTTTGGATTTTCTCTGGCCAATCGATGACTATCAAAATAATGTTGTATATAAAATGATGGACGATAAAATAATAATGGTGATAATAGCCGAATAATTCCCACCATATTGGCAGACAAATTATGTCGGATTCTAAGCAAACGTCTTGAATGGATGTTTATTTTTTTAATAAATTTTTTGAACAACATTGTTTCGAGTATTTTTGTTTATTCATTGAAACTAAATCACTGAATGAGAATGGAATAAAATATCAAATATCAACTCGAGAAAAAAAAATTCAGTTTTAAAATTGAAAAATTCCTGAGAATTTAAGTGTGATTGTGTGTGTGGGTGTTTGTGTGTGTAAACATGTTATTAAATTCAAAAATTAGTACCATTGTCATTTTCATTCAACAGTGAATGGTGACGTTTTTGATGAACCAGCAAGATTGAAAACAAAAAGTTAAAAAAAAATCAATTCAAAATTGCTGCTTCTGTTTGAGTTTAAAAGTAAAAAAAAATTGCCCATTTTTTTCCGTTCGATTTTTTTTCTCTACCGGTTTTTTTGTTGTAGTTGTTGTTGCTATCAAGACCACTATTCATCGATCACGTTGAGCGCTTGATAAAAAAAAACTAATGACGGAAACGTTGGTTGGAAATTTTTCTTTTATCAAATCAAAAATTTCAAATTCCAAAAGTCAAGTTTTATGAATTTAATTTATTATTATAGTAATAATAATGGTAATGAAAAAAGTTGAAACTTTTTTTTAAATTGTTCAAAATCCAATGAGTGAAATGGAAAAAAATAGATATTTCGATAATAAAATTTTATCGTCATATTTACTGATAATGAATTTGACCAATTTTTTTTTCTGCATGTACTTTAATTCTGATATGAATGATAAACAACATGAACATAGATGAACATTAATGATTGTGAATAGAGTAAAAAATACTATAGAAATAGCAAAAAAAAAATCAATAATTAAAATTGGAAATAAAAAAAAAATTTTCAAATCAATCAAACAATCAATATCGAAGCAGTTACCTTGAAACATTCATTCATAGTGATTAATTGAAGTTTTCCATATGTGAAACCGTATTTATTTTTTGAATGAAAATTCTGTCCATAATTGACTAGCTTCAATCGATTAGCCAGATCAATGTGACTATTAAAATGTTGATGTTTATCAGCCAATATGTGCATGAATCTGATGCTTGATTTCTGAAATTGCCGATTAGCTAATGCAAACAATATATGTACACCAAATATACCATAAATTTCACTAGTTATAACTGAGCAGGATATAAATCGAATTATCCATGTTGTTTTCATACAAACAACAAATATCAATAGATAACAATTGAATGGAATATTGGGCAGTAAATATAAAAGTAATGCACGCGAATAAATATTGCCCGTTTGAATTCTTTTTAGATTTTTTATATGACGAATATGAAACCGTTTCAACATACGCCACAGATTTATTGATGATTTATTATTTCGATGATGATTGCCACGATGAAGAAGCAATTGACCGGTTTGCCAACAGAATACATAAATAGCCATCAGATAAGCAATAACAATAGTAGCCATCAATATATTACCATGACCATAAACATAAAGACCAATGAAAAAAATCAATCGATTGATGATACATTGAATCAATTGGATATAACCGAAAAATCCAATGCCAAAAAATTCATTGAAATTATTCCAAATAAATTCAATAGCCGTTCCAACCAATGAAATGATACATAAATCTAATTTTTTTTTTTTTTTTTTTGAAAAAAATAAAATAATAATTTCTATTGAAATCTAGTGAAAAACTTACCAATACTTATTTTGAATAAATATACAAAACATAGCCAGAATTTAATGATAGAAACAATAAAATCAACAGCAAAATATCGATTATATCGATATGGATAATAAAAGGATCGATTTTCACGCAAAATCAAAATACGATCCAATATTTGAGCTGTTGGATTATCCAAATATAACATATTCATAAATTGATAAGATTGATAAACTAATGCAGCTACAAATATATTTGACCAATAATCGAATCCAAGCTCATCCAACATATCACTATTGATCACATCCCAGAATTGATCACGAATATGATGGTAACGTATGGCAAAATAAACATGTCGTATTGCCAACCAAATCATGAACACTTTCAACAACCTGATTGGATCATGTATTTTCCGTTGAAATTCATTTGGATTTTCCCTGGCTAATCGATGACAATCAAAATAATGCTGTTGATAGAATGATGGACGATATAATAATAATGGTGATAATAGCAGAATAATGCCTTTCATATTAACATTGAAATGATTTATCAATCTTAATAATCGCCGTGAAATGATGAGAATGTTTTTCACTAATTTTTCAAACGGTAGTATCAATAAACCGATTAACATGTTTTATGGTCGCGGATATATATTGGGTAACAATTACGAATGTTTCGGTTTCATCTTGATGATGATGATGATGATTATATTTATAAGAACCAATTCAGCAGCAGCAACAACAATAGATCAATTTTTTTTTCTTGAAACACAAACACATACACCATTTCGAATTGAATGGTTATGGAATTGTTTTTTTATTCTTTTTTTGCTTTCATTGACATTTATAATCATTATACATCAATATCATCTATATACGATAAATTTTTTTGTTTTCCAAAGAAAATGAATGAATCATTTATTTATGCAAATTCAACAAAAAAAAATCAATATTTGATCAAATAAATTACACGATGAACAGACAAAAAAAAATTCCATTCAGCGTTCAATGTATATTGGAATCATTATGGAATTATTGGAAATAAAATAGATAATGATGGTTTTCAATAATTTTTAGCCAACATTATATTCTGATGGCAACATTGATGATGGAATTTCATCGAAATCGATCTGTGTGGGTTGCTGCTGCTGTTGCGCTGTGTCGATTCTAATGATATCGTCGAAAAACAATATGAACATAGATGAACATTAACAATTGTGAATAGAGTAGAAGATACTATAGAAAAAATCAATAGAAAATAAAAAATTTTCAAATCAATCAATCAATATTCAGATTACCTTTACACATTCATTCATTGTGATTAATTCAAGTTTTCCATATGTGAAACCATATTTATTTTTTGCATGAAAATTTTGTCCATAATTAATTATTTTCAAACGATTAGCAATATAAATGTGACGATTAATATGTTGATGTTTTTTAGCCAATATATGCATGAATGTGATGCTTGATTTTTGAAATTGTCGGTTTGCTAATGCAAACAATAGATGTATGCCGAATATACCGGCAAATTCTTCAATTATAACTGAGCAGGATATAAATCGAATTATCCATGTAGTTTGCGTAAAAATCACAAATACCAATAGATAACAATTGAATGGAATATTGGGCAATAAAAATATAAGTAATGCACGCGAATAAATATTGCCCGTTTGAATTCGTTCTAAATTTTTTGTATGACGCACCTGAAATTGTTTCAACATACACCGTAGATTTATTGATGATTTATTATTTCGATTATGATGACGATGCAGATGATGATTGTCACAATGAAGCAATTGATCGGTTTGCCAACTATATATATAAACAGTCAATAGATAAGCAATACCAATAGTAGCCATCAATATAGTAACATGAGCAAAAACATAAAGACCAATAAATAAAATCAATCGATTGATTATACATTGAATCAATCGGAAATAACCAAATAATCCAGAAAATTCATTGAAATTATTCCAAATAAATTCAATAGCCGTTATACTCAATGAAATAAAGCCGAAATCTATTTTTTTTAATTATAATTTCTAGTGACAAACTCGTGAAAAACTTACCCAAATTTATTTTGAAATAATAAACGAACCATAGCCAGATTTTAATGATAGAAACAATGAAATTAACAGCAGAATATCGATTATATCGATATGGACGATAAAATGATTTTTTTTCACGCAAAATCAAAATACGATCCAATATTTGAGCTGTTGGATTATCCAGATATAACATATTCATAAATTGATATGATTTATAAATTAATGCAGCTGCAAATATATTTGACCAATAATCAAATCCAACTTCATCCATAACATCGCTGTTGATCACATCCCAGAATCGATCCTGAATATGATGGCGGCGTATGGCGAAATAAGTATGTCGTATTGCCAACCAAATCATCAACATATTCACCAACCGTATTGGATCATGTATTTTCTGTTGAAATTCATTTGGATTTTCTCTGGCCAATCGATGACAATCAAAATAATGCTGTAGATAGAATGATGGACGATATAATAATAATGGTGATAATAGCATAATAATTCCTTTCATATTTGAAGACAAATTATGTCGGAATCTAAGCAAACGTCTTGAATTGCGGATAATATTTTCTATAAATTTTTTGAACAACATTGTATTGAGGATTTTTCATTGAAACCAAATCACTGAATGAAAATAAAGTAATATATATGTAATTCTGATAATTCTGATATATATATATTCAATTTTAAAATCCAAAAATTCCCAAGAACTTAAGAGTTTGTGTCAACATGTTATTGAATTCAAAATTGATTCAATTTTTATTTCATTTTTTCTTCATTCGCAGTGATGATGAAAAAATTTCATGAAAATGAAAAGAAAAAAAATTGTTCAAAATTGCTGTTCGAGTTTTTTTTTTAAAAAAAAACAACCTTATTTTTTCCATTTGATTTTTCTTCTCTACCGGTTTTTGTTTTTGTTTTTGTCGAGACCAATATCAATCGATCACATTAAGCGCTTGAAAAAAAAACTATTGACGGAAACGTTGATTGAATTTTTTTTTATTTTTATTGCATAGAAAACGATCTGTGTGAACTGCTGCTGTTGCTGTTTCGATTCTAATGATATAGTCGAAAAACAATATCAAAAGATTCGACGTTGCACTCACAATTTCATATGTAAAATTATCGTACTTTATTATTCTTTTTAGATTAGCTTTTATAGTAAATTTGGGATTCATAATTTGCTTTGTTTTAACAATGTTCATGATGTTCGTATGTTATGATTTTTTTTGTATATTTTGTAATAGACAAAGCAATTTCCTAACATGTATCATTTGTTAGTGTTTTACATCTATTAGAATTTACTAATGACAATGTTGTTTTGATGTTTTTCACATCCTTTGATATTCAGATGTTTGATTGATCATTTTGGTTTGATTTTATGAAAATCATAACAATTCCTTGACAACAATATGAACATAGATGAACATTAAAAATTGTGAATAGAGCAGAAAATACTATGGAAAAAATCAATAGAAAATTAGAAACAAAAAAAATTTCCAAATCAATATTCAGTTTACCTTGACACATTCATTCATTGTGATTAGTTCAAGTTTTCCATATGTGAAACCGTATTTATTTTTTGAATGAAAATTTTGTCCATAATGGACTAGTTTCAATCGATTAGCAATAGTGATGTGACAATTAAGATGTTGATGTTGTTTAGCCAATATTTGCATGAATCTGATGCTTGATTCCTGGAATTGCCGGTTAACTAATGCAAACAATAGATGTACACCGAATATAGAGATTATTTGCTCAGCAATAACCGAACCAACAAGATATCGAATTATCCGTGTAGTTTGCATACAAACAACAAATACCAATAGATAACAATTGAATGGAATATTGGGCAATAAAAATATAAGTAATGCATGCGAATAAATATTGCCCGTTTGAATTCGTTCTAAATTTTTTGTATGACGCATGTGAAACTGTTTCAACATACGCCACAGAATTATCGATGATTTATTATTTCGTTTATGATGATTGCCATGATGACAAAGCAATTGACCGGTTTGCCAACAGAATACATACATGACAATAAGATAAGCAACACAAGTAGTAGCCATCAATATATTAACATGGGCATAAACATAAACACCAATGAATAAAATCGAACGATTGATTATACATTGAATTAGTCGGATATAACCGAAAAATCCAATGCCAAAAAATTCATTGAAATTATTCCAAATAAATTCAATAGCCGTTACACTCAATGAAATGAGAGATAAATCTAATTTAATGACAAGAAAAATATGATAATTCCATATACATAGAAAAAATCCCATAAAAAACTTACCAACAGTAATCTTGAAAATATACATTGAATATAACCAACTTTTAATGATAGAAACAATAAAATTTACAGCAAAATATTGTTTATATCGATATGGATGATAAAAGGATCGATTTTCACGCATTATTAAAACACGATCCAATATTTTTTGAGCTGTTGGATTATCCAAATATAACATATTCATATATCGGTAAGATTGATAAATTAATGCAGCTACAAATATATTTGACCAATAATCGAATCCAATCTCATCCATTACATCGCTGTTGATCACATCCCAGGAATGATCACGAATATGATGGTAACGAATGACGAAATAAGTATGTCGTATTGCCAACCAAATCATGAACACATTCAACAACCGTATTGGATCATGTATTTTCCGTTGAAATTCATTTGGATTTTCTTTGGCTAATCGTTGACAATCAAAATAATGCTGTAGATAAGTGGCTGGGCGATATAATAATAATGGTGATAATATCTCAAAAATGCCTTTCGAATTGAGAGATACATTATGTCGGATTCTAGACAAACGTCTTGAATTGCTGATAATATTTTCTTTAAATTTTTTGAACAACATTGTATTGAGGATTTTTCATTGAAACCAAATCACTGAATGAGAATGGAATAATGATATTCATTTTTTTTAAATTGTAAAATTGAAAAATATCTGACAATTTAAGAATTCAGGAATTGAAAATTAGTTCGATTGAGATTTTTTTTTTGCTTCATTTTAACAGTGAATGATGATGACGTTTATGTACCAGCAAGTTTGAAAACAAAAAGTGAAAAAACAAATCGATTGCTGCGTCTCTCTGTTTGGGTTTAATAATTGAAAAAAAATTGCCCATTTTTTTCATTCGATTTTTCTTCTCTACCGGTTTTTTTTTTGTTTTTGTCGAGACCACTATTCATCGACCATGGTGCAAATGCACTTTAAGTGCTTGAAAAAAAGATACAAATGACGGTAACCTTTGTTGGAAATTTATGGAAATTTTTGTTTGAAAATATTAAAGTAATGCACTTGAATAAATATTACCCGTTTGAATTCGTTCGAGATTTTTTTTATGATATATGTGAAACCGTTTCAACATACGCCACAGATTTATTGATGATTTATCATTTCTATGATGATGATTGCCACGTTGACGAATCAATTGGCCGGTTTGCCAACATAATATATACATGACAATTAGTAAATAAATCAATAAATAAATTGCAAAAAACAATTTTCACACTGGAAATTTTTCCCGAATGAAAAATCAATATTTTATGTTTGCCCATTTTTTTCATTCGATTTTTCTTCTCTACCGGTTTTTTTTGGTTTTGGTCGAGACTACTATTCATCGATCACATTAAGCATATGACGGAAACGTTTGTTGGTTAAATTTTTCTTTTCTCAAATCAAAAAAATTTCCAAATGAAATGAATTTCCAATATCAAGTTTTAATGAATTTATTATTTTCGTGGTGATAAAAAAAAACTTTTTTTTAATTGTTCAAAATAAAATGAGCAAAATGAAAAGAAAAAAAATTATAGATTTTGACAAAAAAATTTTTTATCGTCATATTTACTGATGAATTTGACTAGTTTTTTTTCTGCTTGTACTTTAATTTTGATATTAAAATTGTCGATATACCATACGAAGATAGATGAACATTAATAATTGTGAATAGAGCAGAAGATACTATAGAAAAATCAATAATTGAAATTTGGAATTAAAAATTTTTTTTTAAATCAATCAATATTCAGATTACCTTGACACATTCATTCATTGAGATTAGTTCAAGTTTTCCATATGTGAAACCGTATTTATTTTTTGAATGAAAATTCTGTCCATAATTGACTAGCTTCAATCGATTAGCCAGATCAATGTGACTATTAAAATGTTGATGTTTATCAGCCAATATGTGCATGAATCTGATGCTTGATTTTTGAAATTGTCGGTTAGCTAATGCAAATAATAGATGTATGCCGAATATACAGATTATTTGATCAGCAATAACCGAACCAGCAAGATAACGAATTATCCATGTAGTTTGCATACAAACAACAAATACCAATAGATAACAATTGAATGGAATATTGGGCAATAAAAATATAATTAATGCACGCGAATAAATATTACCAGTTATTATTCGTTCAAGATTTTTTGTATGACGCATGTGAAACCGTTTCAACGTACGCCACAGATTTATTGATGATTTAGCATTTCTATGATGATGATTGCCACGATGAAGCAACTGGCCGGTTTGCCAACAGAATATATACACGACAATTAGATAAGCAATACAAATAGTACCCATCAATATAGTAACATGACCATAAACATAAAGACCAATGAATAAAATCAAACGATTGATTATACATTGAATCAGTCGGATATAACCAAAAAATCCAATGCCAAAAAATTCATTGAAATTATTCCAAATAAATTCAATAGCCGTTACACTGAATGAAATGAGGTATAAATCTAATTTAATGACAAAAAAAAATATAATTCCATATATATATGGAAAATACAGAAAAAATCTCGTAAAAAACTCACCAACATTTATCTTGAAAATATATATTGAATATAGCCAGATTTTAATGATAAAAACCATAAAATTTACAGCAACATATTGTTTATATCGATATGGATGATAAAAGGATCGATTTTCATGCATTATTAAAACACGATCCAATATTTGAGCTGTTGGATTATCCAGATATAACATATTCAGATATCGGTAAGATTGATAAATTAATGCAACCATAAAAATATTGGCATAATAATCAAATCCAACTTCACCCAACATATCGCTATTGATCACATCCCATAATTGATCACGAATATGATGGTAACGAATGGCAAAATAAGCATGTCGTATTGCCAACCAAAACATGAATACATTCAACAACCTGATTGGATCATGTATTTTTCGTTGAAATTTGTTTGGATTTTCTCTGGCCAATCGATGACTATCAAAATAATGTTGTATATAAAATGATGGACGATAAAATAATAATGGTGATAATAGCCGAATAATTCCCACCATATTGGCAGACAAATTATGTCGGATTCTAAGCAAACGTCTTGAATGGATGTTTATTTTTTTAATAAATTTTTTGAACAACATTGTTTCGAGTATTTTTGTTTATTCATTGAAACTAAATCACTGAATAAGAATGGAATAAAATATCAAGTATCAACTCGAGAAAAAAAAATTCAGTTTTAAAATTGAAAAATTCCTGAGAATTTAAGTGTGATTGTGTGTGTGGGTGTTTGTGTGTGTAAACATGTTATTAAATTCGAAAATTAGTACCATTGTCATTTTCATTCAACAGTGAATGATGACGTTTTTGATGAACCAGCAAGATTGAAAACAAAAAGTGAACAAAAAAAAAATCAATTCAAAATTGCTGCTTCTGTTTGAGTTTAAAAGTAAAAAAAAATTGCCCATTTTTTTCCATTCGATTTTTTTTCTCTACCGGTTTTTTTGTTGTAGTTGTTGTTGCTATCAAGACCACTATTCATCGATCACGTTGAGTGCTTGATAAAAAAAAGCTAATGACGGAAACGTTGGTTGAAAATTTTTCTTTTCTCAAATCAAAAATTTCAAATTCCAAAAGTCAAGTTTTATGAATTTAATTTATTATTATAGTAATAATAATGGTAATGAAAAAAGTTGAAACTTTTTTTTTAAATTGTTCAAAATCCAATGAGTGAAATGGAAACGAAATAGATATTTTGATAATAAAATTTTATCGTCATATTTACTGATGATGAATTTGACCAATTTTTTTTCTGCATGTACTTTAATTCTGATATGAATGATATTGCCGATAAACAACATGAACATAGATGAACATTAATGATTGTGAATAGAGTAGAAAATACTATAGAAATAGCAAAAAAAAAAAATCAATAATTAAAATTGGAAATAAAAAAAAAATTTTCAAATCAATCAAACAATCAATATCGAAGCAGTTACCTTGAAACATTCATTCATAGTGATTAATTGAAGTTTTCCATATGTGAAACCGTATTTATTTTTTGAATGAAAATTCTGTCCATAATTGACTAGCTTCAATCGATTAGCCAGATCAATGTGACTATTAAAATGTTGATGTTTATCAGCCAATATGTGCATGAATCTGATGCTTGATTTCTGAAATTGCCGATTAGCTAATGCAAACAATATATGTACACCAAATATACCATAAATTTCACTAGTTATAACTGAGCAGGATATAAATCGAATTATCCATGTTGTTTTCATACAAACAACAAATATCAATAGATAACAATTGAATGGAATATTGGGCAGTAAATATAAAAGTAATGCACGCGAATAAATATTGCCCGTTTGAATTCTTTTTAGATTTTTTATATGACGCATATGAAACCGTTTCAACATACGCCACAGATTTATTGATGATTTATTATTTCGATGATGATTGCCACGATGAAGAAGCAATTGACCGGTTTGCCAACAGAATACATAAATAGCCATTAGATAAGCAATAACAATAGTAGCCATCAATATATTACCATGACCATAAACATAAAGACCAATGAAAAAAATCAATCGATTGATTATACATTGAATCAATTGGATATAACCGAAAAATCCAATACCAAAAAATTCATTAAAATTATTCCAAATAAATTCAATAGCCGTTCCAACCAATGAAATGATACATAAATCTATTTTTTTTTTTTTTTTTTGAAAAAAATAAAATAATTTCTATTGAAATCTAGTGAAAAACTTACCAATACTTATTTTGAATAAATATACAAAACATAGCCAGAATTTAATGATAGAAACAATAAAATCAACAGCAAAATATCGATTATATCGATATGGATAATAAAAGGATCGATTTTCACGCAAAATCAAAATACGATCCAATATTTGAGCTGTTGGATTATCCAAATATAACATATTCATAAATTGATAAGATTGATAAACTAATGCAGCTACAAATATATTTGACCAATAATCGAATCCAAGCTCATCCAACATATCACTATTGATCACATCCCAGAATTGATCACGAATATGATGGTAACGTATGGCAAAATAAACATGTCGTATTGCCAACCAAATCATGAACACTTTCAACAACCTGATTGGATCATGTATTTTCCGTTGAAATTCATTTGGATTTTCCCTGGCTAATCGATGACAATCAAAATAATGCTGTTGATAGAATGATGGACGATATAATAATAATGGTGATAATAGCAGAATAATGCCTTTCATATTAACATTGAAATGATTTATCAATCTTAATAATCGCCGTGAAATGATGAGAATGTTTTTCACTAATTTTTCAAACGGTAGTATCAATAAACCGATTAACATGTTTTATGGTCGCGGATATATATTGGGTAACAATTACGAATGTTTCGGTTTCATCTTGATGATGATGATGATGATTATATTTATAAGAACCAATTCAGCAGCAGCAACAACAATAGATCAATTTTTTTTTCTTGAAACACAAACACATACACCATTTCGAATTGAATGGTTATGGAATTGTTTTTTTATTCTTTTTTTGCTTTCATTGACATTTATAATCATTATACATCAATATCATCTATATACGATAAATTTTTTTGTTTTCCAAAGAAAATGAATGAATCATTTATTTATGCAAATTCAACAAAAAAAAATCAATATTTGATCAAATAAATTACACGATGAACAGACAAAAAAAAATTCCATTCAGCGTTCAATGTATATTGGAATCATTATGGAATTATTGGAAATAAAATAGATAATGATGGTTTTCAATAATTTTTAGCCAACATTATATTCTGATGGCAACATTGATGATGGAATTTCATCGAAATCGATCTGTGTGGGTTGCTGCTGCTGTTGCGCTGTGTCGATTCTAATGATATCGTCGAAAAACAATATGAACATAGATGAACATTAACAATTGTGAATAGAGTAGAAGATACTATAGAAAAAATCAATAGAAAATAAAAAATTTTCAAATCAATCAATCAATATTCAGATTACCTTTACACATTCATTCATTGTGATTAATTCAAGTTTTCCATATGTGAAACCATATTTATTTTTTGCATGAAAATTTTGTCCATAATTAATTATTTTCAAACGATTAGCAATATAAATGTGACGATTAATATGTTGATGTTTTTTAGCCAATATATGCATGAATGTGATGCTTGATTTTTGAAATTGTCGGTTTGCTAATGCAAACAATAGATGTATGCCGAATATACCGGCAAATTCTTCAATTATAACTGAGCAGGATATAAATCGAATTATCCATGTAGTTTGCGTAAAAATCACAAATACCAATAGATAACAATTGAATGGAATATTGGGCAATAAAAATATAAGTAATGCACGCGAATAAATATTGCCCGTTTGAATTCGTTCTAAATTTTTTGTATGACGCACCTGAAATTGTTTCAACATACACCGTAGATTTATTGATGATTTATTATTTCGATTATGATGACGATGCTGATGATGATTGTCACAATGAAGCAATTGATCGGTTTGCCAACTATATATATAAACAGTCAATAGATAAGCAATACCAATAGTAGCCATCAATATAGTAACATGAGCAAAAACATAAAGACCAATAAATAAAATCAATCGATTGATTATACATTGAATCAATCGGAAATAACCAAATAATCCAGAAAATTCATTGAAATTAATCCAAATAAATTCAATTGCCGTTATACTCAATGAAATAAAGCCGAAATCTATTTTTTTTAATTATAATTTCTAGTGACAAACTCGTGAAAAACTTACCCAAATTTATTTTAAAATAATAAACGAACCATAGCCAGATTTTAATGATAGAAACAATGAAATTAACAGCAAAATATCGATTATACCGATATGGACGATAAAATGATTTTTTTTCACGCAAAATCAAAATACGATCCAATATTTGAGCTGTTGGATTATCCAGATATAACATATTCATAAATTGATATGATTTATAAATTAATGCAGCTGCAAATATATTTGACCAATAATCAAATCCAACTTCATCCATAACATCGCTGTTGATCACATCCCAGAATCGATCCTGAATATGATGGCGGCGTATGGCGAAATAAGTATGTCGTATTGCCAACCAAATCATCAACATATTCACCAACCGTATTGGATCATGTATTTTCTGTTGAAATTCATTTGGATTTTCTCTGGCCAATCGATGACAATCAAAATAATGCTGTAGATAGAATGATGGACGATATAATAATAATGGTGATAATAGCATAATAATTCCTTTCATATTTGAAGACAAATTATGTCGGAATCTAAGCAAACGTCTTGAATTGCGGATAATATTTTCTATAAATTTTTTGAACAACATTGTATTGAGGATTTTTCATTGAAACCAAATCACTGAATGAAAATAAAGTAATATATATGTAATTCTGATAATTCTGATATATATATATTCAATTTTAAAATCCAAAAATTCCCAAGAACTTAAGAGTTTGTGTCAACATGTTATTGAATTCAAAATTGATTCAATTTTTATTTCATTTTTTCTTCATTCGCAGTGATGATGAAAAAATTTCATGAAAATGAAAAGAAAAAAAATTGTTCAAAATTGCTGTTCGAGTTTTTTTTTTAAAAAAAAACAACCTTATTTTTTCCATTTGATTTTTCTTCTCTACCGGTTTTTGTTTTTGTTTTTGTCGAGACCAATATCAATCGATCACATTAAGCGCTTGAAAAAAAAACTATTGACGGAAACGTTGATTGAATTTTTTTTTATTTTTATTGCATAGAAAACGATCTGTGTGAACTGCTGCTGTTGCTGTTTCGATTCTAATGATATAGTCGAAAAACAATATCAAAAGATTCGACGTTGCACTCACAATTTCATATGTAAAATTATCGTACTTTATTATTCTTTTTAGATTAGCTTTTATAGTAAATTTGGGATTCATAATTTGCTTTGTTTTAACAATGTTCATGATGTTCGTATGTTATGATTTTTTTTGTATATTTTGTAATAGACAAAGCAATTTCCTAACATGTATCATTTGTTAGTGTTTTACATCTATTAGAATTTACTAATGACAATGTTGTTTTGATGTTTTTCACATCCTTTGATATTCAGATGTTTGATTGATCATTTTGGTTTGATTTTATGAAAATCATAACAATTCCTTGACAACAATATGAACATAGATGAACATTAAAAATTGTGAATAGAGCAGAAAATACTATGGAAAAAATCAATAGAAAATTAGAAACAAAAAAAATTTCCAAATCAATATTCAGTTTACCTTGACACATTCATTCATTGTGATTAGCTCAAGTTTTCCATATGTGAAACCGTATTTATTTTTTGAATGAAAATTTTGTCCATAATGGACTAGTTTCAATCGATTAGCAATAGTGATGTGACAATTAAGATGTTGATGTTGTTTAGCCAATATTTGCATGAATCTGATGCTTGATTCCTGGAATTGCCGGTTAACTAATGCAAACAATAGATGTACACCGAATATAGAGATTATTTGCTCAGCAATAACCGAACCAACAAGATATCGAATTATCCGTGTAGTTTGCATACAAACAACAAATACCAATAGATAACAATTGAATGGAATATTTCGAAATTAAAATGTCAATTTTATCGACAAAAATGTCAAGTCATGTTATGATCATTTCGAATCAATAGAATCCATCCATCATCATACCATATTTGCCAAATTTACCGTATGGTCCATACATTCCGTATTTACCCATTCCGTAACCGTTATAAAAACCACCACGACCCATCATACCATTGTAGCTCATCATTGGTCCAACACCATAACCAGTAGCATGGCCATAATAAGGAACTGCATCGCATTGAATGGTCATAGCCAATACCAATACCAATGTGGCGATAATGATCAACGATTGTTTTATCATTGTGACGATTTTTGTTTTTTTTTTCAAACGTTCAATTCGATTTGTTGTTCAATCGACTAATCGACAACGATTTATATATGAGCAGTGTGAACAAAATCAAAAACAAAAGAAACCTGAAATTCATCAAAATTAACTCACTCACGGATATTACCGATTTTATGGGAAACACACACACACAAAACGATAAATCTAATTAACCACAGTGAATAATTATGATGAGCAATCAAAAAAAAAAAAAATGGAAATTGGAAATCCAGATTTTTGAATTTCACACACACACACACACACACACACACACTTTACACACGCTTTTGACAGTCGAAGTGAACAGACGTCTCTCCTCAGCTCTTCAACAGCAACAAAAAACTCTTTGTTTTTGTTTTTCTCTTTTTTTTTTTCTTTTTTTTCTTTTTTTTCTTTCTTTTTCTTTTTTTTTTCTTTCTTTTTTTTTTCTTTTCTAGGTTCTAGGTTTTTTTTTTCTAGCTATCCATACAGGAAGATATCCCAGCGAATCCTTCCCGGCACGGGAAAAATCACCGAAAATGGGGACTCAGGTCAACAACTCCCCCAGCACAAACGACAACAACAGCATCAATGGGCTCACCATACAACTAAAAAAGATAGCCGACACCCTCAACAATGCAACACATATCTCAAAAAACATGCGAAGTGATGTCAAAGTGTCAGTCGACGAAGCAGCTAATACAATCCGTAACAGAATCCTACCTCAATTAGGAGTTTTAATCTCAAATTGCTCAAACTTTCAAGCCAAAGAAAATGAATATCGAAAGAAGATCGATGATTTGGAAAATGAATTAAAGCTACGTGAAACAGAAGCACCAAGGTTGGCAAAAATCGAAGAATTAGTAAAGCAAAACAGTCAAATGCTATCACAAATCAACAAGCACGAAAGCAACACGTATCATAATTCATATTCAAAAGTGGCCTCATCATCGGTAGCACACAACCAATACCAGCCACCTCGTAACAGCCACGCCTCTGTGTTGTACATAAAAAATGACAAACAAAATACAACGGCCGCCGAAGCACTCAAGATGGCAAGAGTAATAGTCAGCTCGAATCCAGCAGGCACTGCCGTGGTAGCCAACAAGTTGCTTTCAAATGGAAAAATTCTAGTCTTCTCTAAAAACCAAGAATCAAAAGAAAAATTGGACCAAGTCATCAATTCATCAAAAGATATGGTGGCAGAAGAACCCAAACGATTTGATCCACTAATACTGATAAAAGGAGTACCAAAGGATATATTAGGCGACATGGAAGATCGAGAACGCGCGTCAAACCTAATACCAAAATTGATAAAAGAGTGCAATCAAGATATAACCAACGCCTGTGAAAACGAAGAATCGATCGCCGTAGTCTTCTTCCGTAAAAATCGGAAAGATCACCTGGTAAACGTAGGCATCAAAGTAAGCCCGAGAATTCGTAAAGTCATACTAGAAACACAAGACGGCAAAATATCATTTGGCTTCAATCTGGTTCATGCGGAAGACGTTTCACCGCTCAAACAATGTTTCCACTGCCTTGGTTTCGGACACACAAAAAAGAATTGCCCAAAAAAAGAAGAAATGCCCCAATGTAAACATTGTCCAAACAAACATGTGAGCAAAAATTGTCCAGCGAAAAACAACACAGTGATATGTTGCAATTGCCAAAGCCGTACCAACACATCGAAGAATCAACCTATAGACGTTAACCATTCACCTATGTCACTGACGTGTCCAATTTACAAGTCCATGTTGAATAAAGCAATGAATAAGACCAATTATGGATAATGCCAACACAACAGCCAGAAATAATCGAAGTACCAGCAAATCATACAAATGCCTACAAATCAACTGCAGAAAAGCATATGCACCAACAAAAGAAACATTGAACTACATTTTGAATGAAAACATCGACATAGCATTCGTATCGGAGCCGTGGCTTATGAGCCAAAATCACCCTGCAAATATAAGTCCGTTAACGTGTCTGTACCACGACACACCAAACAATCGAACAACAGCAGCCATCTACGTAAACAACAACAATATCAATCCAATCTTGATCCAACAGCTCAGCAGCAGCAAATTGTGCGTCGTTGACGTGTCGTTAAATGGCCAGCTAACAAGATTAGTCAGCGTCTATAGATCACCAGCCGACCTTGACATCGAAAAATTGATCGACGAGCTAGAACAGACGTTCCCATCCACATCCAACCATGACATTATCATCGCAGGTGACTTCAACGCACACCATACCGAATGGTCCTGCCCGACAAACGACAGATTCGGAGAGTACATTTATGATTTCAGCATAGCAAACAATCTCAATATTCACAACGAAGGAACCAGCCCAACATTTGTCAACATATACAACAACACATCATCCATCATTGACTTAACCTTCTCCTCAACCGGCACGAATATCGAACAGTGGAAAGTAAAGCCAGATGCTATAATCGGAAGTGATCATAGCGCAATCGAATTCTCAATTAATCCGTCACCAGCTCAATCGACAGACAACAACAGAAGGAAGTCAACATATAAATACAGAACAGAAGACGTGAATTGGGAGACAATAGCACCAGCTTTTAGAACAGAAATGGACAGGAAAAATATCAGCAAACAAAGCATCGTAGCAGCAAAAACACCGGAAGAAATAGACAATCTAGTGACCAGCATAACAACAACAATAATAGAAGTGTGTGATCAAAGAATAAAGAGAAGAGGCCGCTTCATCATCAAAAAATGTCCTTGGTGGGACGATGAACTTGAACAAATGAAAAAATCAACAATAAGATCGAAACATCAATATCAAAATGCCAAATCGAACGGCCAGCCAAACAACATCTTGCAACAAAAGCTGGAAGTCTACATCGAGAACAAACGAAATTATGCCAAAAAAATCAGACAAAAAAGTACCGACAATTTCACCAAATACCTACAGTCATGCCAAGGTATGACAGATATAAAAAAGATCAACAAACTAATAGCAGACACGACAACAACCAAGTTTCCAACAACACTGATGGTTAACGGCAGACCAACCACTGATCATAATTCAAACGTCAATGCATTAATGGACCGTTTCTTCCCGGCACATCCGCCGCAAAATTTATCGAATCCAAATTACCTTTCCCTATTCGGCGACGACGAAGTACCATTCTCAAACGATGAAATTCTGCAAGCCAGTAAATCAATGAATCACAAAAAAGCGCCTGGAGCTGATGGCTTAACGGCCGACATCATATATCATTTTATCACGGCAAACATCGTTACCGTAAAAGAATTGTTCAACAAATGTTTATCGATGGGACACTTTCCCAGTCCATGGAAAGTAGCGACAATAAGATTTCTCCCGAAACCTGGAAAATCAAATTACAAACTTATAGACAACTACCGCCCTATTGGACTTCTTCCGGTGTTTGGAAAAATATTCGAAAAACTGATAGCTGATAGAATCACATTCGACCTGAGACGAAGAGGTCAATTATCTAACAATCAATACGGATTCACACCTCAAACATCGACAGTCAAGGCGATCGCTGACGTAATTGATTGGATCAAAACGATGAAAAAGAAAAGATATCATGTAAGCGCCGTATTTATGGACATCAAAAATGCTTTTCCATCAGCAGACTATCAAATACTGGCAGAAACGCTTATGAACAAACAAATCAGGACAAATCTCTATCACATAGTAGCCAATTTTCTTACCGGACGAACAGCACAGATGGAAAACTGCATAAGGCCGAACAACATTGGGTGTATCCAAGGGTCAGTTTCGGGTCCAATTTTATGGAACATATTGATGGACACCATCTTCGATATCGCTCTCCCAGACGGATGCAAGCTAGTAGCTTTTGCAGACGATTTGCTGCTCTTAACAAGTGGAAAAGAAATGAATCAGCTCGCCGAACGGACACAAACAGCAATCGATTTGATCATAGAATGGGGAAACGTAAAAAGACTCACCTTCTCAGCAGCAAAAACATATATCATGGGATTTTCACAGATAGCAAGAGCCATCGATGTCAAAATAAATGGTGAAAGTCTGACAATGAAAGATAACGTCAAATATCTGGGCATAGTAATTGACCAAAAATTAAAATTCGATATTCATGCAGAATATGTTATGAAAAAGCTGGCAAATTTTTATCATATGTTTTCAAGACTAATCCGTCCAAACTGGGGCCTGAATCCAGAAATAGCAAAAATGGTATATAAAACGGTGGCGGAACCGATGGCACTATATGGTGCGTCAATATGGCACAAAATCATGGAAACAAAGAAATACGCCCAACGATTGCTAAAAATCCAAAGGAGAATCTTGGTCAATGCTTGTCGTGGCAATCGTACGATCTCATATACTTCGGTATTTCTAGTCAACAACGTGATACCTGTCGACATTAAAATCATGGAAAGGGCGGCCATAGAAAAAGCGAAATCACTCACCGGTATTGAGCCACACCTATGCTTCGGGAACCTAGAGATGCCGGTGCCGACAATTAAATTACCGCACCCAGGAGAACGTGTCAGAACTGGATACACGCAAATGTTGAACCATAACCAGATAGATGAGAAAATATTGGGGGATGGTATCTACATATTCACCGACGGCAGCAAACTAGATAATCGCACAGGAGCTGCAAGCGTGTTCACAGCAAATGGTCAAGTAATAGAGCAACATCAATGGAGACTAGCTGATGGTTGCTCAGTATTTCAGGCTGAATTGATTGCAATAAAAGAATCAATCAGCAGAAGCATGCAAATGAATTACAGCTCGATCAGCATCTTCTCTGATTCAAAATCATCCCTTGAATCAATAGCCAATCGGATGAACTGCCACCCGATTGTTTTCGACATAAACAAACAAATTGACATACTAAGAGGCAAAAACATCACAACAACGCTGCACTGGATTAAGGCACATAACAATTACAAATGGAATGAAATGGCAGACGAATTAGCCAAAGGAGCGACAACACTAAACCAAACCAGTGCCATCTACAAAAACATACCAATATCGTCGTTCAAATACCTGTGCCGGCAAGAATCGAACCAGAAATGGATGATGAGAACAGCTACATCGTGTACCGGGAGATGGACCAACCGATTATTGCCAAACACTGACATCATCAAAGAATTCGACCAAAAGATAAAATCCACCAAACAAATCACCCAATTCCTGACCGGCCATGGACCGACGAAACACTATCTACACCGATTTAAAATAGCAAACGATGACAAATGCCCATGTGATGGTCACTCATCTCAAACCATGGAACACGTAATTCAATATTGTGACGGGTGGGCCCGAGAGAGGCATCTACTAATGATCAAACACAATATCCAACCGAATGACCTATTGGACATCAAAAAAATCCTAGCGTCCAACGAACTGACCGAAGACTGGCGCGATTTCATCACAGCCGTGGTGGATGGAATAGCGAAATTTAATAGCCATTCAACATGAATCACCACGAACATATAATCCTTCACACACACATAGGACACAAATCACACACACACACACACCCAGGCACAAACACACACCCAACATAGGACACACACATTGTTATATTTTTATTACTATCGTTTCATTCTTTTCTTTGTTTGTTATTATTACACATCTTACACGATTTGACATCCACACACATATATTATATTATAATAATTATATTATTATCTTTATTTTACCGTTTTAATTTTACATTTTTTTTTTTTTTTAATTTTGCATACATTATTATACACGTCATGATCCACATCTACACACATACATTATTATTATTACTATTGTTATTATTATTATTATTATTATCCTAATTTTACATTTTCAATATCACACACTTTATTACACACAGGCGATCACACAATACAGATACTGACACATCTTTTATGTTTCCATTGCATGTGATGTGGTTGGTGGAAATAAAAGGAAAAAAAAAAAACACACACACACACACACACACACACACACACACACACACACACACACACTCTTTTTAATCCATGCAAGAACCTGAGCAATAATTCATTATTTTTTTCCCAAATACAATGAAAAAACAAACAAAAACCAATGAAATATAATTTTAATGCACTTGATTTCACATCATCAGTGTTATTATTAGTTCATTATCGATCAATCAATTGATGATGATGCAACCAGGAAAAAAAACCATATATCACACACACACACACACTTGGAAAAAATAATGTTTCATTTCCGGGAAACAAAAAAACATCATAATGATGATGGTCAACATTTGGTTGTATCCAGAAAGTAAAATTGGTAATGGAGGTGACCAATTTAAATTTTCGAAATTTTTATTTTTTGTCACTTTCAAATTCAATGTTTGTCTGTTATTGTGTATGTCTTATCACAATTATATATATATAATATAATATTTCCATTAATATCCACAAATGAATCATATGAATCGTATGCAGGTAATATATTCGTATATTTATACATTTATATATGGTATATATGCGTGTGTGTGTGTGTGTCTGTGTCTGTGTTTATGAATGATTCTCAATGATTATGATGATGATGATAATTTCATGGATCAATGTGTTTTTTTTTTGCAGAAAAGAAAAACGAACTGGTTCAAGATGTAAATTATTTCGCTGATATTCTGTGTCTTAGTGTGTGTGTGTATTTATTTGTGTGAGAAACGTATATATTTCAAATCTATTTTTCTATTGTAGAATTATTCAAACAGAATTATTCTGAATGAATCAGAATTACAATATATATATATAGCTGCAAATATTTACACCTTGCGATCTGAATGTAATGATGATCCATGATACATGAATGAGTAAATAGGCGAGGCAAGTTTTTTTTTATAATATTGATTATTGATTATTATAATCATCATATATATGGCATTTAATCATTATAATATATATACAACAATATATAAATCAATGAGATCGATAATAAATCGATAGATTTGTTTATCTATAAGACGAAAACAAAACGGAAATTAATTCAAATGAAAAAAAAGTCAATAATACAATACTTACATGGAAACAAATTGAAATGTTAAGGGTAGAATGAGAAGGAAAAAAACAAAACCGGATAGGCATTCGTGTGTGTGTGTGTGTGTATAGTGATTAGAATTTTTCATCAATCAAATTTTAAATTCTGGCCACAAACGATATATATAGGAGACCAATAAAAGAATAAGGGTGACACACCAACAAACACAAGGTACACAGAATCTGAAACAATGAGAAAAAAAAATTCAAAATTTTATCATTCATCAATGCGGTTTACCTTGTGACCACAACGATGGCTGGTATTCAGCATTGACGAATACATCGAATGACATACATAGGTGTGTGTGTGATGAAAAATTTTTTTTCTTCAAAAATTTACAAAAATGAAATTTAACCAAAAAAAAAATGATACATGATGTGATGTTTTGTGTGTGTGTGCGAATGACGATTTTTTCTTTAATTTTTACACGTGATGAATAAAATTTTGATTATCATCATCCATAGACCAATAGATGTCGTGCATGTTCCCCAGAAATGAAAGTTTGTTCAAATTGTTGAATTTTCAAATGTGTTCAACGATAATCGAATCGAATGTGATGGATCCATTTGATGATGATGATGATAATGATAATGATGATGAGAAATTACGAAAGACATTAGGCAAAATATGTGTGTTTGTGTGTGTGTGTATGGGCGTGTGGGTGGATGAAAGGTTAGATGAAACAAAACAAAAAAAAAGTGAAGAGAAAAAAAAATAGCCAAACAAAATGATGATAATGATGATGATGAATATTTAGATGTCACATTGATTATCATGATGATTTTTTTTGTTATGTTTCACTTTACCAAATGAATTATTCGTATTGAATCGATAATAATAATTGAATCATTCCAAATCATCAACATCATCATCATCATAAATTGAATGTCATCGTCTTTTTTCCAGATTATTACTTGCAGCAAGAATACCATGTGCTGGACTATTACTAGTACCGGGTATTCCTGCAGCAGCAGCAGCTGCTGCCATCGCTGATGATAGGCTACCATTACCGATACTACCAACGCCTACACTGCCGCCGACGCCACCACCACCACACCCATTCGATGATGATGAAGATGATGTCGAAGATGACGAAGATGATGATGATGATGATGATCCATTACTACCATTAAGATGGCCACCTTTTTGCTGTTGTTGTTGTTGATTATAATATTGATGATGATGATTATAATATGGTTGCTGTTGATGTTGATGTTGATGATGATTATGATTGTAATTATCAGAATTATTCATCATCATATTATGACCAGAATTTTCTTCTTCCCAACCATTCTCTTTGATCATATGTGCCAATTCAATTATATATTTGCCTTCTTTATATTTTTGACTTGATTCGAATGCATGTTCCTGAATGATGGGATAAATGGAAGACAAAAAAAACCGATTAGACCAAAAAAATAAAAAAAAAATCATCATCATCAACAACAATAAAAAACAAATGGGATGGGATAGGATCATATATATAAACGCCTACGAAATGACCGGCATATAATAGAATAGAATAGAATAATTTGAATTAATGAGGTTATCATCATCATCATCAAATGAGAGGATCATTATGAATGAACAAAAAAAAATGGATCAAAATAACTCTACATATACGTCTGTCTGTCATCACCGATTGTGGATTGGATTAATGGAAATCAAACAAACAAAAACAACAAAAAAAAAAAAATTTTTCTTTTCCACTCCCACCACTATGAATGTTCCAATAGAAACTATTTTCACACTATTGAAACTTTTGTTATTTCCACTCAATCACAATCACACATTCATCATCATTTATCTATTTGAACCATGAAACGAAAAAAAAAATTTCGAATACAATCATTATTTATCATCGTTAAATGATCAATGGATGGTTTATTGTGTGTATGACAAAAAAAAAAATCCAGGAAGAGAAATAACCTACGCAACCACCACAAAGTAGAAGAAAAATGATCATTATGTCATCATCCTACACAAACAAAAAAAAAAATAATACAAAACAATGATACAAAGTCGAAATAGTCGAATTATAAACATTCGAATTTTTTTTTCTTGTTCATAGAAATAATAAATAAATCAAATGAGAGACAAAAAAAATCTAATCTTTTTGTTTGTTTGTCCATTGTGATTAGCATCAACGATGATGACGACGACGAAGACGATGACAACGACCATCATCATCATTAATGTCAACCACCACAGCATCAGAAGCAGATAAAATGAAAAATCCAATCCAATTCAATTCATTTCAGAAAAAAAATGAATTGAAAATGAAAAAAAAAATTTTTATGAAACAAAATCTATATATTCGAATGTATAACACACTTCCTGGATATTATCCTATGATGAAGATTTAATCCCTGAAAACTGATATTTATCATCATCATTATCCATATGACAACAGAAACATCACTAAGCAGCAGAAGCAAAAGTCATGAAATAATGAAAATCCATAAGACAATATATTAAACATGAAAATAATCCTTAAAATGTATGTTTTCAATTGTGTATCACACAACAACAAATGAAAATCAATTTCGGTTCATTGGACCACATTGGCAATCTCTCTATCCACGATATGCTATACTATGAATTGAATTGAATTCAATCGATTCAAATTCAATTGTACCAACTGACCGACCAATCAATCAATCAATCCTATACCACCAAACAGAAAACAAAACAAAACCGACATCGACCAGACCATAAATGACCCAAATAATTGATCAATCGAAAAAACAAAAATCAATTCGAGTTACTGTATAAAAAAAAATGTATAAACCTTTTTTTTACACAGGTGAATTGAATTATCGGTCAACAATGACCGTAAAAATAAAATCTCATCTCATTGTACATTGTTCAATCATGTAGCTGTGTGGAAAAAGATAAAGAGAACAGCAACAACAACAACAAAAACCAGCTTCACAACAACAATAAAGTCAACGGAAAAAAATCCAGAATCATAAGTCATATTATACTGAGGTCGTCGTACTTGATGTCGTAGTATATATAGAGATTCTTATGGATTAAAAAAAAAAAATATTCAACCACTACCACTGCTACTACGACCAACCAACGCTAATGGACGCCAATCATCATCATCATTATCATTGTTTTGTTAACCCTTAGTGTCTATATATTTGGGCGCCAAACTCGATTTTTTTTTCTTTGCATTATTCACAAAAAAAATTGATGAGAACCACTTGAGAATTGTGAATACAACATACACACACACACACACCTACATTACATGATTACTAAGCAATGATATGAAGCGAAAAAATATATTCAAGTTCAATTCGACAATAATTTCTCAAGAACCTTAGAGAAATCTATACTAAATGAACTTTGTGTGCAAAGTTAAATTCAACAACAACAACAACAAAACAACTGAAAGAAACTGGTCTTGATGAATGAACGAGGGAGTGGTGGTGGTGATGTTTTAAATGGGGGAAAAGAGAAAGGCGCAAAAGATGATGATCATCATCATCATATGATCGAGGATAGAGGATCATTCACCTTTTTATCGTGAATTTATTCCTCTGGTTTTGTGTGTGTGTGTGTCTGTGTTCTGGAGCAAAAAGAAAACACCACCATCATCTTCTTCATTCTCGATTCTGATTTCATTCTGTTCTATGTAGAGAATCGTACAGAAAAACAAAAATAATTTACGTATGCATCAATAGAACAAAATGATGATGGTGGTGATGAACAAAAAAAACCAAACTGATTGATTGATCATCTCGATACATGGCCAGAACATAATAATCGATCATAATCATCATGATGACAAACACACACATACACACACACACACACTTAGTATATAAACCAAATGACAGCAATATTTTTATTTTCTTGTTCACATATATTCAATATATTGATCGCACACAACCAAAAAAAAAAAAAAAAAAAAATCTCAAACATATGTGTGTGTGGTGGCAAATAATAATGTCCTTGAATTTTGATTCAATTCTTTATATATGTAGATTGTTATAACTCACAATCGTTTTATTTGGTCGAAAAATTTCTAATTGATTTTCGTTTTTGTTGTTTTTTTTTTGGATCATTATACAGGATATGTGCATGTTCATGTGTACATAAATCATACACACACACACACACAGCTGTTTCTTTCACTGTGTCAATATAATGGCCAGGAAGCTTGAAAACAAGAAAATTGTCAACATCAATGAAAATCATCATCATCATCATCATCATACGATTATGATCAAAACATTGAGGCTGACAAAAAAAAAAAATTTAACACATTGTATACCATCACCACTACCACCACCATTACTGATCATAGATTGAAATGTAAAGGCATCACCATCATCATCATCAAAATAAACGACTACGACGACAACAACAACGATAACAGCAACAACAAAATAATCATCACATTGTTAACGATGACGACAAACAGCGATAAATCATATGATGATGATGATATGATGATCAACAAATAAAAAAAAATTGTTGTTGTTGTTGTTGTTGCTCATTAACAAAAGAGAAAAAACCATATTCAATAAAATAAAAATAAAAATAAAAAAAAAATAAGATCATCATCACCTGATCAACAATAACAGAAAAACAAATGTATTGCGAAATCAAAAAAAAAAAAAAAAAATCATTGTGTTTTGTTTGTATTGGTGAAGCCAAAAAAAAAAAAGAAGAAAAGAAGAAGAATATAGACGAAACCCAAAAATCGAATCGACCTATTTTTTTTTTTGGTTCATTTCATTGGTTTTTTTTTGCTTTTAGATTTCTTTTTTCTTTCTCATGTATCACACACACATATATATATAGACACTTGAAATCATGGATAAAAAGAGAGAAACAAATGGACTATGGATTGTGTTTGTTTATTTTGTAAACATACACACACACACACACACAGAGAGAAAGAGAAAATAAACGACCCAAAAAAAAATCGGTTTCAATCGATTCGATTTATAATTTATCAATCAATTTTGTGTTGTATTTAATCATCATGTGATTTTGTTTTTATTATGATAAAATCAAATAATAACCACATCAACACATCAGAATTTTATATATATGGTGGTGGTTGATTGAATTGATAGAGAAAATAAATAGAGAATATATTCTGGTGTAGAATGAATAAAAAAAAATAAACCACCAGAATATTTATTCATCATCATCATCGTCGTCGTTTTTTTTCCTATTTTGAAAACTAATCCTTTCTGACTTCGATTTCGTATTTCATATAATAATAATAATGAAACAAAAAGGCAAAATTCGACAAGTGTTCCAGTGAGAAAATCTCTTCATTCATTCATACACACACACACACACACACACACTCGAATACATTTGCAAAAAAAAAAAAAAAAAGTTTACAAGAATAGGCCCGTATGGAATAAAATGAAACGAAAAATATATCATGTGATATAGCAGCAATATTGGGTTCCAAACATTGGGCTTACTAAATACATTCTATAATTGAAACTTTTCTTTTTATTTGTTGTTGTTGATGTTACAAGGGCGACGACCATGTTGCAATAATAATGCGTAATAAAAAAAAAAAAAAAAAAAAATTCTGGTCCCATACAATGATCATGCGTACAATCATCATCATCATTGATTCAAAATTATTTATTTCTCAATGTCGTTCATCGAACTTGGTGTTTACCGATCATCATCATGAACACCAACACTATGATGATGATGATCATTATTATCAAAAAAAAAAGTGGTAAACATCCAAATTCTTTTTTCTTTTTTTCTTCATTTCAATTTCATTCATCTAGAGCTCAATGTTTATTTTTCATTTTATTTTTTTTTCCACAACATAAACAACAATAATTTTCTTGTCATCAAGAATCTACAATAACAACAACAACAAAAACAACAACAGCAATGTTCCAAATGGATTCATTAGATTGCGCCATAATTTGGATATATATGGGACGCGCGCACACATACAGACATTTTATTCAATTCTGATCATGATGATGATGGAAAAGTATCAATCAATCAATCAATCAAACAATCAAACAAACAAACAAACAATTGCCTGGATACAGACAAATAATAATGATAGGATTTTGTTCTGTGGTTTTTTTTTCCACATTTTGTTTGTTTGTTTGTTTTCGATGCACACGCATAAAACAAATTGAATTTAAAGACACACACACACACAGAGAGAAAAAAAAGGATTGCCCTATGGAAAATTTTTCAATAGAAGGATTGTATGTTTTGCTTATCATTTGTTTGTTTGTTTTTTTTATGGAACATATCAATCAATCAATCAATCAATCGATAATAATGTGACGAGCACACACACACACACACACACATAAAAATGCTTTTTGGAACAACAACATTAAAACAAGAGACACTTACATATTTCCAACCAAGTGTTGTTTTACAGCATTCACAATAGATATCAGCAACGGCATGTAAACCGGTGAGTAGTACACGTTCTTCGGCTATACCGCATTGAACGTTGACACTGTGAAAAAAAAAAATATCAGTTAAAAAAAATTTTTTTTTTTTTCAAAGAAAAATTTCAAACTTACACTGAATTGAATAGATATGCTCGTCCTTGGCTGCCTTGAAATGACTGTGAAAAAATTAAAAATAAAAAAAAAACATCAACAATCCGATAATATAAAGAATTTAAAGAATTTTTCCATCAATTTACCTTTGATATCAGTTCATCATGATTGGCAAGATGAGCACGGCAGTGTACACAGCTATATGTACGATGGCAGTTTGGTTCTAAATATGCCTGAAATGTTTTCATTTTTTTCTCAAATTGTTGTTGCTGATTTTCCGTCATTGATTTTTGTTGCTGTTGTTGTTGTTGTTGAAACGAATCGTTTAAATAATCATTATTATCATTCATTGATGATTGAATTTCTATACGTTCATTCGTTCGTTCGTTTGTTTGTTTGTTGTTTCGTTTTGATTTGATTTGAGTTGAGTTGAGATGAGTTGTGTTGATATTTTGCGGTAAACGAATGTGATAAATAAATTTTCAACTATCTTTTGTCATTTATTATCGATGATGATGATGATGATGACAATATCAGTTTTGTATCGATAATTATCGTTTCATTATTATCATCATTATAAAACAGTGGCCAACATTTTTGCATACTAAACGATAATGATAATGATAACAAATGAATGATGATCACCATCATTGATTGATTGATTGATTGATTAAATGATGAAAACAAAAACAAAAAATTGTTTCAAATAATCGATGATGATGAATACAATAGAGAACCAATATCACTGTAAAACAGAAATAGAGAAAAAAAAGTGAACAAAATTCAAGTCATAATTGATTGATTGATAGAAAAATTTTTTTTTTTTTTTTTTTGAATCAAGAAAAACAACAAAAGATCAAAAAAAGTGACAATATCACATGTACACACACAACACATAAATCCCTGACTATTTATGATGATGATTAAAATGCAAACATTTAACCATCATCGTCGTCGTCATTATGGTGATAATCTTTTTCAAGCAAACAAACAAAACAAATCAAACAACAACAATAACTGATGATAAATACATATTAATTTCTGCATATATATAGAAAATAAAGTGTTAAAAGAAGAAAAAAAATAGAGAAAGCAAAGCCAGAAAAAACACACACATGCACACGTTAACAGCATGGATACAAACCACCACCACCACCACCACCACCACCACCACCATAAAATCATCATCAGCAACAACAAAAAAAAGATGATGCGTATTGGCCAATGTTTTGGTATGGTTGAAAAACCTTTCTTTTTTTTGATGTTATTCTCGTGTTTTCATCACATCATTATATTTTTTTTTTCATCGTTGTTTATGGAAACAAAAAAAAATTGGCTTTGAATATTACACATGCACACAGGCAAATATTCACTAGGTGTGTGTGTGTGTGTGTTTAATGCACACAGCATGATGTTTTGTTCACACACACACACACAGAATGTAGAATCAAGAATTTTTTTTTTGTTACTCGCTGCCATTCATTTGTTTGTTTTTACAAGCGAATCAATTTGAATTTGTTTCTGTATTTCATGAATTCATTAACCGCAAAAAAAAACGAGAAGGGTAAACCAGAAAGAACTTTCTTGAAAGAAATTTTCTCACGAAAATGACAACAAAAAAAAAAATTTTATCTATCCTTTTTGTCGTGGGAGATAGGAGATAGAGGGTGTTAATCATAAAGGCCACCGACCATTCTTCTCACGTGATGATGATGTCTTCACAATAAACAAACAAACAAAAAAAACATCGTTTTTTTCGTTGATTAATAAATAATATAATATATATTAGATGCGGCCGTTGCCATGTTGTTTGCTTGTATTTTTTTTTATATCCATCTTTTATACTAATAATAATAAAGATGCACAATTCTGTATGCGTTTGTTTTGGTTGGCTGTTTGTTTGTGTTTATGAGCTGCCAAAGAAACGACGACACTTTATTTATTTTTTTTTTTTTTTGCTGTTGTTGTTTTTTGTCATCGTTAGTTGGTTGTGTGTGTGTTTGTTGTCAAAAAGCTCAAACACACACACACACACAAAAACATCCGTTTTGATAAATAACGAAAAAGAAAAAAAACACACACACACACAGAGAGAGAGAGAGATACTTGTTGGACTATTCATTTTGTTGGCCAGATGGTGGCCATATAATTTTTAATTGATGATGATGATGATGATCCAGTTTCACAATATAGTAGAGCTATAGTGTGCATCAATATTTTGGATCATCAGAATCATTATGTTTCTGCGAGTGTGTGTGTGTGTGTGCCAGGCACTATTGAAAAAAAAACACAGCACAACGCACAAGAAAAAATTTTTCATCGTTCCAAAAATGATCATGATTCCATTCTGTTTTCTTGTGTGTTTTTTTTAGATTTACCTTTTTCATTACATTGAATGATGATGATTGTTGTTTGTTTTGTATATGTATCAGATTTCCACACATTCACATCCATATAGAACTTGTTTCTGGAACAAAATAATGGATGAAAAATGGGGAAAAAAAATTTTCCACTGACTTTTAGTTTCAAAAATGAAATTAAAAAATGAAAAATGAATCTTTTTTTTATTCTTCATTTTCGAAACAAAACAATTTCATTTCACATTCGTCGTCGTCGTCGTGGTCGTTTTTCGCTTGCTACCTGAGAATTGTTGTCAAGGTGATTCCAGGCACACACACACACACAAAAAAAAGAGATAAGAAAAATTTTCATTGCGAAAAAAAATACAGAATTTCAAGAAAAAAAATCCAAAAAAAAAAAATAAAAAATGTAATTTTTAACTCAAACAAATGAACAGAGCAGAGCAAACAATTAACAACGTCGTCCATCCACCGGGAAAAAAACAGATAAAAAAATAATGAATTTTTTTTCCTCCTGTGTCTTGTTCCAATTTCTACAGAATATAATGACGATGATGATGATGATAACAAGGACAACGGTAACAAAAAAAAAAAAAAAGAAACGACCAGAAGGAACGTGGGAAAAATTAATTTCATTCATTCATCATCAGCAACGCTACTGGATTTGTTTGTTTTCAAAGGGTGTGCGTATCATTTAATTCGTAAAAAAAAATATTGATAACAGCAGCGAACAAAAAATATTCCAGAAATTTTTTTTTTTTGTGAACAAAAAAAAAATCATCTGCTGCTAACGACGACGACGACGACGACGACGACGGCGATGAACAAAAGCAGGTGTTTGATTTGCGAAATCATACACACAAATTGAAATTATTCAATCTATACACATACAATACAAATATAAATGTTCCATAAGTTTTTTTTTTGGTCCAAATACTCGTTACATCATTGAATTGAATTGAATTGAATTCAATTCGATCAATCAATTGATTTGTCGTCATCGTCAATATCGTCAATATCAATCAATATATATAAAAAAAGACGATGACGACAACGTCAAAACTACAACGTTAATTCATTTGAATTCCGTTTTATTGGTACTCTCCATAAACACTACTAAAATTGTTACGCAGAAAATCTAGAAATTTCGAATTTGTTGTTAATGATGAACAACAACAAGAAATCAATCAAATCAATCAATAAATGATCAATTTATAATGGAAAAAAAATCAACACTTGGATTGCTCAAAGCTTATGGGCTACATTATCATCATTTTCATTGGAAAAAGGTCACAAGGATACTGTTTTTGATTGATCTCTACAAACATAAAAAAGAAACGTACCTTTAAAGGGTTAAATTGATGATGACAAGACATATGAAGTGGTAATTTCAATTAGTTGTCAAACACACACAAACACACACACACAAAGAGAAAGATAAACACACGTCTGACCTCTGACACAGAAAACATTCACAAAGAATTTCCAAAATTTAAACACAAAAAAAAAATTCAATCGTTTTTCTTACTGACAACGATGATGTTCATACGTGATAATCAATGATGTTTTTTTTTATTCGATTCACAAAGATTGCTTTGCTTGTTTTTTTTTGTTTGTTTGTTTTGTTGATTTCATTTCATTACGTTTTACATTTCAGTCATCATTATCATCATCATCATCATCATTTTTTTTTATCAAGAGTTAAGTTCATTTTTATAATAGATGATGATGATGATGGTGGTGGTTTTTTTTGCAGTCATCAAAACAAAATGACAACAACAACAACAAATGAAGACGAAGAAGACGACGACGATGATGAAAATTGGTATATGTGTGTAAGTGTTGTTTTTGAAGATTTTTTTTCCACAAAAAAAGCTATATATCGTTGTTGTTGTTGTTGTTGTTTGTTATTTGTTCGATAACACAGCAAAAAGAGAAATGAAGAAAAAAAACAGGATCCATTCACAGTGGTGTTGGTGGTGGTGGTGGTGGTAGTGGAAATTGATTTTTTTTTCTTTTAAAAACAGAAGACGAATTTCGAAATAAAATACCAAAAAGAGAATGATGATAATGGGTTCGTTTGTAGTAGTAGCTCCAAAAAAAAAAAAAAATCAATGATGAAATGTGAATGAAAATAAAAAAAAAAAATAACAACAACAACAAAAAATTCAAGTTTCTCTTTCTCACTCATTCAGCTATATATGAATCGAAATGAGAAAGAGAGAGAGACAGAGAGTCATAGGATTTTGGATTTTTTATTCTTTTGTGTTTTGTTGGAACTTGTTTGAATAATGTTGTTGTTGTTGTTGTTGTTGTGGAAGATGTTCATTGATATTATGATGATGATGATGATGATGATGAACGTCATCATCAAGTTCATTTCAATAGAATGGAAATAAAGAACCAAGGATGGATTGTACCTTTATAATTTTTTTTTTTTTGTTATTCGATAAATGAAAAATATATGTATATAATTTGGTAGTGGCACATATATATATATGTGATGTTGTTGTAATTTTTTTTTGGTAGTGGTAAAATTTTGGTTCAAACATCAATTTGCAAACAACAACACTGCAGTTTATGATAACAGAATTTTTTTTGTTGTTGTTGTTGTTGTTGTTGTCAGGTCGTCCAAATCAGAATTATATATTCTAGCTACTACCACATTTTTTTCTGAATTTTATTCTGGATCTGGATCATTTTTATTTTTCTGAAATTTTTTTTTTTTTTTTTGGTTACCAGGTATTATATAGAATTTGTGGCCATTTCAAATGATGGTATTCAATTTCGATAGTAGTAGTGGCAACTCGACGACAATGAATTAATTGTGTTTTTCTTTTTGTTCACAATCTATCGATACAAAATAAAATTTACGAATGAAACATAAGACACACACACACACACACGAGGAGATTATTCTATCCATTCATTCATCCATGTCTAATCATGTCATTCAAAAAAAAAAAAAAATTTAAATGATCATCGACCAATCGACCAATTTAAATGTCTTGACCATTAATGTATATCTTTGGCTAGTGCTGCTAGTTTTGAACATTTAATCCATCTACATACACACACACAAAGCGAAGAAAAAAAAACAGCTGAGTTGTGTACTAGTGGACGAAAAAATATATCCTTTTAATGCAGAACTGGTAGTGGTAGTGTATTGTGTGTGTGTGTGTGTGTGTGTTTTGAAACATATTGACCAACAGACAAACAAAATTGTGCAGAATAATAAATCAGCACAATTTGTGAATGATGAGAATTTTCATTCATTGAACAATTTACCAATTCAATTATTTTAGAGTTCAAGTTCATGAACTTTGGCCACACACACACACACACACATACATGCACACCTCAACAGACAGACAAATTATTTTCATGTTTTTTTTTTGTGTTTCATTCATATAAAAATACCAGGCCGCAGAGAGAGATAGAGAAGACAAAAGACTTTGTGGCCCATTTACAACCATGACCCTTGAACCAGAGACAAAAAAAAATCAACACTGGCCATAATCAAACAACACACCTTTAGGAATGTACAAACATTTGGATCACGAATCATATATGATCTTTGACCCTTGGGCAAAGCGAAAAAAAATTCAAACAACCAAAAAAAAAAACATTCACATAGAAAGGATATTTGGATCATTTGATTTGATGATTTAATCAAACATGTGTGTGTGTGTGTGTATGTATCAAGCATCAAGTCTTGTGATTAGAACAAATTTTTCTTATTATTCTTCAATCATGCTACATTCGATGATTATGTTCATCAACGATCGAGGTCGTTGAATATAAACCAAAAAAAAAAATTGTTGAATTGAAAATAATGGTGGTAAGAAAACGAAAACGAAAAAAACAACCCACAAGCCAATAATAATAAACACCATATAATATAGAAATCTTTGAATTTTGTCATGTGATTTTTTTTTGTTTTAATATGTGCATGCAATGTTTGTACTTGTGTATTGATAGACATCATCATACAAAAAACACAAACACAAAATTTCTGCTGTGTATTGAAAGCGAGAAATGACGCCTAATGATGATGATCATCATGTGTTTTTTTTCTGTGTTTTGTTTTTGCATCAATCCAATCAACGAACTTGGTATTATCCTGGTTTTTTTTTTGTTTTGATTTTTTTTTCTTCATCATCATCGTTGTCGTAGCAGCATTAGTAGTAATGGTGGATGTTGAAATTGGATCTTTTCTGTTTCAGTAATCAGCGAAAATTGATTTAAAAAAAATGAGCTTAAAACGAAACAGAATAATCTGGAAATGGGCATTGTTTTTTTTTTGTATTTTTCTGGACGAATGATTGGTTCATGATGTTTTCATCATCATCATCATCATCATTACCGGAAATTTGATTTTTTTTTTTTTTTGTTGGTTTTGTTTTGTATTCTCGCTACTGCTTATCAACTAAATATGGTTTCTCTCTTTCTCTTTCAACGATAATAATAATAATAATCCACATGCTGTTGTCAAGATTATCGACATTTTTTTTTTTTTTTTGGTTCTTTTTGTTTTCAAAATTGAAAATTTCGCTGTTTGTATACGGATTTTCCAGTTTCTTTTTGTGTATGTGTGGATTTAGTAGTAGATGTTTTATATTCGAAAAAAAATTGTCACATGAGCAAGAAAAAAAAAGAATGATTTTTTCGTCACATCAATGATGATGATGATGAATTATACAGATATATAAACCATATATATGACACATGTTTTCTTTTGTTTTGTTTTTTTTTCTTACGACAAATCATCCCATACAAACAGATAAACAAAAAAAAAACACACCACATGCCCAGATTCCAAGAATTTTAATGATTTGCAATACATGTAGGTTTGTCCATGTGTCCATGTTCATGTCCACTGGAAAAGCAAACAAACGAAAAAAAATTCCAAAGAATTTAATTTCAAAAACCAAATACCGTTTGTTTGTTTGTTTGAAATTTCAATTTAAAAAAATTTTTCTTCCCTGGAATTTTTTTTATTTTTTTTTTTTTTTTGGCTTTTCAATTTCTGTTTCTGATTTTTTTCTTGTTTTACCAATTTAAACAAATCGAATCGATGATTTTGGATCTGGTTCTAGGTAAATTTCTATTTTCTTCGCAAACATTTTCAATTTCATCGGAAATTGCCCAGGCTAGAAGTAATTTTTATTTGTCATTCGATTCAGTTTGTTGTTGTTCTTGTTGTTGTTGTTGCAACACACATAAATGATTAATGAATGAATGAATGAAATCCAGAATCCAGAATCTGTTTTCATTATTCTTGTTAATTGTGATTATTTCAATAATCATCATCATCATCATTATTGAAATAAATGAGAAAAAAAAAGTTTTCACACACACACATGAATAATTAAACACTAAATAATCGAAGAAAAAAAAATTCTTCGATTCTACCAAAAAAAAAACTTTTCATATGGTGAAAATTCTGTTTTTTCACAAGAATTCATTCATTTACGTAATCTAATTATGATGAATACACACACACGACAAAAAGGTGGATTTTTTTTTATTTTTATTTTTATTCAAAGTTCATCTGTGTCCATCAAAATTGTTTTCGTATGTCATGTCTCTGTTTTGTTTGTATGTAATCCCATAGGCCAGAGACAGGTGCTTGAAAAAAATTAAAAAAAAAAATGAACTACATCAACAATGTAATGGTCGAAAATTAAAATGAAAAATCGTGAGGCATCACACACACACACACACACATTTTATTCATTCGTTCATTTCTCTCATTTTTTTTCCTCATTCATTTTTCCATCTATAAAGATCATATCTCGATGACCGAAGCAAAAAAAAAAAAAGAAGATCCTGTTGTTTGTTGTCCACCACCACCACCACCACCATCGTCATCATTTGAACAAGAAGGAAAAAAAATACAGGAAGCAACAATGATGATTGTGTTGAATATGCGAAACAATCGAAAATTTAAAAATTTCACGAATTTTTTTTTTGTTTGAATTCCATGGTTTTCGATGAATTTTTCATTTTTTTAATGATGTGTAATATTTCGATTTGAAATGTAAATCTCTTTGGACATAAATGATGTGATGATGACATTCTTTCACTCTGTGTGTGTGTGTGTATTATAAACAAAAATCCAGAATTATCCAGTTTCATTCTATGTTTGTTATGTGAGTTTTTTTTTTTTTTTTGCTTTTCAGATTAAATCATCATCATCATCAACAACAACATTAAAATTGATCATCGATTGATTGATCAATCGATCGATCATGATTATGACCAATGAAATTTTAAATTCAAGATCAAATCAATGACCGAAAACAAAACAAAACCAAAACAGAAAAAAAAAATTCAATGACCGTAATTTAGACATTTGTAAAATGGGAGGAGAATAAGAATGAGAATGGGTAGTAGAAAATGTAAAAGAAGAGAGCAAAAAAAAAAAAAGAAAACCAGAAATTCAATTACACCTCATATCAATGACTCATTCACAATCAATAATCATTTATTCTGGCTGTCTGTGTGTGTGTGTGTGTATGCGACTAGAGAATCTAGAAATTCGTGCATAGTACCCGTTTACACACACACACACACACACGAAGAATGAATAATAATTGAACGATACAATACAAGAACAATGAACTTTTGATTTAAATTAAAGTTTTGTTGTTGTTGTTGTTGTTGGTTGAAATCAAATGACAAATTACCTGTGTGTGTGTGTGTAATATAAAATTTCATCTTGATGATGAAACACACACACACACACACAGTGTTAATTGAATGAAATTCGGAATTCATTGTGTGTGTGTGTTTGGTTGTTGTTGCGCAATTCGAACTTTCGGAAGTTCCACTGATGACAAATCAAAAAAAAAAAAATTTTTTTTTTTTTTTGCAGAATCAAAATAAAATGATGCTGCTGCTGCTGCTGCTGTCAGCGATAAACAACAAATGACAACGGAGTTCATTAAACCATTGTGTGCCAAGAAAAAAACCGTTTGTTTTGTAGCCAAATCAAAAAAAAAAAAAAAAAACAGAAGTTACAAATTCTTTATGCGAATTTTTTTTTTTTATTACAACCATTTGGTCCACTCTAATCGCTTGGTTCTGGTGTTTATTATACCGACAGCTATTATGGACTGAAATGAAACGCAAATGATCCATGTTAAAGATTGTGAGAGAGAAAGTCGTACATTTTTGTCATTGTTAACCGGATAACGAATCTTTCGTTTTTTTTTTTTTTTTTTTTTGATGATGTCAATGACTTTTCAACCATCATCGTTTGTGTGTGTGTGTGACATTTTATTGTTTTGAATGAATAAATGAATGGATGGTAATTATAATGAGTGACAAAAAAAAATTTTTTCTTCTTCTTCTTTCCGTTTTCAATTATTGGATGATATCCAGAAATGTTTATGTTTATTTTTATTTATAAAAAAAAAAAATTTGTTGATCAAAAAAAAATGCAAATTTTTTCACATACTCGACCCTGTTGCCATCTGTTGGTTGACGTTCAAAATGATAGGGAAAAATTTCTTTTTTGAAATTTAAAACTTGGCGCCAAAATCAACATGATCATGGTGGTGATTACATTTTTTTTCCCCACAGTTGATTAATGTCCTTCACATTTGTAGAAGGCTACGACAAATTTTTATTTTGTACTGAAAAACGTTTGTTAATCGATTTTCTTCGATCAAAAAAAAAAAAAAAAAAAAAAACGAACTAATGAAAGAGGCAAAGAGAGGGAGAGAACGTGCAAAGATTAATCGAATTGAATAATTTAGATAAATTGAAATTGAAAATTATCAGTGAGAATAAAAATTGATTTTTTTTGATGATAACAAAAAAAAAAATAAGAAAATTCAATCATTGAAACCACCAAAAATAAAACATGATCGATTCAAGTATTTTACATACACACACACATACACACACACACACACATATCGATAATCGATAATGTGATGAATTATAATTACAAGTGAAATGAAAAATTTCATTCGATGATGATAAACGATAATGTTATCGTATTGAATATGTTTTTTTTTCTGCAGCAAAACGTTGTCTGTGTGCGTTCGATTCGATTCAATGTTGAACGTTTTTTTGTTTTCTCTTTTTTTTTTTTTTTTTTTGTTAATTTTTGATCGATGAATATATAAATACAACCACCTTAAAATTCAAGTCAAGTTTGAATTTTCATTTCATTGAAAATTTTTTTCTCTTTTCCTGGCTACCATAATGAATAGTTGTAAATTGTTGACCATCATCGTTGCCATTGTTTTGATTATTCATCAATGTTTGGCAAATGATGATTATTATGTTCATGTCAACACTGGTCTCGGAGAAATTGTTGGCAAACGATTGACCATTGAACAAGTGAATCGTTATGTTGATCAATTTCTCGGTATACCATATGCACAGCCACCAATCGATGAACAACGATTTCGTCGACCACAACCAATTGTTGATGGTTATGATCAAAAACCATTGATGGCTTTAAATTGGCCATCAAATTGTCGTCAAATAGCTGTACCAAAATTTAATGAATATTCTGTCTATTTGAATCAAACATTTCAAGAAGATTGTCTTTATCTAAATATTTGGTCACCATCATCACTTGATAATGCGATGTCATCGAACGATGATCAATGTGATCAACAGAATTGTGATAATCAACAACAACAACAGCAGCAGAAATTACGACCAGTATTTGTATATTTTCATGGTGGATGTTTTCTATATGGTGGTTCTAGTCTACCGCTTTATGATGGCAGAATTTTTGCCGCAATGACCGATGCATTGATTGTAACGGTTAATTTTCGGTAAATTTTTCTTTTCTTACAAATTATCCACTATAGTAATTTACTTTTGATTTTTTTTCAGTTTATCCACTTTTGGTCTTTTATATGCAGATCATATGAATGATGTTAATGGTAATATGGTGTTATGGGATCAAATAATGTCATTACATTGGATTCGTGATAATATCCAACATTTTGGTGGTGATCCCGATCAAATCACCATAGCCGGTAATAGTGCTGGTGGTTGGTCAGTCAGTGCCCATATATTATCACCGATATCACGTGATTTATTCAAACAAGCAATAATAATGTCCGGCAGTGTACAAAGGCAAATAATGACGGCAGAAAAAGCGAAAAAATTCTGGCTTGATAATATTCGCCATACAGAATGTGCCAATGATCAAGATGAAAATATTGATACGGCAATGATTGAATGTTTGATGAAAATGACACCAGAACAATTGGAAATGATTCCATATTATACTGGTAATGGCTGTGAATGTAAGTTTGTATGTGACTGTGTGTGGTTTTTGTTACGTTTTCATTATTTTTTTTTTCTTCACTACAAATCAATGAAGCTTATTTGGTTGTCGATGGTGAATTGATTCCCGAACATCCGGTTGAAATGCTGAGAAAAGGAAATTTTAAAAAAAATTTCAACGTTATCATATCCACTGTTGATGAAGAAACATCTGGTCTACTTCAATTCTTGGCCGGTTATCTAATGGGTGAAGAAATTGGTCAAAAATTTGCCTTTGAAAATGCAGATTCATTATCCACTGATGATGCAATCAAAGTGATTGCAAAATTGTCCGGACAATATGTGACAAAATCCCCTTCATTGGATGATATATCCAAGGTATATTTCAATGGTATCCGTAAAGATGAAGATGAAAATGTATTAAGAAAAATGGTGGGAAAAGCATTCGGTGATGTTTGGTTAGCATGTCCAACAATTGAATTTGGACAAGAAATGGCAAAAAATTCCCATAAAAATGATGATATACGTGTATATCAATTGTATAGTACATTTAAATTGAATGAAAAACCATTCTGTCCAAAATGGGCCGGTACATGTCATATGGATGATTTATTTCCAATGTTTGGCATGCCCATTCAATATCCCGATCATCATCATCAACGTGAACGTGATATTTCCAGAGAATTTCTATCATTATTGCATTCATTTTTACGCTATGGGTATGTGGTTTTTTTTGTCGGATTGAATTTTCATTTGAAAAATTTGTTTTTTTTTTTGTTTTCGGTTATACATGTGTACATCTCCCCAGTCAACCAAATCAATCGGAACAACCAGAATGGAAACCATATTCAATGATTGGCCATGATAATGATCGACAATTAGTAGCACCATCATATGAATTATCAAACGATTATCCAACATATCAAAATTATCATTTAAATCTACATACTGTTCAATGTAAATTCTGGCAAAGACATTATTGATGTGGTTGAAAATGAATAAAAAAAAAATTTTTTTTTTTTTGTTTCTTGTCAAAAATCAAATTTGATCGTCTGTGATTGTTGTTGTTGTTGTTGTTATGTAAAAAACACACACACACACAAAGATTGGATGTAGATGATTAAGAAAATAAATTTTGAATGTCAAATATGTCAACCAGACACACACACGAAAAAAAAACAGATGAACAAATTGTCATGCAAATTGAAATCTAATCACAAATCATGACAATTTAAATGATTAAAAACAAAAATAATAATCGATCGATATATGTGTACCCGGCTACGACAAAACCGATACTATCAAATCGAATCGAATCAATTGATATTGATATTTATCGAACAACAACAAAAAAAATATATAGTTTATATTTAGTTTCTTTTTCGTCTTCAAGATACATTTTAGGCGAGTCTGAAAACAAAAAAAAATTGAATTCAATGATGATGGTGATGGTGATTATTATCAAATCAAGGCTAAATGCACATACATACACACAAATCAAATCGAATGATGAACATGGAAATTTTATTATTGTAGTTGTCGTCGTCGTTGTTGTTGTTGTTACTGTTGTTGTTGTTGTTGTTGTTGTTGCTGTTTTGGTTGGCCACAATTATTATTATTATGATCAATTATAATCAAAAAGTTTTTTTCTTGTTTGTACGTGATTATCATGTCATTTTTGTTGATTTTGTGAACAGTGTATGTCTGGACACTGTAGTGGTTTTTTTTTGGTGATCATTCATTATATAACCGAAATAAAAGCCGAGCCGGTAATTTGATTTTGTTGTGTGTGTATTACCATCATCATTTATTCGAAAAGACATCATCATTTGACAACGGTGTTAATGATGGTTTCGAGAAAATCTTTCATTTTTCTTTTTTCAATATTATCATGTCTTTCATTATTGGAACAAACATTGGCAAATGAAGCCGTTCAAGTTTCAATTGAAAGTGGTAAAATTATCGGTAAACGACAACAAGATGAACAAGGTAGATGGTATGATCAATTTTTGGGCATCCCATACGCAATACCACCAATTGGTCATCGAAGATTTCGTCGTCCTGAACCGATTGAAAAATTGACCAAACAACCATATGAAGCATTAGAATGGCCATCTATTTGTTTACAATCAAATCCATGGGAAAATAGTTCCAGTTATTATAATTTCAATATGGATGAAGATTGTCTTTATATGAATGTTTGGTCACCAAAAGTAGATGTCCATGATGAAAATGAATTACGACCAGTTCTTGTTTATATACATGGTGGTGGTCTTATCATTGGTGGTTCGACCATCAAACATCTGGAAGGTCGTACATTAGCAACAATGGCTGATGTTGTTGTTGTTAATTTCAATTATCGTTTATCAATTTTTGGTCTACTTTATTCGGATGAAGTGGAACATATCAAAGGTAATATGGCATTTTGGGATCAAACATTAGCATTGGAATGGGTACAACAAAATATTCGTTATTTTGGTGGCAATCCAAAACAGGTAACCATTGCTGGTTGTAGTGCTGGATCATGGTCGATTAGTGCACATATTTTATCGCCAATATCAAGAAATTTATATCAAAATGCAATCATGATGTCTGGATCGATACAGAATCAAGTATTATCACGTGAAGATTTTATTGATTTATGGTTAAGACGTATTCGTGCAACTGGCTGTGCTACAGATTCGGATCATTCAATTAGCCAAAAATTGATTGATTGTATAAATCAAATGAATGAAAATGAATTATTAAAAGTGATTGATGCAGATAATTTGATATTCAATGGTTAGTAGCAGAGTAGTTGCTATTGTTGTTGTTTTTTTTGCTACAATTTTTGTTTTTTCATTCATTCAGGTTATACAGTTGTGGATGGAGAATTCCTACCTGATCATCCAATCAAAATGTTACGTGATGGTAATCATAAAAAAGATTTTAGTCTTTTATTATCGACAGATAAAGATGAAGGTTCAGCATTTATGCAAATGTTTTTGACATTATTGAATCGAGTGGATGATGGTCGAAAATTTTCATTTGTAAATCCAGAACCATTAGATTCATTGGATGAAGCTAAAGATTTATTGGCCACAACAATTGAACCATTTTTATCGAAAAAATATCCAGTTCCTACAGAACAGTTAGCAAAAATTTATTTTAATGGTTTAAATCCAAAAACAGATCAACCAGATTTATTAAGACAAACCGTTGGCATTGCATTCGGTGATATGTGGCTAGCATGTCCTACAATTAATTTTGGCCACCATATTAGCCATAATGATGGCCATGCTAATGTTTATCAACTTTATCATTCATATTATCCAATTAAAACTAGTGAATGGTGTCCAAAATGGTCCGGTGCATGTCATGGTGATGATGAATTTCCATTGTTTGGTGATCCAATTCGTCATCCATCTAAATATAATCAACGCGTACGTGATATATCGATGGAATTGATTTCATTTGTACATTCATTCACAAGAAATGGGTAAAATTATTTATTTATTTATTGTGAAAAGAAAAATTTAATAACTTAACTTTTTATTAATCAAAATCAAATAGTCGACCAAATCAAATTGAACAACCAGAATGGCAAAGCTATTTCCATGTAGATGATGGTGAATCATCGCAAAAAGTTGTCGTTGAACCATATTATGAATTATCCAATGAATATCGAACACATCAAAGTTATGGATTGAATTTTAAACAAATTGAATGTAAATTTTGGCAACAATATTATGAATATCATCGTCAATGATGATGATGATGTTATGATTATGATGATGAGATAAAAATTTTTTGTAGTTGATAAATCAATAAAAAAAACAACTTGAACATTGGCCACAATAAAAATAAAATTTTAAAATTTCATTCGAAATTTCAGCATGCGAGTGTAATAAAATATTTTTTTTTTTGGTTCAAAGATGTCAGTCCCGTCGCGTTGGAAACAAACAAACATCTTTTCTCATCATCATCATCATCATTCCAATGTGACAGACAAATCGTCAGTGATTATCATCAATATCATATGTGTTTTCAAGCAAAACAGTTTTTTTTTAATTTCATAAATTTCAATCAATCAATATAAATGGATTATTATTCAATTCATCATCAATATATCATTCTAGCTGTGTTATTATTATGGCCAGTGGCCATTGTTCTGGCACGAACATTCAATGAACCAAAAGAATTGGAATTAAAATCAGTTCATGTTCTAATGCGTCATGGTGATCGTACGCCTACACATTTCTACCCAAATGATCCATTTCAAGATGTGGAAAAATATTGGCCCGAAGGTTTAGGTGAATTAAATGATCGTGGACGTTTACGTATCCATTTTGCTGGTGAATATTATCGTAAAATTTATGATAAATTTTTACGCCAAACAAATGGTTGGCCACAACATTGTTTATCATCACCGGCACATCGTGCACAAGAAACGGCAATATTATTTATGGAAAGTTTTCTTAATGATACAAAAATTGCTTGTGAAATCTATACAGATGGTAAAATGTTATCCACTGGTGAAAAATGTCCCCTTCATGATCGTGTTTGGTTACAACAGATGAATACAAAAATGGTTAAAAATTATCTTGATTCCAAACGAGATTATATTGATTATTTGTCCACAAAAACTGGTCAAGATTATTGGTCCAAAGAATCATATACATTAAGAAATATGGAATTTTTAGCAACAACATTAGAAATAGAACGTGATGAATATCGATTATCAGTACCGGATTGGGTGCAAAATCAAACAATCATTGAACAATTGAATGATATGAAACATCATGCATTCTGGTATGATTGGCAACCACATGAAATACAAAAACTTCGTATTGGATTATTGTTGAACAATATTACTGAACATATTCGTACATTAATGATGATCAATGATGATGATAATGGTGAAAAAAATGATCATCAACGTTTTTTTCTTTATTCAGCACATGATGTTAATCAGGTAATTTTACTTCAATCACTTGGATTATATGAACAAATTGATCGTCAACCACCATCATATAGTTCGGGTATTGTTTTTGAACATTATCAAACCGTATCATCATCTATGACCAAAGAAACAAAACATTTTATACGTATAATTTATCGACAAATTTTAAACAAAAATCCAATCTTACCAAATAATAATCAAACAATGACATTCAATGTTTCCGATCAAATATTAACAATGGATTCTTGTCATTCTTCTAGCCAAATGAAATTCAATAACATTGATGATCATAATGAATTTTGTCCATTTGAAAAATTCATTAAATTTACACAACCATTATTGATAACGAATGAAAATGATTGGTATAATGAATGTTATGAATCGAATCATATTGTTGATCATATTATGGCCAATCAATCGATGATAATTATAACTTTGATATTCACCATTATGATGACCAAATATTATTCTGTAATATAATTATTATTCGATAATAATGTTTTTTTTTTAAATAAAATAAAATTGATTCGATGATTATGGTGAAACAAAAAACACCTGTTAATTTTTTTTTATACATTGATGTTTGCTCACGTTAGATGGCAGTGTTGGTGATTTTTTTATTTTATTTTAGAGAGGCAAGAAATTCGAAATTCAAAAATTCTTATCATTATTCCTTCACTGTTGGATTACTCTAAACACACGTGCTTGACTCAATCAATCCGGTTCCTGAAAATCGAACTTCGAATTGTTGTAGTTGGTCAAATTAGTGTGAAAATTATTTGTATTACAATTCTTTCATATACTACATTAATTGGTGAGCTCATGTGTGTAAAACATGTAACAAATTGTGTTCGCTCGATAAAATGGGAACAAATCATTAAGTTTCCATTTTTTTTGTCTGATAAATTATTGGTAAGTTATCATAATTAAATTTTAATGATATAATAATCAATTACGATTCAATTGATTTTTATTTAGATTGATCAAGAAATTCATTGTATTGTATCCACATACAAAAATAAAATTGATCTGGAAAAAAAAATTCGAAAAATCGTTATACGAACATTGATAACATACAATGTGTATATAACGATATTTTAATTTTCATTTTAATACATGAAGAAAGATGATAATCCGTTCATCAAACCTTTGGACATAAACATATTATTAGATATTAATGATATAATTAATTAATTTTAAAAGGAAAAATTGTTATAGCAATTTTTTCCTATTTTTCTTTCACATAAACAAAGTAATTCCACATCAACTATTGATATTTTGTAATGAAATTATTATTGATATGATATTCACACCATTTCACAAATGAGTGTGGATTCAATATTATATTCAAAAAAAAAAAAAAAAAAAAATTAATAAATTTTTATTTTTTCTATCATAATATATAAATGGTTTTGAATTCATTTTGAATACCAATTTCAGAATCTGGCAGACACTAGATTATGAGTTGATTCTTTGAGGAAGGTAAATTTTTAGGAGTTAAGTATTTTAGTAGGCAATTTCGTTTAACCCTAAAGTTTGCCTACATGTTGCTCTGCCTAAGTGTTAATTGAAAAAATTATGATAATAACGACGTCGATGATGATGATGATGATGATTCGATTGTTATCATACACGTACAATCGATACAATCATAAATCTGTAATGTTTTTATTGTCAATTTTTTTTTTCATTTTTGGTCGATGAATGAACAAAAAAAAACATGTAAAGGCAACAACAACAACAACAAAAAAACTTTCACACTTTATTAGACACACAATTGACACAATTCTTATCTTATGGCCACCACCACCACCATGGTTCAAAAGATTTACGTATGTTCGTGTGTTTTTATGTTTCGACAATCATCGTTTTCACGATTTTTTTTCGTTTAGTCGTCGCGCCTCGTCTCTTTTTCCCCCTCATATAGAACTTTTTTGTTCAATGTAAAATAATAAACTTTCACTTTCACATCATCATTCATTCATTCATTCACGTTTGGAATGCTTGAATGCATCGTTATTCGCCTTACGGCCATCATAATAATGATTATTATCAACATTGAGAGAATGTGAATTTTGAAAAAAAAACATGGATGACCTAGAATCATCATCATCATCATCATCATCGCCACCATTGAATGATAATATCAACATCTATAGATCGTCACAAGTAAGTACAAGACAAAACCAGTCTAGAAACCCTCAATCATATTTAGCTACCGTCAAAACACCTGTTGATAAAATTCAGGTCAAGTGTAACAACAACAAATGGAAAGTGTGTGTGTGTGTGAGAGAGAGAGAGAGACCTTTAACCTTTTTCCTGCCGACCATTTTATATAACAAGCGAAAAAAAATTCAAATTTTTTTAAACTAGAAAACAAAAAAATTTTCAACTTTATTTATTTACATTTACATTTACGGTAATGGTAATGATAATTTTATATGTGATTATATAATGATGATGATAATTTGTGTGTATATATGTGTGTGTGTGTGGGCGTATATGTATGGTTTCACATCTAATGATATAAAATCGATTGATTGAATATTATCGATTTATCCACAATAATGATCAATTTCGATCAATAATAATGAAAAGATGATGATTGATGATTGATCAATTTTCTTGTTGTCTTGTTTGTTGTCCAAACGAACAAAACAAAACAAGAAAACTTCCGTTGATTGTTCCAAACCAATGAAAAAAAAATGTTATGAAAGAAAGAAAAATTAAACAAGATTATGGTATATATAGATTATGTAATGTTTACGTGTGTGTGTGTGTATGTCTGTTTGTTTGTGTGAAATGTAATCCATTTGGATGGATTTTTTTTCTCTATTTATTAATAATAATAATGATCAGGATGATGATGATGATGATGAAAAAAGTGGTAAAAACCAAGCCGATTTTCCGTTGATTTATTATTGTTGTTGTTGTTGTTGGATGATTATTATGAAAATTACACTAAACACACACACATGCACAGTTTAACACAAAACAACAAATCATCAATATAATGTAGGTTTGTTGTTGGTTTCATTTCCTTTTTTTTTCGTTTTTGCTTCCTTCTTTCATTTTCATTTTCATTTTTTTTTTTTAAATCAATTTACTAGATTTTAGCCGTTTGATGAGAGAAAACTCGTTTCATTTCTTCCTGTTTTTCATAATGACGAATAAGAAAAGCATAAACATATGCACATAAAACTATGGCTGATGATGCAAAAAATGATCCAACATCCTCTTTAGATAATTCAGCTATTTCCAACATTAATGCAATTGTCATTAATATTGCATATGTCAATACCAATGGAAAATGTTTACGCCAAACACCAATAACGCCCAACATACAGAATAATATGACCATAATACAAGCAAATATTAATACACGATGATTATTACGAAATTCCGGTTCACCAAGATCACGGCCACTAATCAATACAAATATTGAACCAATTATAACAAGACCATTCGATACAAGTAATATCCATTTTAATATCTTGAATATTGATTCCAATGATGGCATATAATCATTAATATTGATGGCCATTTTTTAGTTTAGTTTTCAAAAACAATGACGACGATATTTTTTTTTTTTTTTGGTGATGCTATGGACAAAAATGATGAGATCTGTTGAGATAATTCGAAGAACAAAAAAATCAAATCAAATCAATCAATCACCAGAACAAACACACACACACACACACGCACAGAAATTTATTTGAAAGACAAAAAAAAAAATTTAAAAAAATTTCAAATTTTTAAAATTTTTATCAATGATGAAAACAAAATGAAACGTTTCACGACAATGATTGCGTTCCGTAAAACTGACTGTAATGTATGTGGTATTTGGCTGAAAACTGAAAATTTTTCTCTTCTCTCTCTCTCTCTCTCTCTCTTTTTTCATTCGTTCGTGGTTCTTTCTCTCTCTCTCTTTTTATATACGATAATGCTGAAAAAAATGTTTCAGATTTTTTTTTCTTCTGATGATTACTTTCTCTCTTTCTGTTTCTCTTATTTTCTCGCTCTTTTCATCACTGCAAATCTTTGCATCAATGTTTATCGATTGCTTGATTTTTATTTTGATCAAATCAAATCAAAATAAAATAAAAAAACTGATAAAAATCGTATTATTAATCACATAATTATCGATTGATTATCAAATATCATTGGTGATTTCATTCATTTGTTTTCACATCACATCATTTCGAATACGTACCTTTTTTTGAAAAAAAATTTTTTTTGTTGTTGTTGCTTTTCTCACTCTCTCTCTTCTTACACGTGTGTTTCAAACGATGATCACTTCTGTGTCTATGATGAGTCAGTGAGCATTTTTGATTTGATTTCGATTTTGTGGATGTTGTTGTTTTCTGCATGCCACACAGAGAAAGAAAAAAAAATCGTCTCAATATCCATCTATCAATAAACAACGTTACCATTCAATTTATATTGGTAACTTTGTTTATTGACTGGATTTTTTTTTTTAGACGATTATTTCTCTCTGTGTTCACTTTTTCTTAGTGGATATATCTTCCATTATCATCATCATCAATGCGTTTAAGTTTGAAAGATGAAAAAAAGGAGGAGTTTTCTTTCGTTTTTTTTTCGAGAGAAAAAAAAATTGCTGATTTTGCAATCATCAAATTCACTGAAAAGAGACAACAACAACAACAACAACAACAGTGACAAACCATAATGATAAGTAAATTTGCTTGCGAATGGCTTTTTTTCCCATTTTTTTTGTTCTCGCTATCTGCAGAGAGAAATGGATTTTTGATTCGAAACTTTTATTTACCATTCAGATTGATTGATTGATTGATTGATGTTCTTAATGATGATGATGATGATAAAGTTATAGTTTTTTTGTTTTGTTTTCAGTAAAATAATAATTGAAACAAATCAAACAAGAATGAAAAAATGTTCAAAGTTCAACAAGTGTCTCAAATGATTGCTTATTTATTCAAGTCATGAGGATAATTTTTTTTTCTCTTGCCTTTACTTATTATCACATTGATCGAAAAAAAACCCATACGGTTTTTTTTGATTATTGTGGTGATGATGAAGAATTTTCATTACAATTGGACATTTTGTATTTTTTTTTTTGGTCTACCTGTTGCTTGATCACTTGTTGCATGCTATGTTATGCTTGCCTGGCTGCCTGTCTACCTACACATGTGACACAAACCTAAATTGAATTTTAAAATTCATTAAAATTAAATTGAATTCAGCAAAAAAAAAAAATTCATTTCATTTCAATTCATCAAAAATTTAATTATTTCTTTTCATTCAATTAGTCAAAATGTCATACATATCATATGACGATTGTTTTTTTTTTTTTTTTTTTTTTTTTTTTTTTTTTTTTTTGGTTGATGATGATTAAGAAGAATAAAACACACGCACACATTTGAGAAAGTGAATGATGAAATTAAATGTACCAGAACGAGAGAAAAAAAAGAAAAAGAAGAAGAACGAATCAAAACAAGAAAATCATACAACAAGTAAACACTGGTTTCATGGAGAAACAAAAAAAAATTTGTGACTTCGAAGCCAAACGCAAACATACAATTGTCTAATTTTGTTTTTTTCCTGTAAAAATCTTTTTGTTTTTTTCCTTCTTCTTCTTTGTTGGATATAAAAAAAACTAAAAACGAACAAAGCAAAAAAAAAAGGACAACAGGATGGTGAGATTATTATTATGATTACCGACGATGACTACGACGACGAAATGACACAGTTATATGAAAATGAAAAAAAAATTTTCTTTGCAACAACAACAACAACAAAAAACGGGACAAATTCATCACCAGAATGATATTATCATCATCATCATCATCATCATGATAATAATATCTTTTCTGTTGTTGTTGTTGTTGAAGACAATTGAGAGAGAGAACGAAAAAAATGGAAAGAAAATTAAGTTTCAAGATGATGATGATGATGATTATTATTATTAACGATAATTATCCACCATTGCCAGCAGCCATCAAGCATTTTTGATCACTTTTTTTTGTGTCCAATTAAATGTTGTTGTTGTTGCTGCTGTTGTTGTTGTTGTTTTTTTTGTCATCATCATTATTTTGGATGGATAGTGATCCGGTCAAATTGTCATAATTTTTTTGTTTTGTTTTACTTACCTTTGTTGTTTGTAGTTTTTTTTTTTTGTAATTAAGGTCGAAATAGCCACACATGATGATGATGATGATGATCTGGGAAGGAGAACAAAACAAAAAGTGAAATGAAACACAAAATCAATTTATGATTGTAAACTATCGACCTGGATATATAATACACACACACACACATCTTTCGATTTGATTTGAAATCAATCCATACACATTTTGTTGTCGGTGATCATTTTTTTCTTTCTTTTTTTTTGATTGATTAATTCCTTATTCAATTAACTTTTATTTGTTTAGACATTGATGATTTTGATTGATTGATTGATCGATTTACTTGTTGATTTGGCTTTCCTTACGAAATTGACTGTTTGAATTTGATTTTATTCGATAGATCAATTGATTAATCATTGATCCGATTTCATTCGTATTGGATATATCAAATTAAAACAAACAAACAAACAAACAATGTTTATCGACACACATAGGCATTAATTTTCGAGGTTAAAATCTCTTTGCAGACAGTGTAAAAAAAATTGAAATTATCAAGTCCATGGACTTTCAATAAAATGATGAGAGATGGATTCTTTTTGAGATGGAGAAAAAACAAACAACAACAACAACAACAACAAACATTTGCACTAGCATCATACGTCATATATGTGTTCATGACCTCATGATGATGATGATGATGGTGATGTGTTCCGCTAATGATGGAAAAAGAAACGTTCGATTTTTTTTTGTTTTATTATTTCTCTCTGAACTGTGACCATCATCATCATCATCATCATCAAAATCAAAACAAAACAAAACAAAAAAAAATGGAACAATTTTTTGTCCAATTCTTGAAGCGATTTTCTCCTTTTCCTCCCTTCACCATCACCATCACCATCACCACCATCGCATTACAATAAAGCGTTGACCTTAATTTATTTTTTCACCTTTTTTACATTCATTCATTCATTCACAATATAATAACTTCTGTTTATTTCAAGAAAAAAAATGTTCTGAATGATACAGCAATAAATGTGTGTGTGTTTGGATTATTCATATTTTTTTCGATCATCATCATCAATGTCATTTTCAATAGCAGAAAAAAAAATTTTTTTTTTTGAAGTTCATGGTATATAGATCCCTTGTGTCGTTTTTTTTTTCATTTCACCATCTCCACTTATTATTCAAATAAAAAATAATGGCCGCATCATTATCGTTTCGTTTCGTTTTATGATGTGAATTTTTTTTCCAAATTTCTTTTTTCCCTCATCATCATCATCATCATCATTATCAAAATGGCACATTAACTCAACATTTGACCAGAAAAAAAACAAACAAACACAATCCATGATGATGATGATGATGTACAACTGTGTGTACCGAGAAAACCAAATTTATGACTACAAAAAAAAAATTGAATGAATGACAATGAAGAGGTCAACAACAACAACAACAACAACGACAAAAAAAACCCAAAAAAAAACGTTTTGATGAACTTTTAACATCTTTTTTTTGTTGAACTTTAAACTTTGTATACTATCAAGTCTAAACAAAGAAACAAAAAAAAATTTCTTTCCATTTTATCATTGTCTGTGTTTTTGGTGATTACATCAGAAATAGGAAAAAAAACAACAACAAGACAATCAACACATCATCATCATCATCATCATTTTTTTTTGGAACATTTAGCATTTGGTTTTTTTTGTGACAGTGATAAATAAACAGTGACGGAGATAAAGAGAGAGAGAGAGAGAGAGATGGAGAAGAAATGAAATCAAATAACTGAACAGAACGGCTTCATCCATTTCATATCTATAATCTCGTTTTTCGAGTTGCTGCCGATATCTATATCCATCTATCTACTATAATAATAAACTGTCAAGGAAGCTAAATAGTTTTTCATGAAATTGGATGATCCACATGGCTTGATGGTTTTTTTTTCACTGTTTATGTGTGTGTGTGTGTGTTTAAAATGTGTCAAAATGAAAATTTTGTGTGACAACAATGATAATAGTGTGTGTGTGTGTGTGTGTGTGTGTATGGATTCATTTACTGAAAAAGGATTTGTTTGGTACTTTTGAGTGGTGGTAAAAAAAAAATCTGTCACAGATATACAATTATTAGATTAGTGTGGAAAATTTGAGAATCCGGACATGTATTGGATTTATCCGTGGATTTTTTTTTTTGCTTTGCTTTGCATTGGATTGCTGTTACCCAAAAAAAAAAAAAAAAAAAAAAAAATCCGTAGTTTTCATTCGAATTTCATTGCATTTCATTTCATTTCATTTGATTCATCATGGATGATGCTAGTGATTCGAAATGATGATTTATGATGATGATGATGATGATGAAGATGATATCGAATTAAAATGGAATAGAGAAAAAAAAACTGAAATAGAATGTCCAAAATTAGAAATAAATGATTATGATGATGATGATATTCATATCATTGATCCAAAATTGGATGTTAAATGGTCGTAATTTTGAAGATAAGTGTGTGTGTGTGTGTGTTGTCAAAATTGTTTCAATTATATAATAATGGCAACGACAACAACAAAAAAAAAATCGATTGACAATCATCGTTATTATGAACAATTTGAAAATTTGAATTTGATTCGATTTTTTTTTCTATTTATATACAACAACAACAACAACAACAATAAAAGAAACAAAATTCAAATATCAAAAAAAATGGCATCCATAGCGACATCTGTTGTTGGTGGATGGAATTTTTTTTTCATATTTTTAAATTTTAAAATTTTTTTTTTGTTACCATCCATTTTAATCATTTTTTATTATTATTATTGCGAACAAAATTACTGGCAGTTTGTTTTATCATCCATAATGATGATGAATCATTGATTGTCATGATTGAAAGCTGCTCAATAATGGTTGGTGGTGGTCATTTTTTCTTGCATTTTTCCTGCGCAAAATTTCCTATTTTTTTCAATTTAAAATGACAAATATTTCCGCATTTTAAAAATCTGAAATTGTGTGCGTGTGTGTGTGTGTGTGTGTGTGCGAAAAAAATCATTACAAATCAATTACAACGATTCGAAACAATTATCATTAAAAAAGGGTTTAATGAGCATTTTTTCTGGTGAAATGACAAACATACACACACACACACACGCAGCAAACGCGACTGACAAATCATTTTTCATTACAAATTGCACAGCACTTAAATTAAACTGAGCTTTTTGACCTGTTGTTGTTGTTGTTGTTGAATTTGAATGGGGCAAAAAAAAATAATGTCCAGGTATCATTTGTTTGTTTATTGTAATGAAAATCGGTCACCGGAAAAGAAAATAAATCCGACCATATATATATTCATACAAAAATGTGACAACAACGTTTAAATAACGTGTGTGTGTGTGTATTTGGATAAATCTAAATTACCAAATGAAAATGGACAATGAAATAGATAATGAATTGTAATGAGAGATGAAATGGAATAGAAAGAAGAAAATTTTCATTTTTTTTTTAAAAATTTTGAAAATAGAAATCGGAAATCTCAAAACAACAACAACGACAGCGACAACACAATGAGCTTAATGATATTTTTTTTATTATTATCATTATTATATAATAATCAATCAAGCGACACTACTTTTTTTCTGTTGTATTTAATGTTCATTTTATTCATTCCATTTTCATTCGTTTTAAAATTTACACAATCATTTTATTTTCATTCCAAAGACACAACACAATGAATTGAATTGGTGGCATGGAAAAAAAACCGAGAAAACGCGAGAAAGTAAATAAATCGAGCCAGTTTTTCGCCATTTTTTTTTCGTTTTGCCTTTTTCATTGGATTATTGATGGAAAATCATCATCATCATTTGTTGATCTATTAATACACATACACACACACATATGATAATCATGGTGTTAATTAGAATAAAATGGCTGAATATAATCAAATGAAAATGAAAGTCATTATTGAATCGATTGATTCAAATTGATTTCATTTCATTTCATTTCATTCCATTTTTTTAATAATTCAAAATCATCATTCATTCATCTGTTTGTTTGAAAAATGAACATCCAAAATTGTCGAAATATTTTGGTGGATCAAAATGGAACAACTATGTATCTTTTTCTTTTGTGTATTTTATTTTTTTTTTCGTTGAAAATATTTTTAGATCCAAAAAAAGCAAAAAAAAAAAAAAATTACACACTGAGATTATGTATATAATTGTTAAATATATTGGATAAAATCTTTCTATAGAAAGTTATTAATATCCATTTTTTTGTTTTGTTTTGTTTTCGAATGAAAATCCATATAATACGTAATTATCATCATCGTCATTATAATTAACCGTTTGCCGATAATTATCATTATATCTTATTAAAAGTAACAGCAGATGATTCGGTTGAATAGATTCAAATGTGATTTACCGGATCTTTCGTTTTTATTTTCGTTCACTAAAACTTTTGTTTCGATGATGATGATGATCATCATCATTATCACCATCACCATTATCATCGTTAGTGACGTTCATATTTAATAATTTGTCGTTTTTGTTTTGCTCTTCTTCACCCGGTTTTCTATACAATTCCATCATCCTGAAGGTTTTTTTTTCTTGTCTGCAAACAATTATCGTCGTCATCTACTCAACCAATATTCAAACGAAGCGACGAAATAATTATTTGCACCAATTGTTTAATGCCATCGTGCCATATTCATCATGATTTATAAATCACTAATACTGCAACGGTGTAAATATGAAACTTGTGCAATAATTATCGACTTTAACCGAGCGTTTTTTTTCTAAAGATTAAACGCCAAAGAAAAAGAACAAAAAAAAAATCCAACAATTCAACACACGATGGTGGTGATAAAAATAACAACGATGAAAAAATTTTTTTTTTTTTTTTTTTTTGGTTGACAAAGTTTTTTTTTTTGTTTGTTTCGGCTGTAAATATATATTGTATTGATGGATTCAATCCAAGCAATAATCGATCATCCACTGTTCATCATCAATGATCGAACGAATCGTTTATTTTGTACGACAAAATCTAGTTTAGTAATCATTTAGTAAGTCATCGTCATCGTCATTATGTTTATGGATTTTTTTTTTCACTGAAAATTTTTTTTTTTTTCACTCTCAATTAGAAACAACAAAAAAAAGGTCATGATAATTTGTAAAAAAAAAAAAATGTACACATTGTTTATCTGTTTGCTTACCTGAAACAAAATGAAAACAAAAAAAAATTAATATCCAACGTTTGGTGTAGCGAAACGAATATGGTAATAATCGTCATATAATAATAATAATTGTAATATATATGGAACAAATTTTTTTTTTCACGCAGAAAAAAAATGATCTGATCTATGAACAATACAATTTCTCCAGTGTCTCCAGTTAAATGCCATTGTGTGTGTGTGTGTGTGTGCATAATTGGTCAGTCCAGTTTTTTGATCAAAAATTTTATTTCAACATTATCGTCAGAAAAAAAAAGCTGACCATTGATTGAATCAAATAATTTTTGACTTTATAGCATGGAAAAGTGTTTTTTTTCTGGTTCGAGGTCAAACTGATTTTTTTTCACCATTAATGACAACGACAAAATTGGTGTAATGATGAAATTCTTGGTGGTGGAAAAAAATTTTTTAGACAGGCCATTGCAATTTGGATTTGAAACCTGAAAAAATCTAATTTGATCTAATTTTACATTTTTTTTTTTTTTGATTGATTGAATCGAAATCGATCCATCAAAGAGAATTTTACAAAAAATAAAAATATCGATGCTATGCTTATTTTATTATTATTATTATTATTCATTTCAAAATTGCAAATCAATCACTGATTGAAAACATCATTTGATTGTCCCAGATTCATTTACCTATTCATTGCATCAATTTTAAACAAAATAAATATATTGATTGATTGATTGATCGATGAATAATAATATCGATGACTATGACAACAATGACGACAATGACGACAAAATGAAAAGAAAATTCATTTCCTATTATTATCATCTTAATTTTTTTACCTGGGTATAAATAGATCAAATTCAATCGTTTTTTTTGTGACACAAACGTGCTCACTCACACACACACACAATGATTTTAATAGCTGTACAAATCATCAATCTATCGAATTGATCAATCATTTGTCATTTGTTTGTATCATCATCAAATCCGAATGAATGAATGAATGAATCGATTGATTCGAATCAAATGAATCAACGAAATGAATTATCTATTGATGAATTTGGAGAAAAAAAAATTTTCATCTCCATTTGTATTCAAAGAATTGGTAGATTTTTTTTTTTTTTTGAAAATGGATTCTTTCACTATGAAATTCCATTGTTAATTTAAATCAATTCACAAGTTGTGTGTGATTAACGCATGCGTGTATGTGTGTGTGTGTGTGTGTGAAGAAGAAAAAGTAACAAAAAAAACAACAACAACAATAACAAAATCAATCGATTGGAAAATGATCACGATGATGACAAGAACAGAAAAAAAATGTTTGAAATCACACACACAATTGAAATCTCTTCAAAAAACAGAAAAAAAATTTCCAATCTCGCTATTTGTTGTTGTTGTTGTTGGTTGCTCTTTTTTTTTCTTTCTTTTACTGAGCTAGAAATATTTATTACAATGATGATGATGATGATGATGAACGACTTTCGATGATGAATCTGTCTAAGTTGCCGTTATTATTTTGTACACCATTTTTGATTCAAATGGAGATATACAATTAGCGATCAAAAAAAAAAAGTAAAAAATAAAAAGTAAAAAGAGAGAACAAGAAAATCTGTTTCTGGATTGAATTTTTTGTTTTCTTTTCGTTTCTTTTCTATTTGCTGAGAATTGAATTATATTTTTTTCCCACTGGTGAGTTAGTGAAAAAGTAAGAGAAAAATATGGGTGAACAAGGTGGTATATATAAAAAGGAAATTGAATGAACAATTATTATTTATCATTTGAAAGTTGTTGTTTGTTGTTGTTTTTTATTGCGGAAAAACCCAAACCAAAAAATTTTGCCTTTTTTTCTTCGTGTGTTTTGTTTTATATTTTTTTTACCATTCTCGCTACTATACCTGAATCGCCGGTGTGTGTGTAAACGTGTGTGTGTGTATGCAAGTGTGAATGTAGTCGGTTATAGGTGTTTGTGTTTTTGTGTGTGAGTGTGCGTGTGTGTGTAGGTCTGTTTTTTTTTTTATTCCAGAATTCCATCAAGAATCAAGAATTTCAATATGAAGAAAATTGAAATTTATCGTTGTCGTACTCATAATAATCAACTTCATCATCGTCATGATTTATCAATGAAATTTATAACCATCATGATTGTCATCATTACAATGATAATGATGATGATGATGACCGTATCGGCTGAACCACAAGAGAAAAAAGGTCTATTTTCACAGATGAATAATTGGTTCGCTAAATTACGTGGTAATAAAGATCAAAATAATCAACAGAATCAACAGGATGATCAGAAAAAAGATGAGAAAAAAGAAGATGTAACAACGATACGTCCACCAATGCCAATGGGACCAGCTGCAATGTATCCACCGATGCCAATGTATGGTATGGCAGCTGGACCTGCATTTGGTCCACCATTTGCTGGTATGGTTTCCGGTGGACCACCAATGTTTCATAGTCCAATGACAGCAATGTCTACACATCAATTTGCTGCACATCATCATCCACCAGCACCACCACCACCAAGACATATGATGCATGTTGGTCCATCACATACACATGGTTTTGGTCCATTTATTGGTGGTTCTGGTGGGCCAATATTTTCACCATATTCACAGCCATCACATCTTATGCCGTAAGTGAATTTTTTTTTTGAATCAACACACCTTTGTTCCTATCTTTTCCAGTTGAATCAAACATTGTCACACACACAATAAATAATAATATATATATCGTGACCAATGAAAAAAAAATATAAATAACACGCACGAATAAAGGAAAAAAAAATGTTCACAATGAAATTATTTAATTTTTTTTACACCGATTACACAATCACAATCAATCTCAATTTTAATCATATTGCATACATTGATATATAGCAAACAAACAAACAAACAAACAGATGAACAACAACCAAAAGAAAATGATTTCAAGTTGACAATCTAATATCAAACACATACACACATATACACGAACGAACAGATTTTCCATCTATTTTTGGGTTTTCATACAATTTTTTTTTCTGTACATTTTCAATTTCATTCATTCATTCATTCATTCATTCAACAAACTTTCAAGTTTTGTGTGTGTGTGTCTGTTTTTTATTTTTTATTTTTTTTTCAACAATCGGGTTATGGTTTTGGGCTAAAATTTCTGTTGTTTTGTTGTCGTTGTCTTCGTTGTTGTTGTTGTTGTTGTTGTTGTTAATGTTCATTTCAATTAGGTGCAAATATAACGTACAATACCCGAACACACATGCACACACACACACACGTCAACAACAGCAGCAGCAGCAGCAGCAGAAAAAAAATAACAGTAAGATTCGGGAATAATCAGAGCAAGACAATTTTCAATTTTTTTTTTTTTTTGCTCAAATACAACAATACCCTATACATCATCAGTATTGTGTTTTGTAGTTTTGCCCATTGCTTCTCTGCTGATGATGATGGATAGTGTTTCCATTTTCATTCATTGATTCAGACAACAACGACAACGAAGACGAAAAAGAAAACGAGAAATGAAATGAAATGAAAAAATTTGATTCAAACAATTCAATCTATCTATATTGATTATATTGTTGTTATATAATCAATATATATATACCAGACACACACACACACCTGAAGCTATATAGATAGATATGATTGATCATCAATATAATCAATTTTGAAGCTAAAAATTAATTTCATCTTAATAAAAAAAAACACATGAAAAATATGAATCAGTATATGGCCGTGTGGTGTTATTCCAGGAAGTAGGTTTTTTTTTATTTTCTCTCTCGTCTGGAAAATTAGTTCCTCAAATTATAGTAGATTTTTTTATATTTATTTATTATTATTATCGATTACTGGATTGTGTGAGAAAGGAAAAAAAATTGATTCAATTCATCCGGGTTTTGTTTTTTATTTTTTGTTTGTTGTTGATTGGAAAATTAATTTTTTTGAAAAAAAAATTTTTGTTTCCAAACGATAGATGGCGATATGTTTGTTAATTTTTTTTTCATTTTAATTTTTTAAATTAATTTTCTGATTTTTTTTTCTTATCCATTTCTTATATATCTATATATAGCATTCATAATGATTTTGGTGATACATATGGTTCATATGGTGGTCCATATTCAAGTGAACCAAATGATCCAACTGAAACATTCCAAGGTGGTGGTCCAATGTTAGGTGGTGGTGGTGGTGGTCCCGGTGGACATCCACATCACCATCATCATCATCATCATCATCTTTCTGGTTCAAATGCCGATTCAATGAGCGATTCGGCTCCTGGTTCATCTAGCTATGATGATCAATACAATAAATGATGATCGATAATGGATAAAAAAATTGAAACACAAATCAATAAACACACACACACAAAACAAAAATACATCTTTATTCAATCACCTCGATTTTTCAAAAAAAAAAAAAATGTTCAAATCTTCACCAAATTCAACAATCAACAACAAAAAAAATCTGAAATTCTTGATCAATTTAATTTCTATTTCTATGCTCACATTTAGTCATCGTATCACCACACACACATTTATATCCTCATCATCATCATCATCATCATCATCATCATATTCATCTTTATCATCATTTTACACTGACCACAAAAAACTAAAATTTAGAAAAATTTTCTAGAATTTTTTTTATCATTATTATTCCCAAAAACAACCAAAAAAAAAAATTTCCGGAAAATTTTCCCCAAATTTTTTCCATTATATTATTATTATTATAAAACACAACAAACAAGAAAAACATTTGCCATATAGAAATTTTTTTTCTCTTTTTCTCTCTTTTTTTGAATTTCAATTTTTTCCACTTTTTCATCCACAGTATTTGCTTGTTTGTTCGTTTGTTTGTTTGCTTTTTTTTCATTTGGCTTGCTCGCTTACTTGCTCGCCTGATTCCGCTTACTAAATCCATATATATTAACATTTAGATAGTCAAAACAATTTTTTTTCCATTCATCCACTCATTCATTTTCTCTGTTTCATTTTCATTTCAATTCAAATTCATTCATTCATTCATTTTCTTTAAATTTTTTTTTCTCATATTCCACATTAATTTCATTCCATTTTTTCTTTGTTTTTCTGTGAATTCCTGATTCTTTGAATTTTTAATTTCTTTTCTTCACATCAACACACACACACACAAGCCACAAAATTGATTTTTTTTTTATTTTCATAAAATTTGTTTCCAAAAATCTAACTAACTAGAAAAAAACCAAGAAAAATTAACCCAGTTCTGATGATCTCTCTCTCTCTCTCTCTTTCTATCCAATTTCACTTTTCTTTTGTTGTGCAGAATGTTTTCTTTACTAAAAAAAATTCAAAATTCTTCAATTCACCAAAACAATTGTTTAATTGAAACTACAATTTTACCGTTTTTCTAACATCAAATTTTGATAATTCTTTTTAAAATTCAAAATTCTGTATTTTTAAAATTCTAAATTCTTGTTTTTTTCACTAGAAATTTTTCACTAAAAAAACATACACACACACACACACAAATCAAACAAAAATGATTCATTTGGATTTTTTTTTCCTAAAAATTTTCCTGAAAATTCATCATCATTATCATCATCATAATTGTCTGTGTAGCTTATTAATAATAATAAAATAAAATTCATTTCGTTCTCCAAGAGTTTTTTTTTCTTTATTACATTCAATCTAATGATCTGAAAATTTTCCATTTTTGTTTTCTGGTGGTACCAATTTGTTTTTTATTTTTTTTTGTTGCCTGATAATTACTTTGAATGAATTCTTCAATTCAATTATCCAAAAAAGTTGATTTTGATTCTGTTCTGCTTACATGGAATGACATTTTTTTTCTCCCAATCAATTTTATCGCCTTGTTCTCAATGATGTGCTTACTAATGATGAAATCAATTTACTGATTAACGTGATCAAGTTTTATTTTTTTGGGCAAAGTTTTTTTTTTACAACAAGATTGATCGAAATCTCTATCGATCGATCGATTCTGTTTTCATTTTTATTTTCAATTCCTACGCACTATTCAAGATTCGTTTATGTGTTTGAAGAAAATAAAAAAAAAAAGATGTCTAAATCTGATGAATGATTATGATGATGATGATGACGATGCAATTTGGTGTCAACATTTAGAATTTTTCATTGTGTAAATAATAAATATATATATCTCAATTGGGAATCTGTTTTTTCCAACTAATCAATCACTTGATTGAAATTCGTTGGAATTCGTTTTTTTTTATTGAAAATAAAAATATCTGTCACCGACACTCGCTACTCATCATGTTGAATTTTATTTATCGATCCATCACATTTTAATCGATCACAACGGAAATAGAATTCAGTATAATCAGGATTACAGTTTTTGTTGTTGTTGTTGTTGTTGTTGTTTTTTGAAATTGAAACAACACAATGTTTCTGAAATAAAGTGGCAAATAACAAATTTTTTTATTTGAAAATTTATGGCTGAAATTTATTCAATTTTTGAACAATCAATAGTCTCTTTAATTGACCGATTGGTAATAGGTATTATTGGATTTGTTGTTTGTTTTGGTGATTGTGGTGGTTGTTGTTGTTGTTGTAATTGTTGTTGCTGTTGTTGTTGTTGTTGCTGTTGCAGTTGCAGTTGTTGTGGTGGTGTTGTTGTTGTTGTTGTTGCGGTTGTAATTGTATTTTATGCGTTTCATATTGTTGCTGTTGTTGTTGTTGTTGAGAAAAATCATCAGCATCCCGATAACGTGGTTCAGTGGCCACAAAAAAATCATCAAAATAACTATAAAGATATTCAAATGTTGGCCGTTTTTCTGGATCCTTTTCCCAACATTGTAACATTATTTGATATAAAGAATTTGGACAATCAACATTTTTTGGTTTAGGCATTCGATAACCACGATCCACTTGTTCCAATACATCACGATTACTCATACCGGGATATGGTACCTGTCCTTTGGTTATTAATTCATATAACAGTATACCAAATGACCATACATCAGATTTGCTTGTAAATTTTCCTTTACTAGCCGCTTCTGGTGCTGTCCATTTTATTGGAAATTTTGCACCAACTTGTGCAATATAATAATCTTCTTCAATAATTCTAGCCAAACCAAAATCGGCAACTTTCACAACACGATTATCACCAACCAAACAATTACGTGCAGCCAGATCACGATGAACTAGTTTTACTTTTTCCAAATATGCCATACCGGATGCAATCTGTGATGACATATCAATCAAATCGATTATCGTTAATGATGATGATTCCGGATGATCACGTAAATAATTCAATAATGATCCTTTTGACATGTATTCCGTAACGATCAATAATGGTTGTGCTGTTTGTTTGTTTGTTTGTTTGTTTTTTAAAAGGTTAATTTACATGAATACAAACAAAAATAAAACTCACACTTACCAGTTGAACAAACACCATATAATGGTACTAATTTTTCATGACGATAACGACGCATTATTGCCGCTTCCTGCAGAAATGCCGATACAGACATTGAACCAGGTTTCAATGTTTTTATTGCAACTTGTGTTTGGCCACGATAAAGGCCATAGAAAACTTTACCAAAATTACCGGAACCAAGTTCACGTATAAGTCGTAGGTCACGACGATCAATTTCATCCGATCGTACGGATGGTCCAACAACAGCACGTGCCACTTTTGGACATGATTTCGTAAGACGAAAACATAGCCCATTACTGGCCATTGAATAATGTTCAACTAGGTCCTGTAATTTTAAAAATGAACGTCTTGATGTAATGAAAAAATCACCATTCGATTTGGTTTGAATTTTATAATGTTTAACATGATTCAATTTCATTGCATCAAAATCTCGAACCGAAAGCGAGAAGCATCCTATGTGTTACACATAAATGAAATAATATTCGATTTTTTTTTCGTTCATCAGAAAAAATAATTTCATTCATTCATTCATTGAATATTCACCTGGATCTTGTTCACTATTACGAATTAAAAATGTACCACGTGGATAATCACCAAATAATAATAAACGTTCAGCTTCACGACGTGATATTTTTGAAAAAAACCATTCTTCCGTTTCAATTACATTCGATACGACAAAATTCATCGGTATATAACCTTTACGTTCTGGTTGTGTTAGTTTATATGCTAGCCACCAATCCGGTTCTGTATCATCCAATATGACTAATTTTTCATTCTTTTCAAATGATAATTCACCTTCATCACGACTTTCATATGCATATAATGCTATAACAATTTTTTGACTATTCTGTTGCTGTTGTTGTTGTTGTTGTTGTTGATGTTGATGTTGTTGTTGTTGTTGCTGTTGTTGATGATTATGATGTGAATGATGAATATGATTATATGATGAAATTGATGTGTTTGCGTTGTTGTTGTTGGTGGTTGCGGTAACATTGTGATTGGTTACATTATTCATTGGTGTCGGTAATGTACGATTATGTGAAAATCCAATGGATTCTTTACGGCCATTCAATAATGGCGCTGCAGATGATGATGATGATGAATTCGCTGTTGCCGCTGATGATGATGATGATGATGATGATGATGAATTTAAATTTGTAATTGCTGAAAATATTGATTTCTTATTACTACCTGATAATTTATTCGAACCACTTGTTGTTGTTGTCGTTGTCGCTGTTGTTGTTGTTGTTGCTGTTTTATTTGATTCACATATAGAATTTTTATTATTTATCATTGAAATTGAATTTGTACGATTTGATGTTGCTTTTAGATATGGATTCTGTTGTTGTTGCGAATGCGATTGCGGTTGTTGTTGTTGTTGTTGTTGTTTTTCATCATTTTGTTGCTGTTGTTGATTTGAATCCATATCATTTGTAGTTATAATTAATTGTTGTTGTTGTTGTTGTTGCGATTGTTGCGATTGTTGTTGTTCTGATTGTTGATTATTAATATTATTCGGTATTGTTGGCAATGGTTTTTTTGGATGTTTTATCGGTTTGGGTGATATACAGCCCATTTTTGATATTAATTTAAACATTTTTGTTGTGGTTGTTGTTGTTGATTTATCAATTATCGATTTTGATTATCACCGTTGATTATTTCAAACACTCAACAAACATATCAACAAAATGGTTATAAAATTATTATTTAAAACTTTGGATTCCCTATGATGATGATCAGATTTTTTTTTTGTTTTGACATTTAATTTGGGTGTGTGCGTGTGTTGGATTTTGATTCTCATCAACGCATTATGAATGACGAATTACAACAACAACCACCATTATGATGATGATGATGACGAAGACGATTCATTATCATCATTAGAAAACGAAACAAAAAAAAATGCCAATGTCAAACAAACAAAAACAACCAAAAACAGGATATGATTTGATAATGTCAAAAATCAAAATTGACAATTGACGAATATTTAATATTGAAATAATGGCAGAACAACAACAACCACAACAACAACATGACAAAAATTTAAATCGGAACCACAATCATCACCATCATCATATACAAATTAACATTGAATAATTGAAAATTTCATCAATGAAATTTTCAATTCAATCAATCAATTGATCTAGAACGCAATAGACAAAACATACAGATGATGATGTTTGATGTTGTTGAAACGAAATCAAAAATATACCATCATGGCCGTCCGTCCATGGTCGAAATGAACAAACGAACAAACACAAATATCAACAACAACAACAACAACATTTGGAAAAAAATTTTCCAACGAAATATCTGGGGCAATTTTGTCGGTTTATTTATTTTTTCCAACAACAACAACAACAACAACAACAAAAAATCCATCCCTCTTTTTTTTGGCTATTGATTTAACGTGATTTTTGTTTTCTCTTCATTATTTATCTTTAAAACCGGAAATCAGGTTTCCTTCCTGGTCTACACATCGTCATGTTGTTGTGGTCGCCACCATCGCCAAACAAAAACATGTACATATGCTAACAAAAAACATTGAGCACCACATTCATCATCATCATCATCATCAGATTTTGGTGTTGTGGTTACTATTCATCATATTTAAAAAAAAAATAAAAAAAAATTTCAATCCAAAATTCTATAAATTTCCGGTATAACTAGAATAAAATGTTCCACTGATGATGTATTTGGATGTTTCATTTTTTTATTTTTTTTTCTATTAAAGAATCCATCACCAAACCAAAACATTGATCGATTAATCGATCGATCCATCAATCAATATGAGTTTATTAGCCAATCATCCGGCCATTATTCAAACCACCACCACCACCGCCAACCAACCAAAATGAGGATGATGATGAAACCAAAACTTAAAAATGGAATGGGTTTATTTTCCATGTTTTTTTTTTAAATTTTTTTTTTTTGGCCACAATGTTGTAAACGGAACTTACAAACTTACAAACAGTTGTGTGTGTGTTTTTTTTAACGGGAAAAATGAAAAAACAAACAAAAAAAACTTTCTAATGTTCTGAGTGGATGACGACAGTAATTTAGTTGAAAAAAAATAAATTCGACTTCCGTTACTGTTGTTGTTATTGTTATTGCTGCTGCTGCTGCTTTTGGTCAATCTCACAAAACAAAACAAAAAAAAACACATCGGTCAATGGTCGATTTCGTTTCGTTTCGTTCGATCATCATCATAATCATTAAAAAAAAATTGTGCAACATTTAAAAATATTTCATGACATGCAAACAAAAGATCAGTAAATATATATGGTGATATTAATTTGCAAAAGTAAAAAAAAAACACAGGCAAACAATTGAAAAAATTCAAATGAATAATTAGTTTCAATTTTTTCATTATTTTTTTTTTCATAAAAGAAAGTTTATTCTTGGGAAAAAAAGAATATTCTGGATTGAAGAAAAAAAAAACGACGACCACGATGATGATGATGATTCAGTTTTATTTAGTCTGATAACCAATACAAAACAAAATGTCTTTTGCTCAATACACTGATGTTAATGATATAAAACAAAGTGGATATTCAAAATGGCGTTCAATATTATTACGAATGAATTATTCTGGTATGGATTATCAATATCATCAAATCAAATTAAATTATCAAACATTTCGTCATACAATATGGCGTACATTGAATTCATTGGCAATAATTATACTTATGATTATATCACTTTTTACATTGAATAATAATAATTTTTTCATCACAATAATTGATCTGGAATTGATTACCAATACAAAACGTCTTGATCTATTGGCCATTGAATCAATATTTCTTTGCATTTTAAATGAATATATGTGGTTTTATTTTTTTTGTAGTGTACTAAATTATCGTTCATCATTGGATAATCTATTATGCAATAAAAAACGTTCATATTCAGAACGACGATTATCGAAATATAATCGCCAATATTTATGTCATTATTTTACCATTTCAAATCGTATATTCATGTCATTGATTCATTCAATTAGCTGTACGATTATAATCAGCATATTTGTGGCCACATATTTATCATTTAATTATTATCTAAATGATGATATTAGTTTCAGTAAATTTATTCTATTCATACCAATCTATTTGATTGGTTCATCGCATACAAATTTTCTTGTCAAATTATTCATTGGTATTGGTAATTATCTATTGTTTTATACAAAATTTCTGGAATTAAGATTTTTACAACTAAAACGTATGATGAACATTATTGTACGTGGACGAAATGTTGAAATGAAAACATCAAAACTAAGATTACCAAGTCATTATTGGTATCATTTTCAAATTGGCTATGTACGTTGTTATGAAGAGCTGAAAAAATTCAATCAAACAACAAGGACATTATTTTTATTCGGCGAAATAATCAATAAATCAGCAACGATATTTGTTTGTTCATTTTATAGTAAACAACAACAAATGAACATGTTCAATTCATCATGTGTATTTGTATCGATATTGATATTCATATTGATGAATATTGTTTATTATCGTTTGGCAACATTACCTGGTTATAATCATTATTGTTGTCATCGGTTAATATTACCGTGGTTAGCACGTATACAAACATTCAATGTACGACGATCACGGACAAGATTTTGGTTGAAAACAAATTTTTTCCTACAAACAATGACTGCAAATCATTTTGGTTTTACTTGTGGACAATTTTTTATTATTACAAAATTTAAACATATTGAATTGATTCTGTTGAATTTACCATGGATAATGTTGTTTTATAAGAAAATTTGTCTTGCTTAATAATATTTTTATCATTCATTCAAATAAAGTAAACTATTTGGTCAAAATGCAGCAATAAAATTGATTTTTATGTCAATTTTCTGTCCCCTTAGCTATTCGCTCATGGGCAGTCAATTTTTTTCCACCATTTCAACCAGTGATCTTGATCTAAAATGACAGATGTCTATTTTTTTTTTTTTTGCTATTTTGCCATTTTCAATCCAGATGTATTGTATTGTTATGTGAATTTTTTTTCCTGATTCTGATGATCATGATAATGATGATGACACTTGATTAACACACACACATAAACACATCATTTGCATGACCGAATATTTAAATTCTAGGTGATTGACATGTTTCGATCGGTTAGCATCCTTGTTATGTCTGCAATATTGATAGTCCGATTTATTGATTAGAGCTGAAAATGGAATTTTTTTTGAATGTTTTGAAACTTTTCGTTTTCGTTTTCGTTTTCGTTGTTGTTGTTGTTGGAACCAGACTTTTTTTTTGTTATTGCAAGGATCATCTCATATAAAATGACCTCGACCTAAATAAAGTTCTTTAGGTTTGTAAACTTCCTTGTCATGTGTGTGTGTATGTGTGGTTGAATACATTCATCATCGTTATCTCGTTGTTGTCGTCGCTGGAATTGGCATTGAACCAGAAATAATATGATGATGATGATAATAATAATGTGTATGCGTTTCAAAGTAAAAAAAAAATTTCAAAACATTTTAAATGGTGGTACGTTTGAATCCATTATGCATATGATTGACATGATGGCTCAATATAAATACTTTGGATCAATTTAGGACAATGGATCCATTTGATCATCATCATCGTCATCATCATCATCATCATCGACGAAACTTTGAAAATAATGAAATATTCAATCATCATCATTGTTAGCATATCGATATTAGTATCGATAATTGGTGATCATATTGTTCACTGTGTTTATGGTGATGGTACGATAATTGTGCAGAATTTTACATCAAAAATTGTGGACAATGATGAAAGTAGCACCAGCACTAGCGACAATGATAATGATAATGATGGAACAGAAAATTCTGAAACTTTTATCGGTTCCGGTGGCTTGAATTCAGCATTAACATCATCACTAATGTTTCCACAACAACATCAACAACAACAACAATTACAACAGCCACAATTACAACAGCCACAATTATCATTATCAATGCCGTTTACATATCAAACACAAACATTTTCAGATAATACCACAAATACAGATAAAGATCGTACTCTGATTATCCCAGCTCCAGGTTCCAGCACTGGTTTTGTTTGTCCAACACCTTTTGGTCGATTTCGTTATGAACTTTGTGAATATTATTATGTGTGTTTTTTTGGCTATCCATTTTTAATCAAATGTCATCCGGCTAAAAGATTTGATATACGTGTTAAAATGTGTGTATCATGGCAACAGGCATACTGTCAGGATGTTATTGCAACGATTGGACCACCAGCACCAATACCGCCTGGTGAACCACCAATGTTACCAACGATAATACCACAGCAGCCAAAACCTTTTATTATGCAACCAATTCGTACACGACCGCCACCAATAAGACGACCACCAAACGGATTTTTTAGACCACCACCACCACCACCACAACAATTTCCACATATATCACATATTCCACATATTCCACAAATACCACAATATCCACAATATCCAAGACCACCATATATTCCAACAATGTCTGGCATACCAAATGGAATGCCTGCAATGCCTATGATACCGCAATTGCCAACCGTTTCCGGTGTACCAATGTTACCTGGCATAATGAAAGATCAACATCAACCAATAATGGGCGATATGAACAACAACAATCAACAAATGGAATTTCCAATGAATAATCAAATATTCAATGGCAATAATCAATGTCCACCACCATCATCATCGAATCGTGTGGGTAAAAAACTTGTCCATCATCATCAAGTGGATAACAATAATAATACATTGAACGATACTACTAATCTAAATGAACGATCATTTGGTCTTTTATTTGGTAACAATAATAATAATAATGGTGATGATAATGATGGTGATGATGGTGATAAAAATGATATTATCTGGTGTTGATTTAATTTTTAAATTCTGGATTCTGGTAATTTTATTGTAATTTGTTTTTTGTTTTTTTTTTTTTTTGAATAATTTAAATTGAAATAAAATTTTTAAAATTTAATATCAAGATTCAAACAAATTTTTTTATAAAACAACAAAACCAATACAATGCTAAACATGATTAATTCAGAATATTTATATTTTGTAATTGAAAACAATTGACCACATGTAAAACCTAAATGATTATCGGTCATTGTTTGCATGAACATGTTCATTTTTATTACCATACGTTTATGTAGACAAAAATTACGTCGCCATTCACGTTTAACATTGTGATTTGTACTCATTGATTGAAAACGTGCATTCCATTCAAAAATCTGTCGACAACATTGTTGATTATATGATGGTACATTCGCCAAACGTGAATAAATACCGGTTGCAGAGCAAAACATTAATATAAGCGATATAATAAATGAAATATTGAACAGATTCATATCGATCTGTTGGCTATAAAACAATGCACAAATTATAATGGAAAATTTTGATAACATATCAATTGCAAATAAAAAAATGCTAACTATTTGATTGATTTTCAATATTTCATCATATAGTATTGAATATTTGCGTTGAAAATAACGGAAATAATAACGACGATTATTGATTTTGATCAAATTTTCTTGATTACGATGACGAAATATTTGTCTAGTTTTGTACATTAATTCTTTCAATTGTATTATATAAAATTCAATGATTATGATTAGAAATTTAAATGCAACAAATCCTTGGCCAATCGTATATATTAAACGGCAATAAATAATGGTCGATATTGGTAATGAAATGATTATTCTTATGATACTGATAAGATTTTTATGCAAATAACTTTTAAATAAAATTATATTCAACAAGATGAAATAAATGGTCAACAATGTTAATCTTATTGATCCCAAAATACCAGTAAACATATTGGTTATTCTGATCAAATTATAAATATATTGATGACCACGTTGGCTAAGATTATTTTGACCAAATTGGCTATATTTTACTATCAAATCATTAATACGTAAATCATAATTGATTAGACGATAAAATGTTGCACACCATACATATTCTAATGTTGAAAATGCACATATTGATACAAATGAAATCAATTTACTACCATGAACAGCGGTCATTTGATCAATATCATCAAATGAAATTGGAAATACATATTCTGGCCATTTTAATATTGCTATCCAGAATATTATGTTCAACCAACACATTGCCGTTATCCATATGGTAAGTTGCAAAATACGTGATTTCCATGGTATCAAATGATTATTATATTCATCTGTAGTATATTCAATACGTAATAAATAGAATTTCATTGATTCAAAACATTGTCGCACTAATTCTTGGATACAATTATTTTTATTACAACGAATTATAAGATGTTTCATATTTTCATATGATAAGAAAAGAATCTACAGAATTTTATTCTTATCTTTTTTGTCTTGTCACAATGAATATAGGTGAATGAATGAATACAACAACAACAAAAAAAATTCAGATCAAGAATATAGAATATAGAATTTAATCAATGAAGTTTCCGTTTCTAGCTGTTGTTGTTGTTGTTGTTGTTGTTGTTGTTGTTGAACAAGAATTTATCCATTTTCATGTCGAAGAACTTTTAACATTGAAAATTCTGGCCATTCATTCTATTGATTATTTATAATGATGATTATACTTCGTTTTTTTTTATTCTCATAGTCACGATTCTTTAAAAAAGGATTATATGTGCATATATATTGATTGTCTGTTTATCACAAAACACAGAAGAATATTATCTAACAGAATAAATAATTTAATCAATAATCATTTTTTTCACAATATAAATAATTCAAATGTATTCAACATTTGTTTCGATTAAATTCTTATTCCGTAAACCATTGATTGTTGTTGTTTTTTGATCATCATCATCATCATCATCATCTACAGTATCCATAGTGGATTTCAAGGCCATTTTATTCTTATTTTTTTCATACGATAATTCAGCCAATAATCGTGCAATCAATATTCTGTTCCGTTCATCTTCATCACCAATGTTCTGTATGTATCGTAATCGTGTATTGATTGATGGATTTTTTTTGTTTGATTTGTTGTTGTTGTTGTTGATGTCGTCGTTATTGGATATCGGTCCATTATTATCAACATCATCATAGTCATATTTGATTGTTTTAGCTATTGATGGACAATTTGGATCGGCACTTGGAATTTTAGCCAAATATTTAACTAGATCAGTTTCATTCATATCCATATTGATTGGTTCAGTAATAACTCGATTTATATTGCTTTTATCATTCAGTTTTGGTTGTTCATTGAGGATCTGGTTTCCATCAATTTGCATTGATGACAAGCCATTATTGTTATGGTTTTTGTTTGTTTTCAAACAACCACCACCACCACCGCAATCATCAGATTTCATTGATATCGATTGATTCAGATGATTTTGACCATATTTTAATGCATGATCAACATTGATTTTACTCGTATCAAAATCGAATGAATTTCTATCAATAATCGAAAATGGTCGAACATAAGAATTTTGTTGAAAATCAAAATTTCTTGCTGTTTCAACATTATTCCACAATGAACCAGACGGCAATGAATTTCGATGATCAGTTTGTCGTTGATGCTGTTGTGGTTTTTGATTTGAATTTATTGAAATTTTTTTCATTTGTTCTGCATCATCATTGTGATTTAAATTTTCATTGAAATCAATTTTTATTGATCGATCCAAATGACCATAAATTGTGGTCATTGTTGATGAATCAACCAAATCTAATTCATTCAATGATGATATTGTCAATAATGAACTTTGATTCGAATTATCGCCCCTTATTTCTGCAGAACTCATCATTTTCATGTTTACATTTTGATTTATTGTTTCCGGAATTTCAGACATTATTCTCAGCTGCTGCTGCTGCTGCTGTTGTTGTTGTTGTTGTTGCTGGATTTTCATTTGTCTTAGCTGCAATTCCAATAAATCACAATGATCTTTTAGATGCATATATTCCAAATCTTTCAATAACAATTCTTCTTCAGTTAATTTCCATTTTGTGTAGAATAAAATATGCAACAATTCATCATCATAAACTTTGAAATTATAATCGGCAATAAATGTACGAAATATGTGATCATATCTGATGAATATTGTTATTATTGCATAACAAAGTGTGGCTATATATGCTATTGATCTTTCATAAATTGTGTTCTGCTGATTTCTGATCAATAATTCAAAGTCCGATGTCGATGTTGACGAATCATGTGACATTTGATTATAATACTGGAAAAAACCATTCAATTCACGTTGGCCACGTTCCATTTCGGCAAACAATTCTCGTATCGAACGTTTAGCATCGATGCGGATGCCTTCAATCTGTAGCCATTGTTCAACATAATCAATATTATTCTGATTTTTTTGTCTTTGCAATGGTTTCGAACGTTGTTGTTGTTGTTGCTGTTTTTGTGATTCATTTCCATATAAACATTCGTGATGATTCGAAGCACGAATAATGACAATATCTTCAAATAATTCAATCAATTCCGATAATACATGACCATCGGATAATTGATGCAGTTCCTGTATCGATGATGATACACAATGTAATGATTTTTGTAAACGATTTATTATTGAACAGCAAATTTTATTAATCAAATGATTAACGGATAATGATTGTTGTTGTTGTGGCTGCTGTTTGAGCATATTTTGTCGATGATTATTATCCATTATTTGAAACCAAAAAAAAAATTCTGAATTTTAAAATTCAGTGGAAGAGAAAAAACAAAAAATTCCGAGCAGGTGAAACAAAACTCCCACTACCATTATCCATTACGACCACAATATTTTGATCAAAAAAAAATCATCATCATGATGATGATTAGATAAAGCATCAGCAAAATTACAACCATTAAAGATTTATGAGTGTCGGTATGGTAAAAATATAAATGAAAAAAAAATTGGCTGTCATCATCATCATCATCATCATCAACGATACAATTAAATGATTTACATCGGTGTTACCTGGTTATCTAGAAACGAAAATTATCGATTACCATTGGTAACCATCATACCATATATAATCTCTATATATGGTTCAACAAAACAAAAAACAAAAAAAAAATTTTTTTGTTGCTGCTATCGAAATTTTGTCAAGGCAGACAAAAAAAAAGAAATTTTTTTCCATCCGATAATTATGAATTATTATTATTGCATAATTGAAAATTATCATCACCATCATCATTGGCATCATTTTACTTGTATATCCAAAATTAATATCCAAATTCCAACAACAACGACAACCACCATATCACCAACAACACATTACATTCATTATTGAATTATGTCTAATGTAGAAAAAAAAATAATCAATGAAAATAAATGATTCCCAAAAAAAAATACAACTATTGTGATGTTGTTTTTCGTTGTTTTAAATTTTTTTTTCCACGAAATATACAGAATTTATTACAAATACAAATTCTTCAACACAGTTGCAAAGTGGGCGCCGCTGTTGTCAACATTTTCTCTGGTATATGAAATGAAATTGATTTTCATTTGTTTCATCATCACATGAAACATGATTTAGAATGAAAGCAAAATGAAAGGAAATGAAGAGGATTATATTTCCTTTGGAAGACCCAAAAAGGGAGAGAGAGAGAAAAAAAATGTTTCTAGAGTTTAGACAAAGTTTTTGGCTCATTTTTTTTTTTTTTTTTTGGTCGATATGGAAAAACTTTCTTTTTTTTCTGTTTCATTTCTCTCAATATACACAACATTATACGGTTAATAGTATGGTCTCCATGTGTGTGTGTGTGTGAGGGTTTCACTTTTTTTCTTTTTCCATCTTTTTCTCTCACTCAGTAACTAATACAAGTTGTCACCTTCAGAATTTCCAAAAACAAAAAACAAAAAAAAAAAATTCTTTCTGTTGACATTATTATTATTTATTATTATTCCATGTGCTTTCAGCAAACAAACGAAACAAACAAACGAAACAAAAATCCGATTCACAAGTGTGAATCAAATGGAACAATAATAAAAACTTTTGAACTTTTTGTTACAAACAAAAAAAAACAAAGATCAAGTCAATTAGTCGATGTTTGTGTGAGTGTGTGTGGACCAATAGTGTCCAAAATGTTTTTTTTTCTGTCAAATGAAAATTTATGGATCAATTTTTTTTCTCATATTTACCTTCTGTTGTTGTTGTTGTTGTTGTCAAAATCAAATAACAAAAATAAGAAGAAAGCTGCAAAATTGTTGATGTTGAAATGTGCTGAAAAATTATCAGATATCTGGATACTTGATTCTGGATGTCAAAGAAAAATTGGTAATGTTGTTATTGAACCAAAACCAAATTGAAAAATGTGGCCTATGGTGGTTTGCGGTTTTAAGATAAATTTTGAAGAAAATTGTCAAGTTAATGTTTTGTTGTTGTTGTTGTTGTTGTTTACTTTTTCTTGATCCAATTTTTGTCACCATTTTTTTTTGTTCGTCTGAATTTAGGAATCCATAACCTTTTTCTTACACCAATCTTGCAGAAAATGAACAAAAAAGAGTGAGAGAAAAAAATGTGAATCGAATTTTAAAATTTAAATTCATTTAATTTTTAATTTTTAATTTTTTTTTTGCTTTCACATTCAAATTAATTTAAATTAATTATAAAAAAATTAAAATTTTTTCGTCTTTGAATTTTCTTTTTTCGGTGTAAATCTTGCTGCACTTTCATTGATTATGGTGGTAGTAGTACTACTACTAGCAGTAGTAGTATGCATATCCGATGGTGTACAACGAAATTTTGATTTTATTCGATTTGGGTTCAAATCATTAGTACCGGAATGATTTTCAGTCAATGTTATCACTAGAATTGTACGAAATAATGCCATTACAATGATAAATATTGCCACCTGGATATAGGTAAAATATCTGGTAAGAAATGAAAAATTCATCAATGGACCACCGGATAGAAACCAAAGAAAGTAAATAATTTGTAATGGTAACATCATTACAAACGTTATGATTGTGATCCATTCTTTTTCAATTATATTCTGTAATTGTTTGGCCAACATTGGTGATGTTGGCGGTGCGGCCACAATCATTGGCACCATCGATTCCAATACAAACGATTTGATCAAATCACTAGCCATACGTAGAATATCGCCAAACATTGATGCCATTGCTTGCTTGCTTGTTATTTATAGAAAATTTACAACCGAGAGGAAAAAAAATACAAATTTAACACTGAGTAGAGGGAGGAAAAAAAATCTTTTCAAAACAAAACAAAAAAATTCACAAATATAATAAACTTTCAAACGGCCAAATTTGGCTGAATTTATATGAAATTTCAACAAAACAAAAAACAAAACACGAATATATTGTTCGAAAGCCCAACATTGTTTCATTTGTTCCAAATGGAAAAAAAATCAGATTAATTTATATTAATGAAGCCAAATTCTTTTTCTCTCTCTGTGTGTGTGTGTGTGTGTGTTTGTTTTTCATTTGAAAAAGTTTTCCGAAATGTTGGCCATTCACATTCATTCATTCATTCATTTTTTTTTTCACTATTCCAGTGTTATTAAAATTTTTTCATACCGTTGAATATTCTATTACTGTGTGTGTGTCTAATACCTAATGACTAATTCAATGATAATTCGTGGAAAATTTTTCTTTTCCATTTCAATGATTCCATTTCTCTGGTAAAGATATCTTTTTTCAATGTAGTGAATTATTTATTCAATACCGTTGAATCCGTTGTCGTCTATCATCTCATTCTCTTAGAGACCAGTATATATTATGTAAAGAATAAAAATAGAATCCACATCATCATTAGCATTGGAATCATCATTCTTAGGAATATTCCAACCTACCAAAGTGAATGTTAGACAGAAAAAAAATTTTTTTTTTTTTTTTAGAAAAAAAATCCACAAAAACTTTAAACACAAGTAGAATACCGGTGTACAAAGCAGTAGTGGAATATTTACCTCCATTGTGTGAATCATTGATGATTTGGATGGAAAAAATATTGGCTCAAAAAATTCAATTCGCTTTTTTTGTATTTTTCCACTTTTTTTAGCGAATTCTTTTTTTTGCCATTTTATTCATTTGTAATGATCATTATGATGATGATGATGATGAAGCAATAAAGTTTCAAAAGATTAAGATTCTGTTGTTTCACACTTTTTTCATCATTATCATCATCATCATCATCATCATCATTTACACAAATAATTTGGATCTGAATGAAAAACAAAAAACAAAATGATCCTGATGATGTGAAGATTACCAAACGAGATGAAGAGAGAGAGAGAGAGAGAGAGAGTCAAAAACTAGAAATAAACAAATAAATAAATAAAGAGCGCCGAGTAAAAAAAAAAAGAATGTCCTTTGAGAATTTAATTCGTCCGACAACAACGACAACAACAACAAAAAAGAATTACGAACGAATCATTTTCTTTGTCATATTCACATTTATATGGTCCCATTTCCAACACAATGTTGATGATGATGATGATGATGATTCACCGCTGCCATCACGGTATTTTTTTTTATTATTATTCTCGAGTTACGGCCATTTTTTTTTTTTTTTTTTTTTTTTTGGTGGACATGATTATTATCGTTGCCACATATTGTCCATACACATTATATTCTGTGTGTGTGTGTGTGTGTGTGTGTGTGTGTGAGATAATCATACATTTAGACTATGTGAAAAAAAATAGAAATGTGGTCTTCACTACATGAATTCGTTCAAAAAAAAAAAAATCTGTAAGATGAATGTATATATAAAAAAAACAATGTGGGCGTTGATATGATGAGAAACAAAAAAGTGTACTACTGTCAAAGGTGGTGGGAGTGTAAGTGGGCGGGGATAATAGCATAGCTTGTATTGTATATGATCATCATCATGATGATGATGATGATGAACACTGAAGTGAATTGATGATTTTTTTTTATTTTATTTTGAAGATGGTAAAAAATCCATTATAAAGATTGAAACAAAATGAAGAAGAAAAAAAACAAAACAGAACAGAACAGAAGAAGATAAAAGAATTTGAAAGAATTTCTCTCTCTCTCTCTCTCACTGTCGCTCTCACTTTTTTTTCTGTATTATCAAAACAAATGTTTGTGACTTGTGTGTGATCATCTTCAATAAACAACAAACAAATAATAATATAATGGTGTCAATCTCAATGAATAACAAACACAGACTTACACACACAGACACACACACACTTAATGTTCCTGGAGAATTTTGTTTTTTGTTGTTCCAGAAATTTTTTTTTCAGTTTTGAAATGTTCTTTTGTCTGTTTTGTTTTGTTTTGTTTTGTTTGTCGGCTAAAATTAATGCCAAAGTTTTCAAAATGGCCAGTTTTTGTTACGTTTTGGTTAATAGAATATATGAAATTTTTCTTTTTTTTTTATGAAAGAATACACCTGAAATCTGGGATATTCTGTTGTTCATAGAATTAAATTATACATACAGAAATTATAAAGAACCATGGTGAAAACTATTGCCTCAAGAATATTTGTTTAAGAAAAAAAAAATAACTTATCCAAATAATGAAATTGATCACTGAAGCCATATTATTCAGACAAACAAACAAACAAATGTATTCAGTGTGCTGTATTCAGTCAGAAAAAAAAATCCCATCATCATTTTGATCATTGATGTAATAAATGATTCTTATAGAATATCAAAGAAAAAAAAATGGTGGAAAAAAAATCGTTTTTCCCATATATGCATGCAACACTATATAATAAATGTTTTTCATTAACATGAAATGATTGCATATTCATTCATGCATGATGGTTTTCCAGAATATTCTTGTAAATGTAAATATTAGAAAGAAAATGGAGAAAATTCTATTTGGAAAATTTCTTTCTGTGTTATGAGACACGCAAAAAAAATATTCTGTAAATATTCTATTCATGGTAATATTCTATTTTTTGGTGCATAGTTATTAACCGCTGGACTTTCTATTTGAGGATATTAGTATATTTTTATTTCAATTTAATTTCATTGTTTGAGTGATAAAATTACGATACTTGTCATTTTTTTTTTTGATTCTCCAGAATTTTCTCATCTGCTTTTTCTCATCATCTAACCATGGCCATCAAACTTTGAAATTGGAAAAAAAAACTAGAGGCCAACATTCTATTTAGATCAGTCGTCAGTCGTACAGAACACAGAACAAGAATAAAACCAAAATTTCGGATTCTGGTGGCACAGGTGCATTTTTGTGTTTCTATGAAATATGAAATGTAAAAAAAAATTCTAATTTTTTTCAACTCGTTCAACATTCAATACAATTTGACATGTGTAAAAGACACAGAAGCCAAAAAAAAAAAAATTCATTTTGATTAAAAAAAAAAAAGAAAAGGAAAAAACCAAAATCAACCATATTCCATTTGTATATGAATGAAAATGATAATGATGATATTGCTTGTAGCATCTTTTTTTCTGGTCAATATAGAAAGCTGAAACTGTAGAAAGAAAAAAAAAGAATCCAGGTTGTCCCGTAGGGTTTGTTTTTGCTTTTCTTTCAGAAAAAAAAATTGCATATCTGTATGCAAATGCCAGATTTTTCTTTCTTCTTATCATAAAAAAAACCTACTAACACCACCATTCATTCATTCATTGTGTGTGTGTGTGTGGTGACAAATTCAATTTTTTTTTGCCTTCATTTTCCATCATCAATGGATATGGTTATTATCATTTCAAATAAATTCTGGGACAAAAAAAAAATTCATAAGCACCATTAACATGCACACACACACACAGAATACATAGAATACAAAGAGAATACAGTGGATATAGATTGTTTATTTAGGTTCGATGATGATGATGATGATCTAGTTTTACATGCACATCCAATATGTGGATTATTTTATTTTGTGTGTGTGTGTTTTTTTTCATTTTTGTTGGTTGTTGTTGTTGACATTATTTTTTTTTTGTGGCTGCTGGGTTTTTTCCTCTCTCTCTCTCTATTTTTTTTTTTTTTTTTTTTTTTTTTTTTGGTTTGTTCTTAAAATGTTTCACATGCAATACATGAAAAATCTATAATTTTTGTTGTTGTTGTTGTCGTTTTTTGTTGTTGTTGTTGTCGTTTTTTGTTGTTGTTGTTGTTGTTGTTGTTTACGGATGACATACTTGAATTACCACTCACGTGTATGTGTGTGTGTGTGTGTGTGTGTGTGTTTGTGATGTGTATTATCCGAAAACATTGACAAAACATCGTTGTCGTTGTTTATGATATCTAATTTCATAAAAAAAAAATTTCATATAACAATCTACGCCCACCACGAATCAATATCGATAATCAAGAAGAAAAAAAAATTTTTTTTTCTCTCTCTCTCAAATGACAAACCAATTTGTGGATGGTGGTGATGGTGGTAGTGGGGGTTTGGAAAAAAAAGGGCACTACAACAAAATACTATCCATCCATCCATTTCATTTCATTCAAATGAGAGAAGAAAAAAACCCCATATTTTTTCTCATATAATGCGAGATTTATCTGTGTGTGTGTGAAGAAAAAAAAGAAGAAAGTTTTTCACACACACACACACACACACACACGCAAAGATTTATTATTATTGATATGTAAATTCAATGAATGGAAAATTGTCAAAATGAAAATGAAAATGATGAATAATAATAATAAAAAAATGGCGATTCAAAAATGACGTTCACCATTTTATCTTCTTATTTTATTTTCTACGATCAAATTCAGAAAAAAAACAGAAAAAACAGAAACGGAATTCTTCACATCATAAGATGATGATGATGATGATGACAATCTGCATGATGTTCCACCACATTCATATACGTCAAGTAAATTTAATTCAATTCATTTTATCATGGTTAGATTGTCTCAACAGTATCCGATGAACTGAATTTTGAAAATTTAATTATTCAAGACGTATATATATATATTTGAAATGGAATCATCATCTTCATTCACATGTTTAATTTTGTTTTTCATTTTTATTTTCCACTCTGACAACAGCTGACGGTGTCATTGTCGAATAAAAAAAAATGCGAAAAAAAAACTCAAACAAAAGTTGGTCAATAAATGAAATTTTGTTTGGCAATCAATTTATGCAATGGATTTTTTCCTTACTTCCTTCTACTCGATAGTCGTTTTCTACCAATCATCATTTATTTTGTTCACTGATCAGTGATCATACAATTGGTTTAAATCGAGAAATTTTCATTTTTCTTAGTGGTTCTTAGATACCTCTGTGTTCTCAATCATCATAATGATTCTCTTCTTCTTTTTTTTTTCTCTCTCTCTCTCTCTCTCTCTCTCTTGTTCTTCGAATCAAATTAATTCAATTAGATTCATTTATATATTGAGAATTGAATCACCAAACCGATCCGAAATGGATCTATGGATAAAAGTGAAATTATTTATCTAACGAACCAGAAATTTGGGTCAAAATCAATTCAAACAGACAAACAAACAAACAAGAAAAAAAAACAAGAAAAAAACCAGAAAATAAAGAATAAGAAACGAGAGAATTCTTTTCACACACACAGACATTACGCACAAACACCCACGCATCACAACACACAGACACATCAGTAAATACAACAGAGAATATTCTCTGTATTGTTTGTTTGGTTGAAAACTACTACAACTACTGCTACTACCTTTCTTGAAGCCATTTATTAACTTTCTCTATCTCTCTTTCTCTGTCGTTCTTTTTCCTAAATGAAAAATGGCATTAATCACTTTTCATCAAAATGAATGAAAAATTTTATTAAAGCAAAGCACTCGCTTTTTCCACACACACACACCTACACACGCAAAATATTAATATTGACCAATCAAAAAAAAAAAAAAAAAAAAAAAAAAACACGAAAAAACAAATTCTAGAATTTTACAATTCAGGTGCACATTGATTGTTCAGTGATGTGAATGTATGTGTGTCTAGACCAAACAGGAAAAAATCGTTTTTATTGTTGTTGTTGTTGTTGTTGGTTATTGTAAAAATGTGTAGAGCACGAAAATGTAAGAAAAATGCACCAAAAAAAAATACCAATGTTGGCGAAATATCAAAAAAAAAATGTTAATATTCTTAATGGAATTGTGGATGTTTGTCGTGTGTGCCTGTGTTTGTCGGTGTGAAAGGTGTGTGCCTATTTTTTTTCCTCTATTGTCATTCCTGTAAATTCCTGTTTTGTTGATAACACAATAACAATAAAATTCAACAATCAAATAATAGTAATAATTCTGGCGTAGAGTGCCAAAAAAAAAAAAAAAAAAAAAATGCTGACATACATTCAAAAAAAATGTACTCTGTGAAAAAAAGAAAAAGAAAAAATCGTTCTGCTGACACACTCACGCACACAAACACACACAGAGAGAAAAATTAACCTTAAATTACCTTTTTTTCTGTGCAAAATTCAGAGAGAGAGAGAGAGAGACTGCAAAAGTAATAAATTTCCTTTTCTTTTATTTCTTACCTAGCAAAACAAGACAAAAAAATTGAATTAAATCCAGAAAATTTTTTCCAGTGCGTCTCTCTCTCTCTCTCTGAATTCTGTGTATGTTCAATTCAATTTAATTAAGCGAAAAAAAAAATTCTTTTAATTTTCTTTTGAATCGATTCTGTGTGTTTGTGAATCGAAAAAAAATTTTTTTTTTGATGAATTCACAAAAACTTGTTCATTTGTAGAGAGAGAGAGATTCTTGAAAAAAATTCTTAAAAACACAAATGTGTGTGTGTGTGACATCTTCATTTATGCAAATTTTTTTTTGCTTTTTATTTTGTTTTTTTCTTGTCATTTTGTGCAAAAATTACACACACACAGAGAGACAGAGAGAAATACGAAAAAAGAAAATGTAAAAAGTTTTCATCGAAAACATTGAAAACATTTTGTGAGACATAAAAAAGAAAATTCAAATTTTTTTTTTTGGATCATCATTCACGAATGATTTTGTTGCACAACTAGAATAAATGGTAAAGTTTTATGGCCAACGAAAAAATTTTGTCGTCGTCGTCCTCCTCATCGTTGATTCTAGATTGACAATTCTTCATCTGATTGGTTTATTTACCTTGAAGTTTATACAGATTTATTACAATGGAACACAAGAAATAAAAAAAAAAAATTTTTTTGTCACATTATGAATATTAAAACTGCTGCTAGAAAAAAAAACAAAAAACAAAAAATCAATAAATAAATTGAAGAAATGAAATTCTTGCCTTTGCCTTTTTTTTACAGAACAATGACATTTACATGAAAATGGATCATATACAATGAATTTAATGTGTTTTTTTTTGTTTTCTCTCATTCCATTCTGGTATGGTGCAACAAACATTGCCATTTTCATTTCATTCAATCCAATTCAATATTATTGATTGGCAAATTTTTTTTTGGTTCGTTTGTTTGTTTGTTTGTATTCAAAAAAAAAAAAAAAAAAAAGAGTGAAAACATTGTCGATAAACAACAAGGAATGGTGGAGAAAAAAATCCTCTGCGTGTGTGTGTGTGTGTGTGAGAGAAAATGGGCAAAAAAAAGTTTGTAGAATTCTCATTTTGAATATACACACAGACACGCACACGCCAACAACGAAAAAAAAAAAATGATGATGATGATGATTTGTAGTTGAAGTGGAAAAAAAAACAAATAACAACAACAACAACAACATGTTTCTTCACTCGATTTATTCATTCATATAGAACAGGATGTTGATAACGGACAACATATCAAACAACAACAACAACAGTATTTCCGGGAGTTTCATCACATACTCATCATTTACCTTTATGTTGTTTGTACTGGCGGATGGAGAAAATGAAAAAAAAAATAAATCGTTATCAACTCGAAAAAAAATTCATTCAAGTGAATAAAAAAGAAAGAAAGAAATTAAAAGAAAAAGAAAAATAATGACTTGAAAATGAATTAAAGGAAATGATGATGATGAGAATATCAAACGAACAAAAAAAAAAAAAAAAACAAACGAAAACAACCAAACAACTTTACTCAACTATTTTTTTTTTTTTTTTTGGAATGGGGGGATCCATCATCATCATAGAATTCTGATGAAATATAAAGGAATTTGTTTTCTTTCTTTCTACACAAGAATTCTTTTCATCATTGTTGAAATTGATGTTTTCAATAATGATAAACATCAACGATTATTTTTTTATTTATAGATAAATAAAAAAAATGACAATTATAATGACCATCATCACCGTTATCATTGTCCACTATTGCCATATCATTATTATTATTATTGACAATTTTGATTGTAGACAATCATCATCATTATTCTATAGAACAAATGATTCTGTCAATGAGAAAACTTTTTTTTTCTTTAAAATTTAGCAATAAAAAGTTATATACTGGAAAAAAACAAAATAAGAAGAAGAAGATGAAAAAACTAATTGGATCGAAATAGTGTACGGAATTTAAGTTTTTCAACTTTTCCAAAGTTTTCATGTCGATTTTTTGTTTGTTTGATGATTATGATGATGTCAGGAGAGCGAAAAAAAAATTGTGATTAAATTCCATGAATAGTTAACCATCGATTACAGGCAGCAACAACAACAACAACAAAAAAATCGATTTATTGATATAACCACGGCCAATTTTTTTTTCATTCAAAACTTTTTTTTTCACTTTACTTCACTGTCTATTATATATATAGAATTTATTTACACAATCGATCATTTTTATGGTGAATACCACCTACCTTACCGAACTTTGATCATCATCATCATCATCCAGAATGGTTATCTATCGATTGATTGGATTGTGATTAGAAAATCGATTTGTAAAAGAAATTGAAGAAAAATGAACCTGAAACAAAAGAAAACAAAAAAAATTTTTTTTTTTTTGAATAAAACATGAGCAAAATGAATGAAAAAAAACAAGACAATTACACAATCATTATTTGTAAATCACGAATTTTTTTTTTTTTTTGGTTGTTTCACCATTCAACAAACATAAAAAAAAGTGCACTGACCTAATGGATAATGATGATGCTTTAACCCTTTGTTTCGTAGAGAATTGATTTTGATTTGATCAAAAAAAAAAACCAAGTAGAAAAAAAACTTGTCTATCAAGTGTGAAATATTGTGGTTACGAAAAACCAATCAAGAATGTTGGTGAATAAATTAATTTCAGAATTTCATTGGTAATCACTCATATAATAATGGATTCGGTAAAATGTTGCAGCCAAGAAACGAAAAACGAAAAAAAAGTTGAAAATCCACATAAATTTCAAGTTTTTTTCCTTTCTTCTTCATTCTCCACACCAGTATCAATACCAATACAGATCAATAAGATCATTTTGATCGTCGGATGATGATCATTTCATTTTATTTCATTTCATTTTTTATTCAATTTCATTTCATATCAAAGAATTGAATAGATTGAATTCTTGATCTATGCTATTCACTGTGTTATTTGATGACAAGAATGATTCAATCTAAATGTCAATTCTCCTTCTGTCATTATTATTTGTTGACAAAATCCATCATCCATTTATCGTTTTGGTTATTATTATCACCATCATCAATAAAATACAATGATTGTCGACTAAATAAACATACAACAGCTGATTTTTGGCAACAGTTTCATACTACATTGGTTAATATTGGCAATTTTCCATCTGTTTCAACATCATTATCAAAAAACGAAACAATTTTACATTTGAATGGCAGTAAAAATAATGATGATGATGATGATAATCGAATTCAATCAAATCAAATAAATGAAAATTGTAATAATCTTGATCATCACCATAATCAATTTCCTGGAATCACATCTAGTTCCGGAAACAATCATCAACGACGACGACGACGACAAAAACGACATAATTCTATTCGTAATAATACGGCCATTTCAAAACCATGGACCACAATACCGGATCGTGTATATTGTGGCATAGTGAAAAAATTATCCAATCAAACAACATTGAATGGTGTCGTTAGGCCATCATATTATTATCATCGTTTAAATGAAATTGTAACACCAAAACGTTATCGATTACGATTACGTTTTGATTTTGAACAGAAAAAATTATTCGGTCATCTAACCATTCAGATACGGATTCATAATAAAACCAATCAAATTGAAATGAATGGCCGTGGTTTGAAAATTTTAAAAGCCACATTCAGTACCGGTTCAATTCAAAGTAAGTTTAATTGAACATCCAAAAAAACGCATGATTTAAAATTTTTTTTCTTCATTTTATACTGAATTTAGTCAATACGAACATGATTTATTATTGTCCAACAACTGAAACGATTGTTTTACATTTTCCTAAACAATTACATCGTGGTGGTGCTAATATTACGATAAATTATTCCGGTAATTTGACCAATCTAATACGAGAACAAATCATTCGTCAATCATATCGTGAATATCAACAAATTTCGTGGATCGATTTTGGACCAATTGATGCACGCCATGTGATACCATGTTGGGATGAACCACGATATAAAGCAACATTTGATCTATATCTAATCATACCGAAAAACACAATGGCCATATCGAACATGAACATTGATCGTCGACGTTCATATTCACATTATTTGGATGAAATTCATTTCAATACTACGCCATTAATATCTACATATCAGATGACCATAATGATGGCACCGAAATTTGAAATAACAAACAGTGAAAAAAATCATACCAAAGTTCGTGTTCGATTAATCACTACGGCAACGGATTCAAATGATTCCAATCAATGGCAATTTGCTCTTGAATCTACGGAACATCTTTTAGAATATTTTCAATATTATTATGGCCATAAATATCCATCAGATAAATTGGATCTAATCACGTTGGAATCAAATCAAGGCCAACAAACATCGATGGAAAAATTTGGATTAATCTATTTTACTCATCAAGATTTATCGATCAAAAATTTGACTTTGATTGGCGAACGTGATCTTCAAACAGTTGTTTCCATGCTTGCTCATTCCATATCACATCAATGGTTAGGCAATATGGTTACATTCGATGATTGGTCTGAATTTTGGCTATTCGAAGGATTGAATCAATTTATGGAAAAACAAGCTATGGATGATGTATTTCCACAATGGCGTTCATGGCAACAATATACAGCTGATGAAATGAGTTTAGCATTACGATTGGATTCAAGTTTGAATGCTGAATCTATTCAAAACAGTATCCGTAATCCAATCGAAGTATCAATGATGTATCCACAAGGTGTCAATATTTATCGTAAAACAACATTCCTGTTACGAATGTTGAAACAAAATCTGGATCATGATATATTTAGGTTGGCGTTACAAAAATTTATAAATAAATATTGGACAAAAACCGGTAGCCTAAAAGATTTACCAGAATGTTTCTTGATGGCTATCGATGGAATTGATCAAAAAGATGAGAAAAAATATCACCAATATCGACAATTTCAAAAACAAATTGTTCGAATATTTTCCAATTGGACTGAAATGGCTGGTTTTCCTGTGTTGCATGTTGATGAACAACGACAAAATGGCAACACAAGAATATTACTCATCCATCAGGAGAGATTTGTTGAGCTTCGTCAAAATTTGTCAACAACAAAAGTTGTTTGGCAGCAAAAATCATTATGGCCAATACCGATTAGTATTGTTAAATCATTTAATCCGTTTACACCGACAAATCAGGCTTTAATCGAAAATGAACGTGTTGAATTACGTATACCGGGCATTTGGTCAGGTGAATGGATCAAATTGAATCCGGTATTCAGTAATTTTTATCGTATACATTATTCCGATGAAATGCTCAATCGTTTTATTGTGCCGATTGAAGAGAAACTATTGCCACCATTAGATCGTTTGAATTTGATTGATGATGTATTTGCTATGATTCGTGCTGGTTATACATCCACTGTAACTGGTTTGAAATTATTACAATCATTCGAAAATGAAGATAATCCAAATATTTGGTCAGTAATCATTACAATGTTGACCGATTTACATTTAATTATTTCAAATATCGAATCCGATCATTATAGACAATCGATACAATCAAATTTTGAATATTATGCTCAACGTTTATTGAAACGTATGTATCATCGTTATAATAATAATTGGTATTCATTGGCCAATCAAAGACCAGTTGGATATCGAATGAAAATCAATCAATTTGCACGAAATCAATTACGTACACGAATATTATGTGCAATGGGACAATTTGGTTATGAAAACTTTCGCCATGAAGCAAGAATTAAATATGAATCTTATATTGAAAATAAAATCAGATCAGATTTACCATTGGAAATACTTGAATGCGTATTTCGTTCATTCAATTCATTTCGGTTATCGATCGATGGCGCTAGAGCAGCAAAAACAATGACATCAAAATTACAATTTGAAGACTTATTCAAGGTAATTACTAATGATGATGATGATGATGATTGCATGCTAATAATCAATAGCTGAATTTGGTTCCAGAATTTCCAGAACCGCCAGCATATTTTTTTTTTTAGTGCAATCAAAATTAATGATAATTTTATTTTTTTTTCTCTTTTTTTTCCCGGAATTTTGTACAATCACAAATTCATGTCTGTCATAAACACACTTGAATGGAACAATAATAATAATAATAACAACAACAACAAGCATTACAATGAATATGATAATGAAACTAAACAGCCTGAAGCTAAACATTTATTATCAATTGCATTAGGTTCGACCAATCGATTTGAAGAAATTCGTCAAGTAATTCAATTTGCCCTAAAGTCGTCCAATGATGATGATGATGATGATGATGTCAATGATTATGATTCACGATTGATGTTGATTGAATTGGCACGCCATTCTCATATTGGTAGACAACAAGTATTGGAAACAATCATAATGGACAATCATTATTTGGATTTTATTACCAACAAATTTCAAACACTGAATCAACTTTATGAATTTTTTCGAGTATGTATTCTTCGGTGAAGAAAACAGAACCAAAAAAAATAATTGGAAAAGTTTTTCACCATCTTTCATCTTTTATTGCAGCAATTTTGTTTCCCTATTGTTTTGGACTAAATTGGATTTTTTTTTTTGATTTTTTATGTTTTTTTTTTGGGTAGGATCTAATCGAAACATTTACGATACGATCAGAATTACAACCATTGGAACAATTAATGGCAAATCATACACGATTATTTGATCCAATCAAACAAACGTTGAAATTATCATTGGAAAAGGTACAAATTATGGAACAATGGTATCGAAATGATATTGATTCTATAAGAATATTTCTTGAACAAATGGCCGAAAAATCTTCACGTCACGATACAAATGGTGATGATAACGACCACAATAACAATAATAATCATGCCATGTCAATGGACAATATTCATCAACCATCAATGATTGATTTTTCAGATTTATCAAATGTAAATCATAATGATAATATTGATATTGATATTGGTTTCGATGATGATGATGTTGATGTTGATGGTAGAAATATTGTCGATGATAATAATCAACTACTACCATCGACAACAGCAGCAACAAATAATTCAGTGATTGTAAATGATTTATTTGATGATGATAAATTTGAAGGTTTTGATGATGATTAAAAACAATCAATTATTGGCCATTTTTGGACATTTGAAATTTCGAATCAAAATAAATACATAAGATACATGTATATTGCTTTGGAAATGATGTGCAGTAAAATTTTCATTTCGGTTATTATTTTTGCCGGTCATCATTATGGTACGAATTTTTTTTTATGATTCATAATATGGCTCATATGGGAAATCGAAAGATATCATTTTTTTATTTGTTGTTGTTTTGTTGTTGTTGTTGTTGTTGTTTCTGGAATAAATAGAAGAAACAGAATTTTTCTTATTCTTCTTTTTTTTGATTTCCCAATTCTTGGTAAAAGTTAAAAATTGAATTGCAGAATTTTTTTTTCATCTTCGTTCTTCGTTGAATATGACAAAAATAAGCCAGAATAAATTCTTGAATTATTGAATTCTTTGCAACAGAACAAGAGAAAGAATATTATTTTCAATTTAATATTCTTATATATTCGAATACTAATTCAAAATGGACCATTCGCATATAGAATAGTTTTCAATAGAAAGAGAAAATAAGATTCTTATTTCATAATAACTAGAAAAAAAAGTAGAAATTCTTAAATTCTGTTTGCCTTTTTTTTCCACCACCATCATCATAAGAATAGAGGCTTTATTCTTTCTCTCTCTCTCGTTCGTTTGCTCGCTATTTCAACACATGAGATGCTTAAATAAAGTATATGACACTGATTATGTTGATGTTGATTGAATTTGCTTTTTTTTCATTTCATTTCATTTCATTTTATGATGAAACGTCATTTTTTTTTTTTTTTTTTGGTTGTTCCAAACAGCATACATGGAGAGAAAATGATGATGAAAAAAATAAAGAGAGAGAATTATGAATCAGTGAACCAAAAAAAACTATGGACCGACACACACACAGAAAAAAAGGTAAGCATTTTTTTTTATTCGTCGAAACTAATAAATCTGCGTCCGGGTGTGTGTGCAGCCAATGGCAAGAAAAAAAAAAGAAAAAGAAAAAGAAAAGATTAACCTCGTACCACAGACACACACAATGTCTTTTTATATTAAAAATGTTCATATTACAAAGTTCTTCGGGTGATATTATTGAATTTTGTTCTATATTTCCCGTGATTTTCATTGTGTGTGTGTGTGTTGTGTGTGTTCGGGACCATTCATCGTTGATGATTCATTGGCCGTCGTTTTAGTTGAGCAAAGAGAAAAAAAAATCGATTATGATTCAATGATGATACTAATGGCATCATTGTTATATAGGTGATATATATCTGAAAATTGAACCATAGAATGTTTGGAACCAATTTTTTTTTCTTTTTTTTTTTTGGACCAAAACAACTACTACCATCATCATCATCATCATTATGGAATTTGAATTGTCCTCACTAAAACATCTTTTCTTGTCGCTGTTGTTGTTGTTGTTTGAACAAATACCGATGCTATTAATCTTCTTTTTCTTTTCATTTTAAGTTCAATTTAAACTTTTGTTATCGACAAAAAAAAACAAAATACAAACATTTTTCGTCGTGAAACATGCTGTTTTTTTTCCTCTTCTTCTTCTTCTCACTCACTCACACAACATATATAAGAATTGAAATTGGAAACAGACAAAAAAAAATAAAAAGATTCTCAAACAAGGTCTCCACGGAGAGCAATACTGAACGTGAACACGGCAGTGGAAAAACAAAAAAAAAATTTCCGCTTGAATAGACTGAAGAAATATTGACTGGTGTTTATTCTCGCTCTCTCTCTCTCCCATTCTTCATCATCAGCCATTATTTCATTATTCTTTGGTGAAGAATCGAACAAAAATCAATATATATTAATAATAATAATAACGAAAATAAAAAGAGATTTGCACATTCATAACAAAAAGGTTAGCGTTCACTTTGTATATATATACAAATAAATAAATAGGCAACTATTTATACAAAACAAAACAAAACAGGCATATATAGTTTTTTTTTTTTTGATTTGATTATCATGAACAACTTATCAGATACAAACAAACAAACAAACAAACAAAAAAGGATCAGATAGATAGAGAGAGAAAAAACTTGATTTTCACATTTTATATGCCAGATTTTCTTCTGGTTTGAATGTTTGATCATCATGATGATCAATTGATGAAAAATGAAGAATGATCGTTTTCGTTTGATAATAGAGACCAGATTTAAAAAAAACATGTAATGATCACATGTTCATCTTCAATGTATGTATACGAAACGAATGATTTTGTTTTCCACAGAAAAAAAAACTTGATTTTTTCTTTTCTTGTCTTTTTAAAAAAAAAAATCATGTACTACAGAAAGACAGACAGACAGATAGATTGATTGTGATCATCGTCTGCATCGATGAAATGAATGATGTCAAGATTGTTGACTTTTCATGATGAAAACACTTAACACAGACACACACGCATACATGAAAACAAAGAATCCCACCATTATCATCTCTCTGAAGAATGTACGAAATACGAAAATTCTTTGAAACAACAGCAACAACAACAAATCATCAAGACTGAGCGAAAGAAGAAGAAACAAAAAAAAAATCCAAATTATGTGCCCCCAGAAATAAATATTGATTGATTCAAATAGTTGATAGTTTGAAATCTAATCAAAAAAAAAAATTATCGACAAACAATTATCAATATCTTATCAAACAACAACTGTGTGCATTTGTGTTTGGAAAGTCGAATTTTTGAATTATAATAAAAATTTCGATGTACAAAAAAAAGCCTGTTCTTGTAATCATCATCGTCTACTTTGTACGAAAAAGTAGGACAAAAATTTTCGTTGAAAAATATTTCATCGATTGAAAAATTCCAAATATATATAGAGTGAAAATTGTAAAATTTAACAAAACCAAAAAAAAAAAAAGTTTCAAATTTCATCGATATTTTTGTTTTCTAGTATCCGTGAATTGAATACATTCGCCATTTATAATATACAACTTTATTACACCAAACACCAAAAAAAATAAAAAAAGTTTGATGAAAAGTTTACATTCGAAAAAGTTGTTCCAGCAGAAAAAAAAGATAAATAAACGATTCAATTCCGTTTTGCTGTTGTGGTTTTTTTTTCTCATTATACACAAACAAAATAATAATATTACCTCACGCACACACACACCAAAGTTTTTTCTTTCTTTCGTTCATTTCCATATTTCATCATTATATACGAAGAAAAAAAGTGTAAAAAAAACTTGACTACGACGCCTTGTAAACACGACCAAGTTTTTTTTTTCGTTGTTGTTGTTGTTGTTGTTGTTGTTCGTTCAATATTGAAACATAACAACAACAACAACAAGAAAATTGAATATTCCATGTGTGTGTGTAACGTAATATCAAGAATTTAGATTCGTTACATTCGCTAAAAAGAATTTACCGTTGAAAATTTTATAACCGAAAAAAAATGGTGGTGTTTTATGGTGAAATGTAATGAAATCTGTGTGTGTGCGCGTGATGATTTGATTCTTTTGGTGATTTTTCATTTGTTATCTTTCACAAAGGGGAAAAGAATCAGAATTTTTTTTTTGCACATCAATTGATTCTGATGAATGAGAAAAAAAACTGAAAAAAAATTCCAATGATTATTCCGCATTGTTTATTCTGGTTGACAAATATAAACGAATTGGTTGCCAAAAAAAAAAAAAAAAAACTAGAGAAACGTAAACATAAACAAAACAGACAACGCAAACACAGACCAACAAAATGCCATTATTACAAACACGATCATCATCTGATTTGATTAATAATGACATCTATTATAATGATCAACAATTTCTTATCAATGGTAATTTTAATGTTACCACCAATAGCAATGAACAACAACACCATAGACGACAGCAATCATCATCATTGCAGAATCAATCATCATCATCATCATGGTTGTTTGCACAATTGGATCGAAAAACATTGTCAATTATCTATACAGTTCTATTATATTATTCATTTATTGCTGTGGTAAGTTTTTTTTTTGTTTTATTCTGTTCCACTACCTTGTTTTCACTCTTTTTTTTTCATATATATTTTTCTCGTAATTAAATCAATTATATCATATACACATCATAGAATTCAATAGAATAACAAAAAAAAAGTTTCAAATAACACCAGGAAATGTTCCAAAAAAATAACTGATGATTGATGATTTAAAACCAATCATCATTATGGCATGATTAAGCAAAAATTGTTATGTTTTTTTTTGGATGGGCCGTTAATTGCATTCATCATCCGATTATAATGGAAATCCTTGGTGAATTGCAATTTGTTTGTTTGTTTGTTTTCATCCAGTTATCTAGTTTTGAATAATTTTGGAACTATTTTCGAAAAAAAGATACCAATTCTTCTTCTTCTTTTTGTTTTTATTTTTTTCGCCTTTTGGCCAAAAAATTTTTCATTTCAATTCCATTACGAATTTTTTCAAAGTTTTTGTTTTTTGTTTTCATAAAAAATTTAAAACAAATCCCCATTTCTGTTTTTGTTTGTTTTCCGAATCCAAATATCAAGTATTACGGTTGAAATTCTCATGACACATGCAATGGGGTCCATATTGCCTGCAAAAAAGGTGAAAAAAAAAATTTTTTTTTCATCATACAAAAATCATACTTGAATGGGAAGTGTGTGTGTGTGTGTGCAATGATAATAATGACTTTCAACAAAAACAGAGAAAAAAATAACCTTGATAAACTGGCATTAAACAAAACAAAAAAAAAATTCTGATATCCAAAACAGAATAAATGGGCCAAACATCCCTAGAGATGTGGATGATGATGATAATGGCATCACACGCACATCTGAAACTAAAAAAAATGGAAAAAATAGAAAAAATGGAAAATTGTAATGAATAATCATGCAGTGCAAAACTAAACAAACGAAAAAAAACCATAGACACACACACACACACAGAGTGAAAGAGAGACGATAATGATGATGGCACAAAAAAAAAGAATTTTTTTCAAAATATACAAACATTATCAAGATGAAATGAAAATTTCGAGGTTTTATGGACCATATATTAATGTGTGTGATGATGGTGGTGGTGGTGGTGGTGGTGGTAGTTATCCGATTAAATCAAGCTTGTCATAATTTTTTTCCATTCATTCATTCATTCTGTGTCGGTTAATTTTAATTCCATCATATCATAAAATGGCGTGCGGTCCAGTCATTTTTTTTTTGGGTTTTTTTTTCAAAAGTTTTTTTTTCATTTTTTTTTCTTTGAAAAGTTTTCGAACCAGAAAAAAAAATTGAAAAACGAAAAAAAATACTAAAATGTCAACACCATTTGTTATGATAATGATAATCCTGAAAAGAGCTGATTATTCATATACATATAATGATGACAAAAAAAAGTGGAGAAAAATCAAACAAACAAACAACCAAAAAAAAAAATTGAATGAATGAAAATTCCAAATTCTAGAAATTCTTTACAGGCAATGAGAAGCCGAAAAAAATGGCAGATATGTGTGTGTGTGTGTGTCATAATAATCCAAATATTGTCTCTCTCTCATGTGTGTGTGTGTGTGTTTAGTGATCAAAACCAAATTTCCATATTTTTCAGTGATACAATCATCAACATATATAAACACATATGACATTCATGCACGATATGCAATAATAATGATGATGATGAATAATAACACTATAAATTTTTTTTTTCGTTTTATTTTTCTTTTTTTTTGTTCGTAAATTTATTCGTAAACAAACATCTAAAACATTCATCTTCATATATTATTATTATTATAGGGATTGTGTGCATCCATATTTAATCCAACATTATTACAATTAAGTCATGTATTCCATACGGATTTACAAACAGTTTCGGTTATATTTCCATTACGTGCAATTGGCTGTGTGGTTGGCACATTGACCAGTAAGTGTGTTTTGTTGTTTTGGATTTCTTTTCAAATTGATTTATCAATGATTAATCGATTTATTTGATATTCTAATTGGTCATAATTTAGATGGACTTTTGAATTCATATTTTAATCGTCAAATATTATTGGTCATTTTTCTAATACTTAAAGCATTGACCACATTTCTTGTACCACATTGGACTGAATTGAAACAATTTTATGTGAATGCATTTTTCAATGGATTTTTTACCGCTGCTGTTGTTGTTATGGTCAATGTTTGGATCAATGAAATGTGGTCATGGTCATCAAGAAAATCTTATCGCCAGAATAATCATGTTGATGATGATGATGGTGAAAGAAGAAATAACGATGATGATGATAATGAAAAATCACGTACAATAATATGGGCAAATGTTACAATGCAAGCATTACATTTTTTCTTTGGTTTTGGCACCATACTTGGTCCATTGATTGCTGAACCATTTTTATTAAATCCATTCAATGGTTTTGATGATCATTTTGTTGCCAATAATCTTGTATGGCCATATACAATATCGGCAATATTGGCATTATCATCAGCTGCAACTATATTTATCATGTTCATTCTCATACCATATGATCAATCATTGTCGAAAAAAAATCAAAAATCCAATCAATTCAATCAAAACTTGTTGCATGAACAAGAAACTGATGATCAACAACAATTACAACAACAACGTAATGAACGTTTATTTCGTTATTCTGTCGTTACATTGGCCGCATTATTTTTAGCAATGTATTCATTTTCTGAATCAACTTATCTACAATTTTCAGCATCATTTTGTTCAAAAATTAAACTTAAATTAACACAATCACAATCGGCATTAGTATCATCATCATTGGCCATTTCATTCACAGCATTTCGTGGTGTCAGTGCATTTGTTGCATTGAAATTAACACCAATCAAAATGATTATTATCGATTTCATTACAATTACAATTGGCAATCTTTTTGTATATTTTTTAGCCGACACAAAAATCATTGGCCTCATTGTTGGTTACATATTATTGGGTGCCGGTTTTAGTTCCGTTGTGCCTAGCCTGTTTCCATTATTAGAACAACGTGGCTACACTGTTACCAATTGGATTGGTTCTATAATCACATTTTCAGGCGGTGTTGCACAAGTACTAGCACCATTTGTTATTGGCATTTGGATTGATCATATACCTTATATATTGGTTTATTTTACATTTTTAAGCATTATAACAGCAACATTAATGTTTATGATTATGTTTTTATTGATGAAATTTGATCAAAAACAACGACAACAACAACAACAAAACCAGCAGCAGCAACAACACCAGCAGCAATAATAATCTGATGATTGAATAATCAAATGTTTATAACCGATAAAAAAAACAATAACAATGAATATGTGTGTGTGTGTGTGTGTAATCAAAATATTTACCGAAATATTACGGTGAAGCAGAAAAAAAAACAAAACAAAACAAAAAAAAATTTCCATGACAACCCAAACAACTGGATTATCAAAGACTAAAAAAAAATCCATAAAACTATTTCGATATCGCCAACAACACCATATTTCCAAGCATGGTAACCACACATTTTTTTTTTTTTTTTTTGATTGAAATTAATCATCATTATCATCATGTTTTTCTTTCTCTTTTGCTCTCTTTTTTTTTGATATATACACATCTCATTTTGTTTTTTTTTATCAATCATATGCCCGTTTGTTGTCAAATGACGTCTTGATGTTTTTTTCTTTCTTTCATTCATCATTTCATTATTATTGTCACTAAAAAATTGTAATTCAAGACATTCGTTTGTTTACCACTAAATAAAATCCGAAAATAAAACAATGTCAATGCAAGTAACCGATACGCTTTCATATATTCAAACATCAAACACCAGGATAAATCTTCAAGGATTTGGACCAAATTTATTGGAACAACAGCAGCAATCATCAACAAGAACCGAACAGCAACAACAACAACAACAACAATATTCATCATCATCATCAAATTATGTACAACATTTACAAACGGAAAATTTTTTTCAACGTATGACTAAAAATGAAAAACGTCTATCAATATTGGTGGGCGTTTTTGCCATATTAACCATCATTTTTCTAATAACAACCATAATATTTGCAAGTAAATATTCTCATTGTAAAAAATGATTGAATAATTAGTTTGACATACATACTTTTTTATTCTTTATTATAATCATAATAATATTTTCAACTGAAATAAAATTTTTTTTTTTGGTCAAAATCAATCAATCAATCAATTAATCGATAACAGAAAAAAATAATAATAACACAAACAAATACCACACACATAAAGAGAGAAAAAAAATAGGGCGACTTTGGGAATCGTCGGGATAATTAAGTTAATTTTTGTTTCAGCGGAAAAGTTTGTTTGTTTTACCTTTTTGAATATTTGAAAAGGTAAATGATGGTGATGATACAGACAAAAAACAATTCAGGTAATCGAAAAATTGTGTATGTGGGAGCAAATGTGAGTGAGTGAGATGTGTGTGTGTGTGTGTGTGCGATACAAACTTATATAAGTCGTCATTATTCTGGAAAATCAATGTGGAAATCTAAGGCATTTTGGGTTGGTTAGGTTGGTTAGGGTGATTTTTTCATATATATCAATGGTGAATGTTTTTTTTATTGTTTTAAATCAGTCGACAAATTGAGGAATCTTTTACCATATTGATTATATCAGCTGATGTACCGTTACCACCAGTACCAAGATTTGGTTTCATCATCAACATTGAATCCATATCATCATCGGTTTTATCCTGTGAACCAGTTCTTGATCCTAATTCCTATTCTTGTCGTAGTCGTTGTCGTAGTTGCCGCTATCGTTGATGATGATGATGATGATGTAGTAGTAGTAGTAGATGATCGATCAGTACCGATTATTGGAAAGATTTTCGTCTTAGAACCGGGTATTAATTTTTTACCAATACCACCATTAACCTGTTGTGATAAACTTTTGTTTGTTTTTCCAACAAAAATTAATGAAAAAAAAATTTTTTTTTTCGTGAAAAAAATTCTAAAATCAAACATACCCAGAATCCTGTACAGATCCTTGTCCGGAACCAGAAACACCAGTTTTGCCAGTAAATTCAGGAAAACATGCAAACATACTTTGTTGCTTTTTCAACATTTTATGTTTTGGTCCAATATTACGCAATTTAGATATCATTCTTGATCTGGTTGTTGAACCACTACCAACACGATCAAATGTTTTATTTGAATCTAGATCCTGATGATGTCCTGTCCATAATTGTTCACGTGATCCAAATGGTGATGCTAAACTTGATGCAATACCACCACCGCCTATACCTGCTGCACCAATTTTTCGAAAATCATCAACACTTTGTCCACGATGTAACATATGTTCAAAATAGAATGAATCAAATGATTGTTCACGTTTTAAAGTTCGAGCTGCTAAAACTGAAACATTCGATCGTGATGATGGTCCAATTAGACCGCGTAACCAAGCCGAAGATTTTTCTTCAGCTGCTGCTGCTGATGATGATGATGATACTGGTGTACCAACCGAAGGTAATTCAACATTGATATGTTGTGATGAATTATTATGATGTTTAATAATAGGTAAAATATGTGAACTTGGTCCAAGCCATACAGCCAGATAAGTAACGGTTAATGATGAATAAACATGAGAAATATTATGATGAACATCCAACATTGATAATCGAACACCATTATCACGAATATCCCATAATTGTAATGTATTATCTTCAGAATATGATAAAGCTCTTGATGCATCCGGTGTTAATATAACACCTAAAATATTTGCATTATGACCCATCAATGTAAATAGATCGGTACCAGTATTCATATCCCAAACAATTAGATTACAATCCTGTGCACCGGATACGACAAGCATTTCATCTAATGCTGCCGTTGCTACACATGATATTGCTTCTTCATGACCAACAAGTACTTGTGTTAATTTTCCCGTCGATGTTTCCCAAACTTTTAATGACATATCCTGTGATCCAGTGATTAATGTTTTACCTGAATGTGTACAAGTAAAACATGTAATAGTATCACTATGTGATACACTTTTTTCCATTTCAGGCTCAAATATATGCCAATATTTAAGGCTTTTATAATAAAATAAAAATAAAAATAGATAGATAGATAGATATGCCAGTTAATAATAATAAATCAAATGATGATGATGATTTGAAAACATTCAAATACATTATTATTATTATCATCAAATTCAAACGACTTACCAATTGTCAATTTTGCCACCAATAGCAAAACACGTTCCACCATGTACAAATAATCCATTTATAGGTTTATGTTGAATTATTTTAATCTGTATACCATTATCCACTTGCCATAATCGGATTATATTCTGCACATCAGCCGATAATGCACGTTTATTATCCGATAATATTCGAATAGTAGCCAATGCATTAGGTATATGTTCACCAAATTTCGATAAATACATTGATAATGTCAATGACCATGAACGTATTTGTCCATCTTCACCACCGGCAATAATAAATTGACTATTTGGTGAAATATCCACACATGTTATTGGTGCTGAACTTTCATCCAATGTTGTATGTGTTTCGGCAGTTGCACTGAACCATATTTTTACTAAACAATCACGACCACCGGTTACAATGTATTGACCATCTCTAGCTACTGAAACACAGGTAATTGGTTCACGATGATTATCGATCGTTGAAACGGAAACTTTTTTTCTAAATGATCCATGTGTCGATGATGATGATGATGATGTTTTATGTTTACGACGATCAGATGATGAACGAGAATTTCGGCCACTACCACTACCACCACCACCACCACTAATGCTTCCAGATTCTTTAGAATCTTTACCCGTATCTTTTCCAGATGAATTATCCATAAATGGATCATTCAATGAAGACATTAAACCAGTTGTCGAACTGATAGCCATCGATTCAACAATATTTATTTCATGTATTGATCGATCCAGACCTTCTACAGCTAATGGTGATGGTGTATGATCTACACGACGAACTGGATAAAAATTCCAGATAATTATCTTATTACCACCACTAGTGAATAGAAAATGATCATCTTTTTGTGGTAAAATCGATGTAATCATTTCACTATGACCATTCAATGTTTGTAGCTGCCGTGATGAATGTATATCGAATAAAAGTAAACGGCCATCAGCATAGCCAACAACACAACGACAATTATCTTCAGCAAAACGTACATAGCTAACAACAGCCGTTGTAGCCATATTCGATGATGATGGCTGCAATGTATGAACACCAGTACCAGTGGTTAAAGCTCTTATTTGTAAGCTATTATCATCCAATGATAATAATAAAAATGTTGAATCCAATGAAATATCCATATGTAATACGGGACGCATTAATAATATTTCATTCAATATACAGAATGAATCCAGACTCCAAACAACAACTGTACGATCAGTTGAACCGGAAACAAGTACATCATCACCGGTATTTATACCAATACAGGTAACCATCGATTTATGATGTTCTAATCTTGTGATTAATGTACCGTTATGAAGATTTACTGCACAAATAGCACCATTTTCCGATCCACTAATCACTAATGTTTCCATATGATTAATGGTAATACATAAAACACTTGCACTATGATGACTATGATGAATGAATAGAAAGAGAGAGAGAGAGAGAAAGAAAATTCGTGAGGAAAAATTCCGGGAAAAAATCATTTCAAATGAATCACAAACAAACAGAAAAAAAAGACTTACATAAATCTATGTCGTATTCTACAATCATTGATTTCCATTAATTCAGCATCAATATACCATAAATGTACGGAACTATCATCCGATCCGGTTGCTAACCATTTACCGCTTGTGGATAAATGCAAACATGTTATCGTTGATTTATGACCTTCTAAACTTTTCGCTACAGTTTTTGTTGGTAAATGATAAAAATGTAATGAACATTGTTCGCATACGATTAAATGTTGTGAATCCGGTGTCGATACTGCACGCGTTATTGATGGCCATGGACTTGTGATCATTGTAACCTGTGGTGGTATTGGTAAATTAAGCCATATATTTATTGGATATAATAATGGCCTATCCATTGATTCAATACAGCTACGATAACATTGCCTCAAAAATTCAGCTAAATAACTTGATGTTGTTGACGATGATGACGATGTTGTTGATAATAATGATGATGATCCAGGTGTATATGATGATGACGATATTGATGTTGGCAGTGATGATGTAGGATGAAGTAATGTATGTGATGATGATTTATTCTGTGTTGATTTATTCGGTTTAACAACCGTATCAAAATTCGATAAATTCGTTGTTGTTTTGATCAAATTTGTCAATGATAATTGTTGTGTTTGATTTGTAGCTGTAAATGGTACCAGCCATAGTAATGCTTCCACTGGTAATTGATTCGGTTCCTGTGTTACTACATGTACAGATTGTTTAAGCATTGCATATAATTGTTCAATATCCCAGTCAAAAATCTGTGATCGTACAGCATCCAATATACAACGTAGATAACAAAATGAAACACCCTGTACAATAGTATTAAGGAAACGAATATTCAATAATGCTTTTGTTTTAAGTTCGACACGATTTCCAGAATACAATAGATGATACCACAGTTCATCGGCTTCACGAACTGATTCGGATTCTTTTCCGGAAGAATTTAGCTATATAAAAAAAAGCATAATTGATAAATTTTTCAATGGAAAAAAATTAATTTAATGAAAAAAAACGGCTTTTTTTACCTCAGTAAATGAATTATAAAATGCTTGTGCCAATTCTAAATGTATGGCTCGAATTTGTCGTATTTCTGTTAGATAACGTTCCTGTATTGCTTTTGTTATTTTCGAACTACGCCATTGGAAATATAATTGTCCCTGTACATAATATTCTTTTAGTAAATGACGCAATTTTGATTTCAATATAATCCATGTTGATGATGTTGATCTTGGTGGATCATATGGATCCGGTGTAGTAGTATTACTTGATGTACATGTATCCGTTGTTGTTGTTGTTGTTGTCGTCGTCGTCGTTGTTGTTGATGTTGTTCGCATTCTCATATGTTGTTGTTGTATTGCTGGCCATATTTGACTCGTTAATGTTTCCTGTACTAATTGAAATAATTCCATTTCTCTTAGGCCATATTTTGTACATGTCAAATATGAACAAATTCTTCTCACTAATTGATATGGTATACAATCCTCAAGATCATCCAGAATTGTCGTTACTAATTCATCTACATTTGTTGGTAAATATTCTGGTGTATAGAATGATTCCCAATTACTTAATACAGCTGTAGCTAACATATTAGCAAATAATGGTGTCATTAAAGCTTCTTGATGCTGTTGTTGTTGTTCTGTACGTTGACTATTACTGTTAATATTGCTTAATAGATCAGATGAACTATTCAATTTTTGTCGTACAAAATCCCATTGAATCGATGTCAATGTTCGTTTTTCATCACGTAATTTTGATTGTACCATCGAATAAATAGAATGACAATGTTTCATAGAATCAATACGATGATCATCATCAAGACAGATAAAATTTTCCGATGAAATACGTGATCGTAATATACTTAATACAGATTCTGATTCTAATGCAACTGAACATATGAAATGTACATTTGGTGGAAGATGCCATGGCATCCAACCTAATAATGCACTAGACTGTAATGCCGATTGTAGATGATGAAGATCATCCAAAATGATTAATAGATCACAATCATTAGGATTACGAAGTTTAAGCAATTCCTGGAAACAGATTGCCAATTCAGATAATTCATGTGCCGATGCACTACGTGTCAGATGCGATTCCAATCCATATGCAACCGATGTTTGTATACAAAGACTGCGTAATAATTCTGATGCAAAATTTGAACTAGGACTTTGACCACATTGTCGTACAATACGAATTACTTGATCACGATCAGAATTTTCTGCTAACCAATCCGGTGCATAGGTAAATACCTGTGCTAATAATGTTGATTTACCTGATCCTGATCGACCGGTAACAATAATTGGTTGATGACGAAAATTCTGTTGTTGTGAATGATGAAGATGACTTGTAGCTGTACAACGTGATGCAGATGTTCCAGTATTTGTTGGTCCACTAGTAACGGTATTAGTGGAACCACTACCAGCACCATGTATATCAGTTATTAATAATTCACGAATATGAAGTAAATGTCCAAAATCAGAATGATTTATAGCCTGTGCCATACCCAATGAACGCATTACACGACGAAAATTTGATAAATGTGAATGTGCTTCACGTACAATATCGCCAGGATATTCAAAACTAGAACCAGGAGCAATTGGACCAAATATTGATTGTTGCATTGCTTTCCAATGTTCATCAATCGATGATTTCAATGTACGTAATACTGTTTCACCAAAACGTTCAATATAATTTGCTGGTAATGTATATGTTCGTGTTTGAATACATTGATCTGGTGGTGGGCTCCATGATATGCTGATAGAAGAAAAATAAATGATTAATTTAAACAAAAAAAAAAAATGGAAAAATTCGTTTTGTTTCACCAAAAAAAAAAAAAAAAAATAAAAATAAAAATAAATCTGCTACTCACTTAAAATAATGTACATTTCCTTTTTTCAATCCAAGTATTACATCTTCAATCAATTGTTGTATATCATTTTGAGCTGTAGGTGCATATAGTTGTCTCATTGTTGATTGTTGTTGTTGTTGTTGTTGTTGCTGTTGATTATTCGATGGAATTGGAAGCGATGAATTCATCGATTGTTGTTGTTGTTTCAATTCATCACTGGAAGACGTTGTTGTTGTTGTTGTTGTCGTCGTCGTTGTTGTTGTTGTTGTTGATGTTGACATTGTTGTTGTTGGTGTAACATCAAAAAATCTTGTTACAGATGCATTGTTAAAATTAACACCTTCTAATTGACGAATAAAACACAACATTCGATCAACTGGTTGTTGCATTAGTTCATAATTTGTTGACACCGATGTTTGTCGATGTGTCATTTGAATTTTTTTCTGTGTTGGTCCCTGTTGTAATGATACCTGATGCATTAAACGATGACGTGTTGGTGTTAATGGTGGTGATGGTTTTTTTACAATTTTCATCGATGAATGTTGATTATCATTATTGTTGTTGTTATTGTCATTTTGATTATTATTGCTACTATTCACATTAGTGTTGATGTTAGATGTTCCAGTTAATAATGAACCAAGTTTACCGGAACCAAGAATTTTTTTCTTTGCTATTGTTGTCGATGATGATGGTGATGATGATGATAATCGTTGTGGTGGTGATTTAAGTGGATGAATTCGTTGTTGTTGTTGGTGCATATGATGAGGATGATGATGGCGATTGGAAGAAATGTTATTATTAATTGTAGTTGGTGATGTAACAAGACCACCTAATTGATATTGGCGAGCACAATATAATGCATGTAATGTTTGTTGATGAACGGCTGACATTACAACACCAAAATTATTACTTAATAATCCTTCACGTGCAGCAACTTTTGAACCGTATTCAACCAGTTTAGCAATATGTTCCAATTCTTCTTCATATTGTCGTGATGCACGACGTGGTTCCAACAATACATAATGTGGTTCTGGTTGTAGATTACGATTTTCTTTATAACATGAACGTAATAGATTCACATCGCCTAAACCGGATTCAGCGGCAGCTGTAAAAATTTGTTGAAAATCATCCGATGCAATCACTGTTGGCAATGCAATTGGTCTATATTTATGACCAATCAAGCACATAAAAAATGTTGATATTGATTGCTGTGAACATTCTTCAATCTCTTTTAATTGTAAATCAAATTCATGTGGATCAATTAGATTAGAATTTTGATCATATATCACCGGTGTTACTGTTGATGGTTGCTGTCTTATCATTGTTGAGCATTTATCACCATTATTATTATTATTATTATTATTATTACTACATGAATTCTGCTGATTCTGTTGTTGAGAATATTCTATTGTAATCAATGGTGGCTGTAATTGCCAATGTGGATCAATAGTTAATAAATCTAATGATAAACTATTACAATAACGTTCTAATTTTGGTAGAATAATTTCATGTAAATGTTGTCGTTCAATTTCAAAATCAGTACGTGTTGAACTTATAAATAATTTTATCAAACGTGATGGTGGCTCTGGAAAACCTTTACAAATATTACCATTCATAATAGCATGTATTAATTCATTTGGATTTGGATATGGTGGTGTACTATTATTATTTGCATTCATTATTGTATTGTTTCCATTTCCGATTGCATGAATATTTGACATCATCGTTGACGATGATGATGATGATGATGATGATGTTGGATTTCGTTGATCCATTTTTTTCTGTTTTCTTTTTTAGTTTTCTTTATTCATCCATGAATAATGAATAATGTTCGAATGAATGAGATGGCCATCTCATAATTTATATATATATTTTGTTTATGAATCTATAGAAAAAAAAGAAGAAAATTTCAAATTAAAAATAAAATTCCATTAACACAGATTAAATTTCAAAGAAATAAACAAAACTGGTTTCCCATACACACAGTAGGAAATTCTTTCAGAAAAAAAACCATGTTGCTAGGCAAGGTAATTTTTCGTCATTGAACATTGATTACATTGATGATAACAAACGTGTTTGTCCTTGAATCAAATCATATCATTCGAATGAGATGATAACATTCATGTATTTTTTTTCCATTCATTTGAGTTTCAATCAAGTTCAAATTCAGTTCAGTTCAGCTGATCATCATCGTTGATGTTGAAGTGAAGTGATTTTTTTTTTGATTTTTCTGAATTTTGAGCCAAAACAACAACCACCAAGATCATAATGGTGAAACCAAAAACAGCGATTATAAATTGTGAACAAATTGTAACAATTTGTTCAAATAATCAACCATTTTTAGCTGGTGAAAAACAAGATAAAATTGAATCAATTGAAAGACGTGATCATGGTGTTGGTGTTTCGATTGTATTCGATGATGATGGCCGTATAATGGCCATCGATCATCATGATCGTATTGATAATTGGCTATGTCAAAATTATGGTAATAATTGTTGGCAAACAATCGATACGATCGATGGTATTGGTCGTTCAATAATACCGGGTTTAATTGATTCACATTCACATCCAATTTGGGCCGGTGATCGTATTGATGAATTTGATCGAAAATTACGTGGTGCAACCTATATGGAAATACATGAATCTGGTGGCGGTATTAATCATACGGTACGTGAAACAATACGTGCCAATGAATCGGAACTTTTACAATCATTATTATTGCGTATCAATCGAATGATCAGCTGTGGAACAACAATATTAGAATGTAAAACCGGTTATGGACTTGATTATGAATGTGAAAGAAAAATGTTACGAGTTATTCAACAGGCATCAACCATGACACCGATACAATTGGTACCAACATTTTTGGGTGCACATTCGATTCCAAGGTAAACAAAGAAAAAAAAATTTGAATTTTTCGAATTAAAATTTTCGTTTTTTTTTCTTCAACTAACCAGCGGAATGACAGCCGATCAAGGTGTTGAACATGTATGTAAAATGATGGAAAAATTATCAAATGATGATCCGGAATTAAAAATTGAATTTTTCGACGTATTCTGTGAAACTGGTGTTTATGATAATCAACAAACTGAACGAATTCTCCGAAAAGCACAACAATTGTATCCAGAATCAAAACTAGCATTTCATGGTGATGAATTAAGTGATCAGAATTCCGGTTGTTTAGCTGCACGGCTTGATGCCTGTTCAGTATCACATCTAGAATATCTTAATACTGCTGGAATTGAAGCAATGGCTGCAAAAAACATAGCTGGCATTATAAATCCAACAACTTGTTATCTATTGAAATTACGTAAACCACCTGTACGTGAAATGATAGCCAATAATGTACCGATTGTAATAGCTAGTGATTACAATCCAAATGCAATGTGTTATTCATTACCAATGGCAATGAATCTTGCCACAATTCATTTAGGTATGACAATGAATGAATCATTGATTGCAACAACATTGAATGCAGCATATGCATTGAATAGATCAAATGAATATGGATCATTAGAAATTGGTAAACGTGGCAATTGTCTGTTATTAAATTGTTCAGATTGGCGTCATTTAATCACTGAATTTGGTAATACATCATCATTGATATATAATGTTATTATCAATGGTAAAAATGTATCATCAAATAGTAATTTTTAAGAAATGCCAAAAAAAAAGATCATTTGTTTTGCAAATGTTTTTTTTTTCACTAAACCATCAAAAACACGAAAAAAATGATTAATTATGATCTGGTGAAAAATGAAAAAAAAAATTTTGTTCGTTCGTTTGTTTGTTTGTTTGTTTGTTTGAATTCAATAAATCAACATCTGCATTTTTATTTTTTTTTCGTATCCGGTAAATTTTTTTTTACCAGATCATTATCGTACATGTCATTTATGAATGGCATAACAATTTTTTTTTCTTTCGCTCATTCTCATTACATTCATTCATTCATGATCATTCTGAATGGAAATTGAATTTCGAATGAAATATCAAAAAAAAAAGAATCTTTTCATTCATTTCGATTTTATTATTATCATTATATCATGCCAATCATCATCATCATCAAAAAATGATCTTATGATTATAATGATGTTATATAAATTGTCATTACTCGTCATCATCATTATTATTATTTGGAAATAATAATCATCATCGATATATTTGAAACATTATTATTGCTACATCATCATCATCATCATCATTAGCAGCAGCAGCAGTAGCAGCAGAATCATCATTATTTCAAGTGAATAAAAATGATGGTAATGAAATTAATGAGAAATGTGTGAAGAAAAAAAAAGAAATTGAATGAAAGAATCTCATCGTCATAGGAATGATGAGAATTACATACACACACAAACACACATTCAGCGAAAATCAAGAATAAGAATAAAAACAATGAAACAAAGTCTCTAAAGAGAGAGAGAGAGAGACAGGCGTGCACACACACATTATATACGTTTTCATATTTGTTTTGTCTATGATGGTGTTCTTTTGTTCCAAGAAGAATTTGAAACTTTTTTTTCGGGTAAGTCATCAATTTAATAAAACCGGATATAATTAGGATGATGAATCTATGATTTTTTTTTTCGTACCAAAAATTCCAATTTATTTATTTATTTATTTATTATTCTTGGTTGAAATGGAAATGGCACTTTTTTTTTCGTGTTTGTTAATTTATTCGCAGTGAAAATGTTTATCATTACAACACCATATGACATTTTAATATCACGATGTATCAATGTATCGTTCGAATTTGCATATAAACCATTCTTCAACACACACACACACATGCACACACAATCAGCAAATAGATTGGCAAATAAAATATTGATCGATTTGATTCGATTTATTCTCGACCGTCTATATATAAAACACAATCAAGTTTGTTGTTGTTGTTGTTGTCGTTGATCGAAAAACGATAACAACAACAACAACAAACAAACAAGAATAATAATAACAAATATATATTCCTTATATTTCTAGGTTTCATAATTAAGAATATTCTAGACACACACACATAAATATTCTATATTTAGAATATATCAACGATGATGATGATGATGTATAGTTAATTAATATCAATCAATCAATCAATTAAATTGAGTGGAAAAAAAATTTTTAATAAAAACTAGTCATCATATAAAATTCTGACCAAATTCTTGCTGTTTTCATTCTGAACAACTGAAGATATCGATGATTCATAATATGTGTGTGCGTGTGAGTGTTTTATCGATAATTGATTTCTTATGTTTTTCATCGTTCGTTTTGTTCTTTTTTTTCCATAAAAAAAAGAAACGATAAGATATGGTTCAAATATTTGTTTTTCATCATGATCATCATCCATTTAATGAATGAATGATGACGAACGAGGACAGCAAAAAAGAATATGGACCCGAAAAAAGTTTTTTCTGGCTTTCAATTTCAATTTTTTTCTCTGTTAGTTTTCCACAACGTCAGTGTTTAATCTCTTTTGTTTTTGATTTACGATAATTTTGTTAATAACCACCGCTACTACTCTTTATGTCGGTCATTTTTTGTGATTTGATTTGATTTGATTTGATTCATATATGATTGGTTATCAAATGAATAAATGTCACGCAAACATAGAGATTCTGCAATAATGATCAGCTTTATGGAAATTCTATATCTCAACATGAGTTTCTCTCTCTCAATGAATAATTAAAAAAGCCCAAAAACAATGGAATAAAAGAAGAAGAGAATTAAAAAAAAACTCGGAATATTATGATGAATATATATATGAATTCATTATTCCGGAACGACAAATTGAATTGTTGATCACGTTTTTATTCTGTTTTCATTGTCTTTGTACTGTTACCATACACATACACACACACACACACACAGAAACATTTTATCCAATTTGATTAAAAACGACAATAATAAAATTAAAAAAAAAACAGAATTTTGACCAGAATCCAAATTTGTAGAAATTAAGTTTTTGTTACAATGAATAAACTTGATATTCTTCTTCTTAGCCATCATGGTGATGATCGATAATATATATACACACAGTATGTGTGTGTGTGTAGAAAAAGAAACAAAGTCATAAAAAATCAATCAGACATCACCAATAGTAATCATCATCATCATCATCATATGATAACCAGCAATATTGCATAACTTTAGATATGCAATATTTTTATGGGTCACCAAAAAAAAACCTTGGCCTAACCATCATGATTGATGATGATGATGATGATGATGATGATAATGAGACCATGGAACGGCAACAACCAAAATATCTAGTTAGGTTGAGTTTCATGAATGAGTTTTATTCATGTTCGTCAGTTGCTTGTTTGCTTGCTTGCCTGTTTGTTTGTTTGTTTGTTCATCCATTTCACCATTATATATTCATTATGAAAGAATTTTAAATTTAATTTTAACAAACCCAAAAACGAAAAATTTGTTCATGTAAACTTTTTCTATTTTTTTTTCACACACACATTTTAAACAGACAGACACCCACACACACACACACACACGGTGAGAGAAACAAATTCTATCAATCTATTTTTTCTCATTTCAATTTCAATTCACTATGTGCAATGAAATCAAAATTCTTTTCTCGATTCTCGGCACACACACACACACATACACAGAGAGAGAATGGGCAATTCAATAACACGTTCATCATCATTTCATTATTATTATATCAACAAAAACATTTTCAATGGAACCAAAAAAAAAGAAAGAAAGAAAGAAAAAAAATTCAATTCATTTACATATGACATACATAGGGTGAATGCAGTGGCAAAATAGATCCAAAAATACACACACACGTATGCAAATGAATGTTATTGAATGATGATGATGATGATGATCGAATACAGATGGCCGATTGTAAATTTTTTTTTTTGGCTTCACAGTTTCAATTTCACATTGGATTTCAATCAACAAATTTTTTTTTTGTTTCGGTTATCAAGCCAGGCAGGCAAGCAAACCAAAAAAAAAAAAAAAATCAATTTTCAATCACTAATCGAATGAAAAAAAAAAATTAAACAGATTCATCATATTGGAACAGAAAAAACAATATATATGTGTATATCAAAGTCGAAATAGCCGAAATTATTCAACAAAACTTGCATTTTCATTCAATTTATTTATCGATTTCTTTTTTTTTATTCACTTCGTCAACATTATAATATTTCGACTGTGCCGAAAACAACAACAACAACAACAACAACAACCGGATGAAATGTAGAAGAAAAGACGACCAAAGAAAAAAAATGTAGTTTAATTGAATTTTCTTGCCAGGCTAAAGAAAAACATTTACACAAACATAACAATAACAACAACAAAAAGAACGCCAAGTCATTATAGACGACGGGGCACGAAAAAAAAGGTAACGAAAATTTTCGGACCACCATACACACACACACACACAGACACATTATCATCAAATTTTATTCCGTTGCGTTGGTTGTGGTTCTCCAAAAACGAACTATCGAAATATCAGATATATATGAAAAGAGAGTGAAAAAAAAACCATAAAATGAAAATAAAAAGATGGTGAGCCAGAAGCAAAAAAAAAAGAAAAAAAAATTTCAAATTAAAAACCATGAATACACAATTTTTCTATTTTCAGAACTTTGGCTTCACTTTGTTGTTGTTGTTGTTGTCGATGTTGATGTTTTTTTTTCATTATAATTTCACATTAATAACAACAACAACAACAACAACAATAGAAACAGCAGCAGCCAATTCATGTTTAAATAATCAAATTGAAAGTGTGTGTGTGTGTGTGTGTGTGTGTAATAATATAAATAACCAGAATTTCAATGTAATGTCTGAATTAACCATCAAATGATTATATGGATCGGTTGTTGTTGTTGTTGTTCGTGTTCGTGTTGTTTGGAACATCGTTATTATTTCGGGCTATTTTTTTCCATTTTGATATACGTGATTATCGTCGGTGTGTGTGTGTGTATTTAGGGCAATAGAAACCAAATACAGGGACCAGATTTTTATTTTTTCCGTTGTTAATCCGAAAATTCTAGTCATAGTTTTATTCTTGATAACATAGTCATAGTCGGCCCCAAAAACAAATTTGAAAATGGAGAGAAAAAAAAAGTCAAAAAATTGATGGTTGATGGTGATTTTTGATCGGATTTTTTTTTTTTTTGGTTTTGTTTTGTTTTGTTTGATTGATCGTTTTATAAGCTTGAAAAATATTTTTATATTTGTACATCATCACCAACACCACTGCTAGAGTGGTTATTAGCTAAACAAACACACAGAGACCGCAAATAAAATAATAATAAATCCATATATTAACCAATCAATCAATCAATCAAATGGAATGATTAAGAGAGAGAGAGAGAAAGAGAAAAATTTGAATTTTTTTTTGTTTTGTTTACAAAAATTAAATGAAAAAAAAATTTACCAGAATATTCTACATTAAGAATGATAAAAATCATCATGAACACACACACAATCAATTAATCATGGTGACATGTTGATTTTGTTGTTGCTGTTGTCGGTAGGTCGGTTGGTTGGTAGATGGTGAAAGAATAATTAGGAAATGATGACCATGATTGAGAAACACGATTGATGATTGATTAGCGGATTGGTTGATTCACAGCACACAGACAAACACACACACACACAAAAAAAATCAATAATGAACAAAATTCAAAACTTTAAATCCTGATGATGATGATGATAAAATCGAAGCATAAAATAATGAATGAAAATTATAGAGCAATCAGAGAGCAATGAAAAAAAAATTACCAGACACGGAAATTCAAGTAATTTTGGAAAAAAAAGTTATGTGCCCGACGACGACGACGACGACGACGATGATGATGATGATGGTTTTCTGTTATGGAGAAGAATAAACACACACATACATAATACATGAACAGCAATGGACAGAAACAACAAATAGATTCTGAATGGAAAAAAAAAGATTGCAAACTGAATGTTCTGTGTTTGTGTATATCTGGTGTGTGTGTGTTGAGAGCAGAAGCAAACCCGCGGGAAAAAAAATGAATATACACTGTTGGCTGGTTCGTTTTGAGCATCCTCATCATCATCACCAATTTCAGATTCTACCTATTCATTGGTTGGTTAGTCTTGGTTATTATTGCTTCTGCTCATATAATATATAAACTTTTTATTTATTCTATAAAATGACGGCCATAAAAAAATGATCATCATCCATGATGATATTCGTTTTGGATCGATGGTTAAGAAATTCGTATTGTTGTTGGTTCAATATTCATTTACCAAAAAAAAAAAAAAAAAAAAAAAATTTGTTGATGTGCGCATAATGTACATATTTGTTTTTGAAGAACAAAAATGAAAAAAAATTTTTTTTTCATTTGATTCAGCATTTTTTAAAATGAAAATGAATTTTGAAATGAGAAAATGAAAATTTTTTTCAAAACAAAACCAAAAACAAAAAACAAAAAAAAATCAATTCTAAATCAGATGTTTATTGATTTTTTAAAAAATTTTTTTTTCTTCACAATTCTCTGTGGATGCTGCCATCTAGTGATGTGGATTTGAATTCCATCTAGAAAAAAATTTTTATTTTCATTTTTTAAATTCTTCAAAATTATTCATATATATGAATATTGCCGATTCTGCATGATAACATATTTATAGATGAACATTAAAAATTGTGAATAAAGTAATGTATACTGTTTTAGGAATGGAATAAAGAAAAAAAAACATACACATGCACACTGATTAATGAATAAATTTCGATTTTTTTTTTTTTTTTTTGATGAAGTTTTTTATTCAAACCTTGACAAATTCTTGCATTGTAATTAGTTCCAATTTTGCATATGTAAATCCATATTTATTCTTTGTATGAAATGCTTGGCCATAATTTGAAAGTTTTAGAAGAATTTTAAAATTTTTTCCAATAAATCCAGAAATACGAATCAAAAGATTGATAAAACAAATGGATGGCTGTTGAAAATGTTGATTACAAATGACAATTATTAGATGAAAAACAAAGATAACCAATGTTTGTTGTAGAAAAATCATGATGAGAAAGAATTCGAGAATAAAACCACCACGTTCAGATAGAATATAGATAATTATATAACAATTGACAGGAATATTGACAAATATAAATGCAGTGAATGCTTCGAAATAGCTCCAGCTTTGTTTGATCATTTGTAAATTATTTGTTTGATAACATTGAAAACGTAGCATTTGTTTACAAATAAACGGCATGATTAGTATGAATTTTTTTCTACCATTCTGTGATACAATTAATGACCAGCATAGATTTAATAATCGTTGTGTTTGCCACACTTTTATATAGAATATGAATAACATGGATAAAGCACAAATGGCCATCAATAAATGTACATGGCCATAAATATAGATGAAAAATTCTACAATTTTCCAATTGATTATCATCAAAATGATTTTCATAAATTGAAAAATCGAATCCATCGACAGATTTTGATGATTTATATTCAGAATAAAATCATGGACATGTTTAATAGTGATAAGATTGAAAATTAATTGAACACAATCTAGGGATTGTATAAAACAAAAACATTTTTTTTAAACAAAAAAAAAAAAAAAATTGACATATTCAAATTACTCACTAATTGCGATGAAAAAAATACCGAATGTTTTGGAAATTTTTCTCAAATTATTTCGAACAATCAAATTGGCCATCTGTTCACGATATTTAAATGGTGGATAAAATTGTCGATGGCCATCGTTTTTAAAAAGTACTGAATATAATTGTGATGCTAAATAATTTTTATAATAAAGATAATGATTACTTGTAGCAATCATTATGATCCAAATGGCTGCAAATAGATTAATAATTGGATCCAAATGGAATAATGAAATTATATTGGCATTCAATATTGATGAATCGATCGATGAATATTGCTCACTAGCATTAAAGAAATAATGATGGAAAAATTTTAAAAATTGTATGACTAAAATCGTATCAATAAAATTAGTTGCCAAACAAATCTGGCAATTAGAATGTATTTCGATCGATGTTTTCTGATAAATGAAACCATCATTAACATCATGATAATTTAAACGTCTACATTCACGATGACCGATATACATTTCAAAATATCTTCGTAAATATTTCATCATACGAATCCAAACTAATGGACCAAGTATAGTCCATATAGCCGAAAATTGTCGTCGAATTGTTGAAAATATTCCGAAACAATATTTGCTCATCCATATTATTTGATGATGATTAAACATCGTCAAATCATTGAAATTCATTGACATTGTCTTAAATGATAATAGAAAAGTGATCTCTCTGACAATCACTACACAATAACTCACTTGTTCCAATAATTTTTTTTAAAAAAATTCAAATTATCAACAATCATTTGAAACCATAACAACGTTCAAAAAAAAAGTAGAATAATGACAATTTTATCATTTATGAAATAGAATTGAATAAAAAATTTTCGTCATTATTCATCATAAATTTATTTATATATATGGAGAAATCGAATAAAAAAGTGAAATCATTCGATATGTTTGCAAGAATTTCATAATATTAAAAACATTTTGCCAACCATTAACTTACTTAAATAAAGTTTTAAATTCAAGCAAATATCATTCATTCATTTTATTGTCACTTTGTGGTCGATAATTGGTTGGAATTTTCTTTTTTCTTCGAAAAAAAAACCTAAGTTCCAATACAAATATAATCGGAAACGAATGTCATCATCATCATCATCATCATCATTCATTCATTCGGCATCAACAACAATCATTCATATATGAAAACAAAAACGGATCAGAGAAAAAAAAAAGAAAAGAAAAAAAAAGAGAAAAAAGAAAGAAAAGTTTCCAAGAAGAAAAAAACACTTGAAATCTACCACATTCACATTTTATTATTATTAAATCGACTATATTCATTGTTTGACAAAGATGGAAACTGTGAAAATAATTGATTTAATCATCAACATGATGTTCATTTATCGTAACATCATTTTATCGATTGTAGATTTATATAATGAATTTGCAGAAATTCTTTTCTCATTCCTCAAATGTGATCTAATGAATCATCTGAAAAAATATTTCAATAAAAAATTGACAATAAAAAAAAAATTCAAAATTTACACCATATCTTTGATTTGATATTTCTGAACTTTCCACTTTTGAAAAATGATTTTTTCTTCTTTAATATAAAATAGAGGTGTGATTCAATGAATAAACGTTAAAATTTAACATAAATAATCAGATTAATAATTTTTATAGCGGAAATAAGTTAGGCATATCAACTACGTAAAATTTACGTAGGTTACCTTTTCCGCAATATCGATAAGGTTACCTTTCTAGGGTTAATTACGATGGAAGAATTTGCAATGGTAAGTATTTCAATGAGTTTTATTCTAATCAAATTGATTATTGGTTCTTTTTTCTTTTACATTAGTTTATTCTAATTTATTTTCAATTCTTCATGTTTGTCTATAAACATTTTTATTAAAAAAAAAAAAAAAAATACACAATACTTGTTCTCAATTCTCATCAAAAAATTGTTGTCAAATTGTTGTAAATATCCACAAACAATATTTGCTCATACAAATTATATGTTATGAATAAACATTGTCAAATCATCATTGAAATTTATTGACATTGTTTTAAATGATAATATTAAAGTGATCACTCTGACATTCACTACACAATTACCCACTTGTTTCAATAATTAAAAAAAAAATTCAAATTATCAACAATTCGATCATTTGAAACCATAACAACGAGCAAAAAAAAAGTAGAATAATGACAATTTTATGATTGAAATTGATCCTAAATCATCATAAATTTATTCATATATGGAGAAATCGAACAAAACAGTGTATTTCATTCTATAAATATTCTCAAAAATTTTATAATGCAAAAAACATTTTGCCAACCATTAATAACTCAAATAAAGTTTTAAATACAAACAAATATCGATATCATTCATTCATTTTATGGCCACTTTTTTTGGTCGATTATTAGTTGGAATTTTCTTTTTTTCTTAGTTTTTATTAGTTGGAAAAAAACCCAAGGTCCCATAACAATATAATCGGAAACAAATGTCATCATCGTCATCATTCGTTCATTAATTCGGCATCAACAACAATGGTTCATATATGAAAACAAAAACGGATTAGAGAAAAGTTTCAAAGAAGAAAAAAAAACATTTGAAATTCTACGCATTTTTCACATTGAATTATTATTAAATCGATTTATTTATTATTGACAAAGATAAAAATGGCCAAAATAATTGATCTAATTATCAACATGGTATTCATTTTTCGAAACATTATTTTATCGATTGTAGATTTATTTAAAGAAATGACAAAAATTCTTTTTTCGTTACTCAAATTGGATCTAATGAATCATCTGAAAAAATATTTAAAAATGTACGCTGAACAAAGAATTTGTAAACAAAAATATGATTATAATCCATACGGCATGGAATACAAATTCAATTTGGTGACCGCATCAACGAAATTTTCATATAATCAACATCAACAATGTCGTATTTGTCGTGTTATTGGATTGATCGATTTGATTATCATTGTCTATATAGTTAAAAATTTCTATGAACATTTCCTTATCAAAAGAAATGTATTTGATAAGCATTTGAATGCCAATGTAATTGGCCTATTCATGCAATCCGATCCAATCGTTTGTTTATTTTGCTATTTATTAGCCATTCAAATTATAATATATCTTCACTGGCTTTATTATTCAAATCCAAATGCATCAGCGTTATATGATATAATATTCAAACAACGATCCGATAATTTTCATCCACCATATCATTATCGATCTAAAATGGCATGTACATTTGTACGAGATATGGCACGAATAATTATCATTTCATTTTCAATTTTTATCATCATAATAAGTAAGTACAAATTGAATCAATTGATAAATTCAATTCATTTATCGATTCTCTCTCTCTCTCCCTCTATTCTTTATTTAGATTTTATTACATTAATGATAGATCTATCAACATTAATATTCGTGTTTGAAAATTGGAATTATTTTTTCCCATTCAATACAAACATTTTCGAATGTTTTAATCATTCAATAACATTAGTAATGATGTTTTTCTATTGGAAAGTGATAGAAATTACAGTCATTTTCTATGCACATTGTTGCATAATAATGGCTACATGTGGATCAATATCAGCATTTGTATTTCGAATCAATGTATGGCAAACAAAACAATTGTTGTCGTCAATCCATGAACATCAAATATTCATTCAACGACAATTGATACAATTTCAACATTTTAATACAAAAAATTTACGTTTCCTTCACTCAACTCGTATATATTTCGAAGCGTTTTTCATATTTTTATTAATTAATATTCCACTCAATTGTTATTTGATCATATTAATTATGAATGGCAACGAAAATAAATTTATCATTTTCTTTTTCATTGCACTTGCTGCACAACAAATTATATGCATTTTCGGTATCCATCTATTTGCTGCCATGTGCAATAAAGAATTTCATTCGTCTTCTAATCGATTTATAAATTTATTGGTTCGATCACATCGATATTGGCATCGGCGACGATTATCAACTTTGTTGAAATTATCACATTATGGTCAAGCATATCATACGAAAAAAAAATATGGTTTCACATATGGCAAATTACAATTAATTACGATGGAAGAATTTGCAATGGTATGTATTTTAGTTTAGCTTTATTCAAATACATTCTGACCAATGGTTATTTGTCCATTTTCTTTTTCATTAGTTTACTCTAATTTATTCTCAATTCTTCATGTTTATTTATGAACATTTTTATCAATAAATAGACTAATGGCACGTATATATACTTGTTCTCAAGTCTCAACAATTTCTGCATCAATCGATTAGAAAAAAAATGTCAATTATTTCTGTGGTCGAAATTCTTTATTTCTACACATAGGCATACAAACTTCAATTGTTTATTGGTAAAAAAAAAATCTAAATTATCAGCAATTCGATCATTTGAAACCATAACAACGTGCAAAAAAAAGTTGAATAATGACAATTTTATCATTTATGGAATAGAATTGAATAAAAAATTTTCGTCATTAATTATCATATATAAATTTATTCATATATGCGACGAGTAATTTTTCAAAAAAAAATTATTCCAAATAAAATAGTGGATTCTTTCGATATATTTTCAAGAATTTTCTCATGCAAAAATTATTTTGTCGGCCATTAATTTAAATAACATTAATAAAGTTTTAAATGCAAAAGAATATCGCTATCATTGATTCATTTTATTGCAACTTTGTTTTTGATCGATTATTGGTTGGTATTTTCTTTTTTCTTCAACCCAAGTTTTTAAAAAAAAAATTCCCATAACAATATCATCATTCATTCATTCAGCATCAACAACAATGGTTCATATATGAAAAAAAACGGATAAGAGAAAAATTTTCAAGAAGAAAAACAAAACTTTAATCATAATCATATTGCATTATTATTAAATCGACTATATTCATTGTTTGACAAAGATGAAAATTATGATCATAATCGATTTAATTATCAACATGGTATTCATTTCTCGTAACATCATTTTATCGATTATAGATGTATTTGAAGAATTGGCAGAAATTATTTTTTCATTCCTCAAATGTGGTCGAATGAATTATCTGAAAAAATATTTCAATATGTAAAGTGAACAAAGAATTTGTAAACGAAAATATGATTATAATCCATATGGCATGGAATACAAATTCAATTTGGTGACCGCATCAACGAAATTGTCAAATAATCAACATCAACAATGTCGCATTTGTCGTGTTATTGGATTGATCTATTTGATTATCATTGTCTTTTTGGTTAAAAATTTCTATGAACATTTTCTGATCAAAAGAAATGTATTTGATATGCATTTGAATGCCGATGTAATTGGCCTATTCATGCAATCCGATCCAATTGTTTGTTTATTTTGCTATTTATTAAACATACAAACTTTGTTGTATCATCACTTGCTTTATTATTCAAATCCAAATGCATCAGCGTTATATGATATAATATTCAAACAACGATCCGATAATTTTCATCCACCGTATTGTTATCGATCTAAAATGGCATGTACATTTATACGAGATATGGCAAGAATAATTCTAAATTTATTAATAATTTTTATTTTCACAATGAGTAAGTACTAATTGAGTCTATTGATAGATTCAATTCATTTATCGATTCTTTCTCTCTCTCTCTATTTCTCTCTACAAACATTTAGATTTGATTATATTAATGGTGAATATATCAACATTAATATTCGTATTTGAAAATTGGAATTATTTTTTCCCATTCAATACAAACATTTTCGAATGTTTTAATCATTCAATAAAATTAGTAATGATGTTATTCTATTGGAAAGTGTTCGAAATTCCATGCATTTTATATGGACATTGTTGTTTATTAATGGCTATATGTGGATCAATATTAGCATTTGTATTTCGAATCAATGTATGGCAAACGAAACAATTGTTGTCGTCAATCAATCATCGTAAAAATGAACAAAAAATGACAAAGATGATATTCATTCAACGACAATTGATACGATTTCAACGTTTTAATACAAAAAATTTACGTTCAATGCAATCATATCGTATATATTTAGATGCATTTGTCATATTTTTATTCATTCATATTCCATATAATTGTTATTTGGTCATATTGATTATGAATGGCAACAAGAGTTCCATTATCCTTTTCATTATCACCATATTTGCTACACAACAAATTCTGTGCATTCTATGTATCCATCTTTATATTGCCATCTGTAATAAAGAATTTCATTTTTCTTCCAATCGTTTTATGAATTTATTGGTTCGATCACATCGATTCTGGCATCGGCGACGATTATCAACGTTGTTGAAATTGTCACATTATGGTCAAGCATATCATACGAAAAAAAATATGGTTTCACATATGGCAAATTACAATTAATTACGATGGAAGAATTTGCAATGGTATGTATTTCATTGAGTTTTATTCCAATTTGATCTAATCAAATTGATTATTGATTATTTTTCTTTTTCATTAGTTTATTCTATTTTATTCTCAATTCTTCATGTTTGTCTATGAACAATTTTATCAATAAATAAACTACACGTATATATACTTGTTCTCAAGCCTTAACAATGTTTGTCTGTATCAATCGATTGGAAAAAAATGTCAATTCCTTATTCCTACACATAGACACTCAAACTCCAACTCACCTACTTACACATTGAAACACATTTAATGCACCAAAAACCAATTTATACACACAGTACACACACACACACAATCCAAAAATTTGTGATCTCCATATTATATCCTTAACTTGTGAATTTTTAATTTTATTTTCATTGTTACATTATTATTATGATATATATCAGAATTATCCGTTGCTGTTTCACTCAATATTCACTCAATAATAATTATCGTGCTTTATTATTCTTTTTAGATTAGCTTATATATAGTAAATTTCAGAATTATAATTTGTTTTGTTTTATCAATCGTATGTTCAAAGGTTTACTGATGTTCCGAGTTTTACCCAGTTGTTTTTTCTCAAAAAAAAAAAAAAAAAAAATTTCCAGAATCATAAAAATAAGAATTGACGATCATTATGAAAAAAATTTCAAAAAAAAAACCAAAAAACAAATAAACAAACGTAATGCCCAATTCATTGTGCATTTGTGTTTGTTTGTCAATTTTAAAAATTTACAATTTTACAAATTTCAGACACTAGATGGAAGCCAGTAATGATAATAAACATTTATTTCAAATTTCAAATTACTAATTTATTATATTGTATTGAATTCTATCGATAAACAAGTTATTATTACAAGTTTTGAAATATATTTGATTGTGATTCAAATATATTGAAAGAAGAACATTATAAATTGACAATAAAGTAATAGAAACTGTTGGAGAGAAATAAAAATCAATTTAAAATAAACAAAAATTGTATCGGTTTTTTATTTCTTACCATAAGGAATTCACGCATTGATATTAGCTGCAATTTTCCATATGTAAAACCATATTTATTCTCCGTATGATATGCGTGGCCATAATTGGACAGTTTCAATAACAATGATAAATTCTTCACATGTGATTGTCTACAGGATTCTCGAGCCAATAGATTCAAGAATCGTGTAGATGATTCTTAAAACTATTGTTACAAATGGCAATAATTCGACAAAAATTTTCGTATTTGACAATGAACCTTTGACATTTTATAATGATTTAAAAAAAATAGAACCAATTTGAAATTTGAATTGATTGTGTTATATGGACTTGTTGGAATTTTCTATGATTCTGAACTGGTCGTGTTAGGTTGGATTTGTATTAATTTGGATTTTGAATTCTGAATTGATTGTGTTAGGTTGGATTTGTTATTTTATGGATCTTAAATTGATTAATAATTGTTTTGTTTGCCAAACATTTATCACTTGTTATCATCATAAACAACAATAAACTGGTCGTGTTAGGTTGGAACAATGTATTTACTGGATTTTGAATTCATATAATCTGAATTGATTGTGTTACATTGCCACATGGCGTGATTTAGAGAAACGAAAATTGGCCTGGATTTTGTCCAAATTTTCCATGATAATTTTCAACGATAATAGCTCCATTGATTGTGATTAACTATGGAATTGTTATTTTCTAGATTAAAATTGAACTTTTCGTGTTAGGTTGATGATCATGAATTTTGAATTCTGAATGATTTTTAGGTTGGATTGTTATTTTCTGGATTTTAAATTTTGAATTCTGCAGGTTGGATATTGATTGTTGTTAGAATTGATTGTGTTAGTTTGGACTTGTTATTTTCTCGATTCTGAACTGGTCGTGTTAGGTTGGATTTGGATTGATTGTGTTAGGTTTGTACGATATTTTCTAAATGATTGTTGTTTATCTATTGAATCAATTCTGCATCAAGAATGGATACAGTTATATTGATAATAAAGCCATGATGAATGATTGTGTCAATCTGGATTTGATGAATTTTACGATTCTGAACTAATTGTGCAATTGCAAATAGATTAACAGTTGGATTTGTTATTTTCTGAATTCTGAATTATTGTGTTAAAAACATTTGATATTAGGATGAATAATGCATATTTTGAAAATTGATTGATTAAACAAACATTATGACAAATGGAAGAATTTTGATTTTGATTTGTTTGTTTAATTATTACTTATTTTTCCTATACCGATTCCACTACAAACAATTGTTCACAACTTTAATAGATATTTGAATAATCGAAGTATATCGTTTTCTTTTCAGGATTACCATAATATTCAAATGTAATCGTAAAAATGGATTTTCATTTTATTATAAAATGGAAATTTCGCGGCACACAAAAGTTTTTCGAAAACAGTGGTTGAGAATTGATTGTTACTGGAATGAAAAAAAAAAAAAAACAAAAATTACAAATGAAAATAAAAAAAAATTTTTACTTAATCTTAAATACTGGTTTGGAAAAAAAAATTCCACTAAAAGGCGAAAAAAATAGCCAGTTTTCTTCACAGAATTATTGACGCAAAACAGAAAAAAAATTTATGTACACAAGAAATTAATCAAGAATCATTGGAATTTTTGTTGCTAAAAACATAAAAAATAATCATGTGTAAAATGTACATTCGAAATATTCATCCGGACCGATGAAAAAATTTATTCTTTTCCCGGACTATGAATTTGACACCGCATGACACACACACACACACACACACACACAAAAAATTATGTGATCAAATAAATGGGATAGTAAATATCGTTTTTGATTGGGCTATACAAAATAAAATTCCTGTGAATAAAGAAAAAACCAATGCTCTTCTTTTATCGAAAAAGAACAAACCAACACCAAACAATCTTATAATCAAAACGGTCGAATCAACTAAAATCCTTGGTGTAACTTTTACGAGAGACCTTAAATTCAATTTACATGTTAAGAAAAAAATTTTGGAAGCTTACAAATATTTACAAATCCTCAAAACATATGTATCGCACAAATTTGGTTTATCAAGTGATAAAAGAATCACTCTATATAATTGTTTTGTCAAGCCTAGCCTTTTAAATGCTTCAGAAATATGGTCAAATAATATTAATTATCAATCAAAAAGAAGCTTGGTCACACTTGATAATGCATTATTAAGAAATGCAATAAAACAGTAATGCTTTCAAATCTACACCGATCGATTGTCTGCTGGCCATTTACAATCTCAAAACTATGTACACGTACTCCACTGATTAATTGTTTTATACTTTTAAATTTTGGAGAAGATTAATTCAAAAAGAAGCTTGCACTTTAATGCATTATTAAAAATGCAATTAATGCTTTCAAATCTACACCGATCGATTGTCTTCATCTACTAACACGTACTCCTCTGATTAATGATATACTAATTTTGAGAAGAAATTCAGCTGCACTTAAAATACGCAAAATTCCTGTTGGACCAGTAGATGCACTGAACAATAACATAATAATCATGGGCAATTGGAACATCGAACACGACATTACTATTGACATAAATTATCAATTCAATGATCATTTCATTCTTTGTCACTCTTCTATTAATATTGTACAAGGAAATCACACATTCGACGTTTACACAAAATACTGGTTTCATACTGGCTTAGTTGATGCAATAGACAATAGCATTCGGAAATCTTTAAAATTGCTGCTCAACCACCACTATTTACATCAATCAAAGATTATTGTATACACACCAATAAAATCTGGTCTCTACAAGATTCAGACAATTTCATCCAAAAATATTATGAAAATTGTTCAATTTTTGAACTTATCATATTCAACAATTTATGTAAAACATATTGAACGATACACATACACAAATCAAGTTGACGTTTCACGAATTAAAATCAGCTTTAAGTACTATGCCAAATCAAAAATCAACGAAATCATTAAATCACATCTGAATGAATCTATGGTTAACTTATCAAATAATTGTAACAAAGAAGAAACGACAACTCTAATAAATCATAAAAATTTCAATATAAATCTAGTTAACCAAGAAATTACATCCTTATGCACAGGCCACGGCCCAACAAGGGCGTACCTGTTTAATAAACGAAAAATTGGTTTATCAGCAAATTGCCCTGTGTGCAATTCTCCACAAAATTATAGCCACATCACCACATGTCCGATGTTTGATGACATTATGAACATCTTTGAAATTAACGGCAACGAACATTTGACCTCCACAATTGGTAAATTGTTAAATAACAACAAACTATCTGATTTCTCCCATCTCGTCCACCGACGCTTAAGGGATATGAATGAACGCCTTAAATTCATCATTTAAAGCTCTATTCTTAATTTTATCTCTTATCTACATGATTATTATCATTGTATGACTTTTATTCTCGTTTTTTTTATTGTATTTACATTTTTCATTATTTGATAATTTTAAATAAAGCTAGGAGTCATGCTCCGTTAAAAAAAAAAAAAAAAAAAAAAAAAAAAAAAACACACACACACACACACATACACAGCAAAAATAGTTCCAGTTTTTTTCGATTAGAATTATTTAACGAAGAGAAAGCTGAATTGGTCGTAATCGATTGGTTTATACTTGAGAGATATGAATTTCTTTCACAGATAAATGTGTTATTATTAAGATTTGACAAGAGGTCTTGGAAGTATTGATTCAATAGTTATATAATATTCAATAAATAGGCTTTTAGAATGATATAAATGATTTTTAATAATAATGAATAACTGGTAAACTATTACACCATTGATCGCACTAATTAAATATGCTTTTATAGTGACATTAAACAGTAAAACAATCTTTCTTTCAACAATTCAAACAGTTAAGTTTGATTAAAATTTCATAAAATTCCTTGAACAATTCTCGGATCAATTAGATAATTCGATTGACACCTTGGATTGGATATCAAATAGGAAACGACGCAGGATATTTCATTTTGTGTGAACAAATTACAGGTTTTCAGTAGAAAATGAGAATTGGAAAATTTTGATTTTAACTTAAATGTATTCAAAGAAGAACATTACAAATTGACAATACAGTAATAGAAACTGTTGGAGAGAAATAAAAATCAATTGAAATAGACAAAAATTGCATCTGTTTTTGTATCTTACCATAACAAATTCTCGCATCGATATGAGCTGCAATTTTCCATATGTAAAGCCATATTTATTCTCAGTATGATATGCATGGCCATAATTAGACAGTTTCAATAACAATGATAAATTCTTCATACGGGATTGTCCACTGGATTCACGAGCCAATAGATTCAAGAATCGTGTAGATGATTCATGAAAATTTTGATTACAAATGGCAAACAATAAATGAACACCAAATATGCACACTATTTGTTGACAAGCAAAAGTGGATAAAACCAAAGAATAGACCAAATCTGAACGTCCAGACATTATGAATAAGATGATGTAACAATTGATTGAAACATTAACGAATATAAATACAGTGACCGTTTCACAATAAACATTTCCCCATTGTATTAATTTCAGATTATATGTATTGAAATGTTGAAAACGTTTCAATCTTTGAAAAATCGATACACGGCTTAGATTGACTAATAATTGTTTTGTTTGCCAAACATTTATCAGAAAGATCATCAGATATGGCAATAAACAAAGAGCAAATAGTGCACAACATTGGGCATAAATAACATGGAAAAATTCATATAATTTCCAAAAGAATGTCATTAACATTAGCCACATAGCGTGATTTAGAGAAACCAAAATATTTCGGTTGAATATAGCGAAAAAATAGTTCAAATTTTCAAGGATAAATTTTACTAATAATAGTTCCATTGATATGATAATCAAAACTGAAATGATGAAACAAATCAAATTTATTAAGATTACAAAACATTTTGAATGACTCACTAGTTATAAACATAAAAAGATTGACCATTTTGATCGCCATCATGGCAATATCTTTGGCTACTTTACCTGCCATTCTAGTGCGATAACGATATGGTGGATGAAATTGTTGTCTATCTTGTTGAAATAATACAGCATTGAGAATGGAAACAGTTTGATTCCGGTAATAAAGCCGATGAAGATAATATTGGATCTGTATGACAAACATGATGATAAACAGAACAAGAATACGACGACCTACTTGTGTGATTGCAAATAGATTAGCAGTAAGATAATTATTAAAAGTATTGCTATCGTCTTGAAACATTTGAACAATAGGATGGATAATGCATATTAATAAAATTAATTCGATGAAACTAACAACTTGACAAATGGAACATTTCTCGTGATGATGTTGACCAATCCATGATAAACGAAATTGTTTACTAATCTGGTCACAATCGAATTGTTTACATTGTCTTTGTGGATCATTGTACATGTCGAAATATCTTTTCATATAATTCAATCCATCTAATCGTAGTAATGGACTAATCATTCTTACTATACCAATGGAAATGATTCGAATGGATAGGAAATTTTTCCGAAAAATTTCAATCATTTTATTCATTGTTATGACTGAAAAGAAAATTTCTTGTGAACATAAATATTCGTTAGATGAATCAAAAAAATAAAAAATAAAAAAAAAATTTACTCTTAAATTTAATCTTAAATACTTAGAAACGAAAAAAAAAATCCAATAAAAGGTAAAAAAATAGCCAGTTTTCTTCACAGAATTATTGACGCAAAACAAAACAAAAAAATTTATGTACACAAGGAATTCATCAAGAATCATTGGAATTTTTGTTGCTAACGATATATCAAATGTAAAATGTACACTCGAAATAATCATCAGGGACTGATGAAAAAATTTATTCTTTTCCTGGGATATGAATTTAACCTCACACACACACAAAAAAACAGTTCTAGTTTTTTTTTCGATTAAAATTATTGAACGAAAAAAAAGCTGACCTGGTCGTAATAATCAATTTATTCATATTTGAAAAATGAATTTCTTTCACGGTAGATAATTGTGTTATTTAAAGTCTATGATGATTAAATGTCGATATTTTATGGTCCAAAATCTCTCCTATTTAATTTGTCATTGGTATTTAATACATAAAATAATCGACATTGATTAATAATAATAATAATAATAAAGAATCAAAGCAGCGAAACAAATTGATAAATATAACCACCACAATGAATTCGGTTGAGCTCGGTCAGCGAAATGATCAAAAAAAATTTCATATCACAAATCACAAATATATGTGTGTTGATTGATAATAAATAAAACACAAATCGAACAACAAAATTTTCATGTCAATGTCAATCGCATTAAAAATATTTAAAAAAAAATTGGTTCATTTTATCATCATCGTCATCGTGATTTTCAACAGAAAAAATATGACATGAAAATTATATCAAATATAACATTACCTCGTGCATGCGCATCAAAACAAAAAACACATGCATAATGATCACAAGGTAATTGAAGTGATAATGATAAAAACTTTTTTTTTGGATTGATTAATATTCAATATATATAAATGGGTGATATGATTTGATTCGATTTAATTTCATTTCATTTCATTTTTTTTTTTTTTTTTGTTAAAACAAATGACGATGGTCACGACGACGACGACAACAACAACAACAACAACGGCGACAAATGGAACGAATGTTGAAAAATTCGTTCATCAAATAATACTTCTATTTATACGTTATGGAATCATATCCATTATTGTTTCATTACTTTTGCTACGTTCAATAAGGATAATTCAACGATGGTTACGATCAAGATCAATGATTTGTAAATTTTCGGGCATAAATGTTCCATTTTGGAAAATTCCAATTGGAAACATTGACATGTTATTCATTGGAAGTTGGACAACAGAAACAATTGTTGATGGTAAAAAAAAAAAATTTTTTGCTTTATAAATTAATGACAAATTCACTTTTCATTTATTAAAAAAACCATCTAGATTATTTTAAAGTGATGACGGGAATGTCCAAACTTTTTGGTGAAACATCTCATGTTTGGCTTTCATTGTTTCCAACTATGATTATTAGTCATGCCGATGTTGCTGAAGTAAGTATAGATTGTGGATTTTTGTGTGGAAATAGTATTCGAAATTTTTTTTTTGCATTTAGAAAATATTATCCAGCACTGATACATTTTTAGATAAAGATTATTTTTATGAAATGGTTAAACCATGGCTGAATGAAGGACTGTTGACCAGTGCATCGAATAAATGGCGTTCACGACGAAAATTATTGACACCAACATTTCATTTTAATATTTTGGAACAATTCTTACCCATCATGAATGAACAGGCACAAATTCTTTCTCGTATAATCAATGATCGTCAACTGAAAGCAGGTGGTAATGGTTATCTAGATATTGTGCCACTAATAACAAATGCAACGTTGGATGTTATCTCGGAAACTGCAATGGGTGTGAAAATTGGTTCACAACTCGATAAAAATCGTGATTATGTGGATGCAGTTACAAGGTTAGTGATCATGGGTGAATTTTTATTCCTGTCATAATTGAATACGTCAAATTTTCAGAGTTACAGCTACAGCTTTGAAACGAATGTTATTGCCATGGTTTCAAAATAATTTCATTTATTTTAATTTTTTGGCCGAAGGACGTAAACATCGTCGTGATATTAATCTAGTTCGTGAATTCACAATGAATGTTATTAAAAAACGTAAAAACGAAATTGTCAACCAAAAGAATCTTGATTTGAATGCGAATGAAAATGGTCGTCGTTTAGCATTTATGGATCTATTGATTGAACAGCATTTAAATGATCCAGATAAATTTACTGAATCGGATATTCGTGAAGAAGTGGATACATTCATGTTTGAAGGTCATGATACGACGGCAATGTCATTGATATGGACATTACATTTACTCGGTAATCATCCTGATATTCAGGATCGTATACATGAAGAAATCGACGAAATACGGCAACAATCTGATGATTATGATCAAACACAGAATTGGTCTCAAAATCAATTAAGACAGATGAAATTTCTGGAGGCCTGTATCAAAGAATCGTTACGAATTTATCCATCGGTACCGGTAATATTACGTTATACACATCAAGATACGGAAATAGAACCCGGTCGTATCATACCAAAAGGAACGTCCGTCGCTCTCGTACTTTATATGATACAAAGGGATCCAAAATATTTTCAACAACCAGAACGCTACATACCGGGTCGTTTTATCGAAGATTCTGAACATTATTGTGGCCGTATAAATCCATTTGCTTATGTACCATTTTCAGCCGGGCCACGTAATTGTATTGGACAGAAATTTGCTCTACAAGAAGAGAAAATCATGTTGGCCACTTTATTGTCTCGATATCGTGTTGAATCTGGTGATAATCGTGGTAATGTCGATGTAAAAGCGGCATTAATTTTAAGGCCAAAATCATCAGTCAATATTCGTTTCATACAACGTATATAATTTTTAATCAAACCAAAATAATAAAAAAAATAAATCCTTTTATTCCACCAACTTCTGTTTATCTTTGTTGTAATAGTTTAGTTTAGGAAGTCCGGATCTATGACGTGTGTTGATAATAAATAAATCAAACCGCACAAAAAAAAACAATTTTGCATGTCAATGTCAATCGTATATATCCGAATAAAATACAATTTTGACTTTTATTATTGTAAATCAGCAAAATTATATCTGTTCGATCAACAATTTTAAATTTAAAAAAAAATTATCCAAAGTTTCAATAAATGGTTACAATTCAAATCAAAATTTTCATTAAAAATGAATAAAACAAAACAGAAGCTGTTGATCATCATGATTGACTCCCCTTATATTGGCATTTTCAGGCTTGACCAATAAGCTTGTTATTCAATTTTAAATCAAATTTTTAATATATCTCAACCAATTCATTATCAGGCGTTGCTGATTAACCAAAATAAAATTTTGACGTAATTGGTAATTGGTAATCTTACATTTTAACGTCATCATCATCGTGATTTGCATCAAAATTTTATTATCGATTCAACACACACAAAAATATATATGACATGAAAAACAAATCAAATAACATTTCCTTATAAGGTATATCTATATCAGTATGTATCATCAGAACAACAACAAAAAAACACACACAAACATTTGAATATAATGTTTACAAGGTAATTGAAGTGATGATAAAACTTTTTTTTCTGATTGATTAATATTTAATATATAAATGGGTGATATGATTTGATTCGATTTCATTTTTTTTCCGGGTTAAACCAATGATGATAGCCATGACGACAAATGGAACGAATATTGAAACATTCGCTCATCAGATAATTCTTCTAATCATACGTTATGGAATCATATCCATTATTGTTTCATCATTTTTGCTACGTTCAATGAGAATTATGCAGAGATGGTTACGATCAAGATCGATGATTTGTAAATTTCCTGGCATAAATGTTCCATTTTGGAAAATTCCAATTGGAAATATTGACATGTTATTCATTGGAAGTTGGACAACAGAAACAATTATTGATAGTAAAAAAAAATTTTTTTAATTTATGACAAATTAACTTTTCATTTATTAAAAAATCATCTAGATTATTTTAAATTGATGATCGGAATGTCCAAAATTTTTGGTAAAACATCTCATTATTGGCTTTCATTCTTTCCAACTATGGTTATTAGTCATGCTGATGTTGCTGAAGTAAGTATATATTGTGAATTTTTGTGTGGAAATAGTAATCGAAAATTTTTGTTTTCGCATTTAGAAAATATTATCCAGCACTAATACATTTTTAGATAAAGATAATTTTTATGAAATGCTTAAACCAATGCTGAAAGAAGGACTGGTGACCAGTTCATCGGATAAATGGCGTTCACGACGAAAATTATTGACACCAACATTTCATTTTAATATTTTGGAACAATTCTTACCCATCATGAATGAACAGGCTCAAATTCTTTCTCGTATAATCAATGATCGTCAGCTGAAAGCAGGTGAAAATAGTTATCTAGATATTGTGCCACTAATAACGAATGCAACATTGGATATTATCTCGGAAACCGCAATGGGTGTGAAAATTGGTTCACAACTCGATAAAAATCGTGATTATGTGGATGCAGTTACAAGGTTAGGGATCATGATTGGACTTTTTTCCCGTCATAATTAAATTCGTCCAATTTTCAGAGTTATGGCTACAGTTGTGAAACGAATATTATTGCCATGGCTTCAAAATAATTTCATTTTTTTCAATTTTTTTGCCGAAGGACGTAAACATCGACGTGATATTAATCTAGCTCGTGAATTTACATTGAATGTTATTAAAGAACGTAAAAACGAAATTGTCAAACAAAAGAATCTTGATTTGAATGCGAATGAAAATGGTCGTCGTTTAGCATTCATGGATCTATTGATCGAGCAACATTTGAAAGATCCGAAACACTTTACCGAATCGGATATTCGTGAAGAAGTGGATACATTCATGGTTGCAGGTCATGACACGACTGCCATGTCATTGATATGGACATTACATTTGATAGGCAATCATCCGGACATTCAGTATCGTATACATAAAGAAATTGACGAAATAAGGCAACAATCTGATGATGATGATGACCAAATAACACAGAATTGGTCTAAAAATCAATTAAGACAGATGAAATTTCTTGAGGCCTGTATCAAAGAATCGTTACGAATTTATCCATCGGTACCGGTAATATTACGTTATACACATCAAGATACGGAAATAGAACCCGGTCGTATCATACCAAAAGGAACGTCCGTCGCTCTCGTACTTTATATGATTCAAAGGGATCCAAAATATTTCCAACAACCAGAACGCTACATACCGGGTCGTTTTATCGAAGATTCTGAACATTATTGTGGCCGCATGAATCCATTTGCTTTTGTACCATTTTCAGCCGGGCCACGTAATTGTATTGGACAGAAATTCGCATTACAAGAGGAAAAAATAATGCTTGCCACTTTATTGTCTCGATATCGTGTTGAATCCGGTGATTATCTTGGTAATGTTCATAAAAAAGCGATAATAATTTTAAAACCAAAATCATCAGTCAATATTCGTTTCATACGACGTACATAATTTTTAATTTAATCAAACCAAAATTAAAATTAAAAAAAAAGAAATATTTTTATTCCACCAACTTTTGTTTATTCTTTGTTGTAACGTTTAGTTTAGTAAGTCCGGATCTATGATGTTCGTTTGCTGAGAGAAAAAAAAAGGAAAAATATTATTAAATGTTAAAAACAAAACTTTAATCATAATCATATTGCAATTATTAAAGCGATTAGAACGATATTCTACAATAATGGGGATTTTGAAAATCATTGATTTAATTATCAACATGGTATTCATTTCTCGTGACGCCATTTTATCGGTTATAGATGTATTTAAAGAATTGACAAAAATTCTTTTTTCTTTACTCAAATTTGATCTAATGAATCATCTGAAAAAATATTTCAAAATGTACGCTGAACAAAGAATTTGTAAACAAAAATATGATTATAATCCATATGGCATGGAATACAAATTCAATTTGGTGACCGCATCAACAAAATTGTCATATAATCAACATCAACAATGTCGCATTTGTCTTGTTATTGGATTGATCTATTTGATTATTATTGTCTTTTTGGTTAAAAATTTCTATAAACATTTTCTGATCAAAAGAAAAATAAACAGTAGTTGGTGGAAATTAAGACAATTTCACCAACTACTGTTTATTTTTATTCAATTTATATGTTTTGGTCCAGATACCAATTGGTAATTCACAAATCATACCTTGTATAACGAGAAGATAATTGGCATGTATTTTTGTTTATTGATCAATCATTGAACATTGATAAACACAGCCACGAATTTAAGATAGATTGTGCAATCCACCAAAAGAAATTTAAAAGCGAATCCAGAATGCTGGAGCATTTGCGATCATGTTTTTTATTCAGCGAAAAGCTCATCGGTACAAAACATTGATGAAAAAGCTTGAATTTGAAAATTATGGATTTGAAACCAAAATATGACTATAAACTCAAAGTCATATTAATTTGACCTGTTTGTGTCGAACAAATTTTAATTGAAATTTTAAAAAAATAAATAAAAAACTAAACTAACAAATTTGAATTATTTTATTCGTTCAATGATTAAGAATCAAGGTCATTTCATCAAGAATCATGAAATATATGCACAAGTTAGAATTCGTTCAAATGCCTTTCTTATCATAAAAAATTTTTAATTTTAAATGTCATCATCATGTTTTAAATGTAATGATGATGATGATGATTTTTGGTCGACTCATATTTTTTTTTTTTTTTTTTTGAGTACGTCATATAAGAATGGTGGCTGTGAATGAGCGTTTTTTTGTGTTGAGTCAGTGATTGACTGCGCAACTCAGTGAGTCAATGTTCTATTGAAAATAGTGATGATGATGATGATAAAAGAAACGTTGCAAATCCGTTTTCTTTCAATTCCGTTTTCGACTTGCTCAAATGTGGTTTGATTTTGATTTTTCATTTTTTGTCCACATTTTTATTTCATCATCGTCGAAATCAAATCATCATCACCATCAAATCATAATTGGTTCAATTAATTTATCGCAATCAATTATTGAACGGTTAATTCACCAGTTTTTTTTCATTGTTGGCATGTTTGATTTTTGTTTTATATTTTCTTTTATGTCTGTTTACCGTTTTCGAGCAGTTTTTCTGCGCGGTGTCGTCATCTAACACGAATAAAATTAAAAAAATGGAATTCATTAATTTTGGTGATGATCAACAACAACAACAACAACCACCACAATTCATATTATAATTATTAATTAATTATATAATTATTATAACTGCACATATGCTGGTTGTAATTTTAGAAAAAAATATAGACAATGTTGTATAGAACACATTGCCAAAATACATACACACACGAAAATCATACCACAGATTAAAGAAACAGTGGTACAGCGCTAAAGTGGTAACAACAACAAAAACGTGGTATGATTTTTGTGCGTGTATGAACATGCGGTTTCCATGCAAGATAGCTGGTTGTGAAAAAACATTTCGCCATCAATGCTCAGTGTATAGGCATATTCATATGAAACATCAAAAGAAATGCCGGCCAGCACCACCATCATCTTCATCATGACCATCTCCATCTCTAAAACCGATAAAAGATGATAATGATAGAGAAGAGTTTTAAGAAATAACAAGCACGAATAATAATGTTTAATCAGAACAAACATATATAAATATCAAGAAAACGTATTGTTTAAACTAATCAAATAACGAATATTCTAGTAATGAACGGCCGTTACAATAGGTTTTCATGTCCATATCAAGGCTGTGAAAAAAATTATTCATCTTCAAAAATGTGTAAACATCACATATCATCTATTCATCACAATGAACAAATTCGATGCCCTATACAGAGTTGTGGAAAGGTATATAGATATCCAAGATGTGTATCGAGGCATCTCTATGCAGAACATTATAATGAATATAATGAATACTCGCCAGCACCACCATCATCATCATCATCATCTAGACCATCAACTTCAACATCACCACATCTAAAGCCGATAAAAGATGATAATGATAAATATCAATGTCCATATTATAGTATGAATATAATAAAAAACACAAATAATAAACACACTAATAATAATTTTTTAATTAATTAATATTTCTTACAAACTCATTCATATTTATACTGCTTTTAACAATCAATTAATAATTGAATTAATTGTAATATTTGACATATTACAACACATATGGCTGTCAAAAAAAAATATACATCTTTAAATATGTGTAAACAACACATATCATGTATCCATCACAACGAACTAATTCGATGCCCTATACCGAATTGTGGAAAAATATATAAATATCCAGCAACTATTTACAGCCATATGAAGAAAAAACATAAAGATGAATGGCCACCAAAAACATCATCATCTACATCATCATCTACACCATCATATTCAACATCATCACATCTAAAGCCGATAAAAGATAATAATAAAAATTATCAATGTCCATATCATGGCTGTCAAAACAATTACACATCTTCAAAAATGTGTAAACATCATATATAATTTTTTAATTAATTAATATTTCTTACAAACTCATTCATATTTATACTGCTTTTAACAATCAATTAATAATTGAATTAATTGTAATATTTGACATATTACAACACATATGGCTGTCAAAAAAAATATACATCTTTAAATATGTGTAAACAACACATATCATGTATCCATCACAACGAACTAATTCGATGCCCTATACCGAATTGTGGAAAAATATATAAATATCCAGCAACTATTTACAGCCATATGAAGAAAAAACATAAAGATGAATGGCCACCAAAAACATCATCATCTACATCATCATCTACACCATCATATTCAACATCATCACATCTAAAGCCGATAAAAGATAATAATAAAAATTATCAATGTCCATATCATGGCTGTCAAAACAATTACACATCTTCAAAAATGTGTAAACATCATATATCATATATGCATCACAATGAAGTTATAAGATGCCCTGTAGACAGTTGTAATCAAATATATAGATATCCTTCAAATCTTTACAGGCATATAAGAAAAAATCATAAACTTGAATGCCCTTTTCTGGAAGATGACATTTGTAAACTAAATGGTTTTTGTTTTTTTTTCACATGATGAGAATCTAATAATGTAGAATCATTTAGCAAATTTCCATCATATATTTGTTATTACTTAAACTTAATGAAAAAATGTAATTGTACCGTTATTGGTGACGTATTTATATACTCACATTTATAATATTCATTCTTTTTTTTTAAAAAACGATTATTGTTCCGTATGTAATACATCTAATTAATAAATAACGTTTTAATATTACAATTTTGTGTTTTCTTTGTTTTGTTTTTTGCTGAAATATTATCACACTCCACAATGGAGATTATTGCCCACTGCCTCAGAATAATTTCGCTGATCTTTTTAATATGATGACGATTTCGTTCATCTATCTTTTTCTCCACAAAAAAAACACTACAATAGCCGATAATTTAATTTTATAAAAAATAATTTATTATTCAAAGAAAAAAGAGAAAAAATAATAATAAAAAAATGTCAGGTGTTATTATTTCAAAATGGCCAAAAATTGTGGATTAGGAATTTTTGGTTTTTCGTTTACCAGCAATAAAAAAAATTATTATAATACAAAAAAAAAAAATTTTCTATTTACAGAAAAAAAGAATATAAAAAAATCATCATTATCCCTAGAAAAATAAGATCGATATTAAAAGTTGTGTTATCATTCTGTGTGTATAGGTGTGTGAATTATTAATTAGGACACAAAAAAAAGAAATAGCTGCCATATTGTAAAGGAAATACAAATGTTTTCTTTATATAAAAAAGTATTAAGTAAGTTGTTTGTGTCTATGCAGGTTGAGAGAAAACAAAAAAAAATCAAAGAATTAAGAACTTTTTCATTGTGTTTGTGGTAAGCTGCCAAAAAATATATAGAAATTTAATACCTTCAACACACAGCAATTGAATCAATGAATAAAAAATTGAAATGAAGAATGACCAGCAAATCTATTTTACATAAGCAGATTAATTTGATGATGATGATGATGATGAATAAAGAGAGAGAAATAAAAATTTGGCACTAATAATCTTTGATTCATTATTATGATTCATCCCATTATAATTGATTATTGTTTTTTTTGCCCATTACCCAAAAGGAACATGCCCAATGTTTTTTTTTTGCTTCGAAAACCCGATAAATGTATGATAATAAATGAAACAATTTGACGAAAAATAAATTTTACATATGTCGTTGCATTGATGGATAATAATCGGGTAATGGTTCAATCAATGATGGATCAGGTGTTGTATATAATGGATTTGGAAAATCCGGTGGATGAGGCAGTGGCCCAACACCTTTTGGACGACGACGATAAGCCATCAGCCAACAGGATATGGCAACAGCAACAGCAACTAATGCCAATAATGTGGTGATAATCATTGAAATGATTAGACCAAGTTTTGGTAAACAAACATGTTCAATATCTTCCACATGAATCGAATCATTCTCGACAATATTTTCCGATTGTTGTAAACCATGTTTTTCAAATGTCAATATGGCATTCGATTGTACCATAATTTCTTCACGAAGTGCACCTTCTTTAAATGTATCGGTAAGTATGAAATCATCTTCATCAACTTCAATTTGACGTCGTCGTCGACGACGACGACCAAAGGCATCGATACCATCACAATTAACGGGTGGACATGATCCAAAACATACACGGATATTACATTGAAATCGTAGATTATTGCTGCTTGGAAATTTAAATGCATTGAATCGAGCCATTAATGATTTTTTATGTGGATCATATTCCCAATTGCCAAATATACTTGGATCAGTTGCACAGCCATTTTCATCTGTAACTTCATATTGAAATTCGCCTTCTTCTTCCATAGTTTTAGCAAAACAACTTCGAGCAAAGCCTCCGTAAATGAAATCTGGTTGTACATCCACTTTGAGTATAAGGTCATCACCAATTTCAGCGCTGTTAATTTCTTTACCATCCAACGTACAGATTGACATGATACATGTTGGTGGTGGACCAGTGTTGGCAATAGTTCCAGAGGTAGTGATCATACTGACATTGAATCCTAACGTAACGGTCTTTTCACCGGTATTGTAAACACATTTAATATGATAAGCTCGAGCACGATAGGTGATAAGTTTAGGATGTTTTTGAATGACCAACACAAACGATGCTTCACCATCGATGTGAATCAAGCCACAATGACCGAATAAAACTTTAAAATCAATAGAATCACCTTCACCACTGGTGACCAATCGACGGCATTGTGGATCTTGACTATGTCCTTTTACATAGATAAGACCATCGAATCGATCCAATTGGACGCTGACTTGTACACCATCAGCCAGACACATGACTAGAATGATTTGAATGCATAAAAATTACAGATTATTTAAATTCATTGAACATTAATTAAAACAAACCTAATATTTCTGATGGCGGTGGAATGGTTCGTGATTCAATCGGTAGATCTGGTTCTTCATAACAGCCAACCAATTTATCCAAAGGTTCCCCAATTCTTCCAGGTGGGCAACTGCAAATAGCTCGATGATCGATAGCCGTACATTCAGTATGCGGACCACAGATATAACATGGACTTATACATTGTTTGCTGCCAATATCGCATTCACGATCACTAGCACAATCAGCTGTAGAAATACAGCCTTCAATTTCGAAACAGCCTTTAACATAGGCATCGCCAACTGTATCCGGGGGACAGCTACATTCATAACCGCCAGGTTTATTATTACAAACAGCACCGGAACCACAATGAACGTGAAGACATTCATTGAGATCAATACATTCACCACTTGGATGATATTCGTAGCCATGTGGACAGACACAGAAACCATTCAAACTTCCAGTGTATACACATTCTTCATTCGTAGGGCATGGATTATTTGTTGTACAATTCAATGATTTCATGTAACAATAATCATTCTCTTGAAGGAAATTCGGTGGACAACCACAAGTATTACTGTCCAAACAAATTAAATTGCCTGGACAATGATAATCAATACCACAGATGATTTTCTTATGACAGGATTTAAATGGATCGCCTTCATAACCACCAGGTGGACAAAAACATTCAGGATTATGATTTTCCGTTATACAAATAGCATTTAGACCACATTTGTAGCCAAGACGATGTTCTCTTGAAACACAAGGATCTGTGTGTTTATTGATAGGAGATAATTAGTTTCACAAATCATGAATCAAATTACTCAAATTAAATACGAACCATAACATTCTCCTAGATGAGCATTACATTTTTTGTTTAATGCACAATCACTATCCTGAAGACAACCTTTCAATGGTGGTGGTGTTGAACGACAACCTTCACGATATGGATCACCATCATGGTTTTCATAACAACGACATTCATATGATCCAGGTAAATTATGGCAATCGGCATTTGCAGCACAAAGTCCTGTTTGTTCAATACATTCGTTGATATCTGTGTGTGAAGAAAATCAGAAACAAAAATTAACACAAAGTTTAGAGAAAAAAAATTCATTTTCATTTATCAACTCACCTTGACATTCGCCATTCGAAGAAAGCCTAAAACCACGCATACAAACACAGAAACCATTTCCTTTGGTGAGGATACATTCTTGATTACCTTTACATAATTTTGTCGATGAACAACCGATCGATGATTCTAAAAAAAAAATTCGAAAATGAGTAATGAAAATAATTTTTTTTTCTTACTCAAAAAACCTACTTATACAATAATCCAATTGTCGTTCATATCCAAGTGGACAGCCACATTTTTGATCCGACATACAGGCCAAATTACCTGGACAATTATTGTCTGATAAACATTCTACAGGTTTACGACAGATAGAATATGGATCACCAAAAAACAATGGCCTACAATTACATTCTTTTCTATGGTTTCGTACAGTGCAGATGGCATTTTGACCGCAGCTGTTTTCTTTCAAACAAGGATTGACACAGTTTGTTTCCACACAAGCTTTGTCCGCATCACAATCACTGTCCACGAAACATCCTTCACGGAAATTATCAGTCAAACATCCTTCATTGTATGGATCACCACCGAATGGACATGAACATTTATAGCTTCCAATCAAATTCGTACAAATGGCACCAGATCCACAGATGTTTGAGTTTTGTTGACATTCATCAATATCTTTGCAACTACCATCCAATGAAAGTTGAAAACCTCGAGGACAGATGCACGTTCCTTGATGAGTATTACCACCGTTTATAAAAACGCATTCTTGATTTAATGGACATGGACTTTGAAGGGAACAGTTGAAACTTTGAGCTAATTACAAATGAAATAAAATATGAGTTTTTCCACTCCAATTAAACAATCACAATCAATCAAACATATTTACCAATACAGAATGTGCCCAATTGATGTAGATGTTTAGGACATGAACAATAATCAATTTGACATTTAAGATTACCCGGACAATCATTATCAGAAACGCATGAATCACCTATAATAATTATTAATAATTGTTATGATAATGGCCAAAAATTTGATCATGTTGAAAAACTTACGAATCGTGCATTCAACATGTGGGTTGCCTTGATAACCATTTTGACAAAGACATTCAGCTTTATAATCAAATCCTCTACAAATGGCACCCTTACCACAGACGCCGGGCCTAGAACAGATATCTAAAGAAAAACAATAATGTGAAATAATCGTAAATGCTGCAACGTCATCGAAATTACCATAACATTCTTGTGTAACTGGATTGCATCGTTGATCCGGTTTACAGTCAGCATCATGAAGACAAACTGGCTGTGGTGATCGACAACCAAATGGTCCATATGGGTCGCCAACCAAAGGCATGGGGCAAGAACATTTGAACCAACCAGGTAAATTAGTGCAACTGGCTCCAGGTCCACAAGGCATTTTTTCCTGCAGACATTCATTTATGTCTAAATGGAAATGTTTTTATATTTAATTGCCAATAATTATAAACAAACTTGAGAATTTTACCTTTGCATTCGTTATTAGCGCAAACATATCCATTACCACAATCTTTATTCTGTTCACATTCGACTGAAAGTTTTGAACATTGTTTCAATGGATCGCCAGTATAAAGAGGCATACATGAACATTGAGCTTCATGGCGTTCAGCACGACAAATTGTATTCACTCCACACATTCCACCGATATTGCATGGACTTTGGCACAAACCATTCACACAGGCTTTATCCATCGGACAATTTCCATGCATTCGACATCCAACTATTTATAGAAAAGAAGAGAAAAAATTTTAATAAAAAAAAGTTTGAATTTTTTCATTCTTTACTTACCAATACATTTTTGTTTCAAACAGATACGTTCCGTACCACAATCATCATCAGTTCGACATTCAGGTGGAATTTCTATTTTGAACAATCGATTGTTGTTGTTGTTAGTTAAAAATCAAACAATTTAAAATTGTTTTTACCTTTGCATTCGAAATTCGGTTCGCCAATAAATCCAGCAGGACAACTGCAAACGGCAACATGACTAGAAGCCAAACAGATTGCGTTTCGGCCACAAGCACCACTTTGTTTACATGGATTGATGCATTTTTCTTGTACACAGGTTTTATCTTTCGGACAATTCAATGTTGATCGACATCCATCTGCATAGAAAAAACGAAATCAATGAATAAAAATTCAACTCAAGACAAACAATCGCGTTAAGAACTTACAGGTACAACGTTGATTTTTGCAAATATGTTCAGTGGGACATTCAAAATCAGAGAAACATTCTGGTGGTGGTAGTACACGTTCACAGGAAACTCGTGGATTTCCGGTAAAATCACTAACACAGGTACAAACTCGATCATGATTCAATGGTTTACATACGGCATTTTGACCACAAGCACCAAATAAATCGCATGGATTTTGACATTGTTTATTGATACAAGATTCTTCAAATCGACAATTAGCATCATTTCGACAGCCATCTATTCGATATTGAAAAAAATGTTATTCATTCAATTTAGACCAACAACAGCAAAAAAAAAATAGCGAGAGAGAAGCTCGTGACGGTTTGGCGATGTCCCGGTGAACCGGGCGAAGCGATACAATCAACAGCTGATCATTCAGGTGTTACAACGATGCATTATTGATGGCCGGAGCTCGCTGTGAAACTAGTTTAGGTTAGGAGGATGAATTTCACCGGTGGATTGTCATAATGGAAGTTTATGTCCAACTTGACTTTGCTTAAAAGGGGTTTTTTTTAAACTTTATGGCGGCAATGGCCACCTTGAAAGGGGGTTAGGTTAGGTTGGTTTTTTTTTAGGTTAGGTTTTTTTTTAGGTTAGGTTGGTTAGGTTAGGTTAGGTTAGGCAGATGAACTGCACCGGTGGATTGTAATAATGGAAGTTTATGTCCAACTTGACTTTGCTTAAAAAGGTAATTTAGGTTAGGCGAATAAACTACACCGATAAATCGCCATAATACTAGCATATTCAACTTATCTCCAGCTTTTAAGTTCTTATTGTTTTTTTCTTCATGGTCGATGACAATGAAAATTGTTGCAAGTATATATTTTTGATCACTTTCGCTCTTTTCGTATATGTATTTTCATTCGCTATTTTGAGTCGGAATCTTCAATTTATCTACAGCAATAGAAAAAAACTTACCAATACATCTGTTGTTTTCACAGATTTTACCCAATGAACAAGCCTGATCTTGTTCACAATAATCGTCTGGAACTAGAATTAAAAGTTTTTATTATTCAAAAATTTATTCTCATTATTTTTATGATTGAAACAAAACAAAAACAATACTTACTTGGTTCACAATGTTCGAATGGATTTCCACGGAAATTTTCGATACATTCACATCGGGCTCGATGATTGAACGGTTGACAAACGGCATTCAAACCGCATGCTTTTGGCAAAAGGCAAGGATTTTGGCATGTTCCATGAACACAAATTCGATCTTCAGGACAATTATTATCTTGTCGACAACCCGAGATACATTGATTATTTTCACAAATTTGACCGACAACACATTCATTATCTCGGAAACATTGTGGTGGAGCATCCGTACAAAGAACATTCGGATTTCCTTTGAGTCCAACTGGACAGCTACAAACAGCCGAACGATTCATTGCTTGACATATTGCATTTCGGCCACAAACACCATATAAACTGCAAGGATTTTGACAAATACCATTTATACATGATTCTTCATCTGAACATCCTGAACTATCTCGACATCCAATAACACACGTGGAACGTTCACCACAAATCAATCGATGACCGCAATCACGATCGGATTGGCATTGTTTGATCTCTTCAAATGGATAACATGAAACACCATCACCGATGAAACCGGAATGACAAGAACAAACAGCACGATGTCCATTCGTTGTACAATCAGCATTCAAACCGCAAGCATTCGGTGATTCACAAGGATTTCGACATTCAGAATTAATGCAGGCTTCATTCGGCACACAATGATCATTATGATGACATCCTTCTATACAAGATCCTTGATTACAAATGTATCCAAAACCACAATCATCATCAGCTAAACAATCTGTTGGCTGTAAGATGATTTGTTGACGATCACAAGCACTGAATAGATGATCATTTTGATCACCACCACCAATACTTGATGATGATGAACATTTACAAACAGCACGATGATTTTCAGCCTGACAAATAGCATCATTATGGCCACAAGCACCGTATACACTGCATGGATCTTGACAACGTTGATTGATACAGGCTGTAACATATGAACAGGTATCATCCGTTCGGCAAGCATCGATACATTTACTTTTCTCACAAATCTGTCCAATACTACAATCAACATCTTGAACACAGATTAACATTGTCGATACTGCACATTGTCGATTAGGGTCGCCAGTGTAACCAGCCATGCAAGAACATCGTGGTCGATGGCCAACGGTCGTACAGATAGTATTCTGACCACACGAATCTGATAAATCACATGGATCAACACATTGTTTGTGTATGCAGGCCAATTCTGATGGACAACTTTTATCAACACGACAGCCAATTGTACAGATATTCAATTCACAGATAAATCCCAATGGACATTGTTTATCATTCGTACATCTTGTTGCTGGTAATTTGGTCATTGGTTTACAATAATCGTAAGGATTTCCATCATAACCAAATGAACAACGACACTGGGGCCGATGAAGAACAGGTTGACAGTGAGCATTCGAACCACATGGTGTTTGAATCGTACATGGATTCTGGCATTGGCTATTATAACAAGCTCGATCGAATGTGCAATCTGAATCACGGCGACATCCACTAATACATTTTCCTTGGTCACAAATTTCTCCCGGATGACAGTTATTATCATAGAGACATTGCTTAATGATATCGACACAATAATGATGTTCACAAACTTTTCCTGGACCACATCCAACATCATCAGAACATTCATATAATTCTAGTTTTTGTTTGCTTTCCACACAATGAACTTTAGCATCGCCAATATAATTTGGCTGACAAAAACATTCGGCTTTATGATTTGCTGGTCGACATAATGAATTTACACCACAAATTTGTTCCAATGAACATGGATCAATACATTTTCGATTATAGCAAGTTTTTTCGAATGGACAATTATCATCGTTACGGCAACCAATAATACAACGATTAGAGATACAAATTTTGCCAATACCACAATCTTTATCCACGTGGCAATCATTTTGTTGAATTCGACAACCTTGATAACCATCGCCGATAAATCCTTCTGGACATCTACAAACAGCTTCATGATTGATGGAAATACAAATAGCATTAGGACCACACGTTTTCATTGAGCATGGATTTTGACATAGATAATTAATACAGGCCATTTTGAATGAACAATCACTATTGGAACGGCAGCCTTCTGTGCAACGGTTATTCAAACAGATTTCCGTCATACGGCATTCATTATCCGAAACACATCCAATCGATTGAACACATTTATTTGATTGACAAAGATAACCAATAGGGCATTCATCATTTTTACGACATAACGGTAATGGTAAACATTCAGTTTCAGGATGACCAATATGGTCAGCGGAACAAAAACATTTTGCATGATGATTAAAGGGCTGACAAATGGCATTGTTACCACAAGCACCACGAGTGTTGCATGGATTATGACATTGTTGTGATTGACAGGCCATATCCAATGGACAATCATCATCTCGACGACATCCGGCAAAACATTTTCCTTGTATACAAATGTTGCCTATAGAGCAGTCTTTATCTTTACTACATTCATTGTTTCGAATACATCGTTGATGGATGCAGGAACTATCCATTGGACAATCGTTCGATGATCGACATGATAATTCTTCTTGTTGTTTAAGCATACATCGTACGGTTGGATTTCCATCATAATTAGAAGAAGGACAAGAACAATATGGTTGATGATCAATAGTCTGACATATGGCATTCTCACCACAAACTTCAGCAAACATACAAGGATCAACACATTGTAAGCTGATACAACTTTCACTGGATGAACAACCAGAATCGGATCGACATCCTGGTTGGCATTTATAATTTTGACAAATTTCTCCATCATTACAATCGATATCGATTAAACAGTCTATATGTTTGCATTCAATTTTTGGATTTCCAGTTTGCTGAGCATGACATGAACATTGAGCAAGATGATTGACAGCAATGCATTGGGCACCAAGACCACATGATGTTGGATTATGACAGGCATTGATACATTTACGATTGATACAAATATCGGTAGTTGAACATTCGGAATCTTGACGACAACCAGGCGTACATTGTTGTTGACCAAATTCACAGACAAATCCACGTGGACAAGCATCATGATTAGTACAAATCGTACTACAAATACCATTCAAACATCGTTCATTATTGTAACAATCTTGATCACGATTGCATTGAGCAAAACAATATGATGATTCACAAATTTGTCCAATTCCGCAACCACCACCTGTTTGTTGATCACAGCTAACAAATTGACGCACACATTCAACGAAAGGATTACCAATCGTATCTTCTTTGCATGAACAAATCTTTTCATGATTATGAACCGAACAAATGGCATTCGTACCACAAGCAGTTGGACTTGCACAAATATCCATACAGAAATTATTCATACAGGTTTCCGTCGATGCGCAATCCGCATCGGAACGACAGCCAACATTACAGAAATTATGCAGACAAATTTCACTTGTCGGACATTCACGATCTTTGGTACATTGAATATGACAACGGCCACTCACACAGCGTTCATCAACGGCACAATCTTTATTGGCCGAACAAACTTGTCGACATTGATTATTCGTACAAATCAATCCGGCATCATGACAATCAGTGTTCGATTGACAGGAAATTGATTCACGCATACAGCCAACATTTGCAGATGGACGACCGACAAAATTTATCGGACAGGAACAGGATATTCGATGATTCACGACACTACAAATAGCATTCGGTCCACATGCTGCTGAACCTTCACATGGATCGATACATTGATTTCGAGTGCATACCAAATGTCCAGCGCATTGATTATTGTTACGGCAACCAGTTTGACAACGATTAGCGTTACAAATTTCATGTGTTGTCAGACATTCATTATCATGACGGCAAAGTAGAACGCAATGACCACTGAAACATTTCTCTCCAATAGCACAATCTTTATCGGCCAAACAAAGCGATTTACAACGACCATCAATACAGATATGATTTTCCGGACAATCAATCGGCGATAAACACATCCGCATGATACGAATACAGCCCATTTTTGAATCACCAGTAAACCCATATTTGCATGAACAAATTGGTTGATGAGCCACCATTGTGCATAAAGCATTCGCACCACAAGCAATCGGTGTATCGCACATATTCTTACAACTATTCAATATACATGCTTCTTTCATTGAACATTCATTATCATTGCGGCAACCAGCTTGACATCGATTATTCATACATATTTCACCGTCTGAACATTCTTGATCACTGAAACATCGAAGCAGACAACGATGATCGAAACATTGTTCATTTTTAGCGCAATCTTTGTTCGTTGCACATTGTGGCCGACATTTTCCAATATCACAAATCGTTCCAATGGGGCATTGATTTTCATTTTGACATTCAATCAGATTACGTTGGCAACCACGTCTTGTATCTTTTGGATTTCCTTGAAATCCATCTGGACATTTACAGATTCGTTGTCGATTCGATACAGTGCATAGAGCATTGATTCCACAACTATCATCCCGTTCACATGGATTCTGGCACATCAATAGACCACGTGATGAATTAAGCTCACAAACAGCATTAGGTGGACAATCGGAATTTCCGTTTGGACATTCATTAGGACCACGACATCCAGGTTCTTCAAATGGTGAACCAATATTTTTATCTATTGGACACATACATTCATAACCGGAAAGTTTATTGATACAGATGGCGGTTGGATGACAAACTTTTTTACTACAATAATCAATACGTTGACAGCCAACGATCGGATCATCACCTTCAAATCCATCGAAACATCGACAAATTGCCGAATGTTTTTCCGAACTACAATATGCATTTTTACCACAAATAAAACTGTTTTGTTGTTTACATGGATCAATACATTTATGATTTGAACAGGCTTGATTCGTTTTACATTCTTGATGTGATGAACATTCAATAGGACGACAACCAAATCGTTCATCATTGGGATTGCCAAAAAATCCTGATAAACATTCACAGATTGGAGAATGATTGATAACTTTACATTGAGAATTACGGCCACAAATAGTATTTTCACATGGATCTTTACAATCATTAAAACCACCAGTATCATCAGCACGACAGGCGGCATATTCACCACATTCATTGTCATTGTTACAACGATTTTCAATACGTCGTATGCATCGCCATTCAACACAGTAATAATCGGATGAACAATCAAAATCATTTTTACAGCTTTGAATACATTTGCCCATTTCACATTTTTCATTTTGATTGCAATCACGATGGCTAGCACAGGAACTACGACAAAAATGATCCATATGACAGAATTCAGAAAATGGACAATCTTCATCTGAATCGCAAGCTAAACGTTTACGGCAGCCAGCAATTGGATCGCCAAAATATCCATCGGCACATTTACAGCTGTAGCTATGTTTTTGTGGAACACAATAAGCGTTTTCACCACAAGCCACAGTAGGTGAAAGACAAACATTAACACAATGATTTTCAAAACAAATATCCGTTTCATTTGTACAATCCAAACTGCCAGTACATTCGACACGTTCACAACGTTCTAATGGATTTCCAAAAAAATTTTTTGAACATGAGCATTTAGGTTGATGATGTATGGTCATACAAATGGAATTCATTCCACAAATTGTTGGATCATTACATCGATCACGACATTTTGGCACACCGGCAACCATTATACAGGTAGAAGAATCGGGACAATCATCATCACCATTGTAGCAAACATCTGATTCATGGCAGCCAGGATGTTCGTAAGCATTTCCAACCAGATTTGTTGGACATTTACAGCCATAACTTCCGGGTATATTTTCACAAATTGCTGTATTATGACAAGGATGAAGATGGCATTCATTTATGTCGACACAATTTAATAATCCATTGTTTTCGAATCCAATTTCACAACGACAAATAGCTTGACGATCACGTATGATACATGAACCATGAGGGCCGCAATCGACCTGATCGCAAGCATTTTCACAGACAAAATTACGACATTGTCTATCGGATGGACAATCTGAATCGTGAAGACATTCAACTGCTTGACAGCCAATTTGATGATTGAAAGCATCGCCACTGTATAAGCCAACTTCTGGACATTTACATTGAATTTTGTGATCAACAACATTACACAATGAATTCGGTCCACATGGCTGATAGGAACAAAGATTTACACATTTCGATAGTCCACCATTTTGATTACTTCGACAGGCAGCATTCGATGGACAATCAATATCACCTCTAGGACATTCACCAGGATTTTGGCATCCAGTCCATCCATCTCCAATTTCTCCATCACGACATGAGCATCTATAACTTCCAGGTACATTTTCACATATAGCAGTAGGATGACAAGGTTCAGTAAGACATTCATCAATATCTACACATCCAACACCAGCAATATATTCGAATCCAGGTATACAAGAACAAAGGGTATTGGCACAGATTTGATTCAATGTACAATCGGCATTTGAACGGCATCCAGTAATGCAGACATGATTGATACAAACTTCACCGGCTGGACAATTAATATCACTGGAACATGTTTGAAAACAAGCATCGGCAATACATTTTTCTCCATCCACACAATCGTTACATTTCGGTCGACATTTATTATTGGCACACACTAATCCAAAAGGACATTCCATATCGCTAGAACAATGATAATATTTCCGTTTACATCCCATAATTGGATCTGGATTGCCTTCGAAATTCTCTTGGACAATAACAGGTAAGATTATGACTTTGAATAGTACATAATGCATTGTTGCCACAAATATTTTTGATTTCACATGGATTCTGACAACGATTCTGGATGCAAGCTTGATCCGCTGGACATTCAATATTGTCACGGCATCCAAAATTACAATAACCTTTGCTTACACAGGCTTCATTCGGTGAACAACTATCATGGACGATACAAGCTTTTACACAGAAATTATCGACACATTTCTCACCATCAGCACATTCACTATCAAGCGTACAAACAAATCGACATTGACCATCAATACATTCTTGGCTATCGTCGGCACAATCAGGATTTGTTTTACAAAATCTTGGAATTCGTGAACATCCAAATGAATTTGGTTGGCCGTTGAAATTGTCCAAACATTGACATTTTGGTTGTTGATCACGTATCTGACAAACAGAATTCGGTCCACATTCGATTTGGTCACATGGATTTTTACATAAAAATAATCCAGTAGCATCAGGCATACACACTGAGTTTGGTGAACAATCAATATTTCCACGTGGACATGCATTAGGATGTTTACAGCCATCAATATCTTTGGAATATGGGTCCCCAATAAAACCGGAAGTACATGTACATGTTAACGATCCAAGTGTATCATTACAATAAGCCATTTCATGGCAAGGATTTGAATCACATAATCGAACCAACGAACAACCGATTCCATAAGGTTCTCCAGTAAAACCAGATAAGCATTTGCAATGAGCATAATGAGAATGTGAAATACAAACAGCATTCTGACCACAGCCATTGATGCATGGATCATAACAATGATTGTGTGTTGAACAAGCTTTATCATCTGCACAATCTTTATCGGTAATACATTCGACACGTATACAGCCATTATTACGATCATATGGATTGCCAACAAAATGACCATTTGTTGGACAACGACATTCAGGTGCACGATTTTCAATCACACATACGGCATGTTTACCACATTCGAATTTCAAACATCCATCAACACATTTTCGAATACCATGTTGATCAGCTAAACATATTTCATTGGACGATAAGCAATCATTGTCATTGTTGCATTGATGTAATGAAATTTGGACGCAACCAGTACGGCTAAGTGGATCGCCAGTAAAACCTGATTCGCAAAAAAAAATTGATTTAATTTGATTTTATAGTTTATCAATCGTTCTCAATTTAAATCAATTACCTGGTTCACATTGACATTGTTCTTTATGATGCATGGCCACACATCGTGAATTCGGCGTACAAGTGAAATCAATACAAGCTTCGGCACATTGTCGTATGCCAAGAACATTCGTTTTACAAGTTGATAATGCTGGACATTGATGATCGGAAACACATTCATCTTTACGTGGTATACAGATCTGATTCTGATCACGTACAAATCCTTCAATACAATCACAATAGGCACGATGTTCAACTGCCACACATATTGATCCAGTTCCACAGGTGATAAATTGACAAGCATTGAAACATTTTTTAACACCATTATTCAATGCTTTACAAACATCGGATCCATTGATACAATCAATATCTTCATTACATTCATCGTGATCTTGTTTAATACAACCGATGGCGAGATCAGTAGCAGAGCCAACATAACCGGGAATACATTCACAGGTAGCATCATGATTATGTATTTGACATTTAGAATTTGGCCCACATTGAACAGTGGTGCAGACATCGATACAATCATTGATTCCGGAACGGGTAGGTAAACATTTGTAATTATATTTACAATCAAAATCATTCTGGCATAGATTATTGATGACCGGTATATGGCAACCATGAATAAGATCATATGGATCACCATCAAATGATGATTGGCAAAAACATTGTGCTTTATGTTTATGTGTTTTACACAGTGCATTTTTGCCACATTCACTGTAAAGACAAACGTTGACACATTTATGTGTGCTGGTAATTTGATCAAATTTACAAACACTATCGTTTGGACAATCGATATCTAATTTGCATTCATCCGGATTATAGCACATATGGAATGGATCTCCACTGAAACCGGGCAAACACGCGCAATGTGCGCGATGATTCAATGACGAACAGATAGCGTTTTCACCGCATAAAAATTGTTTACATGGATCTTGACATATATTAATATCTTCTGGACCTTGTACACAGATTGCATTGGATGGACAATTTTCATCATTGAAACATTCATTAGTGATTCGATAACAGCCACCACCATTTTGATCACTAGCACGACCAGTAAAACCATCTGGACAGGTACAGGTAACGAAATGTTCATTGGTCAAACAAATAGCATTTGGACCGCAAACATTTACCGAACATCCATCCACACAGGATTTGACACCATACTCATTTAGATGACATACTTGTTCAGTATTGCAATCGGTATTTGATGTGCAACGATCTTTTGGAACACAACCGCGGAATAAATCTTCAGGATTTCCAAAAAAAGATTTCTTACATTTACATGTGGCTGTATGATCGATGGCAATACATTCGGCATTCGGACCGCATTTGATTGATTCGCAAACATCGACACAATCCAGTATACCTTTACGAGTGATTGTGCAGATTTGATCATTACGACATTCTCGATTTGTTTGGCAAATATTTGGCGCACAGGTAGCACCGTTAGAATCACCCGATATACGTGTATAGCCAGCCATACAATCACAATGGGGCCGATGATTTTTGGCAACACAATATGCACCTTTGCCACAAATATGATTGAAACAAATATCCACACAATCTTTTACATTTTCGGTGGTCAGCACACATTTTTTATCCACCGGACATTGTTCATCACGTTGACAAAGATGTTGGCTTGGTGTTTGACATTGTCGTGTGGGAGGGTCCCCACTGAAACCAGGTAAACATTCACAAACAGCTTGATGAGCACGGCCAACACAACGAGCATTTTGTCCGCAACGAATATTATCACAAACATCAGTACAATTTCGAAGACCAGTCAATACACGTCGACAAGCTTGAAATTCAGCACAGCTATTATCATCCGAACAAGTAAGCTGAACTGGTTGACAGCCAATTTTTCCATCATATGGATCGCCGGCAAAATTTGGCCGACACTCACAATATGCTTGATGTGCGCGACCACGACAAACACTATTGATACCACATTGAAAATCTTTACAAACATTGTCACATTCACGATATCCTTGTGAATATGATGAACAGATTTCATCCTGTTTACAATCACCATCATCTGTACAAGCATGGGCACTACATCCTTTGATTAGATCATATGCATTTCCTTCAAAATCTTCATGGCAAACGCATTCTGGTCGTCGTCGTTCTCGTGCAATGCAATGAGCATTTGGACCGCATTCTATGATATCACAGACACTGACACATTGTTTCGAATCTGATCGTGATGGTATATGTTTACAAACAAAATTCGATTGACATTCATCATCATGATCACAAGTTGATGGTAAACGAATTTCAGCAGCACTTGGTGAACAACCAATTTCTAGATCATTTGGATCCCCAGAATGAGCATCGATACAAAGGCATTTTGGTTTATGTTCAATAGTAAAACAGAATGCATTCGGGCCACATTGGGTTGTGTCACATGGATCGATACATTGAAATCCAATTTCCTGGTTGACTAGAGCACATACATTGTTACTATCACATTTAGAATCTTCAATACATCGGTTTGGTTGCACACAAATACCACGGAAACATACAGTGTTTGGTGGGCAATTTGAAGTTGTCGAACAGGAAATACCAACACCATTGATTTGATTTTCATATCCAGGTTTTTTTGGCAATTGGCATGAAAACAAAGGGTTACCCACATAACCGGATCGACAGACACATTGATAACTGCCGATAACGTTGATACAATTGGCATTTGTGCCACAAATATTTCCATGATGATTATCGCAAAGATCTTGTAAACATTCATTAACATCTTCACAGGCAATATATGGATTACCATGGAACCCAGCTGGGCAAACACATTCAACACTTGTTGCACTTTCCAAACAATTAGCGCCGGTACCACAACGAATCCTATCACATCGAGGAATCGTCGTACAAGCGATATATGGATTTCCGCTAGTTCCACTATTGCAGACGCATTTATTCGGCGTATCGTAAGCACAATGACTGTTGAGACCACAACCAGGATAACATGTCGGTGGTGTTATCAACGGTGGTATCCTATCGATACATACGTGATTAATACAAATTTGATTCGATGGACATGGTAATTGATTCGAGCATTTAATTTCCGGCGCACAAACACCACCGGCCCAAGGATTACCATAGAACCCATTTCGGCATCGACAAACTGGTTGATTTTGTGTGTTTACAATACAATGGGCATTAAGGCCACAATGAAGATTACTACAAGGTGATAAACATCCTTTAACTAGATCATTTCCTTCACCAGAATAGCCGGAAATACATTGACAGATAGCTGTATGATTGATGCCGATACAATAAGAATTTGGTCCACAAATAGCCTGATTGCAAGCATCGATACAAACATTAAGCTCTTTGTTGCAAATCGTATCATTTGGACAATCATCATTTGATTGACATATTGATGATCCTTGACATCCAGATTCATAAGCATTGCCAGTACCATCAGAACATTCGCAACGATAACTTCCCAATAGATTGATACAAACAGCATTGGCTCCACAAGGACCATTAGGATCTAATGGCAGCAATGATGTACATTCATTTATATCATGACATCCTTCATTTGGATTTCCTATACAACCAGGCTTACATTGGCAATGTGTTCCTTCATCTTTGTCGAAAATACATTCAGCATTTTGGCCACATTGTTTCCAATCACATGGATGTCGACATGATTGACCATCAAAAATGAACGGTGATGAACATTCACACGAATGATTTCGACATTGATAATTTTGTTCGCAATCAGTATTGGATTGACAATGTTGAACAATACGATCGCAGCCAACTTTACCGATACCAGTATAGCCAACACGACAAAGACATTCATAAGCACCGGGTAGATTAATACATTCGGAATTTGATCCACAAAGATTAAATTCTTGCATTTCTGTACATTCATCGATATCGCGACAGAATCCATTAGCTTCCAATGTAAATCCTTTTGGACAGATACAGAAACCAAATCCTGAACTGGTCATCATACATTCTTGATTCTGTGGACATGGATTAGCATTCGAACAATTTCGGCTAGTCATAATACAATAATCGCCTTCACGAACATATGGATCTTTACAGCCACAATGAACACCATATTGAATATCGTTAATACAAGCCGTATTACCGGGACATTGTTTATCATCATTGCATTCGATTATATCGGGATAACACAATGAATATGCGTTGCCAGTTAACCCATCAGGACAATGGCATGTATAGCCACCATCAAGATTCATACAGAATGCATTCGTTCCACATGGTGATTTTTTTGATTCACTACATTCATTAACATCACGACAGGATTCCGTAACCAAATCACGAACATAGCCACGTTGACATACACATTGATTTATATTATGCGCTGAAATACATTCTTCATTTGGATGGACAAGATAAATTATCATTACATTCGATACGATCTTTGCCTTCCAATAGGCATTCAATGAATGCATCGCCACGATAATCGTGTGGACAAAGACATTCAAAAGATCCAGGAGTGTTACGACAGACGGCCAATTTTCCACAAGGATTGTTGTTGGCACATTCATCCAAATCTAATTATGAATGAGACAAAAAAAAATAAATAAATTATTGATCAACAGGTGTGTAATTGAATCATTTTCCGTAACAAATTTAAAATAATATAATATTATTATTATTATCATTAAACATACCGACACAGCCAGGAAGACTATTACTTTTGCCAGTATAACCATCAATACATGAACAAACTGGATTTCCGTGACGATCCAATTGACATTTGGCATGCTCACCACAGAATAGATCATCACATGGATGTTTACAATTTTCACCAAAAAAAGGCGGTGGACAATAACATTTTTCTTGTTTACATATCGAATTTCCTTGACAATCTTTATCATTTGAACAGGTTTGTTCCAGAAAGCAACGTATTTTTGGATCACCATAACTTCCGGGTGGACAACGGCAGCTAAAATTACCGAAAGAATTTGAACATATGGCTGAAAATCCACATTTTCCATTTGCACCAAACGCTAACGAGCATTCATCAATATCTTGACAGGATTCATGTGCATTACCGGTCATTCCGGATGGACAAGAACATGAATAGCTTCCCATAAGGTTTGTACAGATGGCATTTTCACCACACTTTCCATATTGCCCATATCGACGATCACATTCATCCATATCTTCACAATAACGGAAAGGGTCCCCACTTAAACCAGGGGAACAGTGGCAATGATGACTTCCAATAATATTCGTACAGACAGCACCTTGTCCGCAGAGACCTGAAGGACCATGATCAACATCACATTCATTAATATCCAAACATCCGGCGCTGATATTGCTCGGATTAAAAGTAAATCCTGGATCACAAACACAGGCAGCTTCTTGACCATTAACGTGACAGGTTGCATATTGACCACATTGTACTGAATCACAAGGAGATTGACATCCACTTGTTGCATTTCCAATGAAACCTTCTTTACATGAACATTTGAAATGGCCATCCTGATTGATACATACGGAATTTTCACCACAAGGATATGGAATACGAACACATTCATCAATATCTTGACATTTGCTTTTCGCTGATTGTTGAATTTTTTCGTAGCCAAATTCACAAAAACATTCATAACCACCATCTAAATTTATACAGGTTGCGCCTTTACCACAAACATTTTTGTTTGTTCGACATTCATCAACATCGATACACATTATTCCATCGATTCGATAACCAGATTTACATTGGCAATTACCATCAATACAAATAGCATTGGCCGTACAATCGGATTGTTCTATACAATAAACATCGACAGCGGTACGATCACAACCTAATTCAGCATTACCATCACGAGCTAGATATTTATCCGGACATTGACATTGAAATGAACCAATCGTATTCAAACACTTTGCATTCGGTCCACAAGGATTCGTTGAACATTCATCAATATCTGTAATTACAAAAAATGGTTGAGAAAAAAAATCATCATAATTTACAACAAAAATTTAAATTTTTTTTCGCAAACAACATCATCATCATTACCTTTACAGCCACGAATAGGATTTCCTGTATAACCTGTTGAACATTTGCATTCATATGATCCTGGTTTATTATAACATAAAGCATTTGGTCCGCAAAGATTTTCTTGTCGACATTCATCGATATCTATGGTAAAAAAAAGGGTAAAAAAATTTTAAAAATTCACAATAATTATATTATTTATATGAATGAATGGAATTTTGTTGTTTACCTAAACAACCAGCCGAATGATATGGAGTTCCAGTGAAACCAGGCTTACATTGACAACTATAGCTTCCAATATTATTTATGCATATTGCATCAACACCACATGAAGCCGACGGACATTCATCAATATCTGAATATGAGAAAGAGAGAAAAAAAATTTCAAACGATAAAAAAAGGGTAATTTCACTCATAAATCTTTGTTTTTTCCTTTCTCTTTAAGATTTTTTTTTCCATTCTAATGATGATTTTTTATACGATTATTTTTATTATCATCTTCATCATCATCTATCGTGTAATCGAAACGATGATGATAAAGTCATTCAGACACACACACTTTACCTTCACATTGTATTTTTGGATTGCCAGTGAATCCGGATCCACATTCGCAGACAAAACTACCAGGAATATTTATACAAACAGCATTTGAACCGCATATTAATGGATTTTGACATTCATCTATATCGATACAACCACCACCAAGTGCGGTAATATTGTTATTATGATAACCTTCTGGACATGAACATTCAAAGCTGCCGACAGTATTTGTACAGATTGCACCAGATCCGCATGGATTATTTTCACATTCATTCAAATCTAAAAAAATAAAATTAAACACATGAATAATAATAATAATAATAATCAGATTACGAATCATTTACATATAAATAATATATAATATAAAGTACACATTTACCTAAACATTCAATAGATGGGTCGCCAACAAAACCATTGGCACATTCACATGAATAACTACCAGGTATATTGGTACAAATAGCATTCTGGCCACAGTATCCTCCATCTTGACATTCATCAATATCCATACAAGCAATAGTTGCGTTACCAGTGAAACCTGATTGACATTTGCAGACAAAATGTCCAGGTAGATTACAACATTCAGCATTTTCACCACATAATGCAGCCAATGATGGTATTTCACATTCATTAATATCTAAAATAAAGCAAAATGGATAGAAAATGGATTAAATGTTGTTAACAAAATTCGAATAAAGTTATTATATAAAATTTGAATATTTATAGCCATAGGCAATAACAAACAAGAATAATATCTGATGATCGAACATAATATATTCACAATCGATACGTTCAATAATAATGATGATTATTAAACGCCTAACAAATCATAATAATGAATGGTTACCAGAACAAAAAAAAAAAAAAATGTTAATAATCATTCTTCGTAAGAAGATTATCATCATACTGATGATAATAGGAATAAATAACTGTGTTCAAAACATCATTTTTCAAAGCGAAAAAAAATAAAAAAACATTTTTGATGATATAATTATCCATTTTGCTCGAAATTTCATGCATGTTGTTTCAAGAATTATTAATGATATTATGTTAATAGTTACCTTTACATGAGAATCCATCGCCTTCATATCCTGGAAAACATGAACAATAATAGCTACCCATTGTGTTTGTACAATGGGCAAATACATCACATGGTCGATATTTGCATTCATTTTCATCTGACGTCGTCGTCGTTGTCGTTGTTGTTGTCCAAAAATGAAAATTTAACAAAAAAAAAAAAAAATGAGTAAAGGAATTAGAATTTGAAGAATGAAAAATGATTTGAGAAAAGGAAAAAACCAAACACACACACACATTCGAATATATGATAATCAGGGATAAGAAAAACGAAAAAAAAAATTTCTTTGACAATTGATTAAGATGAATGATCATGGAATTTTTTTTCTGTCACAAATCTTTTTTTTTTGTTTGTTTGTTAATTATATCATCAAATATTAAAAAAAAATAAGAAAATTCTGATGAAAAAAAACAAAACAAATAAAAATTCAAATATCAATGGTTTGCAAATCAACAAACAAAAAAAAATTCCGTAAAGAAATCTTTCTGGGAAAAAAAATTGTTACACAACAAATTGTAATCTTTAATTCTGATGAAAATTGAACAATAAAATTATAAATTATAATAATAATAATGATTAAAATAGATTTCATACCTTTAAAAATTACACTGGAACAAAAATCAAATTGATCACAACACAAGCACAAATCATTTGTATACAGAAAGTTCGATAACATGTGCTTTTTTAAATTCATTGAATGTATTTTCACTCTTCATTTTCTGCTTGATTCACAGACAACGTACGGTTACAAAAAAATTATCCATGAAATTAGCATACAATTTTTCAACAACAACAACAACAAAAAAAATCGAGAAAAAATTCCTCACTTGTTGATCATCCTGATTATCCATCCATTATTTATCATTATTATTGCACAGATGGCCATGATGTTTAGACGGTAATAACACACACACACACACACACATTATAATAATCAACATGATTATCATCAAAAAAGCAGAGCAAATGCAAATGCCAAAAAAAAAAACTAAAATTTGCCCATCAAAATCAAAAAAATTTTTTATTTTTCGGAAAAAAAATAAATAAATAAATTCTTAAATGTTGAAATAATTCATTCTTGTTTGGTTGTGAATTTTTGTTTTTTTGTTTACGAACCAAAACAAAAACAAAAAAAAAGAAGAAAAGAAGAAATTATCCATTAATTTTAAACACACACACACACACAGTTATATAATCAACATCAATTACTTTAACGATAAAAGAGTTGTATAATTGACTATAAATACATGACATGACATGACACCAAATGTTTGAAAGAAAAATTATTCATTTTTTTCTGTTCTTCTTCTTCTTCTTCTTTCAAACATAAATTACATAATAATCCTGGATTTTTTTTTTGATGAAAAAAAATTGCAAAAAATTTTTCATCATCATCATCATCATCAGTCATTTATTTTACACACACACACGGATGATCATGATCACTATAATCTTCTGGTAATAGTCTGATTACTTTTTTTTCGGTAGCTTTTGATGATGAAAAAAAAATGTATTCTAAGAGCGCGAAAATTTTTTTCAGTTTTTTTTCTGAAAAAAAATTTCATTAAAAATGAAAAATTAAAATTCTTCAAATCAAATCTAACCTTGCCTAATAATCAGAATAATCACATATACCATTGGATGATCATCATCATAATCAATCATCAAAATTAAGATTATCATATTGAACATTATTATCTGAATGAATAAATCAATTGGTTAGGTTTTCAATTTTTTACTATTTTTTTTCACATGGAAATTTTCTCTCATGATTTATCGTATACGTTTTGCTTGACTTTTATGCAAAAGTTTATTGTACCTTTTTTTTCATAGGTGACAATTGTTGTCATTCATATTGGATAAATAAATGGAAACATGATTTGTTTAGCCAAATATTTGCTGCTATTATAAGATGAAAATTTTCTTCCCATTTTACTATGAATAGGTTTTTTTTCTCGGTTGTTTCTATGTTTGTGAATTGATCATCATCATCATCATCATTCTTTAAGTCATTTCAGCAAGGGCGTATTGTTGTCATTGTGTTTTGCATGTGGTTAATTTTGACAATTTTTCTCCCATACATGCTTATACACACACACATAGCTAATAGTAATTGTATTCACAAACAAACAGAGAGAAAAAGAACAACAACAACAACAACAACAACAGAAAATATGCCGAAATTTGATGATGATGATAATGATAATTATCAAAAATTGAATATTAAAGAAAGCGACAAAAGCAACAACAACGAGAGAGAGAAAAAAAAAAGAATCTCATTATCATTGAATAAAATAAAAAAAAAACTTACCTGGTATATCACAACTTTTGCCACCAAATCCATCATTACAATAACAAAGATGATCAAGGCATACGCCATTTGTACATTTAGATTGTTTTGGATGACAATTATCTATGTTGAAGACAAAAAAAAAAATAAAAAAATTAAATGGAAATAATTAGTAAATATATATTCGGTTTATAAATATGTAAATTGAATATAAAATGTAAATTAGTTATATCATCATCATTGAGATTGCCACTGTTATATTGTCATTAAAATTAACTGTATATAAAAACCGGAAATGGAATCAAGAATTTTAAATTTTTTTTTTGCACACACACACACAAACACACACACACACATACACATATACATACCGTTTATGCATTTTGTACATTGATTACGATCATTACATTTCAATTCTAATGAAACTTCATCAGAACCTTGAAAACATTGAGGTATACCATCACATAGTTTAGATAATTCAAATAATTGTAAAAAATCTGTCGATTCATTCACTTGGCAACCAAAATAACCATCTTCAAGATTTAATACAAATATTTCACGTTGTACATAAGGACTAGGCCATTGTGGACGATATTGTGCATGTACATTGATGGTGGTGATTAAATATTGTGATAATGATGATAATGATAATAAAAATAAAAATTTTAAAATAAAAATGATAAATAATATAAAAATTTTGTTCAATTTTTTCACATGATTATGATGAGAATTTTGTTGTCGTTTTTTAACATTAAATGACGATGATGATGTTGAAAAATATTGATGTGATGATTGGTGATGATTAGATTTCATTTCATTTAATGACAATGAATCATCATCATCATTATCATTTGCATATGAATCACTATTAATGACAATTGATGTTTTTGATTCGGCGGTATTGTTGTTGTTGATGATTAATATTGGCAGCTCATTCATCATCATCATCATTATTATTGTTGATGATAATTTTTCTGATAAAAATTGATCATTTATCGATTTTGAACGTTGTGAATGTCGTCCACCAACATGAATATCATCATCATCATTATTGTTATCCATTTGATCACGATCAGGATCGGTTTTTTTTGTAGATTCTATTTCCAATGTTTATCCTGTGAAGAGAGAGAGAGAGAGAGAGAGAGAGAGAGAAGAAAAAAAATTATTTAGACAAGTCAATAAACAACAACAACAAAAACAAATGTGAGAAAAAAACAAATTTCATTTCATTCTTTATTGCCAATTTTTTTGTTTTTTTAAAAAAAAAAATCGGAAAAAAACCTGTTGCACACTGTTGAACCTCAGCATCACACACACACACAAGGAAGGTATTTCAAATCCATCGGAATGCGACAACAATTTTACAAGTGTGTTTTGTCTACGTTTGTTTAAAATAAGTGATTTTTGTTTTGTTTTGTTTTGTTTTCTTAAAGTTGGACAAAAATCACATCATCATCAATATGGCGGTAATTTCAAGACAAAACGATTATCGTCATAATGATGATGATGATGATGATGATGAAAAATTCAACTCACACACACACATATACATATTTAGTTTTCTATCATTTTAATTGTAGAAATATTTTTTTTACTTTCCGGCCAGAATTATTCGATTGATTCATCATCATCATCGATTCGATTATGAATGTTTTTTTTTTGCTGGGGGGGGGGGGTGATGAATGAAAATTACATAAACACACGCAAATTTTTGTTGTTTGAATATTTGTAGAAAAAAAAAACAGACAGATAAACAGATAGATAGATAGATAGAGTAGATCAATGTGAATGTCATGTTAGATAAATGGATAATGTTATTATCGCGTGTGTATAGCGTGTGTGTGTGTGTGTATGTATCATCATCATCATCATCATCATGAATTCAAATCCTTTATGTTCATATGTTGTGTACTGTTTTATAATGAAAAAATTCTTGATTTTTCTCTATTTTTTAAGTTCATCGAATACTTATAATCACGTGTGTGTGTGTGTGTGAAATTGTTTTTCATTTTCATCTTTGATGGAGAAATAGAGAAATAAAAATTCAAATCTAAAACGTAATATGATATAATGACCATCACCGGTCATTGGCCATAAATTTTTTTTTTATTGTTTGCTGTTTTTGTTTTCTATATATCAACAAATACGTGCTGCTATCATTATAATAATCTAGTAACACTTTTGTTTTGTTGTTTGTTTGTTTATTGTAAACAAATTTTTTAAAAAGTAAATTGTCCGAATAATTTACCTGTCCAATTTATCATCATTATCATCAAAGAAAATATAGAGAAATGAAAAATAATTTTAACCATTCATCCAAGACGACAAATAACGACATATCAAAAAAAAATAATAATAAAGAATACCCTACTACTTTATCCACCCACTACCAATCATCATTGGTGACTGACCATCACTGCCACCACCGCTACCACCACCACCATTCATTATTATAATGATAATCATTCTTGGATTCAGTCATATGGTTAAAATAGTAATTGCAGGTAACGGATAACACACATATAATTGATATATATACACACACACACACAAACATGATAATTTTCATTTTTTATTCTTCATATTTTGTCACATACACATTATGTGTGTGTGAAAACGAGACAAAAGACATAATCAACACACACAACGAATATAAACATGGACGCCAACAACAACAAAAAAAAGCTGCATATTTGAATATAAAGAAGAAAAAAAAAATTCACAATTACAAATCATAAGAAGATGGAAAAGTAAAGAAAAGAAAAGAAAAAAAATTGTCTAAAAGGTCATGACCCTTTTTGGTCGGTCAACATCATCATCATCATCATCATCAAGAATGGTGAAGAGAGAGAGAGAGAGAGAGAGAGAGAGAGAGAGAGAGAGAGAGAGAGAGAGAGAGAGAGAGAGAGAGAGAGAGAGAGAGAGAGAGAGAGAGAGAGAGAAAAAGAGAAAGAGAGAGAGAGAGAGAGAGAGAGAGAGAGAGAGAGAGAGAGAGAGAGAGAGAGAGAGAGAGAAAGATTTTCTTTTCAACCATCTCTGATTTTAAGAATTTTCTTTCTTTTTTTTTCACCTTCTTTATTTGTCAAGTAAACAAGCAATAAAGATCTGGCTAAAGCGTTTTTTTTTTTTTTTTTTTTTTTTTTTTTGGTTTGATTTGCTAAAGTGAAATGAAATGTTGAAAAAAAAGGCGAGAAAAAAAAATTCAAAGAAAATGATTTTCTTTTCGCTTTGCTTCGTTTGGACAGAAAAAAAAGGATTCGTTTTTTTCTTTCGCCAATGTATTTTGCTTATTGATTGTGATGATGGTGATGAGGGATGTGTCACAATAAATACGTTGTCATTATCGTTACGGACCAATGGGGATATATTATAACCTGTTGCTGTCGTTATTATTATTATTATTATGGTTGTCATCATCATCATCATTATCATTTCTTTTGACAAGCAAAGAATGAAAGAATTTTTTTTTTGCTGTTGTTGTTGTTCCTTGTTTTGGTTTTGGCTGGTATTAATTTTCAGAATATGACAATTGTTTGAATTGGTTTTTTTTTTTGGAAAATTGTGGTGGCGGTGACTTTTTTTCCCTTGGTTATGCTGTTCTGTTGTTGTTGTTGTTGTTGTGGTGACAATTATGGTTGTATGTTGTGTGTGTGTGTGAAATTCATATCATCATTATCATTTGAGATAAATTTTTTTTTAAAAAGAAAAAACCGGCAAACGATTCTTTGTTTAAAAGAAAAACGTTTGTTTACGATTTTTTTTTTAGTTGTTGTGACAATTATGATAATGATGATGATGATGGGGGTTTTTTTTTGATTTACCTAGCCAATCGGACAATTTATTCAATTTGAATAGGAAAAAAAATAACGATTCAATTCTTGAGAATATTTTTTCAGTTTGTTTTGGTTCATTGATGATGCAATATAATAACTACTACTATTACTACTACTACAACGATTGACATTCTTTTATTTGAAGAATAATGACATAAATTGTCAGCTTGAATTCATCATTATCATCATCATCATTATTAAAAAAAAATAAAAGGTGATAATGACGATGAAGAGAGAGAGAAAAAAAATTATGTAGCTACATCACTTTGGACACATTAAACACGAATCACGAATTTGACGGTAATTTCATTTTTTCATTTTTCATTTCATTTTATTAGCATCATCATAACAATATTATGCTATCAACATTATAATCATTATCGGCCAAGTATTATGATCATGATGATAATGATAATAATTTACGAAAGGTGATGTTTTTTTTTCGTTGTTGTTGTTGTTGTTATTGCGACCAGGTGAAGGTTATATATCCATCATCATCATCTAATTCAATTTGTCATCATCATTAAAACACACACACACACAAATGGATGATAATGATGATATGAAATGTGGTAAAAAAAAAATGAAAAACAATCAACAAAACAAAAACAAAAATTAAATTGAGCAAAAAAAAAATCGAACAAACATTGACATTCGAATTCGATAATATCGATGTACTTGAAATAACATATTCACATTCGATTATTGGATGTAAATATTCGATGAAAACTGAAAAAAAAAATTTTTCACAAAATGGACAAATAATAATATCATCATCATCATTATCATAACAAGATTTTTGTGTCTTTCGAATTCTTAATGATGATAATGGTAATGGTTCGATGATGATGATGATGATGGTGATGGTGATGGTTTTCCATGTAAGTATATATTCTTTGATGATTATTGTTCAACTATGATAATGCTCTTTTTTTATCTAATGTCTTGATATCTCTTTTTTTTCATTTCAATAAGTGTGCGAAAATGCTTCGGGACAATTCATCCAAAACAAAACATCCACAACACACACACACACACTCACACATACATTGATTTCGGTAAAATTGCTTTATTTTCAATGATCACCATCTCATCATTAACTTTGAAATTCAAAAAAAAAAAACAAAAAAAAACAAGAAAAAAAAATTGTCGAAACAAACAAACAAACAAAAAAAATCATCATCATCATCGTATCTTATTTTCAATTCGATTCTCAATCCACTCACTCAATGCTTATGGGTATTATTTGCATAATTGCATCTTTTTTTTCACTTACAGGTTCCCATCACCATCATCATCATCATCATCATCAAGGTACTTTTTGCACTCACAGTATATTTACTGGTGATGAAGAGGAAAAGAAAAAATTCTCATCAAAAAGAGACAACAGCAACGACAAAAAAACACACACATTTTATCTTTTGTGATGATCATCAATGTCTTCTCTAACTTTTTCAACAGTATTTTTTTTTTATTATATTCCACCAGAATATTGATGCGGCTTGAATTGTTCAGATATAATTATTTTTGTTTGTTTGTATGCCAATCATCTCAAAATGATTACCCCTTCATCATCATTTGTTTAACAAGAAAAGATTTTTTTTTTTTTTGCCATCTATGAATTCCCGGCGCATTTCATTGAAGCATCCATATATCATCATATATCAAAAACAAAAACAAAAAAATTACAAGGCAGCTGAGTTGTGTATAATATAACCATTTTTAGGCATTTAAAAATACATCAATCATCATCATATAAATGAATCTTTTTTTTTCTCTCACACTTAAAATTACCTTGTGGAACAGAATAATTATCATTGAAATATATCTAATAATAATAATAATAAAAATTCCTATCCCATCACAATGAATGATGATGATGATGATCAAAAGATAAGATAACGGTTAACCTTACCTGTATGTTTTTGTGTGTGTATCGTTTTTTATGAACAGGAAAAAAAACAAATATTTATATTGTTGTGTGATATGAATCTTTTCATTTGAAACTTCCTTTATCATCATCATCATGATAAAACTAATAAATCACAGGCGGCAAAACAATTGCGTGGTCATATGCGTGTGTGTTTGTGTGCGTTTCAGGATCGATTCAGAAAATCAAAATCAAAAAAAAAAAAAAATAAAAATAAAAATTCGTTCATATACAATATACACATGCACGCAAATGTCAGAATGTTGATGTAAGATATTTTTTGGATCGTTTGAAATAGCTACAGTAAAGAAAAAAAAAAGAAAAACGAGGACAAGGTCGCAAAGATATTTTTGATCGTTTTTATTATGAATCTCTACTACCACACGTATACACACAACATTCTATTCTTTCATGTCATAACGTAATAATCACATATAGAAATTAAAAATAAAAAAAACATTTGTTTTGTCAGTCAGACAACACCTGTATGAATATGAACAAATAGTTTTATCATTGGATCTAATATTTGGACAATTTTATTTACTTTTTTTTGTGAACCACTACCAAGTTTTTTTTGTATCTGGTCGATATACATATTAATTATGACATTTTTTTCTGATGACAATCAAACATATCATCATTGAACATAACTTGGAAAAGAAAACTTTGAACATGTCCATATAAAGAAGACCTGCTTGCCTGTGATAATCATGAAATAAATTGGATTTATGCGATTTGGCATTGTAAATCAAACGCACACACACACACATCCGTCTTAGTCAGTTTTTGCCAAAAAAAAAAATGGTGTTTTTCTTGGTGTTGAAGTTGATGATAATGATGATGATGAAGATCGATTACATTGTCTATGTAAGGGACAACATTGATAAATTCGAATATTTTTTTTCGAATCATTTTGCATTCACACCCACAAAGTTTGAAGAAGCTCTACATTTTTTTTCCCTGTCCTAATGATCAATTTGTTTCATCTACAAAAAAAAAAAAAAAAAAAAATAGCCAGCAGCCGTATCATCATCATCATCAATGATGATTATCTTCATTTTCATTAAAATTTGGATTTTTTTTTCCAATGTTAATCATTATCGTTACCACAATAACAACTACCGGAAAATTGAAATCTGAATGATGATGATCGTCATCAGCATCATCATGATTATGACATGATAATCATTATCAATTTTTTTCAATCAATTTTCCATGAAATTCTAAACCAAGACAATGAGCAAGATTGAGCAAGAAATCAATCAGATTTAATGTTTAAGCAAGAACATCAAGAACTTGATTCTCAATGTTTTATGTCGAATATCATCATCATCATCATCATCAACAACGATTATCCACCAAAATCGAAAATGAGAAAATTTTCTTCAAATTTGATAACATATAACGGCTGCCATTCGTTTATAAACACTGACAATGAAATAAATCAAAAAAAAGAAGAAAAAAAATCGGTCTACCAAATCGAATCGAATCAAATCAAATCAAACAAGAAAGATCAAATCATACATATACGTCAGTCAGTCAATCATCATCATCATCAACAGCAACAACATTCGATTGATTCGTGTGATAAAGTGATTCACATTTTTTTTTCTCCTGGTTTCACTGATGAACAAATGATGATGAAGATGATGATGACAATGAAGAAATTTTTCCATCAAAAAAACGAAAAAAAAAACGAAAAGAAAATTTTTGTTAAAGATAAAACTGACAGTTGAAATTATTATTGCCATACAAACATACACACACACACACACAGAAGATTGGATTTATTTCGAATCGAAAATTGTTGTTGTTGAAGATTCTTCTTTCGTTTTTTTTTGTTCCTCAAGATCATCACCATTACCATTATCAATTGGATGGTAATAGTGATGACGATGATGATGATGATGATAAAGAAAGAAATAAAAACGCTAAGATAATGACAATAATGATTAAATAATGATGGTCTATCTCTCTCTCTCTCTATCTATCTATCTTGCAAGATTTGCTTCGTGTTGACCATTGATTCATCAGCATTCCAACAAACGAACAAACCATCGAACAAACGTGTTCAAGAAATGAATCGAACCGAAAAGCCAGATTTACGTAAAAAAAAGCATTAAATGATCAATGTTTTTTTTCTGGTGATACACACACACACACACACACACAAAGATCATCATCAACTTTTTTTTCTTCTTGCCTCCTATTTTAGAACATTTTTTCGTATTTTTGTTGTTGTTGTTGTTGTTGTTGTTCATCTCCTCATCACCTCAGCTCATCTAACTTTAAAGAATCTATATATCTAATCTATGATCGTTTTTTGTTGCTTTTGTTGTTTCTCTAAACAAGAAAAAAAAACCACAACTGACAATGGTGTTGAAATAGCAATGTTGATGATGATGACGATGATGATGATTCTTGGTGATGATGAACATCGAATACAATATTGTGATGGTGAGAGTTTTTTTTTCGTTTTCATTTTCATTTTTTTTTATTATTAATTTTTCTTTCAACAAAAATTTGCTCGAGAAAAAAAAATGAAATAATGAATTGAATTTCGACGTCGGTGGTAAGCCGATGATGATGAGTTTTAATATGAACAGAACAGAAAAAAAAATTGCCACCGGAAAAAAATGAATCAAAAAAAAAAAAAAAAAAAGATCCCCACCGCTGTGGTCAGTTGTGTGCTTGGAAAGGAATCATGATGATGATCATCATTATGAATCTGGATGAATAATGAATTGTCAACATTGTGTGTGTCACATAATGATAAATTCAATTGAAATCAACAAAGAATTGAACAATTATGTTGTACGAATTTTTTTTGCGGTTAAATAAATGATGATCATAAGTTATGAATCATTGAATGACCATCATCATCATTATGATAAGTGTTTGTGTTTTGTGTCTGGATAAATAAAATTTAGCGGTCAATAACTTTATACTTTTGAAATTTTTTTTTCGTTTCTTTTGTTTAAATCCATGTAGATTTACAGCAAAAAAAAAAGTTTAAAGTCTTTTTAGGGTTCAGAGACAACAACAACAGCAACAACAAAAAGAACGAAATCATCAAAGGTATGGCTCTCATCATGTCCACTTTTTTTTTGTTTATTTTTAGCTTTTTTTTATTGTTTACCATTTCAAGATTTTATTTTTGTTTTTTTTCCGGCCATTATTTAAGTTCAATCACAACCTTTTTCTTCATGTTGATATATAATAATAAATTAAATCAAGAAATAAATGCTAAAAAAAAGCGAAATCTAAAACCATCATCATCAAGTTTTAAAAAAGGGTTAATTCTATTGCTCTCGATCTTTTTCTCTCTCTCTCTCTCTCTCATATCATCATCGTAAAAAATAGACGATGAAAAAGAATAAAATGCTCGAAATGAAATAAAATAAAAAGAGAAATGAGAAAACAAACAAACAAACAAAGAGTGTGAGAAAAAGAATGAAAGAAAAATTAACCTTTTCTCACATATTTTATTCATCTATTACTGTCAAGTCTTGATGAAATTGAAAGAATCTGATCATAGTCATCACACCATTATCATCCTGTTTTTTTTATTAATCGTTCATCGTCATGGTAAGAATTTCAGGTAACAAAAGGAAAGAAGAAAATTTATTTATGGCGCAAATATTTGCGATAATCTGGCGCCAATGATTCTTTTTTTTTTGAATTTTATAATTAGTCAATCTATACGGTATTATTATTGCTGTTGATGATGATCATGATCAAATTATTTCGGTATGGGCGGTTTTTTTTGTATTTTAAATGAGATATATAATTACACTCATTATCTGGCCATATAAAATGATGATAATAATCATCTTCAATCAACCGAAAATCGATTCAAAAAAAAAATTTTTGTCGCGTGTCATCATGATCAGTTCAACTAGCTGATAATAATGATGATGATCATCATCATCATCATTATGAATAATCTGCGTGCATCAATTAATTAAGCTAATTAATTGATTAAATTTTCTCTGTATTCCCTTGTATGTGCTTTGTATACATCTCATCACATCAATCTTTCCAATTCTTTTGTTTTGTTTTTTAATTTTATTTTATTTGTTCATCACAATTGTGTGTTTGATTTCAAGAATAAACAAAAAAACAAAATTGAATGGAAAACAATGATAATTGTCATTATTTATAGGGAGAGTAAGAGAGAGAGACAGAGAAACAATTTCATTAAAATTTTCAACGTGCAATTCTTAGAAATGATGCGATGTGTGGGTGTGTGCATGTTTTTTTTTTTTTTTTTTTTTTGGTAATGACGATGACAATAATTTATTAAATGAAATGGAAATATTTTCTTTTTCATTTGGTTATCATTGGAATTATCATCATAATGATGATGATGATGATGATGATGATGATCATAATTTTGTTTTGTTTTGTTTTTTTTTATCAATTTTACTATTTTCATCTATAAATTAATTTTCAATTTTCAATTTTTTTTATTTGTTTGCAATGTTTGCAGAAAATCGTGCCAAATGATGGTGATGATGATTCTTTCGATCCAAAAACAAAATGATGTGCGAAAAAAAAAATCAATGTCAAGATGGAAAAATGATTATTATATGATGAAAACATAAGGCGATTTTCGACAAACAACAAACAACAACAACAACAACAACAAAAAAACACATGTCCAGTTTCGATTTGAATGTCACGATTTCTTGAAGAAAACAACAACAACAACATCATCATCGGATGCACAATTGTTGGAACGGTGGACACGATGGACACTGAATATTGTCTATGTTCTGGTGTGTGTGTGTATATTTGGAATCGACTACAGAGTGAGTGAAAAAAAAGATCACTTTCATGACCATTCATTTTATTTTATTCATCATCAATTTATTCGAAAAAAAAATCGAATCGAATTGAATTCAATGTAAAAGAAAAAGCCAACATTAGGACATTAACAACAACAACAACAGCATTGATTTGAACAATTGGCCAACAAACAATCAAATAATAAAAAAAAACTGATCAATAATCGATTGTGATGATCGAATCAACGATGGTGATAATGATGATGAAATGAAAAAAAAAGAAAGTTTATCAAGTATGAGGAAAAAAAATTCTCTTTTTATATATTTTCATTCACAAAAAAATAAGTAAAAGTATTATTTGTGGATGAAACATCATCATCGCACACACACACACATCGAATGATAATCAATTCTGAAAATGAAAATTATCTTATGGTGAAATGTACCTGGAAATAAAACATCAGCAGCAGCAGCAGCAAACAATAATAATTTTTTTTTTGTTGAATTTCATGCTGATATTAATATGTTTGAATCAAAATGTTCAGTTTGATTTTGATTTTGGAAAAAAATCAATTTTAATTTTTTTTCGCTATGAGAATATCATGCTGTGATATGATTATTGTGTATACAGAATCACAATGATTGTTTGTTTGTTTGTTTGTTTGTTTGTTATAACCCATGATGATGATGATCATCATCATTAAATGAGAAAAGAATGATCAGATAAATCTCATTTGTTGTTGCAGTTGTTTTTTTTTTGTTTTCTATAGAAATGACAAAAATTAATATTAAAAGAAAAAACCATATACAACCCACTGTGGTTTGATTCGATTCTTTTATGTTTTTTTGTTGTTGTTGTTGTTGTTGTTGTTGTTACACAATAATTATCAATCCATCATTTACGAGAAACAAAAAACAAAAAATAAAATGAACACAATGTGATCATGACCAATAACAAATGATGATGATGATGATAATCAAATCTTTTTCATCTAACAAAGTTCAGATAAAAGGTCATCATCGTCATAATTGAATAAATCATTAAAAATCTGATAATAATCAATTGATCGAAATTGATTTTTTTAATTTTTTTTATAATTTAAAATGAAATTGAAATTGAAATTACGACCACCACCACCCATGATGATGATCATCATCATCATCATCCTCATAATAATCTTCAATCAATCAATCACCAACTTGTTGATTGAAAAAAGAAAAATTTCATTTTCTTTTTTTTCCCATTCCCTTCTCGTCCATAAACGATCGGTCAATTGGGAAATTTTTTTCTTTTAAACAGAATAAACAAACAAACAGATAACAGACTGACAGAAATAAGATTCAACAATTTCGATCATTATTATCAAAAGAAGAAAACAAAAATTGAATTTATTGTCGTGCAACAAAAAAAAAAAAAAAAAATTCTCCTTTCACTGATGACAACAAATTTTGATCGACGTATTTGGATGGATGAAATGTTGAATGTTTGTCCTACGATGTTTTTTTTTTCTTGAACAGCAACAGCTATATTTGATCACAATTCCAAATTTGGTATGTGTTACTCAAGGATTTCAATGGTTCGATCTTTTTTCTTCTATTGAAAAATTTTCTATGAATGAAGACGTTGACGGCTACGACGACGACGACATTTTTAGCATCTTTATTCAATGATGATCATGATCTTTATAATTAAGAGAATGGCAGTAACAAAAAAAAGGAGAAAAAAATTTGCCAAAAAAAAAATAAAAATAATAAATTTAGTTAACCCTGAACCTCTTCCTCCACACACACACACACACACATAAACAGTCACAAAAATTACCACCAAAATCAACGCCATCGCACCAATTTTAATGTTCATTATGATGATGATGATGATGATGAATCATTGGATTCTAATTTTTTTTCCGTTATTAACAAAAAAGAAACAAAATACAATCGATACACAAACTTGTTGCTGTAGTGTAGAAAAAAATTATTGAATCAAGGTTAAATCTGAAAACAAAATAGATTCAAATCAATTCAGAAAAAAAAACGAACCGGAAATAAACAATGCAATCATCATCATCGGTGAACAATATTTATGAACACCCCCGGAATGAATGTTTCAAGTAAAATAAAAGTATTGATGATGATGATGATGATGATGATTATCATCATATGATATGAGTGAGTGAAAGTGATTTTTTTTTTTGGGGGGGCATAATTGATGGTTTATTTGGTGATAATTTTAATTTTTTTTTCTCGTTAATGATGAAACGCCCATCGATCGAAATGATTTCGAAAGTTTTTTTTTTTTTTGCAAGCCATTTTTATCCGGGTCATCATAATCATCATCAACCATCATCATCATCATCATCATTATTACGAAGACGGGAATAGTCTGGGGAAAATTTATTAATCTTGATATTTTCATCATCATCGTCAACTTTGTTTCATTTCATTTCATTTCATTTTTTTTTGCCATTTTATTAAAAGAGAAATGGAATGTCTGTCGTGAAACAGCGTGTTTTATTATGAGATTTTTCCGTCCGCGGATCATCATCATCATCATCATCTTGATCATATCCATCCGCATCAATTGGATCTGCTTCTTCTTTTTTTTGTCTTTGTGTGATGGATTATAACACAACTATGATGATGATGGTGATTATATAATCTCAACATTACAATCTAATTTCAACAACATTAACCAGACTGCTCCTTAAAATACAAGACAAGAAAGGGAAAAAAAATGAATGAACATTTCGTGCATCGTTTTTTTTTCTTGTTCTGAAAAAGAAAGCTCACACAGTCAAACATTTTTATATTCATCCTCAACCAGTGTAATTTTTTGGCCATTGTTCCATCATCAATTGATTTGTAAACCTAAAACCTAGTAACCTACTGTAATAATGAGAATATTTTCATTTAAATTTTGTTGTACACAACACGGGTAGAAACAATGGAAAAAAAATCATTCAATATAGGCCATTTGTGATGTTTAGTGATAATTATTATTTAACAATTTAAACAAAACAACAACAACAACAACAACAACAACAACAATAGAAACAGAAAGCGCACATTGAATCATCTACAAAATCAAGTTCGACATCGATAAATAACAAAATGGAAACAAAAAATAACAAAAAATAGAAACGAGAAACATTCATTCAAATTAACTAAAAAAAATGCGATTGAATGTTTCGGGTGTGTGCGTGTGTGTGTGTTATAGATATAGATAAATCTATATGTTTATATTGGCCATGGCCAACATGGTAATTCATAAAAAAAAAGTGATAATAAAAAAAAAATTATTGTTCAACAACAAGTTGTTATTTCAATGTTGTTGATGATTATTGAACGATAATTTTCGATGTTGTTCATGATAATGATCATGATTTTTGTTTATTACTTTCGCTCTGATATATCTAATAACCACACAGACATAAATGCCGAAAATGAAATAAAAATCATCATCATGTTTGATGATTTTTGCAGTCAATGGATCAAATTTGTTTATTTTTTTTTTCTTTGCCATCAACATCGTCATATTGATCTTGGTCTTTTATGTGAAATTTTTTTTTTTGAATGAAATTCATGAATAAAACATGAACATTTTCTATCGTACTCTCTGACTTTTTTTTTGTTTTTTTTCTCCAATATACCAGGATCTTCAGATCATTGATAAATAAATAGATCAAACAAGAAAAGAAAATAAAAAACGAAAATGAAATTATCATGATATTAACATACCTGGATGTATTAAATATTAGATTGATGATCGAAAAATTTAGATCAAAGAAAAAAATTCCAAGTTGAATGATTATCAATGTTGTTAGTCGGTGGTGGGTGGGTGTTGCCAGACAATTAAAATTTCACAGATATCAAATTGGCAGTTGTAGGTATCGATGTTGTTATTGTTGTTGACGAGAGACCAGAAAATAACGGTCACCGGTTAATTAAAATATCGGTCATCATTTATATTGATTTTGAAATTCATAAAAAATTAAAATAAAACAAAATTTTTGAATCCCGATTCAATCACGATGGGATCAATCGTCGCACACACATCGGACACAGACAGACACACAATGGTCAACTACACGATGATGATGTTGGATCAAAAAACAAAAAATTCGTTGACCATAATAATAATGAAAATAAAAAACCGAAACTAACCAGAAAAGAAAACAACGAAATAGTTTATTTTTTTTCTATTTCTCATTCATTTACAAAATTGTAAATCAAAATCTCATCAAGTTATTAATAACGAAAAATAAAAGAAAAGAAAATTATTTCCATCAAACATGCAACAAGTGTTATGAAGTAGAGAAACCGCCGATGAATGAATGAATGAAAAAAAACGGAACAACTGTTGTGGATGTGTGTAGCAACAAGTTAAAAAAAAAGAAAAGAAAAAAAAACTAGCACAAACTGCATCTGAATAGAAACTGAAAATGAAAATGGACTGACGACGACAACGACGACGACGACGATGATGATGATGATGATGATGATGAAGACGAAAAAAAGTTATAACTGGACTATACAAACAAACAAAACAGGAGTTCAGGTTCTACATACATTCATTCATTCATTTTGGAACTACCATCTCTTCAAATGGCCTTTCTCTTTATGTTTTTTTTTGTTCATTTTATTTTCTTACCTGTATTTTCATTAGATATGAACAGACAGACAAAAGATGAAAAGAAAAAAAGAATAGAACTAAAGGCAATGGATGCTTTTGATGCACACACCACACACACACACACACACACACACCGAACACAGAGAAAAGAAGAAGTATGAAAAACAATTGAATATAAAAAACGAAGAAAGAAATTAAAATCTTGAATTTGAAGAAAACAACAACAACAACAACACATACACACAATAAGAAGAAGCATTGAATTTGAATCTGGCAAAAAAAAAAACATTCATACAGGTGATATAGACAACAACACCAAAAAGAGAGATTCACTATTATATACAGGATATGTGTGTGTGTGTGTTTGTTGACTACAAAATTGATCAGACCACTTATTACATACACACTATTCAAGACGATATATCCGCTGTTTTGGATGATGATGATGATCAAACAGGATTCAATGAGAGATATAGCGAGAGAGAGAGAGAGAAGAGAAAAATTCAAACTTTCCATTCATGACCAAAAAAAACATACATGGATTGAATCTGAATGAAAAAATAAAATTAAAATTTAAAAAAAGCGAAAAAAAAATTTTTTTTTTTGATTGATCAACAAACAAACAAACATTGCATGCATGATGATGATGATGATGATGATAATGGACTAGAATTCAATGGTCATCATCAATAATAATGATCATCATCATCATCATCAGAAATCTGTATTGACCACACACACATAACCACCATTTTTGAGCCGGTTAATATAATTCTTTTTTTTTTTTTTGGTCAAAACAAGTAATTTTGAACCAAAAAAGAAAAAAATTAGTTACAAAATAATTGAATGAACTATTTGATCTATCTATCATTATAAGAAATAAAAAATTATCCGTAACTAACCGAAAATTGAACGTGAATCAACTGGAACCAACCAACTAAGAGATCGCACATCACATACACCAAAACATACCTGGTTGAAAGTGGACATACACACACACATCATGAAAAAAAATGGATGGACAACAACAACAACGATAGCAATTTGTCCAGAGAGTATATTTAAAGATTTTTTTTTTCTTTTTTTTCATAAAAATGAAATGAAAATGATCATCATTTGTCGACAGAAAAAAAAGGACGAAGAAAGATTGAAGACAATTGTATAGAAGCCGATGTGATAGAAGCATCGAAAGTTGATTTATCATCATCATTATGACGATGATAATAATGGTGGTGATGGTGGTACTGTTGAACATCATGACAATAGATTTTTTTCAGATAAGGTGTCGGCTTACGGTTTGGATTTTTTGTTTTGTTTTGTTTCATTATCTATTCAAATCGAAAGGAAAATCATGAAGCCAGTGAACATTTTTTATTCTGTCATTTTGTTTGTTTGTTTGTTTTAATTCATTCACAATTGTGGTGAATCGTTGATTGATTTAAAAGTGGTGAATCGCAATTTAATCTTATTTTAATTTTTTTTTTGACAATAAATTGTTTGTGTGTGTGTGTGTGTTTTATTATTGTTTTTTTTTTTTTTTTTTATTTATTTCACATTTCACCATTCATTCATTTCGATTATCATGTCAAGTGTGTGTGTGTGTGTGTGTGTATGTGTGATTTGTCAGTTTATTATATTTGTACGACGACAAGAATGGATAATCAACAGGTCAAGTAATGGGAATAATAAATTTTAATAAAATTGGATCAACAACAACAACAGAAAAAAAACTTGTTGTTGTTGTTGTCTTTGTTGTTATATGGCTTTTTTTTATTTTGAACGTTAAATGAATGATTTACAAATAAAAAATAATAAAAAAAAACAACATTCACCACAAACAATAAAAAACAACAACAACAACAACAATGATGATGATGATGATGGTCAAAATAATAATGATCAATCCTGGAACTTTTCAATCTTGTATATCATTTTTTTTTCTTTGAATAAATGAAATGAAATTTATGGACACACGATATTTTTTACAAACGAGTTTATTTCGTGCATGAAAGCAAAATTTTATAATGTTTGCATGTGTGTGTGTGTATGGGAATTTTAAAATTCTTGTTGATGACACCCATGACAGATGATAATGATGATGATGATGATGATGGTGATTAAGACGTGTGAGAAGTGAAAATTTTTAAAACAAAAACAAAAACCATTGATTTTTAGAATATTTCATGATTTTCTCGAAAAAAAAAAATTTTTTTTGATTTGCATTTCAATGAATTTGTTCGAAAAAAAAACAATTTGAAGTTCAATGATGCCATCTCGGATCGTAGAATGTAACTGTAGTTTTTAGTAATATCAACTTTATTCAAATGAAATACAATCATTTATTATTATATACAAGCTTAAAAAATAGAAAAATAAACAAATAAAAACAATATATATAGTAAAACAACCATGACACGACTTGACATTCACAGTGTCATAGTCATGTTGACACAACAATGTCTGCATGAAAATATTCAACTTGCAGAAAATTCGAGTTTTTTGGAATCAGTATTCAAATCATAAAATTTTTTTGAAAGTAAATAGAATTTTAAGAGACTAGTGTGGATATAGTCGATTTTTAGCCTCTAGTGTGGATATAGTTGGTTTTTAATTTTTTTTCGTTTTTTCATTATGTGTCCGTTACCGGTATGAGCAGCAGTTGAAATCGATGAACATAAACATTTTTCATCATCATTTCGATTTTGTTTTTTATTCGTATTCGTTTATTATGTCGTTTTAGGTTCCATTTAGAATTGAATGATTGGTTGCAGCGTTCACAAAAATAAAGTAGTTTCTTGCCAATGGATGCTTCATTATTCAAAATTTGGTTCTGTCTATGCAGGCAAAAGTATGCCGGTTATTTAGCAGTCCATTTAAAATCGACACATGGTGTCGAAATTCAGGTGAAAAATTTGAAATTTAAAGATTTTGAAATGTTCAAATTATTTTTGGAGAAAACTGAAGAAGAAACAAATTATATTTGCTCGTGCCGTGGAACCATACCAGCTAATAGATCGGAGCGAAAAAGAGCTGCAAAATCAAACAAAACAAAATTGGCAATACAGTAATACCCCGCTTAACGCGGGGGTTACGTTCCAAAAATTCTGAGCGTTAAGCGAAACAGCGTTAAGTGGGGCTATTTTTACATAATGCATTTTTACCCTTCATATACAACGTAACAATGTAATGTAATGTAGGGTAATTGTACAGCGTTATATCGAATCAGCGCTAAACAGGGCAGCGTTAAGCGGGGTATTACTGTATATGTCCATCCCAAATTAGTTTAACCAGGATCAAAGATGGCACATGAAACACTGCTAAATGGACAACAACCCATGTCGGTCATGAATTAGATATGAAATTTTGTCGATTGCCCAATAAACACAAAGAATTGATTGCACATTATCTAAAGATTGGATTGCAACCATCCGAAATACTTTCAATTCGAATTTGGTCATATCAAACTATTTTCAGTCAAATTTCAAATGTGAATTTATCAATTTTGATTTTTCATCACATTTATATTGCAGTAAAAATCCAAAATATTCGGACTTGGAAAAATTTTTCATATTTTTTGGCACCGTTAATAAAAATAAATATGTTACTGTTATAAGAAATGATACAAGAAAAATTTATTTACACGTTACATGATTATACGTTTTTTTTACTTTCAATGTATTAATCAGGCTCAATGTAAATGCCCTCGCTTTCTCATCATATATAATCTCCTCCCACCGTGTACTTTTCGCTGTACATCATCAACCCTTGATTGAGGTTGCAAATTTTTTTACTGTGTGTACAACTGTATCTCTGGACCATGTTATCTTTCTTGATAGAAAACATGTTTGACTGTAAAAAAAAAAATCAAGCTACAATTTAAACCATGCATGCCAGCGCAGTGTATAGCAACGGCGGATATTTTTCTTTGTGTGTTGGCCATCCTGAAGTTTTATTATATTAGAGATGAATAGTTGATGAACATTGAGTTTTATTTTCTATGTTTGTATGTTATGTATCTGCATATATATGAAATATATTTGTTATACCATCAAGCGTTTTTTTTTGAGATCGGCATAATACCATTATTACTTTTTATTATCTAAACACCATTTAGTTTGTTATGATTATATATGTTCGATCATCATAACATTTAATGATTAAAAAATATTCTATGAGAGCGAGAAAAGTTTGTCTTCCATTGATGAGTATATATATTAATTTGTGCTGATTTATTATTTTCTGTTTTTTTTTTTGGAAATTTTACTGAGTCAAAAGGTAAGTTTTTCTATAGATTCGTTGCTATTATGATTGATTGATTGTTGGTTCATTTTTTTCATTCTAGAATTCGGCTTTATATAGTTAGTGATATTCATGTTGTGATATAGTAGAGAAAGTGTAAGAAAAACAACGTGGTATCACTAACGTTCGAGCATTTTTATTATTGAAACCAACCACCACCACCAAAAAAAATGGATAAATCATCACTGCAAGAAATAAACCAAAAACGTCGAAAAGCTATACGTAAATTTGATGCTTATTTTGATAGTTTTAATGATGGTCATACATCGGAAATTATTGTGGATAAAATCGAAATACGTAACGTAATTGAATTGATACGTAAATTTAATCGTAATTTGGCCGATGATGATAATCTATATGATGAAGAATTGGTTGATAAATTCAAAATGCGTGCACGTCGTATGGCTAATTTTTTAAATGATTCCACTGCAAATAATGAGGATAGTAATAAGAAAGAATCATCATCATCATCATCGGAGAAAATAGTGGCCAACAACATGGATAAACAGCCAAAGACAGAACCATCACCATCACCGCAACAACAACAAAAACAAAAGCAACAGCAACGACAATGTGAACCAGAAATGATTAGAAAAAATGATAAAAATCATCATCATGCTGTCATTGGTAATGAAGAAAATATCGATGCATTATTAAATGTTTATTATATTAATAAACTGGAATTAACTTTTACAAATTGGTTCGATTATTATCCACAAATGATGGAATTTATTGTAAATGGCCCAAAATCAATGGACATGAAAACAAAAATGGATTATTTGAAAAAAACTCTTCGTAACAATCCGAAAGCATATTTATTAATTAGAAATAAAAATGAAATTAACGATGCTGTTATGATATTACGAAAACGATTTAATGTTTGTTGCCAAGCTATACGTGAAAAAAATGTCGACGATCTAATTGATAAATTTAATCATAGTATGGATGAAAGAGATAATGAAAAAAATTTTCGTCAATTATTTCGTATTGCATTACATATTGCTTATACGGTTCGTGAAGATTTTCAAACATATTATTTTCACAAGTTGATGAAAAAATTGCCAAAATTATTACATTGTGGTACACCATTTCAGTTTTTAATAATGATTAGATCAAAACTTCGAATATTTGATGGCCATCATGTTTTGAAACCAGGAACATTTGAAGAATTAGAACAACTATTTAATCGATTAATCAATGATGATGTTTCATTATGTCCAATCTGTTTTAAACTTAAACAACGTATTCGATCACATTCAATAGTCAAATGTCGCTATATTGACGAGCTAATCTATACATATGGTTTTCGTAAAATCAACTATTCATCAATTTCATCTGCTCAAAATTCAATGGTTTCATCGGATAAAACTTCAATTAACCGTAATCGTTCCAGTATGAACAATCGAATAAACAATCAAAATAATGGTAATGATCAAGTAAATCAGAAAAAAATTTCTAATACCACAAACAATGATAATCAATCAACTGAATCTGATCAAGTGAATCAGAAAAAAATTCCAATCATTATTATTGGTTCAAAAAGTGAACAAAATTATCGAAACGAAGCATCAATCATCGATCAGAATGCCACTAATCATGAAGCATTTATCGAAATAGACTATTTGAGATCATTGGAAATTGATGAGGAAATAGATTACAGAGAATTTTCCGATTTGAGATCACGTTTTATTATTGGTCATTTAGAGCTTAAAATAGCCATTGGATTTTTGGTTCGTACGATAAGATTTTCGGTTTTTTCCTCACAAAAAGAAGAGCCAACCATATATATGTCGGCCGATATTCTCAAACAATTTTCATTAATTTGGCCATCAAAATTTGAACAACGTTTTGCTCAAATAATTGATTGTTCAATTGAAAGAAAGCGACGAATTTCAACTAAAAATTTAGATTTAAAGATCGATCCTTTATATGATGATGTGGCTGACAATGTTTGTGATGGTAAATCGAAAAACAATGTGTTGCAAAAATTACTTACCGCCAATTTCATCGTAAAATCTTCATTGTCAAATGTTCAAAATGATTTGTTGAAAATTTCTTCAATTGATGATAACACTGCTAATGAAGATTATTTTATCAATCAAGATGATCATATCTATTATTATTGTAATGGAAATCATTCATTTAAACAAGAAATGAAATATAAACGTGCACACATTTATCATTTTAAAGGTGAAAAAATGAATTCTAATAATGATATGGATTCCATGTTGATCAAATTTGATGATGAAAATTTTTCAATTCTCATTCAATTACCATATACAAATGATGAAAAGAATGAACAAATCAAACGAAAAATTGAAGAATGTCGTAAATTGTTGGACTAAAGAAACTCACTTTTTTTAAAAAAAATTATACCACTTGATAAGAAATGATAAATTTTCCCAGAACATAATGAGCCATCATCATTATGTTTTTGAAAAATTTTTCATTTCATTACAATCGAATTTTTTGCTGCTGCTGCTGCTGCTGCTGGTCCTGTTGACATGACAGGTTTTTTCAAGGCGTGATTTTCGATAAATTTTTTTTTCTATAAAAAAAAATTCCTGATTGAAATTTTGTTTTTGCACATTTGCTTATTCAATAAAATTGACAATAAAAATTTAAAATTTTTGAAAAAAAATCGAGAAAATTTTTATTCAAGACAAGATTAAAATTATTTAAAAAAAAGGTATAAATCATTCATGTAAACAAATGTGAGTGTTTGTGTGTGTGTGTGTGTGTATGTTTTTTTTTACAGCACAGATCAATAATCAATAATCAATAAAATTATTATATATATCATATACAAAAAATATAGAATATAGTGAAATGAGATATTTGGGAAAAAATATAGACTAGATGAATTTTCCGGTTTCGTTTCGAGTTTGTTTTTTGTTGCTGAATCAATTATCATCATTTTTACCGTTATTATTGTTATTATAATAGTAATGATAATGATGAAATGAATGTGCAAATATTGGATAACGAAGTGTTGTATGTAGATTATCATTATGTTCTTCCAATGATGTCTTCGAATAATGCAATACAAGACTCATTAGATCTGGAAAAATATCATATGGTTCAGAAAAACCATAACCACGATCCGTTTGTGATATCAGACAATGATAGATATTTCCATCACTAACAATAGACAGGGCATATTTGCCCATTTGTTGTCTACTTTGTCGTATTAGGAATGTACCATCTTTTTTATTCTTCAACAATTGTTCAGCTTCATTACGTTTACATTCATTTATTAGCCATGTTGTTTCGATTTTATGTGGTTGTAAATCAATTTCATCAGTATTTTGTTCAACAATTTTTTGCAAAATATTATGTTGTCGGCCAAGAAATTGTAATGTTGGTTTAATGGAATTACGTTCACGATCCAATAGACGATTATAGGCAATCATTAATTTAAGATCATTCTCCAGATCACCGATACTTTTAGTGAAAAAATTCAACCGTGTTTGTAATTTAAGTTTTTGTTCTTGCATTAGATTTGCTTCATGTGGCAAAGCCTGGACTTGTAGTTTATTATTAAGATTAATATGATCCTGTATGAAACCCATGATCAATTGATATGAACGTATTGCTTGCCGTTGTCGTTGTATGCATTTATTATTCTTATCATAATCTTCACTCAATTGATCATATTGACTGTTTTTTGAATTCAATTCTTTTCGTACTTCAGCTAGACGTGCTTTCACTTTTTCCATATCATTAATTTCAATGCCTTCAATATCCGGCTGATAGAATCGTGATACAGGATACAATAATTTTACATCCAATGATGGATTATATTTGGCCAATGATTCAGTCTTGTAATAATTGATTAATTCAATAACCGATTTGAATACAAATGGTTCGGAAAAACCAAACAAACCATCACGGCTGGTTATTTTGATCAATTTGTTACAATTATTTTTCCGTAATGTTAATGTATATTCACCAAAAATTTTCGATATCGAATCACGTACTAGATATGTTCCATCTGGACGATTACGTAATTTTTCATTAACTTCTTCACGGCTAATTTTACCCCAATACCATTCAGCATCTTCAAGTTTCTCTTCTTCCGTTTCCGATTGTTGTTCTTGTTTCTGTTCTAATTGCAAAGATTTTGGCTGCTTTGATTGTGGCTGTTGTTGTTGTTGAATTTCCAAATCATCATTTTGGCATTGTTCAGTAGTTGTAGTTGTAGTATTAGCCGTCAATGATTGACATTGTTCAGTAGTCGTATTTGTAGTCGCTGTTGATTGTTCCTGTTCTTCTTCAGTTGTCATTCTGTTATCAGGACGAGAAAAAAATATGAAAAATTCATACATTAATTATGAATGTAATATCAAATGAGAGAAAAAGAAAAATTCTTATACCTCGAATCAAGTAAAAAATAAATCTTGGAACAGAAAACCTTTTTTAAAAGTCTCTTGATATGAAAAAAAAAATATTTTTAGCAAAAGAAAAAAGAGAAGAGAAAAAAACCATTGGCCAACAACAAGTTAAATGATCAGAAAATAAAAGCAAGCAAGAAAAGAAAAGATAACGAGAAAAAAATAGGAAATCATCAACAGGTTGATGAGTGGCCAAGAATGAATAATTTTTTCAAGTGGATCCGGATTAGATAAGTTTGTTTAAAACAATTTGATCGTCGAATAATTTCGTGCACAAGAGAAGCCCTTCACTGGGCAGCTTGCGATTATAATTTTTTTTTTAATGTTAAGAAATGGAAATTATATAATAATCATTTCTTAACTTTCACTTTTTCATATATATCGAATTATTATTATGTAAATAAAATTCAAACATACATAAAAAAAAGTGAAAATTAAAATTTTTTAAATATGACAGCAATATGCGACCCAATGATGGACTGCTCTTATAGCCGAATACGTTTTACCACAGTTTGTGTGTGTGTGTGCGTGTGTAGCCAAACAACTTGTTGATTTGGAAATGAATGAAAAAAAGAGAAGAATATTCAGAAAAAAATAAGCGAATAAAGAGACAGAGAAAAATTTTTTTTTTATGAGAATTTGGAAAAGATTCGTGAAAAAAACAGAAAGAAAAAGTTCAAACACTTTTGTTCGATTCGAATGATCGAATCAAACTGATCGATTGATTGATTTTTGTTTTGAATAACGAAACAAAAAAAAAATTTTCATTAAATATATGGCCACTATTTAAATTGGTGGAAAAATAAAAAAAAATTTTTTAGTTGTTAATGATGGGGCGTGTGTCGCAAAATCACAAACAAACATACACATATACACACACATTCGGTCGTTGAACATAATTGGCCTTAAAAAATTGACGACAATAATCATCCTCGTCATGGTTGTTGTTGTTGTTGGTCAAAAAGATATATATCAATGTGGAAAAAATGATCATACAAAATTAACAGGATTTTGAAGAAAACAACAGACACACACACACTTATAAAAAAAACACATGGCAAAAAATTATCAGAAAAAAACCAGCCATCGAAAAAGCTATCGATAAAGGATATCCTGGGGATCATGATCATCGTCAAATGCCAACAACAAGAATCACAGCAAAAACCAAAAAAAAAACCGACAAAAATGATAAAAGGCTGATAAAATACATGAAAAAAAAAAAATTTCATTGGTTCCCTAGTAAATCAGAACAATATTCATATTATAAATAGCGAGAACAATCAAATTTCAAATTATCAAAAAAAAAAAAAAAAAAACTGAAAAACACAAAATAAAATCAACCTTAAACCAAACACAAAGAAAAAAAAATTTTTATGACTATCAATTAAAAACAGATTTTTCGGGTCATGGCAAATTAACCAGATTATAATTGAAAACAAAACGAAAAAGATTCGATTTGGCAACTATATCGACAGAAAACACAGGCACAAACACCAAAAGGAAATCGAATCATTTTCGCAATCCTAAAATCCAAACACACACACACACACACACAGGATGCACAAAGTTACTTGATTCGATGAATACCATGTTCCAATGATGATTTTTATGATGACGATGATGGCCACATTTAAACATGATGATGATCATCATCATTATCATTGAGGAAAAAAAATAAAACAACATTCGTTCGTTTATTTTTCCGTTTTTTTTTTCTCTCTCTCTCTCTCTATCTCACGTTTCAAATGTTGATGGATTGGCCAAAGTTTTTCGTTTCCCTTCTTTTTCTTCGAATGGGGCATCTCATCATTATAGGGCCATCACACTTTTGATAACTGGTCAAAAAATTATACATACACACTGGATGATGAAATGATTTTCACATTGTTCATCATCATCATCATACAAACAAACACAGACGCGTGCAATCATCATCATTTCGTATTTTTCATTTTCATTCTCGTTTTCATCGGATTTATTTATTATTATTATTCTCACATCAAATCCATCTTAAATCAAAATAATCAAAAAAAAAAAAAAAAAAAAAAAAAAAACAGAAAACAAAATCCACATACACATACACAACAGGTGGGGATGTAGAGAAAAAAAACAAAATTCAAATGGGAAAAAATTGATGATGGTTTTCTGTTCAAACACCACACACACACACACATCCTAACTCAAAGAATGATGATTGGTGGTGAATGGAAGACAAAAACATCACATCACATTATCATCAACCATTAAACCATCATCATCATCATCATCATAATCATCATACGGGACCATAAAAAACAGGTTTCTCTATTTTTTCGTGAAAAAGATTTTCGATCAACAAAAAAATAAAAATTTACATGTTGTATTCGATTTATGAAAATTTTTTTTTTCGTCGTTGTCGTTTTTCTTTCAATCATCAACAACAAAATATATATGGCCATTTGATTATTACCGATTTCAGGTGAAATTTTAGATTTCCATTTATGGTGAATGGGTTAGGTATTTTTTTTGGGTAAAAATTAAAGAAAAAGGCAGATATTTTCTCATTGTAGAGATAATCCCGACTTTTAAAAGAGATTTTTCTTCTCTGTTTTTTTTTCTTTGGTTCCAAGACAGAGAACAGAAAAAAATGAGCACAAACATCAGACAGTTGTGTAAATGAATGGAGCTTACCTGAAAATCTTGAATTCAAATCAAAAGGCACATTTGAAATTGGAAGAAAAAGAAAAAATTTTTTTTTTTTGAAACAATGGATGATGGCGAAACAATAAAAAAGCCAAATGAAAAAAAAATGGATCAACAATGATGACACTTGTTGTTGTCGATGATAATGACGATGATGATGATTATTTTAAATGAACAATAAGCCAAAATAAAAAATGAAACTTGAATGGAAAGAAAAAAAAAAGAAAGAAAAGAGATTTAAATGTGGAAAATGTTCTTTTTGTTTCTTGAGTACGTACCACACAAAATATATATTGTGAAATAATATATGGACCGCACGAGTTTTGCTTCTTGTAGATTTTGATAATTGAATTTTTCTTCTGGTACAAACAAATTAATGACGAAAGCGATAAAATCAGTTTATGGTTGGTATATAAAAAAAAATGATAATGGCAATGATTATTGATTCAATTTATTAACAAATCCAAAGATTTTCAATCATATATTAATCAGATGGCAAATGTGTGTATATTATATCGATTATGATCGATTGTTGATCATGATGATCATCATAAACACACACACACACACATGTACATTGTAGGTCATCATCATCATTTTTTTTAATAATATAGTAAAAATTCTCAATTTATTATTATCATCATCATTGTTTTTTTTTTTTTTGCTGGCTGAGAGCAACATTTCATTTTTTTCTGGTTATCATCATCATTATAAAAACAAAAAATATACACAACACTGCAGCAGCAGCAGCAGCAGCAGTAGCAACATTCGAGAAAAAAAAATCGAGGATCCACTTCATCGAAGATAGGACAAAAAAATTTTTTTTTTTTCATTTATTTAAATGCCAAATAGCGCCGTATTCATTTTTTTTCAAATATTGAAATTGTATATAGCATGGTTGGTTGAATTTTGATTTTTGTTGTTGTTGTTGATTTCATTCATCCATTTACGTAAAATGTTGTTTGTTGGTTTTTGTTTTTGTTTTCAGAATTAAAATCCTGAAAAAAAATTGGATAATTTATGACGACCATGATGATTTTGCCATTGTAATATATTGATCGATTGATAATTTGTTGTTGTTTGTCGGTCGATTTGTTGTTTGTTTTTTTTCTGAATGGTAGAGGTGAATAAAAATGGTGATGATTTTTTTTCAAACAATTTGAAGTGGATCTCTATCCACTTCCGACATTGAAATCGATAATGATGAAAAATTTTCAACAAAATAATCATATAAAACATTACGAATATATCCTCGTTCAGTGTTTGAATGTTCACATAATGCTATCGATGTTCCAGAATGAATGGCATCCAATACTTCATGATGAGACATTTCGCCTGTAATGAAAAAATCTATTGATGGTCGTATTTGTCGAAGGATCGATGAACCGGATCCAGCACAAACACCAATCGAATGAATCATAGTATCATCGGCATGATTATCGGCTAATGCTAAACGAATTCTATCTAAGCCTAGATTTGTTTTCAATGTAGAAACAATCTGATTAATCGTTATAGATTCCGATAATTTTCCAATTCGACCCATTCCTTCACGTAAAATTGGCCATTTTTGACAGCTAGTTATCGATGATAATATTGTTCCTTGTTTATTGATTTTGTCCAATATTATGGGCAAAATATCACCATTACAGTATATTAATCCATGGGATTTATTTCTAACAATTTTAAGAAGATTAAAAAAATAGTTTAAATTATTGGCTGATTTAATAAATTATTAAGATATTACATTTGAGCTGGAATATTCATGGCTTTCAATTGATCAAAAATAAATGATTCTTGTTTTTCGCCATCATTTAGATGAATTTGATATTGAAATTTAGGTTTTTGTGTTGACATTTCCACTGGTCTTATATTTGAACATTTAAATGGTCCAAGAAGCCAATCATTAATGCCACCATGAATGGCATCAAGTGCTGTATGCGGTGAATAGACGGCAATTTTGTTCACTAAACATTTGGCAATAATTCGTTCTTTCCAATTTGATTGACAAATCGATTTGAATGGACGAAAAATTGGTGGATGATAAGCGATGATTAGATCGACATTTTTAACGATCGATTCATCCATAACTTTTTCGGTCAAATCATTTGTTAACATTATACGTTTGATTTGAAATTTTTCCATCGGTTCCACCAACAATCCAACATTGTCCCAGTCACATGCTAATTGTAATGGAATTTTTTCACCAATTTTAACAAGAAAATCTTCAAGCAACATTTTTGATGAAAAACGACGATATTGATAATTGAAACGATATAATCTAGAAGCGGTAAAAATTGTTGAATTTTTTCCAATCAAAAACAGCATCATCACTTGCAGACGAAGCATTTAACAACTAAAAAGCATGGATCTACGAAGGAAAAGTTTCGAACATATTTTGATTTTGTTGAAGAATTTTTTTCGGAAATCTTTCTTTTCTTTTTTGGATCATTTCGAGTTCAATATATATATATATTGTTGTCGTTGTTTTTGTTCCATATGTTTTGGATCATTGTAATCAACGAAATGGTATGAAAAACGAAATTTTATGGAATTAATGGAATGGAACAACAGCAGCCAAATAATCAACAACAAAATGATTCAATGAAATTGAAACGTGATAAATTATATAAACAACAACAACAACAACGTTTACAACAAAATGATATAACTCGAAATAAAGATCTTTCAGCTGATCAATTGATCAAGAATATTCTTGAAAAAGTTGATACCGATGCTAAGATAACGAAATTTTATAATACTCATCATTATCAACAACAACAACAACAGCAGCAACAACAACAATTACTTAATGTAAATACTCAACAATTTCATCAAAATCAATGTAATCAATGTAAGCCTTTTAAAATTATAAATTATTCTGATTTTGAATTTTTTTTTTCATTCTCAGCATGGACCAACAATATACATTCGAAACCAATCGAAACTTCATCGGCCACAAATTCATCAACGAATTTCTATTCACCACTTGTGATTCCACAATGTTTTTATCTACATTCAGAAATTCCAGAAATCTATCTTAAAATATGGCAATCAGTGCAATATAATTTTGTCGGTAATGGTGAATCAGAATTCTGTGATCGTGATCGATTATATCAGATTTTAATCACATCTAATCTATCCAATGATGTGTTGGCAAAATTATGGTCATTTGTCAATCGAACTAAACCGGGTGAATTGACAAGAAATGAATTATTCGTCATGTTGGCTTTGATTAGTTTAGTTCAACAAAATGTCGCCAATCCATTACAGGAATTATATTCAATACAAACGATACCGGTGCCATATTTTTCAGGATTCTCATTTGCAAAGTCATTATTTTGTCAAGAATCTACCGCAACAACAGAGCCAATAAAACAAATTGAAAATTTATCTGAATCTTCGTTTGGTGAGAATGAATTTTGTGAATTCAAATCAGCTTCAACAAACGTCGATGATAACACACCGTTAGCCGATCTTTTTGTTACACCACAAAATTCCACTTTGAACCCAATTAATAATAATAATATTATGACTGAAGACCTATTTGAAGTATCAACAATCACTAGTCAATTAGAGCAAACTCAAACAAAAAATAATAATAACGATGATGACGATTTTGGTGATTTCATTCAAACCGAAATTGTTGAAACCTTTAATAATGAAGAAGAAGTAAATCACACCAACAATGATTTCGGTGATCAAGAAGATCTTTTTGCCTGTACCGTCGTTCAATCCGATACTGGGGAACAAGAAGATAAATATAGTTTTTTTCGAAAATTTCAAAATGAAATATCCGTACAGGAAGAATTTGGTGACTTTCATTCACAACCTATCGAACAGGAATTTTCAACTAATCATCATCAGGAATATGTTCATACACAATCGATGTCATCAACAGCATGGTTTGAACATGAGAAGAAGAATCTTATGAATAAGTATCAAATAAGAGAAAGAATTCTAACGGCCATCAAACAAGTGATGCATAAAACATTCAATGTTTTGGCTGTAAATCATGATGAAACATCCGTGATCGAAGCATTAACATCAAATAAGGGCCATACATTTGTTGATGGTAATTTTAAATTTTTTTTTATGCTTACCTAAATGAGTTTTTTTACCATAGATTTATATCAGGTATATAAGATTGCTGAACGAATAAAATTCACCGTAAAACATGATGATGACGATTCTGATGATAAGTGTCGTACATTAGTGGATGAAATCGACCGAAATTGGAATTCTATACATAATTTAATGAAAAAAGCATCGATTACATTGAATGATCGCATTTCACAAAAAGAATTTCACTATGAAAATGGTGATGATGATAAAAAATGTTGGATTTGTTCCACACGAGTAATTTTGGGTAACAACAACAACAACAACAACGACGACGACGACGACAATAAACAAGTTGAATCGATAACAAATGATTCGTTAGGAATGACGATCGATGCCAATAATGGTGGTAATGACATCCAATATCATTTGACTTGTGTCAATTTTTGGCTCAATTTTGTTGACACAACAACTTTACCACATCATGGTGAACGTGGCCATGATAGTATTGATGATAACGATGACCATTATGGACACTTTCATTCTATAACCACAGCAAATTGATCGATTCAAGATTCAAGCGAAAACGAAAATAAAAATTGAAAAGAAAAAAAGAAGACAAAAAAAAATTCCATGAAACGACAAGAAAAAGAAAAAGAAAAAAACAAATTCCACACATAGCACAACTTATAAAAACGTTTTTTATTCTGTATAATAGTAAGAATAGATAAAGAACAAAACTTTGATTTTTTTTACTTTGAAAGAAAAAAAAAAGAATTCAATAAAATATCAAATGTTGAGCCATTCAATCAATTTAAAACCCGATTAAATTTCCATTATTCTGGTCTTTATTGAATGTTTTAAAAAAGTGGAAAAAAAATTCAATCAACGATGATCCAATGGTACAATGAACGCGTGTCTTTGTTGTTGTTGTTGTTGATGCTGTAGATTCCATAGTTCCATTTGTTGACCCAAACATTCGAAAGAATTGCCTTTTCTTTTCATTGTTTGTTTATTCAATTTAGCTGCAGCTGATGTTGCTGCTAACGTTGTTGCCGTTGTTGATGTCATCATCATCAAGTTGACAATATCATTGATGCTCTGTGATCGTTTTCTTTCATAAATGTTCAGTATGTTTGAATCGCTAAATGTTAAATGTTTTTCTAGGTTATCGTTGTCATCGTCGTCGTCGGGAATTGTCGAGTAAATTAGATTTGTTATATTGATATGGCTGTCATTCGTAGTAGTATTCTGTACTTTTGCTTTTATCCCATTTAACAGCTCATCGTTGTTACGGTTCGGTGATTTGAATTCCTGAATAATAGAATCAGCCATCATTGTATCCAGTAATATTGTTGTTTTCTTTGTTCTTTCATTTAAAATAGAATCCAAATCATGGTTAAAAGTTTTTATTTCGATATCATCAACATTGCTTTCATTGTTCCATTTGGAACAATGGATCATAGTTGAATAGATGTCGTCTTTTTTGTTTTTAGAACAATGAACCTTATGATCATGATTGCTAATGTTATGATGATCATCATCATTTTGATCAAAATGATTATCATCTTCATTGCATTTATTTTTATCCATGTTTAATGATACGCTTGGATTGTTGTTTGGTTCATCTTTTTTGGAACATTGAACCACATTTTCACCAACATCATCATCAGGAGCATCGTTGAGGCTATTCTGGTTATTGTCCTCTTTTTCATTCTTTTCTATCTTCACTTCTTTCTCCGCCTCTTCTTTTTCATTCATCGAATGTTTTTTAGACTCGTCTTGGTTATTGTTAAAGCGTCGATTCGAATTAGTTTTACTATCTATTTCATTTCCCACGTTGATCGTATGTTGGCCATTATTATTATTACTATCCACCATCATCATAATACAGATGCTCGAATCATTTTTAACGGCCGCTATTTTTTCCTGCTGCTTTCGTTCTTGATTTTCGATTATATTGATAGGTACCATAAGGTTTGTTGGTTGTTCCATTCTATCGTCCACTATTTCTGTTAACATTTTATTCGCAACGGAATTATTGTCATTTATTATCTTGGATAATAATAGGCCATTTTCTTTTAAAATTTTTTCTTCACTACTAATATTATCATCATGATTTTCATCTAGATCATTCGTATCTTTTTCTTTCGAATATTCTTTACTTCTTTGTTCATGGATATTATCATGAACACTTGAATGATGATGATCATCATCATCATCATTATTATCACTTGTTTGGTTCAATGATGTATGATGAGTGGCAATGGTGATCATTTTTCCATCATTATTATCAAAACACATGTTTTCATAATATTTCATTGAATTGATGAAATTTATATTCTCATAATTTATCTCTTGGGGCTTTTTTAGTCGAAAATATGATGATGAAGAATTCACTGTTTCATTATATATCCTATGTTGTTGTTGTTGTTGTTGATGATGATGATGATTTGATTGATTACAAGATGATTTAACAATGGTTGCGTATCCGCTACTACTACCACCACCACCATCATTATGGATTGATGAGCTATTCGTTGAAACAGCGGCTGTTGCTGTTGTTTCATAAGTAATTCCATTATGAAAACAATTAACTGGTGATTGCATTGTTGTTGGTTGATCATTTTTTAAAAATCTATCATATACAGATTTTTGGCCATAAAATCCATCACAGTGTAAGCTGCTGCTACTGTTGTTGTTGTTGTTGTTGCAAAAGCAGCCTGAATTTTCGGCTTTTGTTGTTGATGTTGTTGCTGCTGCTGTTGAACATTTGGAACCACGACAACAACAACAACAACAACAAGAATAATAATAACAAAAACGGCAACAACCATTCAATGATGATGAACAGATTTTTTTCTTTGTCATATTTGTTCCATCATCAACATCATGATGATTATGTAGACTCGGTTGTTTATCATCAACATCATGGCCATTAATATTATTATTATTATTATTATTACAAACGCAAACATTATTCTGCTGTTTTTCGCCATCATCATCATTTTTCTATATTTTTTTGTGTTTAAAAAAACAAAACAAAAAAACAGAAAAGAAAAGAAATTATTTTACAACAAAAACAAAACAAAAAAAACTTGTGTGACCATAATATAATCACACAAAAAATGGAACAAAAAAAAATTCCGTACAAATTGATAATATTGACCACCAAAAAAAAAAAAAAAAAACAAAAAAAAACCAATCACTTACCATCATGATCATCATGCACAAATTTTTCGGTATATCATAATTGTCCATTGCATTGGAATTTGTTGTTGTTGTTGTTGTTTGTGATGTTTTTCTATTTGTAGTAATAATTCCGGGAAAATTAATTCGATGATACGGATGGTCGATTATTGATTCTTTGTCCTATTCAATAATGATGGTGGTGAAAACCGGGAATGTTCAAAATCAAAAAAAAGAGAGGAAAAACAGAAAAGAAAAGAAATCAGCAATGATTAATGACCCACTATATATATGGGATGTTTTTTTTGTGGGGTTTTCGAAAACTACAGTCATTGTCGTCGAAACGAAAACAAAAACTCTATCGATCCGCTAAGAATGTTTTCCGTTTCTTTTTTTCTTCACTAACCTTCATTGAATCATGATGATGATTATGAGATCGTAATAGAGTATGAGAATCGATTTCTTTATTCGTAATTTTCGACATTGTTGTCGTTTGTATTGGTTCATGTATATTTTCATTATGATCATCATTAGTAGTAGTACGATTGGTACAAGTTGTGAAATTCAAATGAATATTATTCATTCGACTAGAATCATCATTATTATTATCATTATTTCCAACATCATGGAAATGACTATTTGCAGTCAATCTATTCGTATAATTGCCATTCGTTAATGTTGTTGTTGTTGTTGTTGTTGTATTGAACGATTCAGCATTTGTCGTACCATTCATTTGACTTGAATTGAAAAGTGAAGAATTTGATTCATTAGAATTGCATATGATTTTCATTGTTGTTTTGTTATTTTTGGTGATGGGAGGTGATGATGAAGTGGAATATCTATGATTCTGTAGATTATTATTACATAAACTATGAACGTCATGGATGGATGAATATGATGTTGATGATTCGTGATCACAATTAATGATTGTTCTACTATTGCCGTCTTCAACAATATTACTGGCATTCATTGGATTCAATGAATTAAAATTTGAATGTTTTAATGTCATAGTACTTGCAGTGGATATCATACAAAGGTTACTATTTTCATTATTTCTGTTATTTCGTTGTTGTTGTTGTTGTTGTTGTTGTGGGTGTTGGTGGCAACAAACGAAAGAATTATGAGCATGATGATGATTATGATGGTGATGGTGGCAGCATTCGATTAAATTGTTTTGTACATTATTTGAACCCGTTAGTTTTGAACTGGACGTTAAATTTGAAAAACGACCTATTGTATTCGAACTGAATGATGATGAACATTTTGTGGTCAGAATATTATTATTATTATTCAATGATGATGATGGTGATAGTGTATATTGTTTATTGTTAATAGTTGTTAGATTCATTGTTGAATGATAGAATTCCGGATTTTTCACTGTTATCATTGAACCATCTGCACCAACACCACCACAATAATAATTTGCAGATAATGTATCAACATCACCAAAACAACTGGATAATAATTGTGAACTAGAATCACCGGTTGAACTATCTGAACTTGGTACTGATCTTTGTTTATGTATAAAACCATTATTATTACCACCACCACCACCACTACCACCACTATAATGTGAAATTGAATCCGATTTTGACATTGATGATTCAAATGAATTTAGCTGATCATTTGATGCAAGATCAAAACATCGTATTAATTCTTCAGGTTCACTTGTATAAAGAATATGTAGGCCAATACCTGAAAAATTGCAAGAGAAAAAGTGAAAATGTGAATAAAACAATCAAAATAAACACAAAAGAGGAAAAGAAAAAAATGTTTGAACAACAAATAAAATGGATGATCCGACCACACACACACACACACACATACATTCGTAATTATTATAATCATTATATCTTGTGTCTCATAAATTTATGAATAGCTAGAATATAATTAACGAAAATTACATTATGGTTGACAGACAAAAAAAAGTTGACACGAAAAACACAGAATTATGTTTGGGTTTTTTTTGTTTCTCTCAAAATAAAACCAAAATAGAAATCTCACACATGACACACCCAAACTAATGGATCTGATAATGATCAATCAATCGATTGATTTTTGTTTATGATTCTATTCGAATTTGATTGAATATTTTTTTTCGAATCGGGATTCTTTCATCCATTGATTTGATTACATTTTTAAAAAGAGATTATAGTGAGAAAATAAAACAAAAACAAACCTTTACCACATTGTGATCCACCTTCAAAACAGAATTTACCATCAATCAAACCAAAACGTCGTAATTGTTTGATCGACCAATAACACATTAATGATGGCGGTATTCCGGTGACTAGGCAAAAAATTGAATCCTGTAATAATAATCGTGCTGAACCACATTTAATTTTATTCTGATGATGATGATGATTCGATGTTATCGTATTATGGCCATTATTGGGTACATTGACCACTTGAACAATAAAATGTCGTTCTACATTTTTTTTTCGTCGTCGTCGTCGTTGTTGTTGTTGTTGTTGTCGTTTGCAGAAAATGTGAAAATTAGAATGGAACCAAACAAAAACATAGACAAAAACAAAACAAAAAAAAAAACAATTCCAATTTGTGATGAAAGGAAAGTGGAGTGAGAGAAAAAAAATAAAGCTTACCTTTGCAAAAATGTTCCTGTAATTTTGTTTGCCATTGAAGCAAAATTTCTCTTGTTTCAAATGCCAACAATATTGTCTGTTCGATGCATATAATGGCCATTGTATTTGATTCACGATCATGAACAAAACCACTTTCAATACCAAGATAATGTTCCAATTCAAATATTGGTTTCAATTTCATTGCCGATGATGATGATGATGATGATTGAAAATATTTCATTTTTTCCTTAAAATTCTTGTACATCATTACTTGCAGCGAATCTAAACAAAAGGAAGAGGGGGAGAAAATGTATGAAAAATGTGAAAAAAACAAGCACATTTGTTCCAGGAAACCATTGAACACATTTAGTGAAGAAGAAGAAAAAAAAGAATTGGCTTAATCGGATTTTTTGTGAAAAACGGCAAGCTAAAAAAAAATATAAATCCAAATAACTTATGGCCATCTCATATATTTAGATAACAAAAAAAAAAATATGAATTTCAAATATAAACTAAACAAAATCACTATTCTGTATGATGAAATTTCACCACAGGGAACAACGGAAAATGCCATTTGCATTTCATTCAATAAAACCACATCAAATCAAAAAAATAAAAATAAAAATAAACAGCGATCCTTTGGGAGTGAAATCAAGAATGAAGAAAAAAATAGTGTTTCCTGAAAGACAAAAAGCGGTTACTCCGTTACACCGAGAGAAAAAAAAATCAAAGATCTGAACCATTTAAAATGTTCAAATGGCTTCAAATGAATGCCAGCAAACAAAAACCAAAAAAAAAAATCAGAAAAAAAAGAAATTCATCTTCCGTCATGGCAAAAAAAAACAAAGATATCAAAAACAACAGAAACATTGAAATAAAAAGGGCAACATTTCTGTTGAACAAACGGCAAAAAAAAGAGAAAAAAAAATAGTTCATTTCGAATGAATATGATCATCTTGAGTAAGAAAAAAAACCGACCCCACACACACACACACACAAACATTGCAGCATTACACATTTTTACACGAATGAATCATGATGATTCATTTATCACATATAATATACACTCGAAGTATTTCGTTTGTATTTTTTTTTTTTTGCTTTTGCTGTTGTTGTTGTCTTGTTTCTTTTTTTTATCTGGTTTTCTTATTATCTATCTGTAAATATTTGTAAAAATGGTCGTCATGTGTGTATTTTTATGTGCAAATGAAACATCATTGCAAATTGGTTGGTTATGGAATTTACTTGTATATATATATTTCCATCTCATTCATTCATTCTATTCTATCATCATCTATTTATTCTATCGATAATTTGGTTATATTATTCACAAAGAATAAATTCTTGGTGGTTAGAAAAAAAAACGAAAAAAAAGTCATTTTTTTTCGTCGAATATTTTTCAGTGATGATTTATGGCCATCTTGAATATTCTTCATCACTTCAAATAGATAATACTTCAAACAATAACAACAACAACAACAACAGCCGAAAAAAAGTTCTGTTAAATTCATATTGTTCATCGCGATTTATCGATTATTTTTCCGGTTGAAAAGTTTCCAAACACATACAAAAAGAGTGATAGTTGTTCGTTATGCTTCTCGAAATATAGGCATACAATCGATCCACAAATACTTGGAAAAAAATTTTTTTTTTTGAATCATTGAAATATTCAACAAAAACATAATGATAAATGTGAATGAATCAAACTTGTACGTTGAACATGAAATCAATTTTTCAATACTGAAAACAAAAAATTTCAACGAGTTTATCGAACTTTGAAAACAAAATTCCAATACAACCAAATTCTGACATCTTCATATCAAATGTAGATGATTGTTTCATGAATTTATTGATGAACAACCAAAAAAAAAAAAAAACATGAATAACCATGATGAATGGTTTCCAGTATTTTTTGTTTCTGGTTGTTTAGATACACAAATCACACACATTGTGAATGTTTCGAATGAATGTGTGTGGTTTGTTTTGTTTTGTTTTCTCATCATCATCATCATTCATTAATTTTTCATACATATGAAATGAATGTAGATCTGATCCGATCCGATTCAGAATGATATTCCAAAACAATCATGATTTATGAATAATAATAATTTTCAATCATCATAATAATGTCGACATTAATTATAATGTTCATATTACATTCGTAATGTGTAGATATATAATAATAATCATAAAAACCATTTCACATTGATGATAAAATTCTCTGATACTTAATTATAATTAATAAATTTAGTTGCAAACTGATAACATCAAATGGATTCATTGCATGCGGTTTTTTTATGTAAATTATCTAGGAAAAAAAACGCAGACAAACAATAAATTAACAAACTTACCTGCAATTGGTGATAATTTCGTAATGATTGCCCAACGGGATTTCCACTGTGGTTTTTGTTGGTGTTGCATACAATGATTTTTTTTTTTTTTTTGATTAAATCAGATTAAAAATACACAGAGTTAACAAACCTTTTTCTGGTCACGATATTTAATCGGACCTTCCAATAGAATTATTTGTGAGGATTCCATCATCGTTGTTGTTGTTGTTGTTGTTGTTGTTGATGCTGTCGTAATAGTCATGATGTGAAAATTCGAATGTTTTTCAATGAAATCGAATAATGAACATCATATAATCGATTGTCAAATAATCGATTATCACAATGAAAAAAAAAATTTCAAAAAAAAACGTAAACAGAAATATTAAAATGCAGACCAGACCATGAAAAAAAATATTTGATGCACGTGTTTCACAAAATTCAATTTAATAATTTATAAACGAATAAACGAAAATGATGCCATAAACACAAACAACGCTAATTCATTCATTCAAAGTTAAAATTAATTGATATTCAACGACACTGGATCGAATGATCATGACAGCGGTTGAACGACATCAATAAAATATAAAAAAAAAATTCACCCGACAACGACGTTTTGTGTGGCGATTCATTCACAAAATGGTTACAAAAATGGAATGGAACTTTAATTTAAAAAATTCGGTTTGGTTTGCAATTCAAAATATTGGCGAAACATGTAAAACACACATGACAAAGATCCAGACGCACACACACACACACGCAGGAAAAATTTACAAATTTTTTTTCACTATTTTTCAGTTTCTATGTGTTAAACGTTGATGAACAACTAACAAAAAAAAAAAAAAAAATAAAAAATAAATTCTCAAACAACCAAGCAAGCCCGCCCGAGGATCTCGAAAAAAAAAATTTTTTTTTCCACTGAAATTCATATGTAAAATGTGTGTGCGTGTGTCTGTGTGTGTGTCTTGGATTCGAATTTTTTTATTTTGTCGATCCAACACTTGGATCCATACAAATTTGATCTTTAATTTTGGGTAGATCTGGCTTTCTTTTATATATATAAAATGAATTTGTTCATTTATCGTTTTGCTGCTAGTAGATTTGTTGTCTGTCTCTCTGTAATGATGATGATCAGAGAACGAAACCAGAAATTTGAATATAATGTGTTGGCACGGTGGCGGCTGTGGTGGTGGTGATGGTGATGGTGTTCCAGAAATCATTGGCCATTTAACATTGATTCATTGGTATACAAAACATACACACACACACACACACACATCATCATCATCATAAACAGACAGACAGAAAGAGAGAAAGACAAGCATACGGACAAAACCAAATTGTGAACAATTCGTTCGGTAATGTCGTCGGTTTTTTTTTCATTTTTAATGTTGTCTTTTTTTTCTTGTTTTGTTCATTTTCAATATCACATATCATTACAAACACACAACACACACACACATTGGTTCAATTCACATTTCATTCATGTTTGAATTGAGAAGTAAAAAAAATTTTAACTTTGCTTTTTATCTTTTGAATGAATACAAAAATGAAAATGAAAATAACTGGAAAATTCTAGTTATGAAAAAGTTTTTTTTTATATTTTATTTTATTTCAAATTTTTTCAATATTTTTTCATTTCTTTGTGAATAAAAATTGCATGTAGTTTTTGGGAGTAGTGTTCCACAGAGAGAAAAAGAAAAACAAAATAATATCATAATGGGTGACCATAGTGAAAGGTCCATTCTGTGTGCAATTTGTGTCTATGTGTGTGTGTGTGTGTGTGTTGTATGAACCGGAACAACAACAACGAAAAAAAAGAAGGAGAAAAATTGAACATTTCCTATGAAATGTTCAAATCGATCATCATCATGAGTATATCTGTTTTTTTTTTGAATTTTTATTTTCATTTTTTTTCTGTGAATAAATATAAATTTTTATTGAGATGGGCACCAGAGACAAAAAAAAAAGAATCAGAATGTTCAGATAATTTTTGAAGAGAGAGAAAAAAAAACGATGTGATGCAACATTGCAACAATTTTTGATTTGTAATGATTTCCGGATGATATATTAGGAAAATGAATTTTTTTTTTGTTGTTATCGTTTTTGTTTGCGTTTTCTATCCTTATCGCTATTCGAAAAAGAAGAAGAAGATGATGTTGATGATGAAGACGTAGATGATGATGATGATGATGACGATGATGATTTTCGCCGTTGTTGATGTTTGTGCTCAATTTGTGTTTCAACCATATGTCTAGTACCATGGTAATCATCATCGGTCATTATTGTTTCCGTTTCGGTCATAATTATTCTTGATGATTCTGTTTGTCCGGTTTCTTCTTCTCTTTCTCCTTCTCTTCTTCCGTAGATGTTGCCTAAATGATTAATGAACAAAAACGAAAATTAATTCAAAACAAAATTCATTAAAAACAATTTAAAAATGTGTGTTATTGACATTCGATAGACCAAAACAAAAAAAAAAAAAAAAAAATTGGAAAACAAGAAAAAAAATCAAAAAGAAAAGTAAAATTTCAAAAAAACCAAAAAATTCAAATTTAAAAAAAAGTTGAACAAAAGAAATGAAAAAACGGAATAAAAATGACCATAAACCATAGTTTTGGATGGATGAATTCATATAATCAAACCTCAAAAGATCATCATCAGATTTCTATGAACTGTTTTCTATGATTTGTTTTGAAAATTTTCCATATTTTTATGCGTTATACAATAACAATCTGAATTTTTGCTTAAATCATCATCATCATCATGATCATCATGTTTATCATTCAAATTGAGTGTTGTTGTCGATATAGCCGTTGTAGTGGTCATCATTCTTGATTGTAAATGATCATCATCATTCATAATAAAAGCATCAAATTTGCCATTCTTAAAATCTTCTATGAAATGAAAAAATTTCTGAATTATCAAAAGTTCAAAATGATAAATTGAACATTCAACCAAAAACAAACAAAGAATTCATCCAACAAAAACGAAAACAAAAACAACAACAAAAGAAAAATGAGATGCAAAAAATCAAATCAGAAAAATAAAAATTCAAGCATTCAACATTTCAACCAAAAATAAATTGTTTGAAAATTTTCTTTCAAAATCATCATCATCATATCAATATAAATCGTACCGGCAAATCGATTATCATCATCAACACCAGTGGTGGTTGCCTGTTCGATTGATTGTGTCATCGATGCAATCAATGCTGGATGTGGATGTTCAATGTTGATATCATCACATTGTAATATAGTAGTATTTGTATCAATATTTGAAGCGGCACTCATGCTCATCATTGATGAATCAAGTGAACTAAAATCACAATCCAATACTGGATTTATATTTGAATCCATACTGCTGCTAAGCATTGTTGTTTGTTGTTGATGATAATCTGATGGAACTATTGGATCAAAATCATCTAAAAGTTGTGGGCCACCACCACCACCATCATCATCTCCAGATGATTGTTGTTGTTGTTGTTGAATCACATTGGTCTCTCTACTAGGTTGTTGTTGTTGTTGTCGATTATTTGAAATTTTTATACACGTAACCTGACTAATCTCTGAATTTAAACTTTCTGGATTAAAATCATCTTGATCATCGAATAAAAGATTTTCTGATTGTACAATTTGTTCCGATTCACCTGGCTCTAAATTCATTTGCTTAGAGTCAAGTAACTGGAAATTATTATCATCTATATCGATCAACATTGCCGATGATCGTATAGATGATGATGATTGCAATTGTTGTTGTTGATTCGATGATGACGATGCATTTGAAAACATTTCACATTCTAGTCTTTCAAATTCTTTCAATGAAGAAGAAGTTGAAGACGTTGTTTCCGTTTCAGTCAAAATATTACTACCACCAGTACGATGACCAATTATATTGGTCATATTTTTTGGTGATGCTTGGTATGATGATGATTGTAAACTACCAATACCACCACCACCAACAACATATCTATTACGCAATGAATCTGAATTATCACCTTCACTCATTTCTTCTTCTACTTCAACATGTGTATATAAATTCTTATCAATATATTCTGATGGTGATGAAATTATCATCGATGATGATTGTGGTTGTTGGCTAGCAGCTGTTGTTGTTGTTGTTGTTATTGTTTTCTGTGTATAAAACGATGTCATTGATATTGGTTCAGGATTATCATATGGTTCAATATAATATGATCGACTTCTATCGGCCGTTGTTTCCATTCGATCATTACCAGTATTTGTAGTAGATGATGATAATGTTGATGATGCAGTTGGTTTAGTCAACCATAATTGTTGATCATCAATATCATTTTTTAACATTGATGATGGTACATCATAATTGAATGGTTCAACATTTGTTGTATCAATCTGATCGATTTTACGATAATTATCATCAAAATAATTACCAACATCATCATTATCCATTGGTGAAATACGATCATCATCATCTTCATGAACAATTGTTTCACTTATTTCGGATAAATCACCAATATTACTTGATGAACTACCAACAGTTTCAACGGATTGTGAACTACTTTTTGCACTCAAATTTGATTGAGGTGTATAATATTGGCTGGAACTAGTCAATTCTTGACTAGGTACCGTATGAAATGATGATGAATCACGTGTCATTGTTGGACAAGTAACATATTCTGAACTTACATGACTGCCAGACCTAGACATTGTTTCTGGTATGATTATCATATCATATTCACTTGATTGTGGTCGACTTGATGATGGTGTTCGATACTGTTCCGATAATGGTTGTGATGATTCAGAAGATGACATCATTATTTCTTTAATTTCTTCACGACTTGGAGATATTTTTAGGCCACTTTTTGTACTGCTTGAAATTTTTGCATTCAAATTGGAACAGCTAGCCACATTCATTTCCATTATTGGTTTGATTGTTTCAATCGTAGGCGTTGTTTCTGTTGGTGATTTTGATGATCGTTTACCTGAACGCAATAATTTATCTTTTATCTCTTCAATATCACCTCTTTCAACCATATCTTCATCGGAAATTTCAACAGACAATTTTTTCGTTACAGGCATTATCAAAGATTTTTTTGACAATTCATTTTTAGCACATTCAACAATGTTGGTCGTTATTGTGATTGCTTCACGTTTTATATCTTTCAAGCTATCATCATCATCATCATCATGATGAGTGAAAGTTGATGGAGGTGGAATCGATTGTTGTTGATGTTGTTGTGGTGGTTTTTGAACTGAAATAACTGTATTTTCAACAATCGATGGACGTTTTGAAATTTGGTCCATCGTTTGAACACTTTGAACATCATTTTTGATTGTATTTGATTGTGATTGTATTGTTGGTTTTGTTTGACTTACAGTTGTTTCAATTAGTTTTTCCTGTTGTTGAACGACATGAACAACATCACCTTCTGGTCCTGGTTCTTTTAATTAATAATAGTTGAGAATCCGTGTTGAAAAAAAGCAACACACACACCAATGAAAGGAAATGAAGGGAAATTGGTTTGGTTTACATGCAAAAGAAAGAGAATGAAAGTGAAAAAAAAATGTTAGCCAAAAGAAATTTCTTAAGGAAATTATAGTTGTTGCACGGAACACAAAAAAATTCATCAAGAATCATTTTACCTGATTGCTGTGATTTGACTGTTGTCTGTTGAATGTGTTTGACGAAACCATCTTCATCTTCTTCAGTCCATTCTGTAACCGGAAAAAATTGATGATTTTAATTGATTGATTGATTGATTTTTTTTGGAAATTAAAATACTAGAAACCTTTTTGTTGAACAATTGTATCCATTTTAGAATCATCATCATTAACATTGCTAGAAATTGTTAATGATGGTTCAGATTTTTCATCATCTGGTAAACTTGTTACAGAAACTTGACTGGTATCCTGTTCAATTGATTGCCATGTTTCCATTGTTTCTGGTTTGGTCATTGCATCAGCTGTTTCTATATATGTAAATTCAAATTATCAAAAAAAAAAATCTAAACATTCTAATGAATTCATTACCTCTTTGAATTTCAGTTGCCGTAATGGTTTGTTCAACAATTTTTTGCTGCTGCTGTTTCGCTTGTTGTTGTAATTTTTTCTTCTGATCATCATTAGACATACTTGATGATGATGATGATGATGAACTACTAGAACTACTGGTTCGTTTCTTTTGTTCAACCGATTTTGGTTGAGGTTCAGCAACATTCATTGTTGTCGTCACCGTTGTTTGAACCGTTTCTTCGATTATCTGTGGTTCTTGTATTTCATGATTGAAACCATTGGTCATTGGAACTGCTGATTGTTCAACTTGTCGTTTATCTCGTTTAGCGGCAATTACATCGCTAGAAATAAATCCTGAACGTACAGACATGGTAGGAATTTCAGACATTATTTCCGGCAACGTTAGATTCAATGTACAAATCGGTTGTTGTGGATGATCCGATTTGATTTTTCTACTATCACGCATAAATGCTATTCGACCAAATGGTGGACCTTGTGATGGATCTTTAACACGTGCAATAAATGGTAATCGATTCTCACGGAAGGCATTGAATATCAAATACAATTGTTCACCGGATTTTGTCACCGGTGTTAGATTTCCAGCAAATTCTAAAAATTGTGCCTTATTCTCCAACACTTCTACATCACGACTTTTAGCAATTTCGGTAAAATGTTCCTGATGTTCTAATGTTTTATCCTCTTTATCATCGGTCATACAAAACACTCGAACCTGTGCTTCATTCTGTTCCATACGTTTAGCAAATACAACAAATTTAGCCATAAAAGGCACGTGTACTGATTCCTGATATAATTCGGTTGCATATTTTGTCGCATTATTAATTTCACGACAATCAATCAACCAAAATCTTGCCGAAACCGTTGTTGTGAATGAAACACAAGAATTAACAAATGTTAATGGTGTTGAACCGGTTACATCTTCCCATTGAGCTTTTGCTGATCCTCCTGATCATATAACAGAGATAAAAAAACAAAAACAAAAAAAAATGGGAGAAAAACAAAACAAAAAAGAAAAAATTATAAAATGAAACAAAAACAAAAAAATAAAACGGACCTGTAATGCTACACAGAAGCCTTAACGTGGGTGTATCAACCGAATATTGGTTAATCATTCCTCGATTGGCAGCCTGTGGTAACGGTATTGTCAATGTAATTGGTTTATGAAATTTTCGTCGCCTCGGCTCAATGGTGCAAATCGGTGATACGGCAACACGATTTCCCAATAGTTTTGTAACCAATTCATTTGGAATAGGTTGGGCCTAATTTTCATTAGAAGGAAAGAATTTTTTTTTTTTTTTTTTGATAGACAAAAAAAAAAGAAAAAACAGAAAAAAAAGAAAAAAAGAATTTGGGAAAGAAGAAAAAATACAATGATCAGCAAAAGTTTTTCAATTTTTGTTTTTTTTTTTAATATAAAATAAGCTTTTCGCGCGTATATAGTGTGTTTGTTTTATTCCGGTTAAAAAAAACAAACAAATCAGAATGGCAAGGCTTAAATTCTCAATGGAAAAAATTCATTCACATATGTAGAATATGAAGAAAAGAAAATGAAACAAAGAATAATAAAAAGGAAAAAAAAGGAAATGAATGAAATTTATTCATTTTCATTTTAAAGAATTTTTGTTTGTTTGTTTTTTCGTTTGAAACAATTTCATTTTTCGATTTTTTGTTTGTTTTATAGTGCCATAATGAAATACAAGGAATTTGTGTGCAATGTTTAGTGGTTAGTGAAAGTGGAGAATTATTATTTTTTTTGTTCATATATAAATGATGAATGAATGAATGGGAAACAAAAACAGAAACAAATTAGTAACAGAACAGATTAGAATTTTTTTTTTGTTTTGAAGAAAAAAACAGATTAAACAATCAGACAGATGTGTATATAAAGACAAAGACAGATAGAGATAGAGATAGTGAAGATTGGAAAGAAATGATAATCATGTATTACAGAGAGATAGAGACAGTGAATGAGGGTTAATATATTGATTTAAATTGATTGATGACTGATTTTAAAAAGTTTTTCTGATTGATTAGATATTTGATATGAAAACGCGCTTTTTTTTTGGATAAAAATTTCGGCAAAACAATGATAAAATAATGAAGATATGTTGCGTGTGTGTGTGTGTGTGTTTGTTTGTCTTGTATGAATCTCAAAGTGTCTGTGAAAGTAGATAAACTCTGGGAAATAAACGATTCAATGTACGTGATATTAATGTTGATCGTCTATTATCGATTATGATTCTGTTACGATCACGATCATCATCATTGGATTCTTTTTTCTTTTTTTGTTCTTTTTTAATTTTTTTCAATAATTTTCTATCATCATCATCATTATTTTTATTCGCAATGCTGTTGTTTGTTGTTAATATTTTTGTCAATGATTTATCATTGTTGTTATTCGTAATAATGTTATCTGTAATGGCAATTCTATCATCATTATCATCAACATCAACAACTAATGAATGTCTTGCAGGTCTGATATTGACAATATGTAGAATATTGTTACGACGTTGTTGTTGTTGTTGTTGTTGTTCTTGTTGATTATCATTATTGTCATTGATTCGATCTGTTTTATCATCATCATCATCATTATTTTTCAATTTCATTTGATCATCATTCGAATCATTTTTCATCATCTTATTATTATTGATAACTACCCATAATTCGACCTTTGAATCACGTTTTATATGTTGTCGATTATTATTATTATTGATTGGTTCTACTATTGGATCGGATTTCATGTTATCTAATGCTGAACGTACAGTGGTTATATTTGAAATTAATGTTGTCGATGATGGCTGTATGATTGATGATGTATCTAATGTTTCTTCTATAGTTTTTTTACTTTCAGATTTTACATTATCATTATCATCATCATCATCATCATCATCATGGTCATTATTATTGACATCGGATTTTTGTTTTTCAATCACTAAACTATCATGTTTTTGTTGTTGTTGTTGTCCTTCGACAATGACAGCTATTTTATCATTTTCGGGTAATGTTATCGTTGTTGTTGTTGTTGTTGTTGTCTTTGCATTAGTTATTGTATTATCATCATTTTTATTAAGAATTTTTTCATCCCTGATATCTTTATCATCATTAGTATTATTCCTGCTAATGTTTTGTTGTTTATTCAATTTATTATTATGATTTCTACATTGACAACTACGAAACCAATTGAATGGATTCCAATAGAATCGTTTTTTGGCCTTGACATTCGCTACATTTGTTTCATTATCATTGTTGCCTACCTGCAATCCAACTTTAATCTTTTTGGTCAATGCTCCTTCAGGGAAAATAGCTTGCACTTGGGGAACAACAGTTGAACTAAGTATTCCACCTTCGGGTCCTATTGCATGAACTTCTTGTCGTATACGTGTTATGATTGCAAAATATTGTGGAAAATCCGTTGTTAATATACGTGTAATACGATTATTATTGAAATCATCTAATCCATTGACATCTGTACCCGAAAAAATGTATGAAATATAATATTTCATGATTAGTATTCGAAGACGTTATACGAAAACAGCAAATAATACCATTTTCGCCATCAAAACTGGCATTCAAAACTTCAAGTACGGCCTCTTCAGTTGCTTCCAATGTATGTTCACGCCATGTTTCACCATTATCACTACGAAAGATAACGATATCTCGTTCTTTACCACGTAATGATGCAAAATGTGGTACTTCAATTATAACCGGCCTGTGAAAAAAAAAACAAACAAAATTAGGTCAATACGGAAATATTCAAGATACTATATTTACCCTAAGAATTTGGCTCCTGATGGACCCATTTCCAATATACGTGATGCACATGCTTCACCTTCCATCAATGGTGGTGGATGGACAAGTTTTTCACGTTTTACATAACGACATGTAATACGCATTGGCATCGGTGCTTTACGCGGTGGTATTATAACACGTACACCGGAATGGCGACAACCACGCATTGCACCACCACGAGCATCGACCATAAAGCTCACCAAGAAGCTAGAATTCAGAATGGATGAACGAAAATTACATTAAATTAAATTTAATAGTTAAAATACAGAATTTTTGAAAATCAAAGCAATGATGATAAAAAAAAGTATCCAAAATTCCAAATCAAAACTCACTTTCTCCATTTTAATGGTCTTTAAAAATATAAATATAATAGCCATAGCGATAGCAGAGAATAGATGGAAATTTTTTGTTTTGTTTTGTTTTATTGAATCGTTTTAATCCAATTGGGACAAACAAAACAAAAAAGCATTAATGAACCATGATCATCATCATCATTATCGATGGGTAAAAGCAGAGAATTTGAAAAATGAAAAACAAAAAAATGGGAAATCATTATTAGCAATTTTTTTTTCAGCATTTAAAAAATGACAAAAAATAAAAATAGGGAAAATGGGTAAAAATAACAGCAGCATTTGGAAGTGAAGAAAAAAAATTTTTCTTTTTTATGAAAAAAAAATCCAACAACATGCACACTATATATATATGATCATGAAAAGCCATTCGATTGCGTTGACAATTTTTTGATACACCGAAGAAAACAAAAAAAAAAAAAACATTGGATTACACCATCACGAAACAAAAAAAAAATTCTTTCAAATTCACAAAACTTTCATATATGAACAAAAAATTTCGAACCTTGAACGTGCCATACGTTTGTATGGTATTAATGGTTTAGCTGTCGATGCATTTGTTATCATATCTATTTGTTCATTCAATTGTTGATTTAATAATTCCTGTTGTTGCTTTTGGAGTTGTTGATGGCGAATATCATCACTTTTTTAATTTTAACCAGAAAAAAAAATTAACACAATTCATCATTGTGTTTGAACATATACGACACACAATGACAACGAATCAGAAAATCATGACGATGATGATGATGATGATGATGATGAGCATGTAAAATTAATAATTTCACCCATCAATATAATGAATGATGACAATACAGTCAATGAGAAAGAGAAAATAAACAGACAAAAAAAAAATTTCATGAATGACTGAATGACTTTGCATGTGTTGGATTGATTTTTGTTTGGATGTAACCAAAATGGGACACACACACTTATTCAACAACTTCACTTTTGATGATATTTTTTTACATTGAAATTCAATTTTAAAAATGAATCAGGGATGGTGTTTGTTTGTTTTTTGGATGGGAAAAAAAATACAGGAAAAAAAACTTACCCAGTATTGACCGGTGCCTTTGATATATCAATATTATCCGGTGGTAATGCATTTACATAATTTTCAGTCATGGTAAAATATTGTGGTGATATTAATTCTTCGTCAATGGTGATTGGAGCTATGAAAATTGAAAAAAAAACAAAGGAAAAATTTTAAAAAAATCAATACCAACACTAATACAAGACGTGTTGTATTAAAAACAACAGATTTCAGATTAAGATGTCAACAACAGATCAGATTTTTATTGATAAACAAAACAAAACAAAAAATCACTTCAGCCTTTTTCTTTCGTTTTTATAAATGTCACACCAACAGTATAGTACTAAATAACTAGTAATAGAAACGGTATTTACCGAAACACAAAAAAAAACATATGAACAGATGAAAATCAAGGAATCTCAAACCAAAAACTATATGTGTGTGGATAAATAGGGTGTGTTAGTAGTAATGATGTGTATATTTGCACAGATTTTATATTTCAATAATCATCATCATCATTATCATCATGATGATGGTGGCTACATGGATACAAAGATGTTTATGACACTACTACAACGATACTTAAAACTGTATTTCTTTCTTTTTATTTTTATGTTGCTGCATTCATCAACAATTTGATGATGATTATTGTTTATATGGTTGTTGCAATACACGCCAACAACAAAGACATTGGTTAAAGATATTGCTTGCCATGCCACGCCACGCCACAATATAATAAGATATTTGGCTTGCTTGTATTTGTATTGACCTTCCTTTTTTGTTAGATTTTTTTCCCTATGCTATCCCCTATAACTGTGTTCAATTTTAGAGGTTAATATTCATTTTTTTTATATATTTTCAATTACAATGTTTAAAAGCCTGTCTGTTGTTGCAAAAAAACACGAATATTTGTACACGTGAAACAACAGAACAAAACGAAAAAAAACCAATGGATTAAATTCATTCAGGGACATGAACAACAGAAACAAAACAAAAAAATCAATTAAGGTTTTTTTTTTTGTTTGCGATGTTGTTTTCATGTTTGGAGTGTGTGAGGGGGACATTTCCTAGCTACAAATTGGGTGTTGTTGTTGCGGTAGTTTTCATTGGTGATAAAAAAAAGGTTTTAGTTCTACATACCCATTGAATCTTTACCAAATGTATCATTCATACGTTCATCTTTGGTCACATCTATAGGTAATGAATCATCGCCCAAAAATTTCATTTCATCACCAGTTAGATAACGATATGGATTATCAACAAAAAGCTCTTCGGCTATAATGGAAGAAATACAAGAAAAAAATGTGAATTTTTTGAAATACAAAAAAAAAATCAAATTATGAAAGCTATTGACTTGTCAAATTGAAAAAAAAATCATAGATTTGTTTTTTTTGTGTGTTTCAAGGTAAGAAAAATAAAACGTTTAAAAATTGTATAGAGAAAATAAAGAGAAAAAAAAACAAAAAGTTTCAACATATATAAACACACGTGACCTGAATAATTGACGTGAACATAAAAACGATGCAAAAATCAAAAAAATTTTTAAACAAAGTAAAAAAAAAATTAAATTTCGACAATCTGTGTATGTGCGTGTGTGTGTGTGTGTCACACTTACTAGATTTGGTGAAAACTTTTGTCTGTGGCCGTGATAATTTCAATTCATTTATATTGGATGAATGTTTTATATCATTACCGGTAATAATATTGCCAACACCATCATCATGATGGTTTGTTTGATGATGTTGGCCACCAACACCATTTTGATTGACATTATTGACTATATATTCATCTCCTTTGATTTGATATGTTTGTGTTTGTTTGTTTATGTATAAAATTGTTGTCCGGAAAAGATTTCAAAAGAAGAAGTAGAAGCAAAAAATGAAGAATAGAGGAAAAATGAATGAATGAAGCGACAAAGACCGGATAACAATAACGATGATGGATGGAAGAAAAACAAACGAAGTCCATTTGAGAAAAAAAATGAAAGATAAACAAGATATATGAAGAATGAAAGAATGAAAAGAGAGAAAGATAAAAAAAAAGATTGCCAAATCATTCGAATTGAATCGATTGATTGATTGATTAATTAATATTTTATGATAAATAAAAAGGAAATTTATCAGGAAATAAGATTCTTTTCTCTATCTCTATTCTCTGTTTGTGTGATCATTATCATAATATACGAACCTCCTTCATCTTCAGAATCGCTCATAAATGATTCGTGCATTATTTCCGGTGAGACAACCTTGTATTTCTCTTCAGTTATGGTTGTTGTTGTTGTTGTGACAATGGTTTCCGTTACAACTTTTAATGTTTCCACAACGGAAATATAGCCCAATTTCTGTGCAATCGACAATGCTGTTTGTCCTTGATTAGTGATGACATTAGGTGATGCTTTATGTTCCAATAATAAATTGACTATTTGAACGTGACCTTGTTGTGCTGCTTGATGTAATGGGGTGTAGCCATGCTATTTAGAGGAGACAAACAAAATTATCGAAACAATCGAAAGAATTCAAGAAAAAAAAACTTACACAATTGGTCGTATTAACATTGGCACCATTTTTAAGCAAAAATCGAACCATATTCATTTGACCAAAATGTGCAGCTGCATGTAATGGTGTATAACCTTCATTGGTCTGTGGCGAAATATCGGCATTATTTTTAGCCAATATTGATGCCACATTAACACGATCATTTTGTGCACAAAGATGCATCGGTGTTAAACCATTCTTTGATTTGGCATTAACATTGGCTCGATTATGTAATAATAATGCAACCATATCGGCATGTCCTTCTTGAGCTGCCAAATGCAATGGTATGAAACCAGCCTAAATAAATCAATAAATCGTTGAAAATTTTATTTTTTTTTCCATTCAAAATTAGCTTCAATATTGCTTACTTTTGATTCGGCATTTGAATTGGCCGAATATTCCAACAATGTTGTAGCAATATCAATCTGATTTTTACGTGCAGCAATATGTAAAGGTGTATAGCCATTTTTAGCTGTTGCATGTGGTGATGCTTTTTCCTCCAATAACAATAATGCAATGTTTACATGATCATAATGGGCAGCACAATGTAATGGTGTTACATTATTCTATTTGTGTCAAATGATCATTTTATTAGTGATTTGTTTCATCGAAAAAAAATCAATTATTCAAGCACATGAACAACGAACCTTTCCTTGGGCATCGACCGGTGCATTACGACTAATCAATAAACGAGCCACTTTAATATTACCATATTTAGCTGCCAAATGTAATGGGGTGAACCCTTTCTGTAAAATTGAACGAATTGATTGATTTTTGAAATGAGACCATGAAATTGATAATTATTGATATAATGCAAACAAAAAAAAACAACAAACCTTTGTTTGAGCAGTCAATGAAGCTCCATTATCGATCAAAATTGCTGCCGTTTCTTCATGTCCTTCTTTAGTAGCTATATGAAGGGCAGTATATCTTTACAAAATTGATTGATTGATTATAAAACGAACGAGTTATTATTAGTATTAGTAAAAATCAATTAATCGATTTACAATATACAATGAAATATACACTTACTGATCTTTAGTAATGGCATCGATCGATGCACCATGCTGTAACAGTAATGACACAATATCTGAATTGCCTAATCTTGCTGCAATATGAAGTGGTGTTTGATTTTCCTAAATTATTTTTTTGTTAAAAAAATCATAAACAAGTGTAAAACAAACATAAACACAAACAAATACATACCCGTGCTTTAGCATCGACTTGTGCACCATTACGTAATAATACACGTATAATATCCGTTTGATTGGAACGAGCAGCCAAATGTAATGGTGTTTCACCACGAATTGTTTGTACATCTGGATTTGCCATATGTTGAATTAAATAGATGACAATATTCATACAGCCCATAAATGATGCAACATGAAGTGGTGTTAAACCAGACTATTTATATGGTTTGTTTGTATTATGAATGATGAATGAAAACAAAATAAACGAAAAAAAAATTAATTAATCAATCTATATATATTGAGATTATATTGATAAATAAATTCATTTACCTCTGTAGTTGCTTCAATAGATGCACCATGTTTGAGTAATAATTCAACAACTTTAATACGATTCTTTTTACATGCAATATGTAATGGTGTAAAACCATTCAATGCACGAGCATTTGGATCGGCTTTTTTATCCAATAATAATTTAGCCACACGAACATGGCCACAATGTGATGCAACATGTAATGGTGTTAAATAATCAACGGTAACATCATCGACTGGTGCTTTATAATCCAGCAGAACTTTTGCACAATCAATATGATCACCTTGTGCAGCCATATGTAAAGGTGCTAGACCATTCTATTTTTTGTTTGTAAATCATCGAAAAGAAAAATTAATTTTTAAAACCATTAACCGTTTTTTTTCTTTGAATTTTACCTTCGTTTTAGGTGAAATTGGTGCACCACGTTCAATCAATAATTGAACAACAGATTTATGTCCACTACGTGCTGCACAATGAAGTGGTGTTAATCCATCTTGTGTGGCTGAATCGATTTTTGATTTATAATCCAATAATAATGATACCATATTTCCTTTGCCCCATTTAGCAGCCACATGTAATGGTGTGATTTGATGTTTAGCAGCAAAATTAACATCGGCATTTTTCTCTAATAATAATGCAGCAATATTTTCATTACCATAATGTGAAGCAATATGAAGAGGTGTGAATCCCGATTTGGATGTTACATCCGGATAATGATCATTTTGTAACAATAATGTTGCCGCTTTACAATCATCTTTTTTAGCCGCTACATGTAATGCTGGTAATCGTACTTTGCCTTTTGTATCATTTTCCAATAAAACAGCTACAACACGATCATGGCCTTGTTGCAAAGCAACAGCCAATGGTGTGAAACCATCTTCAGTGGCTAAACTTTGATTAGCACCATTGGCTAATAGATATTTGACAACACCATCATAATTTTCTTGTGCGGCCATATATAATGGTGTAAAACCATTTACAGATTGCACATTAACATTGGCGCCATTTTGTATTAGAACTTTGACCACTTCATCTTGACCGGCTAATGATGCTATATGTAGTGCCGTATTTCCTTTCTATTAAAATGAAAAAAAAATGATAATTTTAGAATTTTAAATTTAAAGTGTTGCAATCAAACCTTGGTTGCCGTATTAACATTTGCACCACGACGAATCAATTCGGTAACAACATGTACATGACCTTCTTTAGATGCTAAATGTAATGCATTCAAACCATTTGCATTACAGGTATTGATATCAAAACTTCCTTTTAAATATTCCAGTACTTTATCCAAATTTCCAGCACGTGCAGCACGTAAAAAACTGGCAACACCATCGGTCTAGAACAAAGAAAAAAAAATTATTAAAAAATGAAGAAATAAACAAATCAGGTAATCATAAACAGATTATTATATACACACAATCACTATAGTGATTGATTGATAATCTAATCAAAACCAAAAACAAAAACAAAAATCGAATCGAGAAAAAGTAAACAATGATCCAGAATGTTTCATCTTCATCATAATCATTACCTGATGATGTTGTACATGATGATGATGTACATCATTGACAGCAGGATGTGTTGCTGATGATGTTTGTTGTTGTTGTTGTTGTGGTGGTGGTGGTGGATGGTGTTGAATTTGAGTTTCAGTTACCATTTTTTTTTGTGAAATAAAATTTTTTTTTTTTACAATAAGATGACGGTAATGTTGAATAATGTGATGCAAATATGAAAATATGAAAACAAAATCAACAACAGACAAAAATCTAATCTAAAAAAAAGTTTAAAAATTTTTTTTCTGTCAAATTTTCAATGAATTCTTATTATTATTTGGTTTCTTTTCTTGCTGAATATATATGGACAACTACAAGGATATTTTTTATTGTCGTCAAAGATGAAAAAAAAGTAGGGCGAAAAAATAAATCAAACAACCCAAATCAATAATAAAAACAAGCAACAGCAAGATACAGTTGTTTTCTTGTAAATAAATGATATATATGACAAATCTTGATAATTGTGGACACACACACACACTCTGAAACATTCACTTTTTCAGTAAAAACCAGAAAGCAACAACGACAACAACAAGGTGATATAAGAATGGCGATTAATAATAATGATGATGATGATGATAATATAGTCGTTGTCAGTGATACCAGTGTCTGTATGTGGATAAGAGTTTGATATCAAAAAAAAAAAATTTCTTTTGAAGGACTAAACAACGACGGATATCACTGTGACACAAAAAAAAATTTATATATATGACGATGATTCAAATCATTATCAATCAAAATTCAAAGCAAACCAAGAACTAATCAAAGAAGTAACGAAAAAACGAAATATCCGCATTCAAAAAAAAAGTGAATATAATATATTCTCAGACTCTAACTCAAATGTTCAAATGAAGAGAATATTTGTATATATATACCACACACATAGGTTTTAATGGCGTTTCATTCATTCAATTCAATTCAATTCACAATTGAATCTACATGAATGTTGCATGACGTCATCATCAATGGTGTATCAAATCGATTCTATATAATTTTTCTTCTTCTTTTTTTCATGTGGACCAATCCAGAGCTATATATATATTGTGGATTTATCTGCAATGTGTAATTTCATAAGTTTCATTTGGCCAAGATGTCAAACGGGACGGTTATAATTCCCGGTTTGATATTTTTCAGAATTGATAGAAAAAAAAAATTCAAGGTACATCAGCAGCAACAGCAGTAGTAGTAGTAGTGGTGGTGGTGATTTGTTATTTATTGTTGTTGTTGTTGAAACACAATGATGACACACATTAAAAAAAAACCAGAATATTCTTCTTTCGTTATTGTTGTTTATTATGTTTTATTACTGATTGTCATATTTGGGATTTTTTTTTTGTTCATCTTTTATTTCATCACGCAATTTGATCTTAAGTAAGGAAGTGATGATTTTGTTTTGTTTTTTTGGGGTGGATTATTTGGAACACGAAAATAAATAATGGGTGTGTGTGTGTGTGTGTGTGTGTGCGTGTTTGTTTGGTGTTTGAATGTCACCATATAATTTTCAAGAAAATCAAAATCATAATCAAATTCGTCAATGATGACATGAAAAGTGGTGAAAAAGATCAATGAGAATGAATGAGTGAGCAAGAATTTAAATAAATCTCACACATACACACAAACAAACACAGCATGAACACTTATTGCTGATTTGAGAAAAGAAATGTTTTCATTTCAAAAAAACAAAAACAAAAAAATCAAATTTTAATGATTTTCAATTCAACTTGTTGCTGTTTGATAAAGTTTTTTCTCTATGTGTGTTTGTTTATAATTATAAAAATAACTGACTGATGATGACTATTGAAAACATCCGAGCAAACAAAAAAAAAAAAAAAAAAAAATTCAAAGAATTGATCAGGCATTTGTCTATATGCAAACGCACATAACAACATCAAGTATTACACAACAACAAACAAACAAACAAACAAAAGTCGCATCAAACACACACGTATATGAACATTTTGAAAAGGAAAAAAAAAATTCTTTCTCGCTGTCACTATGTGTGTGTGTGTTTATAATATGTTCGCGTATGGGGGGATGTTATTGTTGGCAATGAGTTTTTTTTTATATTCAACATTCAATCACAAATGCCAACCGGTTATAGTTTTTTTTTTTTTTTTTTTTTTTGGTTTGATCGGGTTTTTTTTCACTCATTCATTCATTCGTCGTCGTCGTCGTCGTATGATGATGATGATGAAGATAAGATGAAACATATACACCAACACTTTTATAACAAATATATAACAATAAATAAATAAACAATAAAAAACAATGATGATTATTATGTAATCAACACAGTGACTTATGACATTGAATTACTTTATTATTATCATTCGTTTTTCATTTTCTTAATTCAATTGATGATGAAAAACAATTTTTAATTGATCATGATGATGATGGATAAAAATGCAGCAGCTTCAACTTTAATCAATCCAAATACAATTCAATTATACATTTTTAAATCATTTTGAAATATGTCGACGATACCACTCTATCATCATATAACCAAAATAATAATGCATATATATATAAAACAAACAACACATACCAATATATACACATATAAGGCTGCCTCACCCAAAAAAAAAAAAGAAATAACATCAACACCAGACCTTCATCCGACCAACCACAATTTTTTTTTGTGATGTGTTGATGATATAAACATCAAGATATCGTATGGAGTGTGTATATCCAACCAATAAATAAAAATAAAAATCCAGTTGTGTATGAAAAAGCTGTCTGTAATTCAGAAACAAAAAAATAGCTTAGAAAGCAATACGATCATTATTCTCTTTGGTATATAACACACACACATACATGAATGGTTTCAGTTAGCGCAAAGAGCATGGACCCGTTTTTTTTTGTATACATGCATGCATGTGAATGGATCGAGCCAGCTGTATAAGCCAGCCTGTTTTACCTTTGGCTGGGTACCAAGCAGGGGGGGCGGCGCAGCCGCCACACCTGCGGGTTGATTGACCGCTCGGTTTGTTATTATTGTTGTTATTATATTATTATTATTATCAGGTTGTAAGGTTGGTTCACAATGTCAAGTTTGACCGTTTTTTAATCGATCAATCAATCCAATCAATTGTGATCAGCCAACCAAAAAAAAAAAAAAAAGAATCAAAAGGTCAGGTCATTCATTTATAGAACAGAATTCTTTGGACATGTCCAAAAGTCACCATGCTGTCTGCTGATTCAGAAATTTTTCGTATTTTAAAAAAAAAAAATACCAACCAAATCACATTCATTGAAGAATTTTTCATTAAAAAAAACATTGTGCCATCTATCGATAGCGGATGGAAAATGTTTTTCAAAAAAAAAAAAAAAAATTCATGACAATTATCCAGATTTTTGTTTCGTGACCAATAAAAATCATTTGGCTGTTTCATTGATCTTTTTATGATCATGATCATGATATAAATAATGGTCAATGATTTTTTTTGTTTGTATGTGTGTGTGTTTTTAATGAATGGCGTTGGTGTTTAATTTCAACGTAGTATTTTTTTTTTAGACACAAACAACACACATGTCATTTTTTTTTGTATTTCAATGGGGGTGTATAATTGGATGAAATTAAAAATCAAATTCATCACCAATAGCAACAACAATAGCAACAACAACAACAACAACTGATCTACACATGTGTCAATGACCATAAGACAAACGAAATGAGGACAAAATTTTTTAAAAAAAAAAAACAAACAAAAAAACAAGACAACTTACTGTTGATAAACTACGGCAACGATTTGGTAATCGGAAACAGGCACCAAATAATTTTGATGATGATAAACGTTTACGAACACGTTTCGATAGATTCTCTTTACCATTGTAATCTTCCGATGTATTCGTCTTTGTTGTTGTTGTTGTTGTTGTTGTTTGTTGTTGTTGATATTGAAAATGGTAATGATTTTTATCATGATAATCATCATCATCATAATTATTATAACCATAATCATCATCATAATCATCGTTGTTATTGTTGTTGTTGTTGTTGTTGGCCATTGTCAGATTAAAAAATATTCACAACAATTAAAAATTTTCACTGATTTAATCGAATGAATATAATGTTCTGAAATGATCATATACATGGACAACTTCATACAAATCAAAATGTTCAAATTGGAATGTGTGTGTGTGTGTTTGATTGAAATCTAGATCAAAAGCCAAAAGAATCGATCTTTGACCCAATATATTTGGATTATTGCAATGATAACTGGTCACTGTTGATGGTGGTGAATTTACATTTGAAGATGAAGATAAATATTATTAGATGGGCGCGACCCGCTATTTTGATGATGATGAAACAATAATGTGAATGATGATGATGTGAATGAATGAAAAACATTAATTGAGGCTATTATTATTTCAAAAAAAAACCAACAACAAACGAATCGATATTGATAATAATAATAATAATGATTATGATAATGATAATGATAATTGCCAAAGTAATGATGATAATCAAATTGAAAATCGAAACATGAATAATAATAATAAAAATGGACAAAAATAGAACATCATCATCATCATTGGATTTTTGATTTTGTTCTGATTCTGGTTCTTCGTTTCGTTGTTCTGGTTGTTCTGGTTGTTTTCGTTGTTTGGTTCGGGCACATCATCATCATGATTAGTTGATGTTCATTAATAGAAAAAAATTGTATTTTCAATGGAAAGAATTTATTCATTTTGTTGTAATTTATTTTTTTTTTGTTCATTCAATTACCACAAATTCCATTCAGAATTTGTTTATTTCATTTGATGATTGATTTTATATAACACACACATGAATGGATGATGATTTTGCTTCCTTGAAATTGAAAAAAATCAATTTTTCTCCTTGGCATTCGAATTTCGAATGTTTTTTTTTTTGGTTTTGAGAATTCGATTCGAATGATTCGATCTCTGTCACTTGTGTGTGTGTGTGTGTGTTTGTGTATCTATCACCATCATTCGGTGAGATTTTTTTTAACGTTCTGATTTTTCTGATTTTTTCATTTCATTTCTATTTCATTGATAGTGGGGTGTGTGTGTGTGTCGGTGTGTGTATTGAAACCTAAATTTTATCAACTAGAACGTGATTTGAAATGTTCGCGCGTTCATCATCATCATCATCATAATCATCATTTCTGTCCAATCATCATCATCGTCGTCGTCGTCGTCGATAGTGATACAATCTCATTAATTCTATATTGTTCTCAAACACCATTCATTCATTCATTTTCGATATATTTTTTCAAGTATCATATTCTATTGGTTGATGTTTGAAAATCATTTCTTTCTTTTGTTCATTGATGATGATGATGATGATGGTTTTCCAATCACCATTTTCCAGCTTATCCAGGTTTGTTTTTTTTCCACATTTTATGAAAAAAAAAAATAAAATTTTTATGATTGGCCATATGCGCGCGTTCACAGCATATATATGCTGAACTAAGTAATGTAAATTTCGAAAATTTGCTTGAGGCTAATTACTTAGGCTATCTACTACAACGACGACGATTGGCGTCAAGCAGTCTGCAAATGTAAATTCCACGTAAAGTTCAACACATACACACACAAACAGCTGTCAAATAAAGAGAGAAAAAGAAAATTCTTTCCACTAAAATCTTATAAACATTCTTCATTACTAACGCGGTCAAGGCCCATATGGCATTTATTCTGTAATTTAGCAAAATGAAGAAAATTCTGCAAATTAATATTTGCACAGGTGTCAAAGGATTGTTTATGTATGTGTGTGTGTGTGTGTGTGTGAATGCGGGGGAAAATTGGTAATTTTCACCACCACACGCTGATTATCCAACAACAACAACAACAACAACAGCAAAAAATCAATGAATATTGATGTTGTTGTTTATACAGGGTAAATAAATGCCGAACACCTATCTATAGGTCGTCCAATATATAATATTATTATTGGCCTTATGGCCTTAATGAATTTTTTTTTCTTGTTCGTTTGTGTTGACAAATTTGTTTGTCAACTACCGCTGTGATTATGTGTGACATATTTGTGACACACACACACACACTCAAAATGATTATCTCTTTTTTCGTCACTTTTAATTGATTTTTATTGAGAAAAAAAAATGAGCGAAAGAGAAAACATTTGAATATATAGAAATTCTTTTTTTTACATTTTAAATTACATTACATTAATTAATTGATTGGTAATTGATTAAATTATCAAAAAAAAAATGAAACAAATAAAAGTGCTGAGATATCAAAAAAAAAAAAAACAATTGGCTGGTTGGTGATGGATTGGTCAATATGTAGTGGTCGAATTTATTTTATCACAGGATTTTATCGAATAACAAATTGATTGATTGGTTGTTTTCAATCCAAATTTTCCATTATAGTTTTACGTATCCATTGTACGACATTCGGTACTTTTGCATAGATGCCATATTTATTCTTTTTACCACATCCTTCACCAAAACTTGTAATACCATAAAGAAACCATTTTGTATCCGTTATCGTTGTTGATGTTGTTGATGATGATGTAGATTTTTTACTAAATAATAATGGACCACCACTATCACCTGCACAGCTATCGATTTTTCCTTTTTTATAGCCAGCACAAACCATATTATTCGATATCATGTATTTATCTTTATAAACATTACGACAATCATCATTATCGGCTATCGGTACCTGTGCTTGATGTAATACATCACTACCAAACATTGCAGAATTTTTCCGTTTACCCCAACCAAGAATTGTACCAAGACTATTTGTTGGTAAAATATCCTGATCAGATGGTAAACAAATTGGCGATACAAAACGATTCATTTGTAATGGACGACGAAGTTTTAACAATGCAATATCATTATCCACTGTATCGGGATCATATTCTGGATGAACAAATAATGATGATACTGGTTCCTGTTGTTCTGAACCTTCCGGTATCATAAGATCATGTTCACCGGCACGAATATAAAGTCGACGACGAACACAATGTGCAGCAGTGATAACAAATTGTGATGTAATCAATGTTCCACCACAGAATGCTTCATGATTACGATTCAATATGGCAACAACCCATGGCCATCGTCCTTTATTTGCTTCACGGCCACCAATTATACGTAACATACTGGCCAAATCATTACGTATAAATGAATGGCCACAAGTTTCATCATTAATCATACGACTTGCATTTATTGATTGTCGATATGAATTTGTGTTTGTTGTCGTGGATGATCCATCCAAATCAAATTGTTGATGTTCATCTTCTTTGGATTTGAAATATTTTTCACAATTACTACCTTTTTTTGCACAGATAGCATCTTCATGTATTGTACTATTACCACAGATTTCTTTCATTTCACAAGTACGATAACGTCGTGTTTGACAATGTTCAGTACATGGTGACCATTTTGACCATTGTGAATAAACATAACTTTGTAGATGATAAAGTACTTTGAATTCAGTACCACCACGGCCACGTCCATTACTGCTAACCCGATGGTCGCTGTTCAATTAATTGTTGATAATGATGATGATGATGATGGTGATGATGATGATAAGCGGATGAATTTGGTCGACATCGATCACCAGTACAACTACGTTCCTCTTTCTGTATATTCGATTGACAATCGGATGGTCGGATACAGATTCTGGTACGAACTTGTTTACATCGTTTACGACAACGTGACCAACTTGACCATTCACTATAGATTGATGTTGATTGATTATTTTCATTACCATTATTAATAATAATCAATGTAGAATTATCATTCGATTTTACAGCTGGTTCTTGATGATTATTGGTGAATATAGTCGATGAAATTTGTCCATTCATTGAAATTAATCCCGGTCTCTGTTTGAGTTAAAATATTAGATTCGAATGAAAACAAAAATTGATTCGATTAGTATTCGTTGATCAAAAATGAAAAAATAAAAATACCAACCATACGACCAAGTCTAATACGACGACATTCAACCAGAATCATGGTCGATTCTATTGACAGGAAAAAAAGATGATAATTCTAAATAATAATTGTTTCATTCTGAATTCTGTAGCGAACAAAAATCCACTATGTAAAAACAAAAACAACAACAAAAAATATGTGCGCGATCAATCAATCAAATAATGATAATCAATCGATCCAACATGTGCAAGGTGCATACAACGAATGAAATATCATCAACTTTGAACATTTTCATTTTAAACCTCCAAAAGAAAATTTTTCTTACCTTTTACTAATGTATGTTTGTATGTGTGTGTGTGTGTGTGTGTGTGTGATCACCTGAATTTTTTTTTCAGTAAATTCTTGATCATTTTATTTTTATTCAAACCAGAAATAAAGCCATATATATAAACGCACGTGAATGAATGAATGAATGAATGAACTGAAATGTGCATGTGCATGTGCATGTGCATGTATTGGAAAAAAAAACCGAGCAGGTGTCATGGGTCAATCATTATTGCTGTTCTTCTTCTTTTTTTTTCTTCTTCTTTATTTGTCTTATTATTAGAGATGAAGAAACGAAGAAATATTAACCACCGACCGGGATCGACCGAAACGTACACACACACACACACACACACATACACCGGTGTGGTTGGTGTTGATCCGTTTAACCACCATCATGTGTATTTGGTAAGAAATTCTTAATAAAAAGCTTTATATATATAAAAAAAAGAAAGAAAATAATCTCAAGATTTTTTTTTCTTTTAACTTTACATTTATAATTTGTTTTTTTTTTAATTTTTACTATAGTCAAAAGTTTGTACACCTGAATTAATGAATTAACGATACACACCCAATGAATGGCATATATATATACACACACACACACACACACAATCAGGACAAGATAGATATATTGTCTTTTGGCTAATCAAACAAATTCAAAAAGATCAGAAAGTAAGAAAGAAAAAAACAGCAACATACAGATTAAGAATAATTTTTTCTTGCTTTAGATGTTTACCATAAGATGAAATGGTCGATGTCTTTCAATATGAACTCATAAATCGCGCCATAATTCAATAAATCGGTGATTTATTTTCCAATAATAATAATAACCAAAATAGAATGGTTTGTTTTTTTTGTTAACCATCAACATCATGATCAGTTAAGAAGATTTTGGCCACATTTGAATCACACAGATGTTATTTTTTTTTCTCGTTATTGTTCATGTTGCTAAAACATTATTTTATTTTTTTTTTTTTTTTGGAATCCGATTCTGATTTTCATTGGAAAATCAAATCAAAATTGAATAATGAAATGGGATCCACCCAATTGAATTTTTCGATCGCGATTGGCTTTTTTCGAATAATCAAAATCCGAAACGAAAATCCTAAATTTGAATTTAAACAAATTATATCTTCATGGTCATTATCAATGTTTGACATCATAATCTTGTTGATGTTTGTGTGTGTGTATGTGTGTGTTTACCATGTTGTTGTTTGGTCATGGATTTATACATTTTGCTATACAAAGAAAGATGTGTTTAGCAGAAGAGAAACAAATTTTTTTTTTTTTGGACACCAAGTGAGAATTTTCTTGTTTTGCTTCGTTGGTAATCATCATCATCATCATCATCATGGCACAGGTGCGCAAGTTTTTCGATGGCCATCTATTCCAGGTATGGATGATATTTGAATATTTTTTTTCTTGTTCAAGTCAACAAATGGCCACATTATTATTATTAATAGTCAACAGGTTTGTTGTACATTAGGGTTTTCAAAAAAAAAAAAAAAAATTCTTGGACCCGGGCAAATAAACAAACAAACAAACAGAGAAAAAAAAACATCACCTGGTTTAAACAGACGGGCCTAGATGTGAATTTGAAACATCCATTCATTTCATCATATATGAAAGGTAGGGTTTAAAATTTTAAAAATTAAAATTTTTTTCATTTTATTCATAATTTTCAAGGCAATGAAAGAAAACATTCACACAGAAAAAAAAGTTGGCTTTGAGCAAATCAAAAGAAAAGAAAAGATTCATTGGAATAATTTTTTGTATATCGTCAAGGAATATATGATATTGAATGGAAAGATCGAAAAGAAAAACAAATAATGAAGACAATTAATTTTGAGCTAACCTATCATCATTTGAACGAAAAAAATATATATGGAATATTATGCTATATGAGAAGAATTGAATTGATGAAGAAAATGCAGTTGTAGTTCCAGTTTGATCAGAAAGCAATTAAACGTGTCAATGTTGACATAATACATGGAATCTGTTTTTTACGATGCATTGAAAAATTATTCGGCACTTTTGATTCATAATTAATGGCCACTTTTTGACAAACAATAGTCAACAATGTCATAACATCATATTTTCGACCATATTCATCAAATACTTCGCATAATGTTTGAATGAACCATGATCCATGTTCAACATTACGCCATGAGTAATATCCAGGAAATGTACTATAAAAGATGAGAAAATCTGCATAATTTGGTACCATAAAATAATTCGGTGTCGATAATGGAGAATCATGTGCCAATACACCTGAATCAAATTTTTCACCTTGACATGCTTGTATGAAAAATAATTTTGGTTTTCCAACCAATGTTGGACAACGTGAACCAGTGAAAAATTCAAACATTTTATTTGTGTCGAATTTTTTATCCTTTGTATGTAAAACTATAGAACGATAAAAAAAATAGTGAGAATTCAAACCAAAACAAACAAACAAAAAAAAAAGAACAACATACTTCCATTGGATCCATGTGTCAATACACAAATGACAAAACAATTATAATTGGTATGATCAAACATTGATTCTGTGTAAAGTATTATAAAATTTATATATTCACATTCATCTTCAACAAAAAAAAAAAAATTTACCTTGTCTAAAAATATCGAACGTTTTTTGCTGTGTGAGATCATTGTACATTTGAACAACGAAATTAAGCTGTTTAAATGTTTGTAACAATTTTCGTACATCACTTTCAGTGCCACGACGACGGCTAAGCTCTTCAGAATCGAATGATTCATAATTTAAAATTATACAACGTCCTTGATATTCATGTCCCATATTATAATAAAGATCATCACGTTTCGATGAAATCTGTATACTTTGTTGTTGTTGCATTGTTGATTTTGATTCTGTTTTAATGCTACAACTTTTTCCATTAGAATAGGGAAAAAAAGAAAGTTTTTTCGGATCACTTTTCATAATAGGATTTTTTTTTAATTGTTGGATTCAAAACAAAAGAAAGAAACAAAAGAAAACTTGGTGTTTCAAATTCAAATGATTACTTACAGATTGAATAAGAATCCAGAATCAAATTCAGTATTTGATTTTGAACCATTATTATTATTATTATTATTATTATTCGAGGTATCATCAGTCTTTTGGTTATCAGGTTCCATTTTGTAATTTAAATAAAGCTCTTTGAGCTACGTCTTTGTTTTTACTAAATATTAAAATATCACTGGAATAAAGTGTCACACACACACATTGATTTATTGTGTGTGTGTGTGTGTTTGAGAAAGAGAGAGTGAAAAAAAAGAATAAAAATTCTTTCTGTTTTTTCAATATCGCGATACAATCGATTTTGTATTTTATTTCCATACCTGTAGCTCAAAAAAAATTGAACGTTTTTTTTCAATTCTTGCTCAATAGATGGCAATAAATTCGGTTGAAAGTTTTAAATCTGGAACATATCTATACTAACATAAATTCAAAAAAAAAAAAAAAATCATCAAAACTGCTGTGAACACACACACACACACAAACACATCAGGAAATTATCATCAAGCATTTTGTTGGTTTGTTAGGAAATTTCGAGACTTCAAGCCATCATCATCATCATCGTCGTCGTCGTCATCATCATCATCATCAATATCGAAGATCAAAGGTGCAAAGTTCACTTTCAAAAAAAAAAAAACGATATGTGTAAGCAAAAAAAAAAATATATATACCATACTCATGTGTATTACATTACATACACTTCTTTTTCTCGATGATCTTATCTTATCTTTTATAAGTATTAAGATTTGTTTGTTCAACAATATAAACGCGCGTTAAGCCAAGAATTGAATCCATTGATAAACAAACACGTAGTGGTCATAATGACAAAAAAATCATCATTATTTTGATGTTTATATGAAATATCTCATTACGTAGTGGAATTGTGACTATTACCTTATTTATATTACATGATGAATATGAAATGCAGAGCAGCAGTAAACCATGGAATACATGCAAAAAAAAAAAAAAATGGGCGGGCATTAATAATGTACACACACACATACATACAAGGACAAGTGTATATCAGCCAATCATAAATAACTATGACCAGAAAAAAAGGCCTAGTAGTAGTAGTACTAATAGATGATGATGGTTACAAAACCAATTATAGAATAAATCTTTACTTCTACTTTTATGGATACAACCGGTGGTGGTGGTGGTGGTGGTAGTTTTGATTATTATTATGGATCCAATCGGGTCCAAATCGACGACAAGGGTAGTTTAGTCTACACAGCATTCGAATTATACAAACCAATCCATACACATACACATAGTCTTAACCTGTTATACAAAAATTTTTCTGTATTTTTGTGTGTACCCTCCTGTTATTTATGTGCGTCAAAGTAAAAAAATTTCTCACTTTTTTTTGGCGGTTTATCACTGAAAATTTGAAAACCAAAACAGAAAAAAAAATTCTTAATAATTCCGTCAAATTGAAAAATTATTTAGAAAAATTATCATCCACTGCATTCATCATAATCATTCACATCATTTGATCCATTCAATGAAATTAATCATCACAATTTTCATCATATCAATCAATCAATCAATCAATTGAATTGGAATGGATTGATAGAAAAACATCAATCATCATTTAGTTTTTTTTTTTTGTTGATATTATATGTGTGCTATGTGTGTGTGTGTGTGTGTTGATTTGATATTAAAAAGAAAAAATTTTTTCTGATAAAATTATTAAAATTATAATAATTATGCGTCGTAGCCACACACCACCATCACCACCACCACCACCCCCAATGTATATTAAATAAATCCAGCATACATGAAAAAGTACTCGATCGATTTCAATTTGAAATCATCAAAATGTTGCGGCGGATGACGATGACGATGATGTCGAGGATCTCATAATGCCGACAATCAATTGGAAGAAAGAAGAAAAAAAAATTCAATCATCTTCTTTTGTCTTGATTAAGAAAGTAATGTTTTGATTTTGTGTTTTTTCTACATTCTTTTTTTTTGTGTGTGTTCGAAAGTTTAATGTGTTCTTGCCAAACGAGGCTATATACCTCATGTGTCTATTTTGTGTTCCATAAAAAAAATGTGTGTGTGTGTGTGTCAACACCAATCGTATGTGTTCCAAAAAAAAAAAAAAAATGTCTGGTCTCATCATTATCAAATTATATAAAATCAACATAATTTTATAATCTCATCAATAAAAAAAAACCAAAACCAAAAAAATAAATAAAAATGCCGGTCGGTAGTACATCGGCCGAAGATCTTGCATCTTCGGATGAGATTAAAGTTTTTAAATTTGAAGGTGAAGATGAAAAACGTGCATCAGCTGATCTAACTGATTTGAAATCAAGTTTAATCACCGAAAGTGATCAGGTAAGTGGATAAAAAATAATGAATATCTGTACATATTAATTAAAATAAATATGTCCAATATATCATCAAATGTGATTGATTGATTGATTGATTGTGTGACACTGCCCAAAAACCCAACAGCAACAAAACAAGTCACTTATGGTTTATTTCGACTCATTCTTATCATATTTTTTCGTTTTTCGTTCTCGTTCATTCGTTAGCTTTTAGTATGTTTTACAATACATACATACAAACTAAGAAATTTTTTTTCTGCTTACTCGATTGTTGTGTTTATAAAAAAAAATGTGACATTTTATATCCAATAACAACGATAACAACAACAACAAAAACAAAATATAGAGACTAAATCATCATCATCATCAAATATATACCGTACTTTTCCTTTCTTTATCTACTTGCATAGATATATTCTCTTTCTAATTTCATTTTCTGATTTCGATGATGTATCCAATCGGAAATTTCTTTCGTTTTGTTTTGTTATTTTCATGTTAGTAGTGGATGTGTGAATCCAATCCTTGTAGTATTTGTGTACGTGGTGTGGGGGGTGGAAAAAAAAGAAAAAAAAAGCCACACCAATCAAACATTGCAATCAATCAATAGATCAATTATTATTTTTTTTTCTTTTCTGCGTATCGATAGATATCATTCATTTTTTTTTTGTTTGTTATTGTACCAAATATTTTTGTCATATTGAAAAAAAGTGCGTATTGTGGTTTGTTTTTTTTGTTAATTTGTATGCCAAAAAAAAAAACAACAACAACAACAACAATGGAATGAAAAGAAATTCCAAAAAGAATTCAAATCTTAATGGTAAACCTACACGAAAAACAAAATTCGGATAAGAAAAAAAAAATATTCATTTTCGATGGATTTTCAGCAAAAAAAAACGAATAAAACTAAAACGAGCAAAAAGCCATAAAAAAAATCTATTATCACAAACAAGTGGTCTTACCTTTTCATCTCATTATATACCACCTTGATAATGTTGTCGTTGTTGTTGTTGTTGTTTTCATCTTTTCACTCACTCAATTGCTAGGGCTTAAAGCCTTTTTTTCAATTTATAAAATCAAAAATACCACATACACCTCTCTCTCTCTCTCTAGGTAATTTTTTTTTTCAACGCATTGATCTGATCCTTAATGTTTGTTTGTTTGTTTATTTGTTTATTTATTTATATGCAACAGGTATTATTGGTGTGTTTCTCTGTGTGTTTGAGTATGTGTTTTAGCTTACCTAACACACACCAATATAATCGTAATATTTTTGTTTTTTTTTTGTTTTTGAAGATTTCGTAAAAAGCTTTAAATTTTCTGCTTATTTATTTCACAATTCAAGAGAGAGAGAGAGAGAGAGAAACAGAGAGGAGGGTCATTGAATTGATGATTTCAGAATCATAAATTCTTCATATGATTATAATATATTACCCCTGTGTTTTATATCACACACACACACACACACATATACAGCAGTGGAAACAAGAGAAAACAAAACAAAAATTCATCATTGTCGTTTGGCCCTGTGGCCATGAATTTTTGTCGAGAGTGAAAAAGAGAGAAAAAGAAAGAGAAAAACATAAAAATTGTCGTCATTTTTTGTTGTTGTTTTTGTGGATTTTTTTTTTATTGCGCCTTCATCGATAATTGCATCGAACCAGATTTTTTAATTTGTAAATTTTGCAATCGACAAAATGGAATACCAGATGAGATGAGAAAGAGAAAGATGGCAGAAAATTCTTCCATTTTGAACAAAATAAAATGTCATCATCATTAAAATGTGATTTCTGTTTCGGTTGTTGTTGTTGTTGTTCGTTGTTGGTCATTGATTTTTATCATTGGAATTTTGTTTTTTTTTCGCAATCACAGAAAAAAATATCTAGAAAACAGGAATAAAAAAATTTTTTTTTGGAATGAAATTCTCACCACTTACTACTGCTGTGGTGATGATGATGATGATTTGTACTAGAGGCTAATTAAGTTTAAAAGTTTGAATCATTTCATCAACTGAAATGAGGGGATAAAAACAAAAAAAATTTTTTTTTCTATTTGCCATCAAAATCTTTAAAATGTGATTGCAGCCATGCAAACAGCATCAAGTGGTTCGTTATTGGCTATTTGCTTGCTATCTGTTGGTTATAGTTATAGTTAGTTGGATCATTGACATATCGACAAATGTCAGATGGAAATAGTGGTGTTGGTGGTGGTGGTTATCTTGTTTGAAAAATCTTTAAAGTTTTTTTTCCTCTGTTGTTGTTGTTGACCCTACGAAAAAAAAAAAAATACAAAACAAAACAAACATTAACCAGGAAACCAGATTTTCCTCTGTCTTTTTTTTTTTTTTTTTTGATCTTTAAGAATTTGATATATAGACAAGAGAAATTAATTTTTTTTTCTGTTTTGTTTTCGATTTTTTTCTTCTTCAAAAGGATAAAAATTCATTCACCGGATCGAATCGAAAATCATCGACAACAGCGTCATCATCATCACCATCATCGACAACAGTGATAAATGTTAATGGTGGTGGTGGTGGTGGTGGTGGTGATGTTTCAAACGGTTCAACAACATCATCAATTAAACAATCATCAAAATCGTCACCTTCTTCAGCATCAGTGGTAGCAGCAGCAGCAGCAGCGGCGGCTGCTGCTGCGGCGGCGGCGGCATCATCATCATCATCATCAACATCGACAACAATTCCAAATGATCCAATAAATAATCGACAAAATTTAACAAATGGTGTTTTAGGTGATATCGGTAGTCTACATTCATCATCATCACCAATCAATCGTACAACAACAGAATCAAATTTCGGTGGTAAGTTTATCTTATATATAAATCTAAATCTCTTTTGTTTTCCAACGGGGAATCAGTCATCACAAATCAAATGATGAAAAGAAAATCCAGAAATATAATAATCTCCATTCATCAAACAAACAACAAAACAAAACAAAAAAAATAAAAGAAAAACATTGCACCATAGATAACGACGGCCACAAATTACAATAATAATAAAAAAATCGGAAAAGAAAACATAAATTCCGACAAACTTATTACAACCAATAATCATCATCATCATCACCATTATTGTTTGTCTAGGATTATCAATGTGTTGATTTTTTTTGTCAACGAATGAAAATCAATGTTCAAAAAACTTTTACCATTTCAAAAATTTTCTATTATTCAGAATCAATCAAGAAGAAATTTTTTTCTTTTTGTCATTGATTCACTTTTTTTTTGTTATTCAACACTGATCTTGGTGACGATTATGATTATGATTTCGTTTGTTTTGTTTGTTTGTTCTAGTTTTTCATCTACTTCTTATGATTATTGTTAATAATCATGATGATGATGATAATAAAAAAAAAATCAGAGAGAAAAAAAAAAAGATTTTTTTCTCTCTCTGATGTTTACTCGAGATATACAACAACACAAAATGATCGTCATCATCATAATCAAAATGTTTTGATCCCCTTACTATGATGATGATTGAGTATTGCAATCTTCTTGTTATTATTACAAGGATCACACCCTCATAGTTTATAATAATAACTAACTCATCATATTAATGATGATGTTGATGATGATAAAATCCATAATTTTTTTTCTCTTGGATTCTTTTTCTTATCATCATCAATGATTATAATGTGGCACAAACAAAACACACACACTTAAGATTATAACAACAACAGAAAAAAAATATAATCCAATTTTTTATTATTATTATTTGTTCTATGAGATTTACAACATTTACACACGGAAAAAATTGTCAGACAGACAGATCACTTGTTGAATTTAATCAAATTAATTTTTAGAAAATTCCTTTTTTTCTCTCACCACTGGTGTTTCAATTGGTATTCCATATTGATATATATACATATATGACATTAGAGACATAGTTTCATTCATCGCTCTTGTCATTCTTGGTCAAATTTGTTGTTGTTGTTGATTTTTTTTTATTTTCTAAAAAGTCTAAGATTACATATGGATAGAAACTTTGTTTCAAGAAAAAAAAATCCACTAAACAACAACATTAAAAAAAATTGTGCTAGGTCTCAGCAACCACCACAACCATATGATGAAAGTGACCATATGAATTTCATTTTCCCAAAAAAAATCCAAGTTTCTCTTATACAACAGAAAGATTTATTCCAAACACTATCGTTTGCTCAACATTTTCTGATGTTGTAAACAATCTTGAGATCAATGCTCACTCTCACTCTATCTCGAATGACGAAAAATTTTTTTTTTTTTGAAAGTCCAGCATCAAACGTTTAAGGTTTCAGTTTCAAGTCAGAACAATTCCATCATCATATGTGTGTAGCAGTTGTGTGTGTGTGTTTTAGAAAACAAGTAAGCAAGACAAAAAAAAATTAGTTCATTAGTGTGGAATATGTTCCGATTTTTTTTCTTTTTTTTTTGGTTATATGTTTCACAATCATCATATGTTGGTTGTGTATAGAAAAAGCCGGGGGTTTTCTTGCTTTTCATTTTCTGTTTAAAATTTCAATTCTTTTTTTTCGTTGAACACATTCGGATGATGATGATGATGATGATGGTGGCCCTTTGGCCTATTGATGATGATGATGATGAACATTCGTAATTCTCACAGTAGCTATGTTGATGATGTTGATGATGATGATGATGGACTATTTAATATACACTTCCGATTCGTCTTGTCTTGTTTCTGTGTCTCTCTATTTTTTGATTGAATGACTTGACTTGTATTTTGGTGTTTTCATTCATTCATCTATTTTTTTTTACAAACAAACAAAACCAGATGTTCATATTGACGTTGTTGATGATAATGATGATGGTGGCCAAAGTAGCAGGATCATCATCATCATCATCATCATCATCATAATCATTTCAAATGAGAATTCTGTTTTAACAAAACAAAAATCTTATGAATATATAATAATCCTATTATATGTCTAATTTTTCTGATCAATGATGATTATTTTTTGACGTTTATTAATTAAATTAAATTAATCATTAATTTATAATGATTTTACATAATGATTATGATGATAATGATGATGAGCGCCATCTTTACAGCCATTTACACTTAATTATCAGAGATAAAAATTTTGAATTGAATGTGATGGAAAATTATTGAAATAAAAAAATGGCACCCATTTTAATCATCATCATCATATATCATCAGGATGATGATAGTAATACCGACCATTAAAAAAAATGATGATTAATGATACCACCACCGTTGTCCTCATATTTATGGTTATGGATGTATCACACACACACAAACACACTATTCATTGTCAATGATTTGATTTGATTTGATGATTTCATCATGTTATTTTGAATATTAAAACGATTAATAATCAGAATCAGATTCTGTTATCATATTCATATATTACTGGTAAATGGGTAGCTGTTGTTGTTATCTATAACTGGATGTTTGATGATGAAAGGCTTGAGTTTTTCTTCTTTTTCATTCATTCATTTATTCGTCCGATAACAACGATGACATTTTCATAAAAAAATCTCATTTTCTATTCAAATTTTCATTCATTTTTCTTAAACTTTTTTTTGTAGGAAAATTTGAATCACCATTACAATATTCACCATTTGGTTATCCAGCATTCGGTAATCCACATTCACCATATCATCCACACAATGGAACAGCATTGGGTCAAATGGTAGGTGTTGGTTTTTTGAACATCTGAATTTCTTTCATTCTAACCAGTTAAATGACCGGTTATTTATCATCAGTTCTTCTGGTGATGAATAACCAGATTTTGGCGTCTGTTATACTGTATACATAATAATAATCATGTCATGTCATGTCATATTATTTTACACTCGATAATTGCTCAATCAACAACAACAAAAAACAAGATTTTGACTTGTTTTCCTATTTAAGTTTCAAGATGTTGTTGTTGTTGTTGTCGTCGGTGAAAAATTAGTGATTATTTGTCGTTTTTAATCACAATCATCATCATCATCATCGTCCAATACTTTTACCAATGTAGAATTGTCTATACTCATCACAATCAACATGATAATAATCGGTTCATATTAACAAGTCTAGCCATCCGAAACCAAAAAAAAGAGCCAGGGAAAAAAATTCCCTTGTCAATCAGAAGCAGTGATTTTTTTTCTGTTCAATTTCAATTTGTTTGCAAGCGAAAAAAAAACAAAAAGTTTTTTCCCCCAATTCTAGTTTACTTTTGGTTTTTAGTTATTGTTGTTTTGGAGAGATTTTTTTTTGTTTTGTTTTTCTTCTTATTGTCAGAATCTTCTGTTGTTGTTATAATTCTTGAATGACGATTGTCTATGTGTTTGTGTAATTGGATGAATGGATGGATTCATTTCATTGGAAAAATGAGGATTTAAATGAATGCTATTTCTCTGTATTCTGTGAGTGTGTGTGTGTGTTCTAATTTTACAATTTTATTTACATTTTAAAAAAAGAGATTTTTTTTTTTTTTTTTTTGGTCTTTCGACTCATTTTAATAAGCATTTGTTTGTCAGATGTGTTCATTTAGTTTTCAAATGAATGAATAAATGAAAGCAAAGATTCAAGTTCCATTCGTCATCATCATCATCATCGTCAGTGTTTATGGCAAAACATTCACATCAAATGTTTGGATTTATAAGAGGGAATAAAAAGATATACAAACTGGTGGTGGTGGTGGTGGTGGATTTTTTTGTTTGTTTGTTTCACTTTGAATTGAATTAGCCAAATTGATGAGAATCAATTCGTGGCTTTTTTCCCGTTATTAATATACGATGTTTGGTTGTTGTTAATCACAATTTGACCACGATATTCTTATGATGCTTGTCACTTTGTTTTGTTTTTGGCTTTTTCTTCTTCTTCTTCTTCGTTCAATCTTTATGCTGACGATGACCACATGCTGTTGGCTAGTTCAATTGGATGATTTTTTTTCTTGTAAATATTTCGCACACACACACACACACCTACCAAACAAACATCAAACAAAAATCTCATTTTGTTTATAAGAAACAAACAAAAGCGATCGAATCAATAGATGGGATATTGAATAATCAAACAAACATGGAATCATTTGAAATGAGAAATGAAAAAAAATATTCGAATCGATACTATCGATTATATCGTTCTATTCATTTCTTTTCGGTTATTATTTATCTTTATTATCCAAGGATTTATGTGACCATGTATCACTTTCTGATCATCTCACGAAGAGAAAAAAAATTCTCAAGATAAATTCCAATGTTGCCACAGACACACATGAAAGTGATGATCATTTTTTTCATCTGGTTTAAATTGAATTAAAGCAAGTTTTTTTTTTAATCTCCAAAATACTTTGATGATGATGATGATGATAACATCTAAGTTATAATCATCATCAATGAAAGTGAATGACATTTTGGAAATGAAAATAACCGAATTTTTTTTTCTTTCTTAAAGAATTTTTTTTTCAACAAAACATGATGAGATCAAATCACCAATCAATCTATCTGAGATTGCTATTTGATTTCAATGAGAAAGAAAAAGAAAAATTCGTCATTGATGATCATCGTTTTTGATAAAAGTTGTCAACCAAAAAAAAAAAAAAAAAAAAAGACGACCGGACAAAATCGGCCATCACCTTACAAACGGTTAATAACCGGTTATATATTAGCCACATGTTGACCATTTGGCAAAACATTTCTTCTTATCTTTAAACAAAATTCTTTTCATTTATTTTTTTTCTCTCGTTTTCGTCTAGAATCTTTACAATAAAAAATTTTTTTTCTTTTTTTTTCTTGAAAGTAAAAACAGGTATCTAGTTACCCAGGTACAGTGACACTTTTTTTTTCTTTTGATCATCATCATCATCATCATCATAATCAATGTTGTTTTAATGGCATGGCCACACAACGTGTGTATGCATCGATGATGGTGATGATGATGATGATGATGATGGCGATCGATAAGTCCATTTTTATTCAATGTTTTTTTTTTAAAAAAAAATTGAGTCATTTATCTGATGTAATGGATGTCTTTCTTTCTTTCATTTCATTTCAATTGATATGCTTGTCATCGATCAACAAATAGTGTTGTTGTTGTTGTTGTCCATTTTTGATTGGTGATGGTCTTTAGGACCCAAGGACCTTTATCTTTTTTTTTATTGATAAACAAATGCAAAGTTTTGTTGTTGGCTTGTTGTAACAAAATCATCATCATCATCCCTATTTTTTTTCGGTTTGTTTGTTTACCAATTTTTTCTGTGAATTTCTCTTTTGATTTTATGGATCAAATATATTTATATATCTCTATTATCTGATAAAATATCAATGTTTTTGTTGTTCCAAATGGAAAAAAAAATCTTTTCTTTTCATTTTGTTCGATCATAATAAAAATGGTAAATAGTTTTCATCAAGTTTTTGTGTGTGTGTGTGCATAAAGGTTTTTTTTTCGTTGCTTTTAGCCAGACGGGTGGTGGTGGTGGTGGTGACGGTGGGTCAATCTCAATCGAAACAATTTCATCGTCCATTTGGTTAACGAAAAAAAAAAATTTTTTGTCTCTCAAATATTGATCCATTTTGAAACATATAAACTTTGTCCTTTCTTTGGTCAAATATAAAATGGTTTCATTTCTTCTTCATTTTTTTTTTACTATTTTATTTGTTTTGCTAGTTTTGTGGCCCTTGTATTATTATTATTATTACCATTTTGGACAAATATTGGACCTAGTTTATATCGACGGTGTGACCAATGAACTTGTTGCCGTTGTTGTTGTTGTAGTAGTTATAAATCTACACGCTAGGTCCAAGGGTTTTTCTGTTTCAAATACAGGATTTCGTGTGTGTGTGTGTGTGTTTTTTTTTTGGTGTATAAATTGGTTGTTTGTTTGTTTGTTTGTTTGTTTTTTCAATATGGGAGAAAAAACTATTGGAATCCGTATTTCTCTCTATGTTACGGTTGTTGGAAACCATACCATAGATATAGCTAGGCAACCTTTGAACACCATAACTAAATAGTTTGGTTTGCTTTTTGAACTATGATTCATTTTGTTTACTTGTATGGTTGTTGAATTTTTTTTCTTCAAATATCCAGAGATTTTATTCGCTTGAATTATATTTAGTTACGTTATGTTTTTTGTTTTTTATGCATTCATGTCTTGTTGTGTGTTTGATTTTCATTTCAATTTCAATTTTCAATATGTTCTTTGACCTTAAAAGATTTCTTTCTTTTCTGTTTTAACAAGTTCTTGAGCTTCACAACCGAACCGAACAACTGGTTATCGATAATCGATTTATTATGGATATTTAGTCTTGAACAAAACAAAACAAAAAAAACAACAGATTCTATTTTGATCCATTCAATATTTAAGAATTGTCAATGTTTTTTGTTGTCTTGATCATCGAGATTGTCTGTCCACTAGTAAAGCGTAAAAATGTTTTTTAATTGCCCAATTTGTGTGTGTATGTGTGTGGGTGGATATGGCTATTTTGCTTTTGATTTTTTTCTGTGTGAATCATCAATTTTTAAAATAATTGGCCAGAAACCATCCTTTATTCACCTATAAAATTCACATATATGAAAATATCGCGTGAATATTTACAATGTGTCCGTGTGTGTACGTGTGTGGTGGTAGCAAAAAAAAAAAAAAAAAACGTTTGACATTCCATTTCTTTTCACAATCCAATATTTTGAATATACACCATTGATGATTGTTCAAAGACCATTTTTCTTTTATCGATCGAAACGCAAAAAAAATTTTCTTTTCATTTTGTTCGTTTACTTCATATATGCTGATGTCTCAATGTCCACTGCAATGTTTGTGTTTTTTAGGGTTCTTTATTTGCCATTCTATTCTATTCACCATTTTCTATATCCGATTCATTGTGTAAAAAAAAAAAAATTTCTTCGTTATCATTCATTCGAAACATTCCTATATATATGACCTATGGACTGTATGTGTATGTGTATGTGTGTGCTTGACCCTACCCTAGTAGTTGTAATCTAAACAAGCTCATGATTTTTTTTTCATGGTCAAGAAAAAAAAATACTAGCCAATTTTGCAATTTGACCCTTCGACTTTGATTTGGATCATATTGTTGTTGTAAATGTAACAAGTGTGTGTGTGTGTGTGTCATTTCAATTTTTTTTCTTTCTCTCACTCTCTTTTCCATTGAATCATTTTTTTTTTTGAATTTGAATTCATTTCATTCATTCATTGAATGACACTGAAAATCTTGGTAAAAAATTTCCATTTTATTTATTTATTTCGTGCTTTTTAAAAACTGTCGTCTGTCTTCTTTTTTTCACTTTCAAGGGAAACAGTTGAGTAGTAGTAGTTAGAATTTGATCAAGTTATTCTCCAATGTTCATTTTGGTTCAATTTTTTGTTGTTGTTGTTGTTGTTGTTTTCGTTGTCAGAAACATGTCATTATCACATTTACAATTGATAATATGTGAAGAATAACAGTGTGCAGTGAGTGCGCAGGTAGAAAAAAAATTGAAAAATTTTCTCAATGCAAGGGCTATTAACTGAATTTTTAGAAAAAAAAATTTTTGAATGAAAAAATATTTTGAAAATTGGTTGGCTATGGATTCAGGTTTTTTCTCGAATACCACCACTAACAAGGAACATAATGGTCAATCATCATCATCATTTACTTTATGGTTTTCTATATCTGTACAAGTTTCTTATTTGGGACCATCATTAGCGATAGAACTAGACTAGTAACGTGTTAGATTTGCCACTTTTTTTCCCTCCAACACTAACTAACACCGTCAACACCACCACCACCACCACAGCCATCATAGATCAATAACATTATCTTTTTCGTTTGTTTTCAATATTTTTTTTTTCTTTCGAGTAAGAAAACTGAAAACTATTGTTATTATAATAATAATAATTTTTTCTTCATTTGAAACAGAATCTTGTTGTTGTTTTTTTTGATCATGATGATGATGATGATGATAATGGTGGTTCAGAAAAAAAAATTCAAAGATCCTTGATTCGATTTGATTTTTATTTTTTGTTAGTTTGAACAACAACAAAAAAGATTAGATGGTTGGATGGATGGATGGATGGATGCTTGTTGGATGATGATAATGGTTTTTTGTTCATATCATCAGTGAAAGTATTTTTTTTATTTCTACCTTTGACCTTTTTTTTACTTTTATTCTTTCTTTATATATATGTGTGTGTGTGTGTGTGAAAGGTGAGATAATCACGCTTCTTTTCATCATCATCATCATGATCTGGGTGAATCTTTTTCTCTTGGTTTGAACAAGAAAATGATCCTCAGTGATTGAACTATATTAATAGTTGAATAATCTATTCGTAAAAGTTCGCGCCTATTTAAATATCTATATGGATAGAAAACAAAAATATATTGTGAATGAACCTTGTTGTTGTTGTTGTTGTTGTTACAGGTAAAATACCTAAAATACACCTAGGTTGTTGTTGTTGTTGAATGATAATGAATATGATGATGACCCTATTGACCCTACCACTTGGAATATTCGTTGTTGTTGTTGTTGTTGTTGTTATATCTGACACATATAGAATAGACATATTTGATGATGATGATGACCTGACCTGGCCTTTATTATATTTTTTTTATCTCGCATTGACACGCCATTTTTACCAGATATAACCACCCCACTTCATGATGATGATAATAATGATGATGATGATGATAGAATGAAAATGAAAATGTGAAAGAAAAAAAATTTTTCAGTGCAAAAACAAACAAGACCTTTTTTCTATGATATAAATCAAAAATTCTATTTTATCTCATTTTTCATTTATTATTCGTGATGAACGATCATATCACGAATTATTGATGATTGAACTACCATTATCATCATCATCACACATTGATTTGAATGAGAGTGGTGATGATGATGATGATGATAAAATGCAAATCCTTGAGGTTCAATATGTGAAAACTAAAAAAGTATTTTGCACGCGTAACCATAGATAAGGTATAGGAATGCGTGCTGTTTTTTTTACATACACACACACACACACACCTATCTTGAAGAAAAAATCTATCAATCTTTTAAATTCTAAGTGTATATGTGTGTTTGACACCTCCATGTTTGGTTTAAGAATTTAAGCTTGCTGTTTGAATTATTATTATTTGTTGTTGTAGTTGTTGTTGTTGTTGTTGTTGTTGATGTTAGTTATCATAATAATAATAATAACGAGGATGTGTCAAATCTAATCGAGATTGAGGGGTGGACCATATATATAGGTGTCTATATGCATTGCCCTGTGGTAAAATTGATCCTGTTTAGATTCGGATTTTGATTTGTTTTTTTTTCTCTATCCATATCAGATTAGATATGTGTAGGTTGTGTATGTGTTTATATCGATTATCGGATCATCTATCGATCAATCGATAGTTGATGATGATGATGATGATGATCCATCGTGTATGTGTGCGTGTGTGTGTGTGTGTGTGAGGTCATTTTGGTCAAGTTAATTTCTTTGTTTTTTACATAAAATGAAAAAAAAAATTAATCTTGTCACGAGTATAGTGGTATTATGATGTTGAAGTTAAAAAGGAGGAGTAGTAATAGTAAAAGTATCTGATAGATGATGATGATGAAAACTTGTCAAAATTTCATTTTATAAATCAGTAGAAGACAAAGAAGTAGAATTATTATTGCTGTTCCAAGGCCATAGAACTTTTTTTGGTCAACTGGAAAACAAAAATGAAGAAAAATTTTAGTTTTCTTCTTCCTTGATTTTGTGTTTTTTTTTCACTCATCATCATCATCATACGATATTCAACGTCTTCGTTGTCATTTGTTGCTGTTGTTGTTCATGGTTCGTTTGATCTTGATCGTTTGTCTTGATTATTATTATTTGTATGAATCGAGAAGAATCGATCTGTGTATGTGTGTGTGTGTGTGTATTTTGCATGTAAAGAACATGGTATGTGGTAGGTGGCCAAAAATTGTTTTCGTTCAACGTTTTTTTTTTTTTTTTGGTTTCGTCCAATCGGAAGGCGTCGGCTTCAACAGCAACAAGTTCTTATCGATTTGTTTTATTATCTGCATGTTTTTTTTGCATTGCAGAAGAAAAAAAGAAGGCAAAAGTGTCACAATAAATATTGGTTCCAATTTTATATTCAACAAGTGGCCAAGGCCATTTGACAGAGAGCGACAGAGAGAGTAAGATTGATTCGGGTTACTGATGAACAAAAAAAAACACACACAAACGAGATTGTTTTCTTTTTTTCTGACCAAAAACATAATTAGCTCTATTTATCCATCAGTTAATTGATTCAAAATCCTTTTTTTTCCGCTCTCTTGCTGTGTGTGTGTCTGACTATGTCTGAGTTTTTGTTTTGTTTTGTTTTTGCCGGTTGGTGGTTGGGCTCTTCAATACCAAACGTTCCATTTCATTTGTGTTTTGGTCATTTCGTTGATTTTGTTGTTGTTGTTGTTGTATTTTTGATTGATTTTGACAGGCCAAACTAGCTTTCCATTGCATGATTTTTTTTTTGACTAGACGAATGTCTCTAGTTATTGTCTCGTTCTCTCATTAGAAAAAAAAATATTGTCGATTGATGATCGATCCTTGATCAGATCTTGTTATCGATAAATCAATTGTTGTTTCATTTTTTTCCAATGGAATTTTTCCGTTTTCTTTTTTTTTGAATCGAGCTTTTTCATGAATGTGGTTGTTGGCTGTTGTTTGTAACGATTTCGATTCAATGTCATTCCATTTATCTGTCACTTGGACGAAAAAAAAAATTTTACCCGATTTTAAACAAGAAAAAAAAATTCACACATTTTTTTTCCGTGGCCATCATCATGTATCATGAAATGATCCTATTTTGTCCATGTCCATACAAACACAAACAGAATTTTTTTGATTTTATGACCCGCTAGAAAAAAAAACAATTTTGCCAATAACCATGTCAATGGAAACAAAACAAAAAATTTTAGTCGCGTGTCACTTTGTTTTTTTTGTTTGCCGCCATTTGTGTTGCACTAGTTTTTTTAACCGTAATTTACGATTACGTAATTGAAACCGGAAAATTGAAGTTTTTTTTTGTTCTTTACAAACAACAACAACAACAACAACAACAATCGATTGATTCTTATGAATGAATCGGATTTTTTTTTCTTTTTGATTCAATTGAATGGAACATTTGGTCGGCTCGGCCCTAGGAGAGAGAAAAAAAAAGACGACCGTAATCATCATCATCATCACTTAAAAAAACAACATAGGTAAACGAAGAAGCAAAAGCAAAAAAAAAAAAATTTTGAGAAACAGGCCGCTTATGCACACACACACACACACACAGAAAAAAAGATCGCCGGCATTTTTTTTTCTTGTTTTGTTTTGCGGTAAAACTAGAACTAAACCAACTTGACATGGTACTAGATTGTGGTAGTTCCCCCCCCTCTCCAAAAAAAGGAAAAGAAAAACAAGCAACAGCTAAGGAGGCGCTAAGAAATGAATTTTTTTTTTCAAGTGATGATCATCATCATTATTTGGTGGTGATTTTTGTGTGTGTGTTTTGTAACAATGATCATTGATGATGATGATGATGATGACATGTTAAATGGCCTAGGCCCCAAATCAATAACAACAACAACAAGATGTAAGAAGAATGGGGCCGCCAATAATCATCATCATCATCATCGGTCAATCATCATCAGTTATTGATCATAATGATCATTAGACAAGGTTTTTTTTTTTTGCTCAAAAAAGACCATTTATATCAATGGACCATAATTATCGCACAAAATTATACACACATATACATACACACAATGTATATACATTGAATTTTTTACACCAGTGTATTTATCGTTCATTTTTTTTCTTGATATGCAGTAGTGGATGGTCAATTTATTGACCAATGGTCAATTCATTGAACACACGCATATTGTCAAATATCATCATCAAGTTTAAATTGTGAAATCCTTTGGGTAGCCTTGAATTTCTGTTTATTATTGGAATTTTTTTTTATAATAATAATAATAATGAACCAATCAATAAAACAAAACAAAAAAAGCAAAATGAAATTTTTGGTCTGCATTTATTTTTTTTCGGAAATATCTCATAAATTTCTCATGTGAATGTCAGAAGACAACCAGCAATCAAAACAAGATGAGGAGAGAGAGAGAGAGAGAGATGACACGCTGTTTGTTTCACCCGAAGTTTTATTTTTTCTTACGTGTTTGTGTGTGTGTGTATTTCGATTCGATTCGATTATTTATTAGTTTTTCTTTTCATTCATTCACTGTTGTTGAACTACCTGGTAGCTTCTTTATTTAGTTTTTTTTTCTTATGATTCTTCATCATCATCATCAATTCACGGTGTATGCATTGCATGCATGGCCATGTGTCTGTTGTTGTTGTCTGTATTTGGTCAGGTTTTTTTTCTTCCATTTTTTTTTTTTTTTGGCTGTCGAAATGATAATTGCTCTTTGTCTTCAGACACGTTTTCCTCTACGATTTGGTTTTTGTTGTTGTTTGACCATTGGTGTGGAGAGTAAATGAATGAGAATCAATGAATGAATGAATGAATGAACGAACGAATGGAGAGGTAGAGAGCAAAAAAAAAAATTGACCCGAAACATACCTACCTATGGCCTATTCCAAATACCTATGATGATGATGATAGAATAAAGAAAGTGAACAAACAAGATGATGATGATGATGATGATGAGCTCATTCAACAAAGTCAATTCCAGTCCAGTCGATGTTTTTCTGGTAAGAAGAATTCAATCTGTCCAAGTCATCATCATCATCATTGTTGTTGTTGTTATTATTATTATTATTTTTTGTTGACTATATAGTTTTGCTCCCTGCTAGGTCTGCTTGTCTTTTCACACACACACACACACACACACACACACATTCAAATACAAATCTACCATTATCTTCCACCGTAGACGATGATGATGGTAGATGGTAGATGGTGATGATCATGGCGATGATTGAGGCTAGAAAAATTGTTTAAAGATTCTGACTATATACACACACACTTGTTTACCTGCTTTTTTTTCTTACCTAGTTAGTTTTTTTTCTTGATGATCTTGATGGCTATTGCCATTTTTTATTTATTTATTTATTTTCTGCACAGAATTTTTTCCACTTGCCCCTTGTTCGTGACACCAATTCTCTCGTATGTTATATGTAGAATGAATGATAAAAAAAAACAACAACAACAACAAAATCGAAATTGGTTTTTTTTGTCGTCATCCACCACTATCACACACATACACACACACACTAATAATATCGATCTATCGAAATATTGGTGGTGGAAACAAAATAGACCCTATGGTCTATCCAATACAAACATCGAACACATACACACACATCAAAACATGCTGAGATCAACCTTCCAATTTTGGTTGTTGTTCAGTGATTGGCAATCATCATTGTCATGATCATCATCCATATCATTATCATCATGATGAATTTTGACAAAACGAAACGTTCGATTCTATTTCGAACCAAAATGGTCAAGGCAAAGGCAATAGAAAAAAAAATCCAAAATCACGATCATCATCATCATTATTGATTTGATTTTTGATCCATAAATCTAATCTCTTTCACATACAAATACACACACACACGCATAATTTATCTTTTGAACAACAATAACAACAACAACAACAATTTGTTTTTCCATTGTTGTTGTTGTTGTTGTTTCTTTCCGTATATTATTTATTCAACACGAGAATTTTTTTCACACACACACACACTGGCCATATATTGATGAACGATGATGATGATGAAAAAAATCCGAAATGCACGAATTTTTCGACCATTTTGTTTCGGTTTATTTTTAATTTTTTTTGTTTGTGTTTGATCGTGTGTTGTAAGAGAGAGATTTTGTTTTTTCTCTCATATCCACAGACAATATATAATTAATTAATTTGATTCTTGTTAATTAACATTGACCTTACCATCAAACAACAACCTGTTGTGTTTTTGGTTAACCAAATTTAAACCCGAAACTAACTATAACAGGAATAATAAATGTAGATGAAAATGATTAAATCAACACAACATAATAATAACAAGATTTAAAGGCGTTAAAAAACAAATGACCATCATCATAATTCATTGGTTAACCATCACCACCAACAACAACAACAACAACAACAACAACAACAACAACAACAAAAACAAACAACCATGTTGAAGATGATTATCATCATACAAAGATTTTTTTTGATGATAATGGTATATCGATTAATATTTGTTGCTGGCTCATCATCATCATTATCATCATAAATCTTATGATGATAATAATTGGGTTCCATTGTGTGTGTATATGTGTAACATCATTATCATCGTTGTTTGTTTTTCATTTTTCTTTCTTCCGTTTATCATTGATTCCATAATGTTTTTTTTTGTCTTTTCTTTCTCAACGATAAAGATCAAGAGGCTTCAAGATTAACGATCAGAAAAAAAAGTGATGAGGTAGAATGTGAAAAGAAAAAAAAAATCATTTCGTTTTCAATCTATCACGATCACATGATGATGATGATGATGATTATTGGCCTTTTATCATATTAGAATTCATCCATCTTGTGTGTGATTATATAATGATTGTCTTCGAATACAGAAAAAAAATGGAAAAACGAAGGTGGATTGTTTGATGATAGTGGTGTGTGTGTGTGTGTGTATGTGTATGGATTCTCAAGTGTTAGGTAACAATCACTAAACAACACCAACCATCATGACCATATCATTGGTGAAAAACTTTTTTTCAGTCCAGGTAGTATAATTATTATTATTCAAATAATGTGCACGTATCATGATCATGTCAAATACAACAACAACAACAAAAAAAAACAAGGAGAAGTGTATTTGAATAACCAGAAAAAAATGAAATGATAATTTGATTGAAAGATTGATTTGTTCGTATCATACAAACAACAGTATACGTAATCGTGATTACCATTGAAACCGAACAAAAAGTAAAAGTTCAAAGTTGAAAATATTGGTTATTATACATAAAATTGATCGATATTGTCAATCAATTCAATTTCTTAGCTATCAAAAAGAAAAAAAAAGATTCGTGAGAAGGAATATTATGATGATCAGGTGTTGCTGTGTGTATGTATGTGAATCGCAATTGAATGAAATTGAAACCATATCACATATCTTTGATGAACGATAAGATATTTTTAATGTTCCCTTTGCTGCTGCTGCTGTTTGATTTCTGGTTAATGATCACATAAATTAATTCCTTGTTTATATAACTAAAATGTTCATGTTTGATTGTCACCATATAATAATCATCATCATCATCATAATCGTTAATCGTTTTAAATTGTTTGGACATTGGTTATTTATTTGGAATCAAAAAAAAAAAAAGAAAAAAAACTCACCATTGAATTTGTGCTGAAGGATAAAGATGTTCTTTTTTTTGATTCTTTCATTCAATTCAATCTGATCATATCTCTGATCTGATTTAATCTGATCATAGATAGCTTGTTCAATGTTTATGTGTGTGTGTATACCCTATCCCCTACTGTGTAAGTAAGCTTTTTTCGTGTTCGTCTTCGTTTTTTTTTGGACAAATTTTTGGTCCTCAGTTAATTCTTCTTCTTCTTCTCAATTTTCATTCAAGTTTTAATGGTACACAAAAAAAAATCAACACAATTACCACGACCATTGAACACACATTCGTAATGAATGAGAGGAGACTAAGCAATTTTTTTCTGTTCGTTCGTTCGTTCTGCTTGCTCGTATTTTTTTTTTTTTTTTTTTGTTCTGTTCATTTGTACCATCAACAAGTTTGATTTTTTTTTTCATTTGTTGTTGTTGTTGAATTTAATGGAAAAAAATCATCATCATCCAGAAAAAAATAAGTAATAATAAGCTTGACGCCTCAGGCAACCAAAGGCGACCGTCCGACTATCCATCTATCCAAAATAAAAATAAAAAATAAAAATAAAATAACGATTGGTTGTTTGGTTTGATGACGATGACGACGACAGGTCTCTTTCTAGGGTTCTTTTTTGCCTTTTTTTTCATCATCATCATCATAGGTAATAGGTAAATGTATGGCTGCCTGTAGCTCGTTTGTTTCGTTGATGTGTGTGTGTGTGTGTATTTGTGTGTTGTGTGCTTATATGTCTTCACCGTCAGGTTTTTTTTTTTTTTTTTGCCAATGGTTCTTGCTGGGGCTTTCATTTTATTTATTTATTTATTTTTTATCTTTGTTACCTGTATTTACCTTAAATACACATACACACACAGAGAGAGAGAGAGAGAAAGAAGTCAAGACAAGACAACAACAACAACAGATAAATAGAATTCACACTGTGTGCTATATAGCAAACAACGACAACAACAAATTGAAAAATTCAAAAAACGTCAGCCTCCTACTGGAGACAAAAAAAAATAAATAAAATACAGCCGTTTTATACACAAGACAGAATTTATCAATAAAAAATTTTCTTAAATTGAAAAAATTAATCAATAAATACAATTGATGATCGATAAAAATGATGATGATGAAATAAAAAGTTCCATGACGTTTAACGTTTGAGTATCTGTCTGAGATTTCATTCCATTTTTTTCAGATGTGTCATTAAACATCTTCACCAATTAGTATCGTGTATCGTGTGTGTGTGTGTGTGTATTGTATGTGAGAAAAAAATGACTATCACACTTATATTATTGAAAATTGAATATTGCAGGTTGCAGCAGGTATAAAGAAAATGAAAAGAAATTTTTTTCTTTTTCTTCTTCTTCTTCTAAAGTAAATATTTAACCTAACCTCGTTGTAAAAGGTCGTTGTTGTCTATATAGAAAATTTGTAGAAAAAAATTCAGACCACGCCATAGCCGCGTAAGCTTTGAATACATCATCATTTCTTTACCTACCCCCTACCCTCCACCCTGAATACATAAACACACACCGTTCATTGTTGATGCTGATGATGATGATCATCATTGATTAAAATAGACAGAAGCAACAAAAATCATCATGATGAAAGTGATTGGTAAATGAAAAACAAAACTTCATGGTCAATTGAATTTTTTAGTTTTCAGTTGTGTTATATATATTTATGATCAACGAAAATGATAAACATTCCACAGAGCAGAGGAAATGAATTATGAAAAAGGGGTGAAGAAGAAGAAATTCATAACCATAACTATTGATGAGAACAACAAAAAAAAATTTGATTAATTTGATGTTTATCGATTCTAAGAATTTTTTTTTCTTCATATCCACCTTGATAATCACTCTATTTATTTACAAGAGTTTCACAGAAACAAACAAAGCAAAACACACACACACTGACAATTTAAATCTGTGTGATTGATTAGCATCTAAATATGTGTTAAATGGCTCAACACGATCATCATCATGTCATGTGATGAGATGATTTGAACAAAAAACAAAACAAAACAAACGAAAAAAAAAACATATCAAATTCAGTTTGATGATTATCGTTAACTGCCATAATCATAATCATCATCATCATCATCAACTACAACGAAAAAAAAAACGCCTCGATTATGATCTTTCGCTTATTAAATTGATGATGATTGTCTTCACCAGACACATTGAAATCAATTTTTTTACCTTGTTGTTGTTCAAATAAATGATTTAAGAAAAAAAAATCAAAATAACCATTCAATCTGATCAATTTTTTTTTTTGATCAAGGGGCACACATTATCATTACCATCATCATCATCACACTTGAACTTGATGATCATCATCATGATGCCACTCCTGGAAATTTTCTTTGCCTTTTTTATTTTATTTCTACACTCATCATCATCATCATCATCTTTCGAATGGCAGGATCGGTTTTTGTTTTTTTTTTCGATCAAACGATAACGAAAAATGAGATGAGATGAGATTTGTATGTTTATCTTTAAAAGATATTATCATACAAGTGTTTGTGTATTTACACCAGCCAAAAAGATGTGCGATTATCATTATCATTATCATCATCATCATCAACATCATATCCAAACAATAATTAATCTAAACAACTTTTTTTTTCATTATTCTTTGCTTCACTTTCACACACATACACACACAAATTCTCGCCTCAAATAGTCCGGATGTATTTGAAAAATGGTCATCAATTCATTCAATTCGTGATATGTGAACGAATAGCCAAACGGACAAACAATCATCAGTGTTTGGTGTTTGGTGTTTGAACTAATGGTCTGTTGTTTTATCAATAAGACATTCCCTACATATTTACAAAATAAATTTGCATTTTTTTTTGCATCCTTATTCTAGTTTCGTTTATATATTTGATTATTACCCATGTAACAATAAATGAAGTTTGTTTTGAAAAAAGGTGATCGCATATAAATGATGATAATTATATATATTTAAACAAAAGAATCCATATATAATGATTAACAAGATAAATAATTCTTGATGATGATGTTCTGTTCACCATGATTATCAGATCAGATTGGATGATTAGTGAACATTAATCGGTATCATTTTGTCAACAGAATTTCAAAAAAAAAAAAAAAAAAATTTCTTCTGTTTCTGTTCACCGAATATTTGACCTATATCGACCTATTATAATAATAAAGAATTTAATTGTCCTAAATTTTTTTTTCTTCTTCTCATTCATTTATTCTTTCATTGATGATGATGCTACTGTGTGTTTTTGTTTCTGGCAATCATTATCATCATCATTATGATGTTGATGATGATGATGATGATAATTTTGTCCAAAGCAAAAAATTTCTTTCCTTCCCTATCATCATTTTGTTATATTTCAAATGTGTAATCATAAAGTTGTTACTTTGTCTTTTTAAACATTTGTTGTTGATGATTACCTTGATGATGATGATCATGATGATGATGATGATGATGATGGTTGTTTAATGATTAACATTTTTTTTTCTGTTGTCAATTTGTTTTTGTGTTTGTGTCATTTGTTCATTTCACAGGTAGGACACAAAACACACAAACATTAGTTGAACCATAGACTGAACACATATACACATCCTCTCTTGTTTTTCTTACTTTTATATTTGTATTTTTTGTGTGTGTGTGTGTGTGAAAATATCAAAATACCAAAAAAAAAAGATTCTAATTATTCTATTTACATGGTCGCTGTTGTTGTTGTTTGCACGCCAGTAGCATCGTTCGATTATCATTATTAAATTTTTTGTTTTTTTAGATTTAGCCCATGGTAATGATGATTTTTTTTTTTTGGTGAACACCAATTCATCGAAATTCATTTTATCCATTAATATAATATAACCATATTAATGGCGTTGTACATTTTACTATATTATTACAATCAAGTGTCAACTTTCAAATAATAAAGTTATATATATAGTAGAATAGTAGTGTATGGTTCCAGGAACAACAAAATCCGATTGGCTGATGTGCGTGCATGTTCAATCTACCGTATAGTGAAAAGTTTTTTGTTGTTTGTTTAGTTCGGTTATTGTCTATATATCCATTATATACATGGTATACATAAAAACATTATTATAAATAGCCCACAAAGTGGGCATGTACTCTGCATCCATTTCTGGAACACTTAATGCATAATAATATCTATGTTTGCGCAATAGTGAAAGAGAGATAGAGAGAGAGAGAGAGAGAGAGAGTGGTTTTTTTTCACACATTTTTATCCATCAACCACATTTGTTCCATCATCTATTGTTAATAATCATGAATGCATGAATTTCGATTTTTTTTTTTGGTTGGAACCAATAGGTATTTGGTTTCCATCATTTCATTTGAGACCTATTAATCTAGTAAGATCTAGTTTTATAGTTTTAGTGTTTTTTTTTTGTTATTGAATAACATGTTTATCCAGGCGAAAGAATTCATGGAATTAAAAATTTGAGGCCCTATGATTTTTGTTTGGTTTTTCGTTTTCAAAATTTCCATTTCCATTAACATTACTAATCGTAATCGAAAAGAGAGAGAGAAAAAAATATCAAAGTGATAATGATAATGTTATGGATTGATTGAGTGGATTGTTACTGCTGCTGCTGCTGCTGCTGTTGTTGATTAGTTTGAGATTTCAACATTTAATATTTAAGGGCGAATGTTTTATGCTACATTTTCCACATTCATTCCATCATCATCATCATCATTTTTTATCAATCAAATTTGATTGATTTATCATTAATTGATCAATTGATTGATTGATTGATTGATTGGGAACGCAGAAATTTTTTTTGACTGTATATTTCCATTAATTAGCCATGATGATGATGATGATTATCATGATCATTATCAAATGATCAGAAGAGAAAAAAATTTCAAAAATCGATTCAGATAATTTAATTGAACAAATAATGTATATATTGATTGCATAACAAAAAACCAATTGGTCTGGTTGATTCCGTTTTTGTTTTTTCCACATTTTCATTTCTTTTGATTTTTGTCCGAAACAAAAAAAAAACATGTTTATAGATGAAATATATTAACAATAATAATAATTTGATTTAAGTGTATCCACCACTTACTATCAGTGATCAAAACATTCGTTGTTATCATTTTTTTTCTTTTTGGTGATGATGGGCTCTTTGAAATTGAAAATTTCAAATTTCAAACAAACAAACAAACAACAATTATGATTATGATGACATCTTTTTTTTTTGATCATCATCATGGTCATTTGAGATGTTTTTTTTCACCGTAGAAAAAACAAAAATATGGCGCCGTCCGACCAATGTCAAACACACACACATATTATATGTATTGCCACGAAATTATTAGCCGAAATAGTCGTCTAACAACAACATTATTTCACACACACACTCATTTGCACAGATAGAAAATCTTTCGCATTTTCAATTCGTATCGTTTAGTTTTTTTTTATATTTGACGAGATTCTGTAATAATAAATAACTAGTTGAAATAAAAAATTTCATTCCAGTCTAGCATTTGAATTTGTTACTGTTGTTGTGGTGGCTGAACAGCAAAAAAAAAATTTGATTATTCGGTTTTTGTCGTCGATAATATAACCGATAATATCAATGTAATCTCTATATATATATGTTAGTGTATTACTTGTCTTGTGTACTTTGCCCTGTCTGTGTGTGTGTGTGTTGTTCATGATGTCTAGATGATTCGTTTAGGTTTTTTTTCCTCATAATAATAATAATAATAATAAAAATACCATAGAAACCATAACTTACCATTTACGATTATAATGTTGATGATGATGATGATGATGATGATTATCGAATTTTTTTTTCATTTGCTTCTTTTTTTACGAATGTTTCATCATTTCAATAATAATAATAATTATAATCAACATATGAACACAAACACACACACACACACACACATTTATTTTGATTATAAACACCAACGAAAATAAAACTAAACAAAATCAAAATGAATATGTGTGTGTGTGTTTGGTTGTTAGTTTTTTTTTCTATTCATCATCATTATTCATTTTTTTTCAATTTTATCGTTTATTAAATTTTGTATATATACTTATGATTCATCGTCATCATCATCATATTCGGATGATGATGATGATGATGAGTTATCAGTCTATTCATTCAATGATGATGATTGCTTTTCTTTTGGTTGATCTGATATCAATGGTTTACGTTGTTGTTTAGACAAAATAAAAAAAAACCGAGAATCATATGGATCATCCAGATCAAAGGTCAAAGGATTTTTTTTTTGTTCGAATGAAATGAAAAAACATATGTAATGGGTATATTGATGACAAATGAACCGGAAATCTTTTCAGATTTTTTTTCTGTTAGTTTCATAATGATTTGGAATGAAATAAAATTTTTTTTTAAAAAAAACATCACCAAATCTGTGATTTTCTCAGCTGGTGGTTGATGATGATGATTTTAAACTTTTTTCATTTCATTTTATTGTCCACAATGTCCTGTGTGTGTGTGTGTGTGTTTAATATATTGATTGAAATGTGAACATTTTGGTTTTTTATGTGTTTGGACATTTTTCACTGGGTAAAATCAATAAATATGAAATAATAATAATAATAATAAACAAACAGAAAACGGGGAAAAAAATCAAATAAATCAATCATCAAGATAGGTGCGAGAATAATGATCGTCATCATCGTGAAAAAAAAAATTTTACATCCATGTTTGATCCGATTTTGATTCAATTCATTCAATTTGGAATGGATTTTTTTTCAATTTGGTGCAAACAACAACAAACCAAATGATATGAAATCGGATTTTCGTGAAACGAAAAAACGAAAAAGGAAAAAACAAAAAAAAAATGATAAATAAACAACAAAATTTGAATGACAACCAAAAAACCGTACCGACAAACGAAAATTCAAATTTTTTTTTTTGCTAATTCTAATTCTATTTTTCATTCAAGATGTTTGTTTGTTTGTTTGTAAGGATTTTAATACTAACGCGAAAAGAAAGGATTCCATTCCATTTTTCTAAATTGAATTTTTTTGTTGTTGTTGTTGTTGTTGTCTGTATCTAACTAATTTACATTTGTTTTATTTTCAAAAATATACAAATATTCCATATATGGTGATCACTAATGATGAATTCTTATTATTTATTCTTTTATTTTAGGCCAATAAAATGGCTTCAATGGCTGCAGCCGCATCACATCATCATACGGCAACTGGTTCACCATTGTCACCGTTTGCAACAATGATGCCACATTCACATCATCCACAAATAGATGCCGCATCAAGACATTTACCGCAACCACCGCCAGCACATATGGGTATTCCACCCGTACATATTGAAACAAAAGCGGTGAGCATTTCCGCATGGATGGATTTTGATCTATGTAAGTGTTTTTTTTTCTATTTTATTTGTTTTCGTGATTTCCGGTTAGAGATTCTATCTCCAAATTGCACTTCAATTTATTTATTTTTTTTTATCACCTGTTTTCATCACCATCATCATCATTTCACCACATTTATTATCATCATAATAATTATCAAAAAAAAAAAAAAAAAAATTCCGTTTTGTGTTTATCATCCTGATGATGATTGTTGATATTATTAGTAGAAAAAAAAGATGCAAAAACTTTTTTTTTTTGCCCATTTCATGATTATCATTTCATCATCAACATTGTAGCAACATTTTCTCTGTGTGTGTGTGTGTGTGTGTATGTATGTTTACCCATTTCTCATCATCATCATTATTATTATCTTGTGTTATCATTATTATGATGATGATGATGATGATGATGATGGTTACGATTTCTATCATCATCATATGATCGTCTGAAAAAAAACGGAAAAATTTTTTTATTTATTCTGACCAAATCAACATGATGATCATCATCTTGATTCTGTTTGAATTTTTTTTTTTCACAATTAATGAATATAGAATAGAATAGATGTGTGTTTATCATTTATCAAAAATGATAGAATCTCTCTTCTGTTTGTAAACAAATACATTGTTGATGATGGTGGTGGTGGTTGCACACAAAAAAAATAAATTATACAATCAACCACTGCCATCACATTCAATCGAAAATGAACAAACAGACGAAAAAATAAAACTTATCATCATCATCATCGTCATCATCATCGTCATCGTAGAATCAAAGTCCAACGATATTACATTTCATGTTGTTTATAAGAAGAAAAAAAAAAGAAAAAGATTCAGGCTTGATTCCTGGTGGTTACACATATATTGGCTAGCGTCGTTTGTTTATTAGCCAGAATTTTTTTTTATTGGTTTTATTTCTCGTTTGGTAAAAATACAAATGACCAGACGCGTAGAGCATACACAGAGAAACATCATCATGGAATTTGTTTATCAAGTCAAAATGGAAATTTTTTTTTTTTGCTTGTTTTGTTTTGTTTCTTGTCATTTGTGAATTGGATTTGAAAGAAAAAAAGAAAAGAAAAAAAAATCTTTGTTCTCGTTTGATTTTGATGATCACACACTTATCATCACACACACACTTTATTTATTGCTACATGAAATTGAATGTAAGAGGGGGTAATATTTGAAAATTGGTGTGTTGTTATTGTTACGATTGATGATGATGATGATGATTTTCGATATTGTTAACGTTTAACGATTGATGAAATTCTTTTTTTATTTTTCGTTTCTGTTTGTTTATCGTCTCTGTTTTTCATTCATTCAATTCAATTCAATTCCATTCAATACGGTCATTGGTGTGATCTTCGTTGTTGTTGTTGTTGTTGTTGATGTTTTGAATATTTTTTTCCCCTTTTAAAAATGCTAAAACGAAATTTATTTTCAGGTTCAAGAACACATCACGTAAACACACACACACATTATAGACACAAAAAATGCTTAGCAAAATAATTTCCAAAATAAAAAAATAAAAAATAAAAAAAATAAATCGATCGTCAATATATATTGCTTGTTGTTGTCGTCGTCTTTTTTTTCATCATATTCGATCTTTGACATTTGAAATTTTTTCAATTTTTTTTCCATTATTTATGATCATGTGATTATTAGTTATTCAGTACTAGAAATTAGCATCTTATTTCAAATTCATGGAAAAATTTTTTTTTTCATAATTTTCAAAATGAAAACAAAAATTTGAACAAATAAAATGTGTGTGTGTGTGTGTGTGTGTGTGTGTGTGTGAAAATTATCATCAATATGGCCATGTTTTTTGTATTGCGTGTTCGATGTGATCACTTTAAATTTTGATGATTTTTTTTCTTCTTCTTCTTTTGATTTGAATGTTGTTTTTTTTGTTTACGAGCATGTTATTCTAAATTGTTTTTTTTCTCTCGTTTTTCACTTCATTTTAGCCAATATTGCTAGAAATCATTCATTATATAATCTATCTGGACATGGACAATATTCTCATTCAGTCCTATCGGATTTGACACAACAATTACAATGGTATGTGTTTTTTTTCTTTCGTTTTTCGTTATCAGAATTTAACATTTTCATTTCCATTTTTTTTTTCCTATTGTTCACTTTTTAACAGGCCAAATCCCGCAATGTATCAGCTGCAATCGGCTGCATTTCGTAGTCCATATCCACTAAGTTCAGTTCCATCGGCTACATTTCCTGGTTTTGCCGTAAGAACACCACCAATTATGCCGCCACATCCGGCTTCATTGTCTGGTCATCATCATCATCATCATCCACATCATCCTCATCATCCAACATTTCCACCACATCCGAGCTTTTTACCAACAAGTATGTTTTGTTTTGTTTAATCCATAAATTCTAATTATTTGAAAAAAAAATTTCATCATTTAGCATCAAATAATATCCAACCAAATAATGTGAATACAATGACAACAACAACAACAAACAATGGTTCGACAAATAAATCCAATCGTAGTAGTAGTAGTACTTTATCATTGGGAAAAAATAATGGTTTTCCATTCTTCCATGGAATCAATGGTAGTTCATCATCATCATCATCAATATCACCAACATTAGCCAATAATAACAATAATAATAATACGACGACCACCACTAATAGAATGTCTTCATCATCATTATCATCATCGACATTAACTAATGAAAATAGTAGTGTTAATCGAAGTCACAATCGTCATCATATCAATAATAATAATAATATGGATATGGATGATGGCCATAATTTTAATAGTAAACTGTTGAATACTGTTAGCCAACAACAATGCAATGTAAATGGAAATGGTTCCAAATTAGTCAATAATAATAATCATAAAAATTCTCAAACAAATAATCATTCAATATCATCATCATCATCATCATTGAATGGTGGTGGTGGTGGTGGTGGTCAATCATCATTGCAACAACAGCTACAACAACAAAAACAACAACAAGAACAAGAAGAAAGAGAAAGAGAACAAAAAATGCATATTAAAAAACCATTGAATGCATTTATGATCTATATGAAAGAAATGAGAGCCAAAGTTATTGCTGAATCAACATTGAAAGAAAGTGCTGCAATCAATCAGATTTTAGGCAAAAGGGTAAGTTCAAAATTAAAAAAATAAAACATCTGAGTTTGATAACTAACCTAAACTCTGTTTTCTTTGTTTTTTTTAGTGGCACGATCTAGGCAGAGCTGAACAAGAAAAATACTATGATAAAGCTCGACAAGAAAGGTATGATTCATTTGATTTGTTTTTTTTTTGCCATAATAATTTTTTAATATTAATAAATTCTGTTTTTTTTACAGAGAATTACATATGGAATTACATCCAGGATGGACAGCCAAAGATAATTATGCAATTAATGGTAAACGAAAAAAGAAAAAACGTGAACGTAATGCCGATGGAGGTATGCGTTAATTATTTGAATATTTTAATCATTTAATTATTTAATTTTTTATTTCTCCCTTTTTTCCCCTATTCTTTAATCAGAACGTGGAGCATTGAAAAAATGTCGTGCACGATATGGTCTCGATCAACAGAATCATTGGTGCAAACCATGCAGGTATGTGTTTTTTGGTTCATTTTTTTTTTTGTTTAAATTTTAATTTTCAACAATTCCATTCATTACAGGAGGAAAAAGAAATGTATACGATATCTGGAAGCAGCAAGAGCAGTGGCTGCTGCTGCTGCTGCTGTAGCTGCAGCAGCCATTAATGGCAATACATCTCGTTCAGATACAAACGAATCGGATAATTTCGGTAGTATCAGTAGCGTTGAGGCACCAACGCCAGAATCAAAAACAACCAATGAAAGTGACCATTTACCATCACCATTATTCTATCCATCATCTGCTCATACACATCATATGTATCCGAATTCCGTTGCAACAGTTACATCATCATCATTACCATCACCAATAGGATCTCGAATGTCATCATTATTGACACCAAATTCACCATTAACAACAGCATCATCATTCTCATCATCATCAGGCATTGGTAGTAGTTTATCATCTGCTTCATCAACAACATCAACATCATCATTTTCATCATTAGTCACATCATCATCGTCATCATCATCGACATCATCTTCTGGATCATCAAATGTACCACCAAGGAATAGTCCATTCAGTATTGAACAATTGGCACGGCCACATTGTCCACAAAGTCGATCATCAATATCATCATAATAATAATAATAATAATAATATCAATGGATTGAATAGTAAAACTCAGAATAATAACCACAATAATAATTCTGTTACAGTAGCCGTGATTACACAGCTACCTACACCTCCATCATCAACAGATTCTACTGCTGGAACACCAGCCATGTTGTGGGTAGCATAAAAAATTCTGAAAAAAATGGAAAATTCAATTCAATTCAAACAAAAAAAAAATGAACATACTATCACTCACAAACAAAATCCACAAAGCAAATCAACCACCAGTGCTATGTTTTCATTGATTTTTTTCACAATTTGTTGTCATTTTTTTCTGCATTTCTGCATTAATATTATATGTATAAAAATATAAATCTCCAAGAAGAATATGATGATGATGATGATGATACAAATAATTGTGGTAAATTTTTTTGATCTTGAACATTGATTTTTTTTTCTCATCACATCACATTATCATCATTCATTCATTTATTCATTCATTTGAATACAATTTTCTTCATCTTCTTAACCACAAATGTATAAATGTCATTGCTGAAATATATTATTATTAAAATAGTGAAAAAAACTAACGGTTTTTTGTTTTTTGATTATTCCAATTACATTTTGTTTGTTTGTTTATTTTTTTTATTGCATCCGATTTCATTTCCAAATTTTTTGAAATTATATATCATATATTTATATATATCAAGCAAGTATACACATAGCAAACTCTTTGAATTGCAATTAGAAAAAAAAGTTTCCTATACATTGTGTGTGTGTGTGTGTGTTTATGTATTTTAAGAAAAAAAAATTCAATTGGTTTAAGATCCGATTATATTAGTTTTCTCAATCAAGAGAATACACAATTAATAAATGAGATACTTTATATTAGGAAAAAAATTCTTGTTTTCTGTTGTAACAACACAAGATAGAGAAAAAAACCTAGAAATCTTTATAGGTAAATAAATGTGGTGTAATGCGTGTGTTTGAAAAAAATTGGATATTTACAACAACAAAAAAAATTGAAAAAATTGAAAGAAAAAAAAATCAATGATGAATATTATCTACAAAGACGATCCAGATCAAAAAAAAATATGATTTGTTGTGAAATATCATATTCTGTTTTTTTGGGGGGAAGAGTGGGGCTTCATCTGTAGTTTTCTATGATGATGTATGTGTATCTGTATGATCAATATAGCAGATTTTTGAGCAAAATTTGACTACAGAATTTTTGTGACACAATTGTAAAATTTTTTTCTAATTTAGAATTGAATAAAAACAGAAAAATGACGTGAATGAGTTCAATAAATGAGATGAATTCTAGTTCATGGCGATAAATGAACAGAATTTTTTTTTCGAATAAATATAAATTAAGTTTCATCCGTAGTCATCATCATCATCATCGAATCGTCGTTTATCGATGGCATCATTAGTTTCGTAGTCGATCCTGGTGATTGTATCATTCCCATAACATCATGATCATCTTTCGTCATTGATGATTCATTTGAATTTGTACCACTATTCGATTCATTCATCATGACCAATGATTGTTCGCCATCAATCATCATACTTATATCTTGTGATTGATTTGGAACTAAAATTTCATCATTCGTATCATCTTCGACAAAACTTTCGGCATCATCGACATTTTGAATTTCATCTTCATGTGAATCATCATTGCTATCAGAATCAAAGGACTCGTTCAGTTCAGCACCTCTGAATATGTATCGTGATGGAGCAATGAATTCATATTCTTTTGTTTGCTGTAGCTGTCCGTTGACATTGTCAACATTATCTTGTGGAATTTCTTCGGTTGCCGATTTCGGCAATTTTTCTATATCGTCATTTTGATCCTGACCAAAACAAGATCTCGACCAATTATCGCCAAGTCTATAATAAATGAGAAATTAATAGTTAAATTTGAAAAATGAACGAAAAGATTGACTTACAATTGACAAAGATATCTAATGATAACATCACAATCGCCTAATAATTCGACATCAAAATTCAAATGATTCAATGGCTCACGATTGATTAGAATCTGTGGTATATTTTTTGGTATTGAACCTGGTATTAATGCTACTGGGCTAACTTTCAACGATGATCCAATTACGATCAATAAATCGCATTGATCTTTATCGATTGTCATAGAATTATGAAATTCATCAGAGAGACCTTCACCAAAGAAAACAATATCCGGCTTCATTACTGGTAAAATTTTTCTAAAATTTCGATGATGTGAAGATGGATGTATATTTTGTGATATATTATTATTATTATTATTTCTAGGTGCACAATGAGGACAAAGAGGTATGTTTTGAGCAAAAATATCATTTCGGATGGCATTTGAATCGCAACGATATCCACAAACAGTACATGTGGCCGTAGCAAATGATCCATGACATGTGATTACATTCTTGATTCCAGCTGTCTGTTCGAGTGTATCAATATTCTGTGAATAATTTCGAAGTAAACGGCCTTCAATTTCAAGATATTTTATAAATTTATGTGACGGTGACGGTTGAAATTGTCCAGGATATATTTCCTATTGATTTCAACAATAATTGGTCAAATCTTTGTAATGAAAAATAATTCAAAAATATTTTTACCTTGGCAAATTTAAAAAATGGATAAGGATTCTTTTTGAAATAATGAATATCAAACATTGATTGTGGATCAGGAAGATCAGGATAATCTTTACTGAGACGTGCATATACACCATTACGTGAACGAAAATCTGGTATACCACATGAAACGGATACACCAGCACCAGTTAGAACAATAATTTTTTTAGAATTTTGTATCAAATCAATGACATCACTAATAGTATTGATATAATCTAATTTAGATCGTACAGATGGCTCGGATAGCATTCGAATGAGTAAACGCCATGCATAAGCATTATCAATATCGCCAATTAATTCACTTCCGGTCAATTGTTCGATAATTTCTTTGGGATCAGATCCATTAGATATTTGACGTTGTATCCATTCGATATTTTTATTAATAGGTTTCCAATCTTCACCACTTAAATTGGATAGATCGCTTGCATAGGAAAATTCACTAATATTATCATCATCATCGTCATCATCGATTTCATCATCAACATCTTCATTATGATGATTATTCTGATTACTATTCGATGATGATTGATATAATCGTTGTTGTTGTGCAATAATTATATCCATAGTATCACTATTGGGAGATTCACCAGCAACCGATGCTGATTTGGTCGCCATTGTCATTTGATTTCTCGATATAGAATTTGTCGTACTATTATTACCGTCAATGGCTATTGCATCTTCCATTTTATTAGTTAAATTATTATTACTATTATTTACAGTTTTATTATCCGAACCAACGGACAGACTATCATAGGGTATTTGTAGCTCTTGAAAACCCGAATCACCATTGCTCATTAATTCGTTATCGCTATTTGATGATGATACTGTTGAAATGAATATTTCAAAAAAAAATGAAAGAAAAAGAATTCGATTAATCATTCAATAGTTAAACTCTAAACGCGCCACAAAATTCAAATTTGGAAATATATAAATCTATAGATCTGCCCCTCCCAACAATTGTGGAGCATGCGCAGAAAAAAATATGATTGAAATGAAAAATAGCAAACAAGAGAAACGATACATACCAGTTACAGTTGTATATGGTGGTGAAGAAAAAAGATGGCGGCTACGACTACAGCAGCTTTCATCATCAATGGCAGCACTGATCCTGCTGCTATCGCCAACGTCGTACAACACGTCGATATCTCGACCTTCAACAAAGGGGGCGGCACTAGTAGCAACGTTCACTGTATCAATTGTAGTGATGGCAGCAGTGTTGTCCTTTGTCGTCCTCGACGTTGTAACTACGTCGTAGCAATTTGATTGCTCACGACGTAGTCGTTTTGTTGTTGGCACAAATGGCTCAAAAATTTGGCCCGTTGAAAATTCGATTTTCTTTTCTGTAAAACAATTGAAAGATATTTCTAGATCATTATTCCAGGAAGTGGATATTGGTTCCGTTGTTATGGAACGGAAACGTTTAGAAGATCTAGATGATGAAAAATTTTGATCATCATGATCATTATAATGGCTATGATGATGATGATGATTGTTGGCAATAGGCAAAGAAAACGATGATGACGAAGAATTCTTCGACGACGACGACGAGGACGACATCATTCGACTCTATGATTGGATTGGAAAAAAAACTCACACACACACAAACTCCCGACTCTGTTTTTTTTTCTTGTTTTTAGCTCACAAACGGGTATCATACAGACAAACAAAAAAAAAAAAAAAAATTTTTTCTTTCTTTCTTTTTCAATTGTAGATAATGTGGAGGTTGATGTCGATGTCGATTACTACTATATACACAGCACTGGTCGTTTGTTATTCAGGTTTTTATCGAATCAAGTTTTTTTTTTTTTTTTTTGTTATTTTAGTTGCTCACACAAAACACAAAAAACACACTCCCTCAACTTTTTATACATGGCCATATATATATACGACAACGACGACGACGACGACGATAAAATTTTAGTGAATTGTTGAATGGTGGTAAAAATACGAGATTATTTTTGTGTATAAGCCTAAAATGAGTCATTCAAAGACTCACCCACATTTAATACATTCATTCATATAAAAAAAAAAAAAAAAAAAATTATCAAACGCATGCGTATTTTTAATTTTCGGCATTTTTTTTTTTTGTTTCTTTAATATATTGACAAAAGTAAAAGAGCATGCACATGCGTATTCGAAACTGAACCAAAAAAAAAAACATAAGAGCCGACTATTTCAATCTATATGAATACACTATTTTATTTAAAATTAACATTTGAACTTTTTATATACCGCTCACACACACAAAAATTGCGTGGTGGCAAATTTCGCGCGCTTTTTTTTCTTTTATCCATTGTCTTCATCATCATCATCATCATCATCATCATCATCACAACGTCGACCTAAAATTTACAATCCCATTTGGTTGTTGAATACTGACGTGATTTCATTCGATATTTATTTATTTATTTTTTTTTTTTGATATTCGATCTCAATCAATAATAAATACATTCGAAAATGTTTGAAGCTAAATTGGATCGTGGTATTGTTTTGAAAAAAATTCTCGATGCCATCAATCAATTGGTTAATGAAGCTAGCTGGGAATGTACATCATCGGGAATGTCATTACAAGCTATGGATACATCTCATGTATCATTGGTCGCAGTCAATTTGAATGCCGATGGTTTTTCCAAATTTCGTTGTGATCGTAATATGGTTCTTGGAATGAATCTTGTTAAGTATGTTGTTTTGGATTTCAAATTGCCTCATTATTTATTCTTTGTGTATATAGCCTTTCTAAAATTCTAAAATGTGCTGGCAATGATGATAAAGTTACAGTTAAAGCTGCTGATGGTGATGACAAGATCAAATTGATTTTCGAAGCATCAAGTAAGTGTTCGTTCAAAACGCATTCGTTCAATTTGTTCAATTTTTCTTTTTTTTCAGACGAATATGAAGTATCTCAGTATGAGATCAAATTGATGAATTTAGATGCTGAATATTTGGGTATTCCGGAAACCTCTTACAATGTGACAGTAAAAATGCCTGCTGCAAAATTTCAACGTATCTGTCGTGATCTAAACCAAATAGGTGATGCTGTAACCATTACCTGTACAAAAAGTGGTGTTGAATTTTCTGCAACCGGCGATCTCGGTAATGGCAGTGTTACATTAAATCAGAATAGTTCATTCGATAAACCAGAAGACAATGTTAGCATATCGATGCAGGAACCATTATCACAAACATTTGCCCTAAAATATTTGAATCAATTTACAAAAGCAACACCACTTTGTTCACAGGTTACATTGTCATTATCACCTGATGTACCATTGGTTGTTGAATATAAAGTAATCGAAGAAGCTGAAGAAGATTCTAAAACTGAAATTGGCCATATCCGATATTATTTGGCACCAAAAATTGATGATAATAATGAATAATAATTCTTTATTTGTGAAAAAAACAGAATATTTTTTTTTAAATAAGAAATATCAATAATCGAATGATAAAGGAAATTATTATTATCATCATTTTTTTTTCATTTCATTTTTATATATTATCATCAATCATTATAAATACTAATTTACTAATGGGCAACTTATTGCCGACTAGAACAAAAACAACAACAACAAAAAATCGATAATTATCAATGATGATGGTGATGATAACAAATCAATGAATGTTGTGGATTGTGGATAACAACAACAAATGAAGTATTAATAACATTTTTTTTGTCTTGTGAAATTTTTTTTTTAAAGCCAACAAAATTAAATTTTTTTTCTGCTTTTTATACAAATGTGTATGGAACATGTGTGAATGATATATGGATTTTCAATTTATTGTCAGATTCAAATGTTCTTGCAACATATGATAGATATTCATTTGGTCTTCTGGTTTTAATTGATAAATTAGATGCAATATTTTCGTTGGATTCGGTGCCCGTACAAAACTATAAATGTAAACATTGACAAACGATGCCATTAGATATTGGCAATCGAAACGATCCACTAGACCACCATGGCCTGGTATTACATCGCCAAAATCTTTGATTTTAAATGCCCGTTTAAAACCGCTGGCAAAAAACCCGCCAAATGGTCCAATAATTGAACTAAATAATGATAATGCCAATGAATGTAATACGAATGGATATATCGATATGGTTTGTGGTAGACCAAACTAGTAGTGAAACAAAAAAAAAGGAAAACAAATTCTTAATTAAAATGCTAAAAAAATCTTGATATAATTACAATTTTGAAAATAAATTGCAACGTTTCTGGTAAACAATATTCAGTCAATTGAAATAGTTTAGATGGTGTACATTTAAATACACGTTCGATTGGATCATATGATTCGATTGGACAAACAAAAAATTGATAGCCACAAAGTAAATGTGATACCTGAATATTATTAATTTGATGATAAAAAAATGAAATTGTTTTTTTTTTGAATTAAAAATTCATTAGTACATACAATCATGCCCAATATGACAGTCGATATAACACCACCGATAAAACCTTCCCATGTTTTTTTCGGCGACAATTTAATCAATGGTGTTTTGCCAAAAAAGAATCCAAACAAATATGCCATTGAATCATTGATCACAATCATAGATACTGGTACAATGAACCAGATTAAACCTTCAAACATGTTTTGTATAATCAGATATGATTGCGTAACAACAATCAACAATGTGACATGTGTCCAAGCAAACTAAAAATTTGAGTTTTTAAAAAAAAATGAGAAAAACAAAGATTAAAAATTTTTTTTTGATAAAATTAGAATTCTGGCCCAAAACTTACCAATGAGAATTGTCGTAGATAGTATCGTTTGACTAAGCTAAGTACGAACCATACAAAACCAATAACATATAATGTGAATGAGATGAAACGATGATATGATATCAAAGGTTGCATGATATTCTGATTGATAGAAAAAAAAACAGAATATTAGAACACAATCGTTAATCACATATTTGTTGTTACTGTACTTACTGGTTTTTTCAATACCAAAGCAAAATATTCAACTAAACTTTCAGCATAGAAAAAATAATTTGATGTTATCAACATATACCATGACAATGAACGAAACCATGGTAAACCATGAACACGGTACACTGAATAACCGATGGCAATAATTTCTTGAAAGCATTTCACTTGAATACAAAGTGTCTAATGAATTTTTTTTTTAGAAAGAAAAAAAAAAATATTAACAATTTATTATTGAATGAATGTTTTTTTTTTAAAAAAAATCAATCATACCAATATCATCAATGCTAATGGTCCCCAATAGATGACCAAACCGAAACCAATCACCATTAATAATGTGAATATAGAACGAACAATATAATTTCTCCATCTATTTGGTAATACGGCCAACATATTGTCCAAAAATTGTACAGTTTTATCCGATGATTGTGGTAATTCTTTTACTAAATCTTCAATATTTGATTCATCAATCAATTTATCTTCACCATCCGAATCAACATTATCGACACTTGGTTTTCGTACAACATTTGTATGTGATGATTGTTTTTGTTGTTGTTGTTGCTGTTGTGACAGTGTTTGTGTATTCATTGATGATGATGATGATGACGTTGATGATGAATGTGGTGGTCGATCACCACTTTGACGATTTATTAATGTTGATGACATGATGATGATTATTATCAAGATGATTCGTTCTTAAGATGGCTAAAATAAATATTTTGAATTCAATGAAAAAAAAAAATTTTTTTGATAATGAAATTATAAATATTCTCTCTGTGTTTATTTTTGTGTGAGTGAAAAATTTCGGGACAAGGTCGCCCCTTTTGTTATTTTTTTTTTCATCTATATCTCTATATGACAGTCGATCGATATATATTGTCTTTGGTTTGTTGTATGTATATGAGTGTGTCAAACATTAATAATAAAAACAAGCAGAAAATTAAGTTATGATGATTCTATAATACACTGAATATATAATGTCAACAATATACAAGAAATGTAGAATCTGCTCAGAAGAATCAAAACACAAAGAGGATTTTAGGTAGTGTTATATAACCAGAAATTCTGGTTATATAGCCAATCATCATTACAGAATATTCTGGCCAAAAAAAAAACTGCCAAATTCTATATCATAAATATATGTTATTGAATGGCAATATATAACAGAATCGAATACAATCAGTTTAAGAAAATAAATAAATCCGATTTTTTTGTTGTTGTTGTTGGAAATATTGGAATAATTAATTACCTGATGATCATTCAGTCAATCAATCCAAATTGTGGAAATCTTTTGTTTTTATATAATAATCAATATATAATTTGTGATCATTTTTTTTCAAGGAATTTCGTTTCGTTTTCTTTTTTGTTTTTGATAAACAAAACAAAAAAGAAAAAAAAAATTTTTCACTTAAACAATTCAATTCAAAACATAAGAATATATATACAGACAAGAATTATATTCGATTAAAATTGATTAGAATTCAATTAATTGAAAAAAAAATGAAGAAATATTGCATGTCGTCGCAGTAGTAGTTGTTGTTGTCGTCGTCGTCGTAGTCGTTGTTGTTATTGTTGTTGTTATCGACGTTGTTAGGTTGTACCTGTGCGCGCAATGTCAAAAACGAAAAAAAAGAAAGAGAAAAAAAACCACATGCATGCAAGAAAAAAAAATTGGGAAATTTACTGTGTGTGTGTGTGTGTAGTATATATTTATTTGATTGATTGATTGAATAAAATCGATCATCATCAATAAGACAAAAAAAAACTTGTACGTCTTGTTTTCAAATGATGAATATTTAATGTGGGGGTGGATGGATGGGTGAATGGATGAGGAAAAAAAAAGAGTAGCGATAAAATGTTTTTTCGAATTTTTTTTTTTACAAGACAAGATAAATTTACTTGTTGATCAAATGATTCGATCGGTGTGTGTGTTCGAATGGAATTGTTCGAAAAAAAAACGTTAACCTACAATTCAGATTGTCACGATCATTCAAAAGGAAAATTTTTTTTGCAATTTATTGATTGATTGATTTATTGTTTATCTTTTTCTCTTTCTTTTTCTGGCTAACCAAAATGATGATCTGATTATATGTTGCTTTTTTTTGATGTTATTGTTTGACATTTGTTGTTTATTTTATTGAATCGATCATATATAATGATTATAATCATTATCATCATCATCATCAAAAAAAAAACTTATCACCATTAGTGTATTCGATCGATCATCAATCAATGTAAATATGTTGCAAAAAAAAAAAAAAATTCCAATTATCGATTTATCCACTAATCATCATCAGCGTTGCTAAAGGCAAACTGAAAAAATTCAAACTTGAAAATTAACATTTTCAATCAATCAACAAAAGCCTTTCTCAATAATTTTTAGACTTGGAAATGCAAAAAAAAACAGACTAAACATATATATGTGTGACAGTGGCATCGAAAAATTATCGGAAAAAAAATCGATCGATTGATTTTTTTTTATTTTATCAATTTTCACTTTGTCTATATATATTTACAACCAACCAGAGAGACAGAGAAAAACAAAATAAAATTAAATTAAAAAAATGAAGACCAACACTCACTCGTCACTCGCACACACACCGACACACACACACACAAACAAAGATGAACATCGTTGTAAATTAATAATTAATCATAAATTTTTAAACTTTTGTGTTCCTATAAATGACAAACGAGTGAGAATGGAAGAGAGAGAGAAATGGGGGGAAAAAATGCGTTTACAAACTTTGTACATTTGATTGATTTGACTACTTCTACTAATGATGATTGATGATAATATGAAAAAAAATGTGTAACATAAATGAATGCGTGTGTGTGTGTTGTATAATAAGAAGAAAATAAAAATTAAAAAAAAAATAATTCATCGAAAATAATTCCAGTTTAGAGAGTGGGTGGCTGTACCTGTTGTTATCATTGTATACATAATAATATATATGATGATGATATGAAGAATTACGTTCGATGAATAATTTTACATATAAAAAATTGATGATGATGGATTGATGAATTTTTTTTTTGTTCAATTTAAAAATCCACGACAACCAACCGATCGACATAGGCAAGGTATTTTATTATCATCTTCAATAGGAAATTTATAATCATAGGTAATCTCTTGTCCAACTTCAATCAATTGTTTTGAATAGATGACGATTCGTTTTTGGCCTTCGACCGTTATCACTTTGGCATAACAATTTGGCTAAATAATAAATAAATGAATGAATGAATTATTGATTAATTCAAATCAACGATCAATGTCTAATATACTTACATTACAACTATGATTAATGAAACGGGCCACATTACCACAATGTGTAGCATCGATAATTGTATCCGAATCAATTTTAAACAAATATGAACTACCTTCATGTAGATATTTTTTCTCACGAATTTCTGCTACCATTGGCCGTATTCGCTGTCCAATATATTCAATAACCATTTCATCCGGTGGTATTGGTTGCATGGCAAATAATCCCCATACATGAATCTTACTACGAGCAAATTTCACCTGTTTCTTACGGAACTATATGAATGCATATGGAAAATATTGTTATTCAATTTAGTAATGCTAAAAACCTGACAAACCTTTAATTGATTTAATTTAAGAAGATCCGTATGATAACTGGATGCTTGTTGTTCAACCAAATTATATAATCGACGTTGATTACGAGCCTCTCTGGTTAATTGCTGCGTTGTAACGATTTGTTTGGGCCGATTCGTATCTTCCATTTCATTGCTGGCAATCGGTATGTTAGCAATATGATGCATCTTTTCCATACGATCTAATTTATAATATCCTTCACTACGTGCACATCCTGTTTCATGAACACGAACAAGATTATCTTCTTTACGTTTCTTTTTAGGCGGTTGCCAACAGGTGGCCGGATGATCCACCCAATGAATATCATTTAACCATGGTAGATTACTATTATCCTCCTCTAGTAGCTGATGATATCGACGTTTAAGATAGCCAATCTCTTCCAATTCCAAACCATTATGAAGAAATTCAAATAGAATTGTTTCTTCAGTTTTAACATTACGTATTGGAAACGTAATTGGTGGCTGTTCTGGTGTTGTTGATTTAATTTCATCTTTAAATAATTTATTTTCATCAGTAACCATAAGATTTTCAGATGAAACCAATTCCGGTTGTTTAACAGATTTACGTTTCGCTTTTCTCCATTCAGACGCAACGGCCAATACACTTGGCGTAATATTCTCATCGGTAACGATTTCATCCTTCTTTTTTCGTTTTCTTTTTGGTTCGACAGGAGCTGTTTTAGGTTGTCGTTTTCTCTTACCACTAGTAACCAGTAATGGAGATAATTCCTGTCTTTCGATTACCATTCGTCTGCAATAATTATGTTCCATTTGGATAAGATCATTTGATGACAGTGGCATGGAAAGTTTTGAATCTTGTTGTGATTGATTTTGAAGATGTGAAAAATCATCACCGGATGGCTGTTCAAACCAGGAAGCGGCCAGCGAAATAAGCGCTTCAGATGCTTCAAATTCTTCACGAGTTTTAGAATTCTTTATATCGTCAAAATTCATTCCATTAAGGCTTATCGATTCCCGACGTCGTAACTCTTCTTCACATACCTTGGTTTCATCAGCTGAACATGTTCGACTTGAATCGGAATCATAAACATCATCATCATCATCATCATCATCAAGATGTTTTGCAGGAACAGATTTATCCATTATATCTCTACTGATTACTTGAGCTTTAGTTTCAATTGCTTTGTTCTCGCCTGTTTTCAATGCAGCTGCAGCCAATGAAGATTTTGTCGAAGATTTAGTTGATGATTTGGTTGTCTGAGATTTCTTCGATAAAATTGAACTAGCAACAGATGCAGCATCTGCTAATGAAGATGCTACAGCTGACGAAGATGATGATGAACCTGAGGCATCTGATTCAGAACCAGATTCTTCTTCAGCTGAAACTGAACCAGAAACAGATGCCGATGAACCGTTTTCGTCTTCTGATTCTTCATCAGATGAACCGGATGATGATTCAGATGATGATGATGATGATGATGCTGACTCGGATTCTGATCCAGATGATGATGAGGATGACGAGGATGAACCGGAAGATGATGATGATGATTCAGAAGATGATGAGGATGAAGCTGATGAAGATTCCGATATATCACTACGATGTCGTCGATGATGGCGACTAGGCAAACTTTCTGAACTAATAGATGAACGTTTACGTCTATGATGAGGTATTCGTTGATGAGGTCTTCGTCGAATGGTTCGTCTATTGTCAAGATCATCTTCATCCGATATGTCTGATAGTTTATCATCAATAGGCGATTTTGGTTTAATAATTTTTCTTTTAAATGATGGCAATTTGCCCATTGCAGCACGTAATCCACGACTGACACCATATTCGAGATTTGAGCTATTTATTTGATGGCGAGAACGATTCTGGATAGAATTCTCAAATATTGGATTAGTCAAAAATGGTAAATGAATTTCGGCAAGTTTGAATGGTGATAATGGACGTTCGCCCACTTTATTCTCATGATCACCACCGGTGACTGCATTTATATGATCAGAAGAATGGTGATGATATTTCCTTTCAGAATCTTCCCACCATTGATCAAACATTTTGAATGAAAAGTTTTCAACAATTTTTTTATAAATATCTTTGCGTAAAATTTCTTTCAAATCTTTTATCGATGCTTTAAGCGTATCATCAAGTAATTCTTTGAGAATATCTTCATTAGATCTTGCAATACGTGAACGTATATCATTTAAATCTAATGATGGCATGGAAGGCATTGCAGTCGTTATAAAACTATTAAAAAAACTAAATGCCGGCTGTGCTGTAAAACTATGATACATAAATGGTGGAAACAATGAATTTGTTATTGGATTATATGCATTGGTAGCTGCCGTTGCTGTTGATGAATTCCATTGGGCCATCATTGTAGATAGATCATTATAATTCATCGTTGTTCCTGCCATCGATGCCGTCGTGGTCGTATGATGATGATGATGATGATGATTAGTAATCACAGAATTATCTTCAAACTTATTATCACCACTGCTCAATGATGATAATGACATTCGATCATCATCGTCATCATCATTGTAGTCAACATTATTATCATTATGGCCATCTTGGCTATGTCGTTTTTTGACAGACATCGCATTCATATCATTAGTCTGATTTTTATCACTATCTTTATTATCAATTTCTTTTGTAACCTGATGCCATTTAAGATATTCGGAAGCAGAAACAAATGGTGATGGTGGCGTTCCTAATATAGCATCCGAATCATCGATTCTTTTTTGTGAATTTCTACGATGAAACGTATGTTCATGATTATTTAATATATGAGGCAGTGGTGAAAAGTTTGGATCTTGATGATTATTACCAGAATCGGGAAAGAATGGTGCAACCATTCCGACACAATTTTTTCTCAACAAATTGCTGATACGTTTTTCTAGGCTTTCACGAACAGGACTTTGATTACCTGATTCCTTTTTATCATTGGTTTTCCAACCACTTACTGTACTCGGTGTAGATGCCGTATCAAATGTGTTTATAGTATTGGTGGATGATGAATAAAATGATTGATTTTCAAACGTTGACGGTGTGGACAATGTAGCGGAATTATATTCACTTGAAACATCATATGATCCATAATCAGATGTTTTCGTTAATCTTGATTTATTTGGATCAAGATGATTTGGATCGATGAAATTATTATCAATATTTGACAATGAATTAGCCGGTGGTGGATTGACAATCGATTCATAAATTTGATTAATTTTTTTAGCTAAAACAAAACAAACAAATTTATTATTACATCAAGTTTAAACCGCGCAAAAAAAACTTACCGAAAGGATCGAAAAATACATTGATAATATTGCCCATAAGAGATGTTTGATTGAGTTTAGTGACACAAGCTCTTGCTCCTGATGGCGTCATAAAGATAACTTTGGCTAGGCCAAGATGTTTCTTTGTTTTAGGATGATAAAATATTTCAATCTCTTCCATGGAATCAAATTTTTTCAATGTTTCAATTAGAAATGATTTATTAATATTATCATTTAGATTAGTAATGGAAACTTCAATCGATGGCGGTGTTCCAACATAATTTTTATCAATCTTGAATTATGAAAAAAAACAAGTCATCAACATATAGTCATTATTATATATGAAAAAAATTGATTTAAAAATTTACTTTGAATCGAGGAACAATTAAATCAGCTGGTTCCCTGAGAGTCCAATGTAATGATACAGAATGTTGACGAGGATCTTTGACAATGATGGCCAACTCTTTCTGTTTTTTTTTTTTTTTTTGGAACGAAAACAAAAGAATTTTAGAAACAACAAAAAAATTAAATTCAAAATAGAACATACCGATGAAACGGTTCCATCATAACGATATAATTTGGTTGCTCCTTTTCTTAGTGCTGGATCGCTTACTAATTTATAACTTTTATATTTTGGATGATTAGGCAACGTAGACGATGGTGGATATTGCTGTGATAATATTTGCGAAGATTGTTGATGATGTTGTTGTATTTGAAAGGATGGAATCTGATTTTGATGATTTGTAACATTCGATTTATGATTCTGATTATTTGGATGATGAGTAGAATGAGGATGATGATGATGAGCATCATTTTGGCGGTGTTGTTGTTGCTGTTGTTGTTGTTGTTGATGATGGTGATGATGATTTAAATTTTTTTCATTCAAATCATTATGTGGATGATGACGAATAATTTGATTGTGATTAGGATGATGGCCAATTGATGAATCTATATTGGTTGTTGTTGTTGTCGTTGTCATTCGATTTTTTGGATCAATTTTTATCAGATCATTTATCGAATCTTGGCCAATATTATCTTTATGATTATTATTATTAGTTGAATATTTTTCAATTGTCTCATCTTGTATTAATAAATCATTAGCCGATTGATTACTAATAGGCGATGATTCTGATGATGAAAGTTTGTCCATTGAGGCCACCAATGAATCGATATTACCATTCATTTTTTTTTATTTCGTTACAATTAATTCAATTAATCATATCAGGATATTTCAAAAAATTTGAAAAAAAATTCGACAATTTGAAAATCGGTTCGAATTTTCTTTCCAACATCAAATAGGAACAAATTTTTCATTAATTATTACGCCATTGCATTTTCTTATCGATTATTATTATGGAAAAACTATATATATTTTGAGTCATTTATCGATTCGTATTCATATATGTGGAATAGTTTTCGATCATCAGAATATATTAATAATTTTCTTTAGTTTTGTTATAAAATGAAATAATAAAATTAAATTAAATTCGTAGAATTTTGATTTATCTCGTATGATGATGATGATAATAATAATAATAATATTTTGATAAATAATTACGATGATGATGATAATGGTAAAGAATTTGCAAAGAAATAATCATTGAAGAAACGAAGAAAAAGAATGGTGATTGGTGCGAGTTTTTTTTTGTTATAAATGTTTGTGTGTGTGTGTGTAATACCTCACAAATATACACACACACACAGATATCACAAGGAGCTCAATGAATATAATGGTTATAATCACATCCAGCAGATGACTCTAGAATCGATTCTATTCTAACTCTAAAGGTTTCATAATGGTTTCCATAGATGATGACTGGATTAAAAATTTCCAAAAAAAATGGATCACCAAATGGTTAAATGTTTTCAATTCAAAACTGATTCTTCGATGATTAGACTGTCTGATTCTAGTGATCAAAATGATGATACGATAATTGAAATAAAAATTTTACAAGTTAGTTATAGTTTCTTCGAAAAAAAAATTACGTTTTTTTCTAAATAATTTATTTTTTTAACCGATAAAGATAGAATTCAGATAATCGATATTCATCGATAACATGGCCAAGTGCTGATCTGTTATGTCGATTCATGTTGGCTAATCGTACGGTTTTTATGGAGAAAACCGTTTTAGAACTTGGTTCTGGTACCGGAATCTGTGGCATTATGGCAGCAAAAATTGGCGCCAAAGTTATTCTTAGTGATCAAAATGTTTTTGCATCGGAATTGATCCTAAAAAATGTTGAACTGAACAATGTCAATGCACAATTCATTCCATTAGATTGGGGTCGAAAATCTGATTTGTTGAATGATCGAATTCCTACTGATATTGATTATATAATTGGATCTGATCTTTGTTACGAAGATGAACAACAATTTGAAAAATTATTATTGACCATAGCATTTTTATTGAGAAACAATCGACAACAATCGATACCATTTTATATGTCATATCATTTTCGTAGCTCTAATTATCAAATCGAATGTTTACTTAGAAAATTTAAACTTCAAAGTAAATTATTGTTTTATAGTGATAATTTAAAAATTTATTTATATGAAATCACATTGATATGATTATTATTATAATAAATTATTTTTGATTATTAATCATTGTAAAAATCATCCTGAATACATCATCCAATGATTTGATCTGTTTTCGATCCGAAAGATCTAATGGCAAACGTTTTGTTTTAAGACCAAGCTTTTTACATTTTGATACAGTTAATTCGATAATTTTTCGTCGATCAACAATACCGCCAATGATGAATATAGTATCCGGATCAATTGTTAATGGATCGATTGTTTCTGATGCATGTGGTGATAGATAAATGATTTGTTCATGTGGAAATAAATTGTCGAATGATTGATTATGAAAAAATACATTTGGATAATTATGACGATGAGATGAATCGAAATATTGATCCAAAAAATTACGTGTCGATTCACTTTGTAACAAACCGGTAATATGAAGATTGAACCAATTTGTTTTGAATTCTTGCCGATTTTGGCGTATTATTCGAATTAATTGTTCAGCTAGATTTTTACATTCTAACGATGACATATAATTATCGAATGTAATATCGAATGCAATGTTCGGCACAAATGGAATCATCGACAATCGTCGTCGCCACTCAAGACGATCAATTTTAGCTTGACATATTGGTGCAATCAATGCATGACCATCAAATGATTCAATTTGTTGAAGTTGACAAAGATAATTATATCGTGCACGATATGAAATATCAAGCCAACAAAGACGGCGATATTTTTTTGTTTCAAACATTTGTTCAAGATAATGTAAATTTTCGATAGAAATATTCATTGGAACCATTGTCGGTTTCATATATCGAAGCCATTCAATTTCAGATTGAATTAATTTTCTTTTAGCACGAACAAGATCAGAATATTTTCTTATAATCATTATCATTATCAGTTATCATCAGAAAATTTTAATCAGCTGTAAAAATTTAAAGTTTCTTTTTTTTGTTTTTTTTTTAATGAATAATTGTACAGTAACGTCATCTGGATGTAAAAAAAATAATAATAATAATAGTGTGCTTTGTTTTTTCTTCATTTGATAATGATGATGATGATGGTGATAGAATGAAAAACAAAACCGGCTTATTATCTTGGCTTTTGTTGAATATTGAAAGAAATTTATGCTACATCAAAAAATCATCATCATTCAATCTGATTACCATTGAACACAAGATTTACATGAATATGATGGCCATGAAGATGTTTTCATTCATGAGGCTAGCCTCATCATCATCATTATTATCATTGACGAATCTGAATTTTTTTGACCATCATAATATCGCACATCTACTACTACCATCATCATCATCATCATAAATGCCAATGATGATAATCCAGATTCTATAAACATATTCTGTTGACCAAGATAATGATTTTTTTTTTGTTTTTGTTTTTGTTTGGTTTGCCAACAATTATAAACATTTTCAATGATGTGATGATAAAACTATGGCTTTAATAAAATGTTGGTTACGTCAAACTATTATCATATTATGACGACTACGACGACTACAAACACCGGATTTAAGAAATATGATACGATACGAGGCAAACATTTTCTGATATATAAATATGATAAACGAAAAGCTTATCAATTTATTTTATGATAAAAAAAAATAATCATTGTTTTTTTTTGACAAAAAGAAATTTTCTTTATATTTTTTTTTCGTTGATTTTTCGTTATAAATTTCCATCAAATTATTGCCATTATATTTTTTTTTTCAATCAATGAGCTCATCATCATCATCGTCGTAGTCGTCAGCTTTTCATCTTTCGTCAATCAAATTTGTTCTTCTCGTCATCATTGCTGCATATCATCGCCGAATTTTTAATTCATTAATTTTCTTCCATTGTCAATCAAACTATGGTCATGAATTTATGAATTTTTTTTTTCGTTCAACTCTTTTTTCAGCTTCGTATTTTGATAAAAAAAAACAACAAATACGTCATCAACTTTTTTTTCAATATTTATGATGATGATGATTATCATTATTGTTGGAAAAACAAAAACCGAATTACAGTAAAGAATATAGTAGACAAAAACTTCCAAAAAAAAAGAAAGAATTCGAAATCAACAAAACCAAAATCATCATCCCATTCGCCACAATAACAATGGAATCATCAAAGGCAGCTACAGCCAATTCGAATGGTGAACATTGTATTATACAACGGCCATCATCCGAATCTTTATCATCAAATCCATCGAAGATTAATGATCATAAAATGATTATTACAATACCCGATGGTGCTGAACAATTACCCTTTCAGATTGCTGGCCATTGTTTTGGTAAAAGTAAACATAAATGGGGTATATTGAAACATTCCCAATCTGGTGATATATTGAAACCTATTTTTGATAAAAGAAGTCATCGTGAACAATTATTCTATGAGAATATAATCAATGATGATGATAATGATAAAGACAATGGCTGCTTGAAAATATTACAAAAATTGGTGCCTCATTACAATGGTTTATTCCATGATGATCATATGAATATTGATTATATCCGTCTAGAAGATATTACTGCCCATATGATAAATATTTCATTATTAGATGTTAAAATTGGCTATATTACTTATGATCCTGAAGCAAGTGAAGAAAAACGTCGTGCTGAAATGAGTAAATATAAATATGCAAAAGATCTTGGATTTCGAATATTAGGAATGAGAGTATGTTTGTTCTACTTTGTTTGTTTTGTTTTTTTTAATTATTCGAATTTTTTCTATTTTTTTTTTTTAGTATTTCGATAGTACAACCAATGAATTTGTTGATAAAAATCGTGAATATGGATTACAGATAACACCGGATAATGCTTCCAGTGGTATGTGTTTTTTAAATATCAATCAAGAATTTCGATTTTTAATCCGCATTTTTTTCCATCTTTTCCTCAATAGCATTTTTATTATTTGCTCAAAATGATCCCAATATATTACAACAATTTGATAATCAATTGTCCGAAATTGAACATTGGTTCACAAAGCATAATATACGACGATGGAAATTTCTATCATCATCCATATTGTTTGCTTGTGGTGAAAAAACAATCAACACCAACATTAACAATGATGATGGCCATAATAATAATAAACGTAAAACAATTGTCAAAATGATTGATTTTGCACACGTGTTTCCAAATGATGACCAAGAATTGGATGAAAACTATTTATTCGGCCTAGGTAAATTACGTTTTCATATAACAGATGCGATAAAGATTTGTGAACAACAACAACAACAACAATCTAAATAAATGAAATATATATGTGTATGGGCTGCAGCAAAAAAAAAAAAAAATGAAAAAGTTTTTTTATTTTAATTATAGAATATTGCCACAAATTGAAAAGACAAAAAAAATTATTTTTAAAAATGAAAAGATTAAAAAATTGAACATGATCAATTTGTTTGTTTTTTTTTGGTTATGTTCCAAGTAAATTTTGTTCTTTTTTTTTGTATGTTCATCAGATAAAATAATTCCTAAAAATTGAAAAAGGTCATTATTACTGCGTTTCAATTGGAGCAAAAATAAATTGGTTTTGAATTTTGAATTCTGAATTTATTGTGTTAGGTTGGGTTTGTTATTTTCTGGATTTTGAATTTTGAATTCTGAATTGATTGTGTTAGTTTGGACTTGTTATTTTCTCGATTTTGAACTCTGAACTGATCGTGTTAGGTTGGATTTGTCATTTGTGATGTTGATTGTTGCAAATTTGTCGACACAATATTTTTTTAATTTAATATTTATGTTGGTGATTTGGTGGGCCGCACAAAAAGTTGCAATGGGCCGCATGCGGCCCGCGGGCCGCAGGTTGCCGACCCCTGGTATAGGGCATCTTATAACTTCGTTGTGATGAATACACGATATGTGATGTTTACACATATTTAAAGATGTATAATTTTTTTCACATTCTTGATATGGGCAACCACGTGTTTTTTGTTGCATTGATTTTTTTGTATTATGATTAAAAAATTTCTTTCTTGATTATTAAAAAATAAAACCATTTTTAAACGTGATTATTATCTCCTGATCCTTAATCCTTAACATATATACCTTTTCACAATTCGGTATAGGGCATCTAATAAGTTCGTTGTGATGAATACATGATATGTGATGTTTACACATATTTGAAGATGAATTTTTTTCACATTCTTGATATGGGCATGAAAATCTATGACGAACATGCCTATAAACTGAGGTTTGATGGCTGAATGATTTACCACAACCCGATATCCGGCAGGAAAACCGTATGTTAGTATGTATTATATATTTCAAACAATAATCTAATAAAAGAATTGTTTGTTATTTGTTGATCAAGTACAACAGCAGTACATTTGAGTCACAAACGGAATTGAGTCCAAAACGGAATTGAATCCGAAACGGAATTGCAACGTGTGACTCACTGAGTTGCTCAGTCAATCACTCAACACAAAAAACACGCACACACATAGGCACCATTCTTATATGACGTACTCAAAAAAAAAAAAAATATGAGTCGACCAAAAATCATCATCATCATCATTAGTACCATTGGCACATTCAATTATCGTTTGATGAATATTTTTGTTTAACAAAAAAAATTGTTTTTTTTATAAGTTATCCTTTTTGATAATTTTTTTGAAAATATTGATTTTGTGGTCAGCGTCTAATCTTTTGTCTTTTCGATTTACTCAATATCCTGTCATTAAACAACGTCACCAAAATTTTTTCTCTCTGTGTGTTGTGCGTTTAAATTATTTTGGGTAAATGACAAATCCAAACTGAATTTGAATTATTATCGGCTATTGTAGCGTTTGATTTGGTTTTTTTACTATTTATTTACCAGGAGAAAAATGCAAATGTTTGACAAATAATAATCAAAGAATTTTTATTCATTTATTGTGTTATGAATTGTGACAAGACAAATAAAATTTGAGAAAGCAGAAAAAAATACTATTGACTAATCTATCTATCTATCTTCTATCTTCTATTCTATTATGACGCTTAGGATGTCTGTAACTGCAATTTTTATACTTTGCAAGTGCTTGCACTGTGTACTGGCACTGTGTATTAACTTGGCATTTGATGCAAAGAAACTCAGCCCCGCAGGGCTAGAATGGAGGAGGCGCGAAGCGATAAAGATGCGATAAAGATTTGTGAACAACAACAACAACAATCTAAATAAATGAAATAATAATATATATGTGTATGGGCTGCAGCAAAAAAAAAAATGAAAAAGTTTTTTTATTTTAATTATAGAATATTGCCACAAATTGAAAAGACAAAAAAAATTATTTTTAAAAATGAAAAGATTAAAAAATTGAACATGATCAATTTGTTTGTTTTTTTTTTGGTTATGTTCCAAGTAAATTTTGTTCTTTTTTTGTATGTTCATCAGATAAAATAATTCCTAAAAATTGAAAAAGGTCATTATTACTGCGTTTCAATTGGAGCAAAAATAAATTGGTTTGATTCAAAAAAAATTTCCTAGAAGACGACGTTTTTTTTGTTGTTGTTGAATAACAAAAAAATTCAGCCAAAATTTTTCAATTGGTCAATTGATTAGCCAGAAATCTAGATCCAATTCACGGCTATAAGGCATAATCGATTGATTTGCTTTTGGACATGGATGATCCAAATGATAAAGCCATGTACGACCATTATTATAATCATTCAATGATAATTTGAACATTCCATTTGACAATGATGATGATGCCGACAACGACGATGATTTAGTTTGACGATGAAAATTTCGGCTCCAATGACGATAGAAATCATTTTCATAATAATTTTCTAAAGTTGATGATGATGAGGACAAATAAATTGGTTGATCACAGTTGGTATTATTATCATCATCATTATTGTTCAACAATTGTGTAGCCACCATCATATCGGTATTACGTATGTAATCCAATATCTCAATATCATCGGAAATTACCGTCGTTTCATGATCATAATCATCATCATCATTCATATTCGAATTTTTCTGTTGTTGCTGTTGTTCATCATGAAACGATTTGATTGTTCGTTCAATTTTAGCCGGAATATCATCGACAGCCATTTGAATTTGTTTTAAAGCCAGATTTAATTTTCGTAATTCTTCAACAATTTCTTTTTGAAAATCATCCGTTGTTGTTGTTGTTGTTTCTGTCGTCGCCATTGTCATTGTTTTGGATTGCAACGAATTCAGTTGTTTTCGTTGTATATAACGATCATATATTAGTTTAGTCACTTCCATTGGATCATCCCATGAACTGCTGGTGTCCAATGAAGTGAAATCATTTTCATCAATCGATGATGACTGGAACAAGAAATAATGGGAATCATTTAGTCATTTTTAAGAATAATTTTAAAGAATAAACTTACATCCTTAATTGTGCACATGGTTCTCAATATCACTGCCTGAGTTATATTCAATTAAAATGAATATATAATCGATTCGATTTTATTGTGTTGACACTCTAAAACGCACTTAATTGGTAACGAAATCAAAGTTTAAGATATTTTTTTCTGATTATCAATAAACAAAAAAAAAATTTCTTTTCTTTTTGGGACATTAAACGATTTATTATATCGCATGTGTGTGTGATATCATTGATCACTATGATAACTCACAACAATGTATACAATACTATGCGCAGTATATGTGTTGTTTATAACAAAATCGAATAAAGATGTCACGTATTTACCTGATCATTTATGAACGCATGCGTGTGCAATTTTTTTTTTCAATTTCATTTGGTCATACTGTTCAGATATAATGTTACCGATGAAAAAAAAAAATAAACCGGCGCAATTTTTAATTGTTGTTATATTTGAATGAAAAAAAAACTTTTATGAATGACAAATTATCAGACTATGTGTAAGTATTGAAAGAACAGATTAAATTTCGAGGTTAAATTTTCAAACCAATTATAATCATCATCATATATCGGAAACAAGACAACAAGTTTATGGATGAAGTTTTAGAAATTTTTGTTGATTTTTTTATTTCATTTTGTACGACCTGTCTATAGGAGGATATTATGAAAACAGAAAATGAAAATCCCGCAAAGTCATCGTGACTTTTGACAAAAAAAAAAGAAAGAACGACGAAAAGATGGATGTTCTTCAATGTTAAATGGTGATAGATTTGGATATCGAATCGACCGAAAAAAAGTTGATGGTGGTGGTATGAAATTAATTGGTTTTCCGATTATTACCACCACCACCACCGGATTGGGTCGAATTTTATTTACAACAATTAACCCGAGTATAAAAAGAGCGTTGGATGTTGAGGACAAAATGATTCTTGGATATTGATCATTGTTCTCGTCGTATTTTTGTTTGTTTGTGATTGTTCTTGAAACGTTGCTGCCACCCCAAAAAAAAAACTCTTTTCTGACAAAAAAAATGATGATCCTTTTCCTCATGACTTTGTGCCTGACCAGCACATTAGGTACGGAATATGGAGAAAATTTGAAATATAACATTTATCTAGTATTGACCTTTAACTAATTTTTTTTAGGCTTGGCTGATGTTAAAGAAACCAATGGACCATCATCAAGTGCAATGCCGTTGATTACAACATCGGCTGAAATGTTAGCACAACCAGTGTCCAGTGCACAAACAGCCGAACAAGTTACAGCAGCAATCAGTTGTTATGTATGTACTTCGAAAAATGATACGGCCTGTTTCGATGAGAAAACATTGCGAAAAGATCATATCCATGAATGTCATCCAGTTAATGGTCAACAAAGTATTGGCTGCTGGCGTTTAGAACAATGGGTTATCTATGATGAAACTTCGGGTATGAAACTTTCCATTGAATTCAATTAAAAATAATATTCTGAAATTATTATTATTTTAATTATAATTAATTAGAATTGAAAGCTCATGATCGAATTATTCGTGGATGTGCATATAAAAAACAAGAACATGCATGTATCTATCGTAGCGGTTTTGGTGGTATGATTTCTCATTGTCTCTGTAATAGTACTGCTTGTAATTCGGCCATGACAATGTCGACGGTTACACCGATCAACGCTTTCTTTGTTCTATTTTCAACATTGTTATGCATTGTTACCATCAAATCATTCTTTTAAAATAATTCTTTAAACTGAACAAATTATTATCGATTGATTAATTGATTGATTGACGATTCTCTGATCCATTAATAAACCCAATATTATATATTGTTGTTCCATATTTTGATCCATTTCACTTTTAGAAAAACACATAAATTAATTTCTGTTGATTTGGCAATAAATTTAAAATTTAATTTATTCATCAGCTTCTTTTTCCTGTAACGAGAACCAAAAAAAATATATTTACATTAAAAAAAACACAAAAATCCATTATTATTTCTTCGAACAAGCACGAATTTTCTGACGAATGGCCATCATTTTTCTTGATGATCGTCGACAATTTTTATTTTTATCAAATAATATTTGTTCACGAAAATTACAGGCATTCGTTTGTATGATCGGTGCCTTAGCTGTTTCGATCAATTCATCTAATGATAAAATCTCATATTTTGTTGTTTGAGTGGTCACTGTTTTTGATTTGGCCAATTTTTTCTTTTCTCGTTTATTCTTTTTCAAAATTGTTGGATCAACTTTTCGAATATTTGTATCTGGCTTTTCGGTGACGGCTGAATATTCCGTTTCGATTTCTTTGAGAAAATCTTCAGGCAATTTTTCAATTTTCATTTTTTTCTGCTCAACATTACGTTCCAATTCACGACGTCGTTTTTGTTTTAATTTTTCATCGATAAAATTTTTGGCCAATTTTTCTTGTTTAAAATTTTCTCGTGCTTGTTGTTCGGAGAATTTTTTCGATACTTCAACTGGTGCATCATCATCATCAATATTGTCGTGTGGATTCATTTTGGATCGAAAAATAATAAAAAATCAATAAAATATATCATCACAAAATTTAATCATTCATTCGTCCACACACACACACACGTGAGTTTCACAAGAATTTTTTTTTCATCTATTTTTCTTGGAAACTTTCTTGTAGCATTTTTTTAAAAAATTTCAATTTGGCGCGGAAACTTTTCTCCCATTCGAACCATTCACTTGAACCACACTATATATCGTGTATATGAATTAATTAGGTTTTTTTTTGTAAATTTTCACCGGTATAATATTCAATGTCAATTCGGTTAGATTCGAATCCGGTGTGTACACATTGAATAATGTTGTCCAACATACATTCGAATTATTAATTAATTTAATTCGTTGATGACTTTTGGAAAAAAAAGAAGAATTGAATTCATCCATTGAATTAAATAGAAAATTTTTTTTCACTCCTACAATGATTCTTTAAAAAATCATAATACCTGTGCTTATGAGTGTGTGTGTGTGTATGGTAGTAGTTGTTCATTCTTTCAATTTTACAAATCAATCAATCAATAATCGGTTTTTTTTCATAATTGGGCGTGTGGATACCAAGTGTGGATCAAACAAACAAACAAACGAAAAAAAAACAAACAAACCATGCCTTCATCATTTCGAATATTTAATTATCGACTTTCATTCAAATACTCATCAGCATTATATCTAAGCAAATGGAGTCTAGTAATTTTGAATGTTATTTTCATTGTTACCGATATAATAACATCATCAATTATTTGGGTTAATCTTTTTGATGATTATCAACCATTTATGAATCAAACATCATTACATATTGATACTGATGATGATTTAGAAGAATTATTATCAACAAAAAAATTTGGCATCATTCTAATCGGTATACTAATAACCACTGTATCAACAATCGGCATATTTGGTGCTGTAAGGAAAAATATTAAAACTTTAATGATTTACGATGCATTCGTTGGATTTGTATTAATATTATTATTGTTTGGTTGGCGAAATTATCAAAATATTTTCTATTGGTGGATCACCGTCATTGTTTCCATTTTGACAGCATTATCGTTATCATTTATTTACATAAAAACAATTCGTAATGAACCAATGAGAATTCGTAAACAATTATTATTGAATCATGTGAATAATCGTGAAAGTTTTATTTTTTAACAAAATAACAAAAAACAAAACAAATATCATGGTATTTTTCTTCTTTTATTATTATTATTCATTTGATAAAAAAAAATATTCTGTAATACAAAAATAATAGAAAAAATAAAAAACAAAAATATAAACAATAAAATCTTATAAATCGAAATCATCAATAAATTTTATTGTTGTGAATAAATAATCAATTGTATATATTCATGTTCAGTCCCAATCTTCGAAATTTTTGTCATTTTCATCATCATCATCATCGTCATCATCACCATTATCATCATTCCTTTGATTTGATGTTGTTGTTGATGGTGGTGGAATCAATGCCGACATATTAGCCATTGTTGAAGCAGCATCAAATGTCGGTAATTTTATTGTTGTTGTACGATCTGTATTATTTGATTTATGTTGATGATCACTACTAATGCCGCTACGTCTTGATTCAAGACGTTTTCGAAGTTCAGCCATCATATCAAGACCTTTGTTATTATTATTTGTTTGATTAGAAGTATTCATTGGTGATTCAGTTATCGAATCTTCTAAGGCATCTTTTTTCTTCAATTTTTCATCATGTTTTCGTTCTTTAATTGTTTTCTTTTTTGGTTTACCACCAGCTGCTCGAATTGATTCCAAAAGACTAGCTCTACCATTATCCAATTGTCCATGTTGTGAAATTGACTGTTGTATCTTATTAGTTTGTGGACTTGATCCAACCGATAAAACCGAAGGAGGTGATGTTGGTGGTGGTGGCAATAACGCTTGTTCATCCAACATTGACGTGGGGGGAGGAGGAGGTGGTGGTGGTGGTGGTGGCGGAATAAATGGAGGAGTTGCAACATCATATTCAACAGAAATGGGCAGTTTTGGTAGCTTATCAACATTGATATCAACAATTGGCTCGGATTGATTTGATGAAGGTGGTGAAGAAGGCGAAAAAGTAGATTTAGATAATGATGCTAAATCAGGTAGATTTAAATGACCAATAATATCCATTTCACCAGTATCTTTGAAACGAAATTCATCAGCTATACCGGGTAATGAAGGCAATTCGGCAGGCAAATCATCAAGTATATCTGGTTTTGTATGAAAAGTCAATTGAAAATCATCATCTTGAACATCCGTTTTTTCCGAAGTCGATGTTGATTCAGTGAATTTTTGTGAATCACTTTCATTAGATTTTATTTTATTCCCTGTTTGCGTACAACGTTTAGCGAATGTTGTTGGACTACCAATAGTGTAGGCGTTTTCAGATGAATTAAACAATAATAAAGAACTTAGACTAGATATTTGCCTCCATGGTATATTCGATTCAGATAGATGATCAGGTATTGATGACTTCTATTTTTTTACGAGGAAAAAAAAGAAAATATGTAAATAAGAATGGGAAAAAAAATTCATAATCATAGAATCAGAATTTCTTACATTAGGTTTTTTGTCATAAATATAGAATTGTGATTTCATTTTCGAATCATCATCATATGGAACATGTGTAGCATCAATGGTAACCCGTTTATCGTCATTATCATTATTACTGTTGTGGTTGTTAGTGGCCAATCCATGAATGTCACGATCAAGTATAAGGAAACTATCATAAAATTCTTCCACTTTAATTTCATGACTAGGATATTTTGAATGTGAATACAACGTAATGGCTTTCTTTTCATCTTTAAGTAATGAAATTTTCTTTGCACAAATTTCGGTTCGTTTATTAATATCCTGTAATTTAGTTTGAACATTATGAAATTCTGTATCCAAACGTTTGAACAATGTTTCCGAATAAGAATCAATCAATTTTAGACGTTCTGCAATTTGTACCATTAATTCTTCACGGCGAAGATTTTCGGGCGTTGCAATAAATTGAAATGCCATATTGAAACCATTTGGACAATGATGGTTAATATATATGTTAAACAATGATGAAAATAAATAGCGAATGATTTGAATTCAAAATAAAATTTCAAAATTGATTATCATGACGTGATGATGATGATGATGATTAAAAAATTTTCAATTCATTTGGACCAAATGCATATTAGTCTTTTTCCACACAACAAGCTGGCTAAAGTCGAAATGGATTTTTTTTTTGAAAATTCTAAATCTAAATAAAAAATAAATTGCCAAAAAAAAAAGTTTTAGGTCTCTTTGGAATTTTTTTTTATTCAATTTTGATCGAAAAAAAATTTATAAATAAAATAAATTCCGAATACATGAGTTGATAATTATAATTTATACATCATATAAATAACGGCAAAAATGACGAAAAAAAATCGTGATCAATTCTGACAATCAACATCGTCGTTCATTGGAATATCATCATCAGTGTTGCCATCACTAATATATACCAGAGAAAATAAAAAAAAGAACGAAATTTTTTTAAAAATTTGTGATTTTTATTATGTGTATGTGAGAAAAAAAATTATATATGATTTGATCATGGATGAGGATGACTTGGAAAACGAAAGACTTGAACTTACTCATCGGCCATTCCATTGTTTGCTAAATTCAATATCTGTGAAAGACATTCACCAAATTGATCAAGAATCAAGCTTTCGATATTTTCTTCTTTAAGATTTTCAAATTCACCTTCTTCAGCTTGTGCAAGTAAACAGCTAGCAGTGGCTTCTAAAATATCATTAGTAAGCACATTGAATGGATGGCTATGGAATTTTTTTTTTTTTTTATAAATTTCAAATGTGAATAAATTAAAATCTAAAAAAATATCAATTACACATACCAATCGCTTTTGACTTTGACCGGAAGTTTTGATTTAAATTCAGGTCCCCATACATGCATTTTTGATGCTACTGTTTGTTGTTGTATCGAACGAACAATAGCCGCATCGGCTAAATGCATCAATGTTTTACGTTCATCACTTTCTTCAAAATTTTTACAACCAACACATTTACATTTATCTGAGCAAAGAATTTTCGCTTCATAACATTCGCAATAATTTTTTAAACAACCACTACGTTTACAGCAACATCCTTTCGTATGACGACGTTCAATATCACCATGATTACTTTGGCCAATTTTTGGATGAAAAGCATTGGGATTTCGATCCAAACATAAACGTATAGCTTTTTGTCGTAATTCTTCATGTTCAAGATTATTACAGCAGCTAAGACAATTACAACCGCTACAAAATTCTCCGTTGGCAAAACAATCGCAATATAATTTCAAACATTGAGACCGGGTACAATTGCATGGTTTTCGTCGTGTTTCTTCGAATCCATCAATTCTGTTGTATAATGAATGGCTGTTAAAATATTATCATTCAATCAAAAAAAAAAAAAACAATCTTACAAATTCTTTGGAACAGTATTGACTGTTATTTTTGCACCATCTGTACCGATAGTATTGTTTGCTACATTTGGATTAGGTGCAATAGGTACGTATTTTAAATTACCACCACTTTTAGATGATCCATGACTGTCATTCGCTTTGATTATCTGCTTTGGTAACATCCAAACTGATGTAGCATGATTTTTCGATTTATTTGTTGCCGATGCTGTCGTTGTTGTTGTAGTCGATGCAATAGTCGTTGTAATTGATGACTGCAATGTAGTGGCAGTACCCGAAATCTTGATCGTATTTGGATTAACTATAACCTTTTGACCATGACCAACTTGAACTAGATTCGTCGATTTGATTGCCGATGATGATTTCGATTGTTTAATAGGTAAGTATTTGGTTGAAATTTGTCCAGCAGTTGTTGTACTACCAATTCCAGTGGCGGTAATCTGTTGTGTCGAATTGTACGGTACAAAACTTATGTATTGAATATTTTTATTTGTTGTAGTTGCTTGAATTGGACGAACATTAGCTGGTGTTATTGATGATACTATTGTTTTTGTTATTGGGGCAGGTGCTAATGCTCGTTTTGATGATTGTGATGTTGTTACCACTGATGGTGCCATCGTAACATTTGCCGTAGTTGATGATGATGATGGAGGCAAAATTTTAAATGATGGAATAAATTGTGTTGGTTTTGTTGTCGAATTTCCGCCCGGCTTGACTGGTGATAATATAATCAATTGTTGTTGTTGGGATTGATTAGTAATAGAAGTGTTAGGAGCAGCGGCTAATATTGTTCCTGGTTCCAGAATATTGTTGTGGTTAAGAATTATTTACCAGAAAAAAAAGTAAGCAGGATACACTGCAAAATTGAATTTTTTTCAACCTTGCAGTGTATCCTGATTACTTTCTTCTCTGTATTAGTTTTATTACCATCGACTATTCGTTGATTGGATTTGGTACCAGCAATCGATTTTGTCATCAAAGTAGTATTACCAACAACATTTCCAATAGTCGGTTTAATCGGTGAAAATACCAAATGTCTTTGATTAGTAGATTGAATCAATTTAACATTCGCAGGATTGGTTGATGTGACCAATTTTTGTGGCTGAATCGATGTTGTATCAGATACCGGTGCATTGATTACAATTGGTGTATTGATCAATGCAGTTGTCGATACTGTTTCAGTAGATATATTTGGAGCAGCTGAAACTATTGTTGTAGTAGATTGATTATCAGATTTCTGTAATGATGATGATTTTTGTAATGAATTTTGTGTAGGCAAAATATAACTGACAAAAGTATTGGCTAAGGTTGATACATTTGTTGTACCAGTAGGTGCTGCTGCAATGATACCTTGATTTGAAACGAAAATTGGTTGTGTTGATCCAGTTATTTTAATCGGCAGTTGAACCGATGCTGGAACTGCTGTTGTTGTTATCGATGTTGTTACTGGTGCCGCAGCGAATATAGAAGTTGAAGTTGGTGTACTATTGTTATCATTAATCATTACAGTTGATTGTTGTAGTAATTGATTATCAATGACATTAGTCTCTGTTGTAGAATGTGGTGGTGGTTGTTGTTGTTGTGGTGATTCTGTAACCATTTGTATTATATGTTGAGAATCATTTCCTACAATACCAGTTGCTGTTAATGTTGAAGATGATGAAACAACAACCAAAGCTGGATCAACGGAAATATTCGATGTTGATGCTAATGATGTGGCTACTGATGTTGAAGAATTATTATCGGTTATGTTTACATCCAATGAAACAATATCGGTAGCAGTTGGCTGTTGAATATTTTCCGCTATAATCATAGCATTATTTGAATCCATTTTTAATGAATTATTTTTCAAATATTCGAACGAAAAAAAAGAAATTTTTTTTTATTCACTGAAGCAAAGATTCCAGAGCGAGCATTTTGAAATAAATTCAAGGTATAGGAGGCAGCATTTGAATACCAATTTTATATGTTACAAGTTTCTTTTTCGATATACGACGTTTTTTTTATCTAAATTGATTTATCTAATTTTTTTTCAATTTTATCATCACCACATTTCTGTGGCCATCATCTAATCTTGTTTTCAGCAAATTTTTAACGTTTATTCTTGATTTTTTTCCGAATTCATTAGATACTATATTCTTGATACACTTGCATTCTATAAATAGAGTGATCCATAACTAAAATCTTGTGTGCATCATCAAGACAAAATTGAATTCTTTAATTTCGAAAAATTTTTTGATTAAAAAAAATGTCAAATTCTAATCCAATTCTCAAGCAACAAATACAGGCTTGTTCACATGGTAATCCTAAAGATTTCATCGAAAAGTAAGATTATTGATTGTCAAAGTTTTCATGATGATTTAATCAAAAAATAATTGAATTTCAGCTTTTGTAAGATTCTCGATTCGATTTTCAAAGATAGCGGCAACGATCTATTGGATAATGTCAAATGTTTTGTTGATGAAAGTAAGTTTACGATTTATGATTTTATGATGGATCATTTATTTTGTTTCAACAGTTGTCCATGAATCATTTCCATTGGTCAATTCTCGTACCGTATTGAAAGCATTGTTCGACAAGATCACTACGTTGCCTGATGATCAAATCCTAACATTATTGCGTTATGTTTTGGACAAACTAAATTCACGTGCCCTTTCATTTGAAGATCAAGTCGTTTTCATTCGACAAACATTATCACAAATTTATGAACGTAAAAAAAGCTATTCAGAAGCGGCCGAAATTCTTGAACCAATACCATTGGTGAATGGCCAAAAAGAATATCCGACAGATTTTAAAATTGAAATCTATCTACGTATTGCTAAATTATATTTGGCCAATGGTGATAAAGAAAAAGCCGAAGGTTTCATCAATCGTGCCAGTATGTTACAATCGGATGTAAAAAATGAACAGCTCAAAATACAATATAAACTATGTTATGCTAATTGTATGGATTATAAAGGAAAATATTTGGATGCAGCTCAACGTTATATTGAAGTATCGAATAAATTTTTCATCAGTGAAGAAGAACGTTATGAAATATTGAACAATGCTATACTATGTACAATGTTAGCCAATGCTGGTAAACATCGTTCACGATTATTGGCCATCCTATTCAAAGATGAACGTTGTCAACATTTACCATCATTTAAATTTCTAGAGAAAATGTATCTTGAAAAGATAATTAAAAAAGGTGATCTAGAATTATTTGCAACAATGATCAAACCACATCAACAAACAAGTCGATCAGATGATACATCTGTATTGGAACGTGCTATCATTGAACATAATCTATTATCGGTATCGAAACTATATAAAAGTATTACATTCAAAGAATTGGGAACATTGCTTGAAGTTGATTTGGTTAAAGTGGAAAAAATTGCCTCACAAATGATATTCGAAGATCGTATGAATGGACAGATTGATCAAATATCCAATACTATTGTATTTGAACAAACAAATAGTTTGATCACATTTGATAAACAAATTGAAACAATCTGTTTTCAAGTCAATGATATTGTCGATTCAATACAACAAAAATATCCAGGATGGATTGAAAAAAGTATTGAAATGTCTTAAATGATAGACAAAAAAAAATTCATGTCATTTTCTTTTCTTTTCTTTTGTTTCATTCGTTTATGACAGAATAATAACAATTTTTCATAATAATAATAAATTGATTATATTAAATAATAATAAAATTCTAAAATTCTAGCATTTAGATATTGTTATATACACGATTAACACCTTCTAATTCACCAATTTCATTGATTGCTTCAACAACTTGTTGAAATGATTGTTCCGATATTTCTGTCCGTACATATGGTATTAATTCGACACCATTTTCAATGACAACAAATTGATTGGCATAATTTTTTTCAATATGCAATTTAACACGTGTATGTGAATATTGATCACCAACAAACATTAATAATGTATCATCTTCATCATTAATGCGAACCTCTTCAGCATCGGCTTCTATAGCAATTTCTTCGGCTTTTTCCATATCAAAATTTGTATCAGCATTTACATTTTTCACACGTACAACACCTTTTTCTTCAAATGATGATAATGCCCGTCCTTCATCGGCAAAACCGAATCCAATTTTTTTCTTCAATATTTTACGAACTTCATTACGAAAATGATTTCTATTATCAACTTCGGCATCAATCACTAATAATGAATTTTCAGGACCAATAATCTCTAATTTCAATAAAAATGATTTCTTCTCCAATGCTCTTTTCACTGCTTTATCTATTGTAGAATTTGGCATATTAGCCTTACGACATTCTTGAATTACATCACCAAATTCTCGATTTAGATTCTGATCAGCACCACCTTGTTTTTGTACGGCCGTTCGAATTTTCACTATTAAACGATTGAATAATTGAGATTTTTGTTGATCTTTCGAAGCTTTTATATGTTTAATATTTTGCCATTTTGAATGGCCAGCCCAGAATGTAGGCGTCAAATGAAAAAATCTTTGTTGTTGTTGTTGATGGCCACCGGTCTTGAATAGAATGGTCGACCTATACATTGAACAAGGACTACGACCATAAAGAAGACGAACAATTTGGTTTAATGTCATTATTGCTTTTGGATGGAGAATAGGATTCTGTTCAGGAAATTATGGATTTTCAAGAGAAAAAAGAAAATTTTAATTTTAACATTATAATTTCGTCAATGAAAAAAAAAATGCAAAAATAATAAATAACATGCATGCTTTTTTTATTAAATAGAATCCATTTTAGCATGAATGGCTCGAACAAGTCGAAATGGTCTCTCTATAATTTTCATTTCGAAAACCATTGTTCTCCGTTTTTTTGTCACTTGTAGATTTACAATTTTACAATAATTGATAATTCATCTTTTTTTTTGGTAAATCATGTTTTACGTTCCAGAAATTTTGACCCAAAAAGGTCCATTAGCGATTGTATGGTTGGCAGCTCATTGTGATAAAAAATTAACTAAATATCAGATTGTATCGTCAAATGTTGATGATTTAATCTGTATAATAACATCATCAAACATGAAGATTTCTTTACGGACCACTTGTGATCTTATAATTGGCTTATCAAAATTGGTCAAATTAAAGAGTAAATTTTTTTACATTGAATCTAATCGTACAACAACGGCCATCCATATGATGGCCGGTCAAATTAGTGGCCGTGCCAAAACTAAATCCCGACAACGGGTAATTAATTTACCAGATGATCAATTTTCAATCGATTTAAATCTGCCAGAAATTTATGAATTCATAGACATGAATCTACCAGCTCCTTCAACTTTGTTTCCACAATCATCTGTTCCTCTAGAACGTAGCGTATCAAGAGGTTCGATTACCATGCAGGAGATACCACCATTAACCGAAGATGAGCTTCGTTTGGAACAAGAGATTCATGATCGACTTTATGGTGATGTTAATTCGGTAGATTTCAACGAATTTTTTGACGATGTTTTACCGTCGCCACGTCCTCAGCAACAATCACCGCCTATTCCTATTGCTTCACCATCATCACCAGAACTGATGCCGCCGCCATCGACAATCCCAATGGAAATAGAATCTTCTCATGTTGATGCTCAACAAATGGCTGATGATCACACAATGACCGGAATAGTAACACCACCGTTGCCTTTTTTTCAGCCTAGTCCTCCACAAGCTATTGAAAAAACTGCAGAGAATGGTAGAACAAAACGTCCTAAACCAGAACAGAATTTATCTTCAACCATTGAAAAACGACGCCGTACTGATACTATTCGTTCTGATCGTGATCATCTTGGTAGTTTAGAATTGCCCGTTTTAGATGATTCGTCAATACGACATAAACCACGAGCACGTCCAATTCGAACTAGACGTTTTCGTCTCATCAATGATTATAATAATATGATTTCTGATAATACTATTCGGCAGAATATGCTTGAATCATATAATTGTTTAAATACATTGTCAAATGTTTTCATCCCGAGAAAGAAATTGTTTGATACTTGTGCTGATCTATTCAACCGGCCAGAAAGATCATTGGCTAAAGGTTTTGCTTTTCATTTTCAAAATGCTTGTCTTAATTCACAGCCAGAACCGGAAATTCTAACAACAACAATTGAAAGAATCAATGGTGATGATCAAGTTCCTGATATCGAAATGTCATCACATTTAAATGAGGATTTTTTTCAAGAAACGTTACCTGGACCACCACTACCATCAATTGAAGAATTACCACCACAATTATCGCCATTACCATCAATTCATGGTGATGATTATGTTCCTCCACAAATTGATTATGATCATGGTGAAATTCCATTGGCCAGAGGCGAACATACTGGTACAGATAATTATTCAATGCCAATGCCAAGCATTCCAGAATTCTCTACAACTGATCGTACAATTATTGATGAAAAATTCAACGAAACGTTAGATGATTTGTTTGCAACATCTGCAGATAATTTACAATTTGATCAGCTTAGAATTTATGATAATCGTAAACGTACGGCACTTTTGTATTTCTATAATCTGTTGTTGATGAAAAATCGTGAATTAATCGACATGGAACAAGAATCATCATTGGAACAATTTAATCCTATCTACATTTATCGTATTAATCGATCAGAAGCGATTTAATTTTCATTTTTTTTTAAAGATTTTTGTATTTTGTTTAATTTTTTTTTTAATTTTAAATTTTGTTTCAATAACTATCAATATTGAATCAATGTAAAATTCAATTTCATCATAATTTAATCAATCATTTAATAAAATTTCAATCAAAATGAAGATTTTGTTTTTTTCACATCATCATCAACGGGTATTATGCCCAAATTTTTTGCTATACATCGACATTTGATTAGAATTTCTTCTTGAACCAGATTGAATGACATTGCCAATAATGAAAGACCAATCATCATGTACATACAACAGATTATGAATCTAGTTGCACCACCATTTATTTGTGAATAACGTGCCGATCCAGGCACCAGATCACCAAAACCGATTGTAGTTAATGTTGTGAAACAAAAATATGCACCTTCAATTGGTGACCAATCTTCCCATAGATAAAACATAATTGTTCCTATGATAATATAACCAATGACAACCATAATTACTAAACAAATTGGAACACGATGTTCTTTTTTCTTCGGATATATTGATTGTATTTTATCATCATCATCATCATGATTATTTATAGTGGTGGTAGTTGTTATCATTTCATTTTTTTGATGGCCATTGATAAACATTGTTGTTTTCATTTGTTGTGGTAATTGTTGTTTTCTTTGGATTTGTGAATGACTTTTTATTGAACCATGGCGGCAATCAGAACAGCAAAAATGTTTGTACATAAATCGAAATGCATTGGCCATCAGATTGCCTAGATTGGCTAAACATAAAAATGTAATCGGTATGCCAATGATGGCATAGAATATGGTAACTATACGTCCAAGATCGGTTTTACAAGTTAAATTTCCATAGCCTGTTCAATATGATCAAATGTGAATCATTCATCATTATTATAATATTCAGAAACAAAATCAAAATCTTACCAATCGTAGTGATTACAGTGACACTGTAAAGAAGTGCACTAGAAAATGACCATTGTTCAACATCAATTATTGAATATCCATCTTTTTGTACGGCTTTTATGATTGTCTCTTCGAATCTCATGATACGTTCGAATGCCATTCGTTTCCAACGATCTGGATATACAATATTATTGGTGATTGTATAATTCCAAAGATCAAAAATACATTTTTTCCGTTCAAAATCCATTTTATTACGAATTTTATGTTCATTTCGTGATTCAATATGTACAAACATTGATGCACCGATACATGTATAGCAGATGACAAAAAAACATAGACCAGTTGTTGAGAATAGATGAGCGAAAAATATTTTTAGCAAATAAATTTTTCTTTGAAAATTCTGACATATCTGTTGTTTATTTTCATGTTTCAATCGAAAATTTTCATTAATAAATGATTGTAATGAATAATGAATTTTTTTGAATATTGATTTTGAAACATTATCATCATTATCATTATTGGATGATTTTGGCTCATCAACACAAACGTTATCACCATCATCATCATCATCATCATCATCGATAATATCGATATAGTTTATTGTTTGATCATACTGATGTTCCATTCTGGTATGACGATTTTTGCAAAATGAAATGAAAAATACAAAACTGAATGAATGAATTATCATAATCAAATGAAATGGAATGGAATCACTATGTAATAATAATAATAATAATGAAATGTTTTGATCATAAAAACAACACAACAAATGATCCATTTTGGATGAAATGTGGTAACAACAGCAACAACAACTTCAGTTTTTTTATGATCATTTTTTTTATTATAATGGATTTCAATCAATTTTTTTTTTGTATGAATAATAAAATAAATTATTATTATCGATGAATTTGAACAAAGTGTTTACGTAAACGACAAAGTGACCGAATTAATATTCCATCGTTTTTCAGCTTCCAACACGGTATTTTGAAAAGTTGACATTTCTTGAATCAATTTTTTTACCAATTCTTGAACTTCTTTTGTATTAGAATATAAATTCAATTGTTTTAAAGTATGTAAATCTTTTCGCATCATATTGGATAGATGAGAAATATGTTGTGCATCTTTTGTTGCAGTAGCATTTTCCAATGAACTAAGATAGCCAACATCTATACCGGATTGTTGAATTAATTGGTCAATTAAATCACTCAATTGAGGCATAGTTAAATCATTGCCTTGATCATATAGTTTAATAAGAAGCTGTATAAAAGTATTCATTTTATCCAAATCTTTGATTGTATAATCGACCAATTTTTGCATGAATGGATGATTAAGATATTGTTTATAGGATTTAGCACGTTTAATTAATATTTTAAAATAATCCAAAGATTCTGTCATTATGTTGTTATAAGCATTCAATTGGGTTTCTTTCAACCGTTGATGTGCTTGCTCATATTTGGCCACAGCTATTGTCAAGTAACTGTCAAATGTTGAATTTTTATCTTGAATGTCTTTTTTTGTTGTTTTGAAGAAAAAAAAACGATAAATAACCAATTGTGAAGTTAGTTTTATTGTGAAATTTATTTAAGAAATCAAACCTGTTGGAATAGAAAATGGTGAAACCATGTACGCTACGATGTAGCAAATAATCACCATGAAAAACATGGTCATATTAATGTTGCTTGATTTAGTCATAATTACGTCACGATCAAATCGATATAAATAATAATAAAGATAACGACGATTAGATGGTTTTGATTTATGGCCACTTTTATACTTTTTTTAAAAAAAAAAATTTCCAATTCCAATCAATAGTTTCCAAAGAAAAATCAAAACATCAATTCTATTTGAAACAAAAACACTTGATGATAAAAAGTGATCGTTATGTAAATGTATGTAGGATGTGTATATTTAAAAAAAATCGATAATTTATCGATTCAATTCTTATGATATTGCAACCATTTTGATAATAATAATTAACACTCAAACAAACAACAGACATCTTCTATGTCAATGAGATGATGATCACATGTGTGGAAATGAAAAAAAATTTTGTATCTTAGATTGGACCAAATGGATCGATTTCAACAATATTATATCATATTTTATTGTAAACAAGATTAAGAATAATAGAAATCATTATTAATAATATAGCCTTGGATTAAATTAAAATAATGTCAGAGAAAAAAAAATGATTCATTTTATCGAAGAAAAAGAAAAATATCTTGTTGTTGGTGTTGACATCGTTCTGTGTGTAGAATGATCATGATGATAATGTCGATAATAATCATCACCATAGTATTGTTTTTCCATTTCAAATAGACGATCTTCAACAAATCGAACATAGATTAACATTCGATCCAAATTATTTTGATCAAATCGATCGGAACGATGTTGATTAATAAAATCTATGTAGAGTTTAATAACCTGAATGAATTCATTAATTTTCGTCTGATCATTTCCTTCTTCATGATGTAGTTCAAGATAGCCATACATAGAACGTAATCGTTGTAATAGTTGTTCAAGTATTGGTGTAATTTGTTTACGTATCCATTCATTGGATTGATCATGAAAATCCCAACCAAATTCATCCAAAATATCTAGAGTTAAACGAAGTTGTTCACCATGTTTCCATAGTGTATCCGATGATCGTTCGACAAATAGACGAAATTCACGCATTTCATCTGAACGCATTATTCGATGCCTAATCTCTATCCAAATTCCAGTCACATCTATTCGTAATTGTATTAATTGTGTTTCTACTGTTCGCAGAATATGATTTGGATTGCTCGAATTTTGATGCGGATAATGTTGTCGTAATTTTGTTTCAGTTTTATTGGCCAATTCTTCACTTTGTCGTAATACACTTGTTAATATTTCTAACAATTCACGATATTGATCATCTGGTCTATTCGTAGTTCGATTATCCGGACGAGCAGTTGTTGTATAACGATTATCTATTATTTCAAATAGAAAAAAAAATCATCTATTGAATGGTAGAAATGGTAGATCACTTACCATAATATCGCAAACGAATCCGAGAACAGGCCAATAATTGTGGATTTTGTCTTGAATCAGCATTGGAAAAATATTTATCTTCAAGAGTCAATTGATAGTTTAACTAAATAAAACAATTAGCCATTTATTTGATCAATTACAATGAATAATTTATAATTACCGCAAATTGATTCATATAATTGATTGATTTATTAATTCTATATATATGATTAGCTTCAATAGGACATTTTTCGATATTATATTTACTTGGATTCTGGCATAGATCACCAACAATATTGGTAATATTTTTCGTACCGGATTGTAGAAATGTTTCATTATTGAAAAATTTACTTGAAGTGGTTGCCGATGCAAATGTAAGATAATAAGTAATAGAATTTTTATCCACTATAACACATTCATCATTGCTGGATAGTTGTTCATCACAGCCATCAACGTTTACTGAATAAACATTGTGAAGTCCTAGATAAATTTAAAATTTTTATCAACATTTCAATCATCAATATATTAATTTATTAAGCTTACCACAATCTTCATAATTCAAATTTATTCCCATTACCGAATGATAATTGAATATGATCAAAATGGTGACCAGAATAATGGTAAAATAAAACGTTCGAAATGCCATTGTTTGTGAATACGTTATTGATTATCGGCAAAAAAAAACGATGTCATTGGAATGATGATCAAAATATACTTTTTAAACCCGAAATAAATAAGAATCAAGATTTTTGTTTTCGTTCATATAGCTATATTGTCTTAAGATTTCTTTTATTAGAACACTTGACTTATTGCTACAGGTGATTATCAGCAAATAAAGAAAAACAATATTAATCAATCAACATCATTGAATTAGATTCGGAGAAAAAATAATATTGATAATACAAATGTAATCGAAAACAGTGTCATTGCCAAACAACAACATTTTTGCAACAATCACTATGAAATATTTGGTTCTTGCTTTTCATTCTGGCCTTGGCCATTATTATCGTTTGAAGTGTCATCAAAATGACGAAATTGATCGATCAATGTGAACAAGAGAAGAGATTGTTCTTTGCTAAATTTTCCCGGAAACATTAATTCAATAAATGATACATCTTTGGGCATTTCATTCAGAACCATAACGATTTCGGTGGGTGTTAACGAAAAATTCTGCTTCAATTCATTGGCTAAACATTTGGATCGTTCGTGATTTAAATTTTTGATTGCATCAGAAGAATTCAGTTTAATGTGTTTGTCAACATCTTTAAGGGAATTTCGAAATTGTCCAAATGTCGATTCTTTGGCAATGTTGTGCAATATTCGATCACAATCCGTTGATGATAGGATTTTATCGATTTTTGATGATTGTTCTTGTAAAATTTGTAAGGCACGATAATTAGGTATCAAAGAAATATGTTTAAAATTCGATGATGAACCGGAATCTAATTGATTATCCATGAAATGAATGTGATGAAAAATATAATCTAAAAAAAAGAACTGAAATAATGAAAACAACAACAACGACGACAAACAATTAGCAATCATGTGGTTTCGATTTATTGTTTCAAGGTAATCATCATTAGATGGCAGCAATGATCGGAATTTTTTTTTTTTTTTTTTTTTTGATAGAAAAAATATTCAAATTTTAATCGAAAATTTTCAATTGAATGTCAAATTCAGAAAACTAATAATTATAATTAATAACATTAGCATAATTAACACTGAAACGTTTTTGAGAATCCAACATGAAATGTTCAAATTTGGCCATTTCAGTAAAAACTATTTTGATTTGATTATAAACATCTTGTGGGTTATCAGTTATTCTTTTTGATTGCAAATCTTGTAGACGATCACGTAAAAATTTGGATCTATCATAAATCTGATCAGATTCAGGTTTTCGATTTTCACGCAGTAAAAAAGTTGCTTCGATCTGGGCTACATCAACAATTTCATCGATTACATCACTTAATCCAGAAATGCCTACATAATAGCTATCATCATCGTCTTCATCACCACCGATTAGATCACAAAGGAATGGAAAAAATTTCATCATTGATTCCATTTCATCCATACTGAATTGAGCTGATTGTTGCAAGAACGGATTGTCCACATGTTCGGCTAAAGATTTCAATCGTTTCGTTAATGATTTTAAATATGCTCGTTCATCCGATAAGATCATTCTCCAGAATGTTTGTTTATTATTTTCACTTTCTGGTGCCGTTTCAGCATGATGGCCACCATTACATGATGAATCGGTCAACATTTTTTCCGATCGTTCCAATACATTTTTAATTGATTCTATATTTTCCAATTATTATTGGCCAAGCATTAATTAAATTAAAAGGTAACGTACAAAATAATAATACTTGCCAGCTAACGGTGTGGCTGGTTGATTGGCCATTCGGACCCGTCGTTTGTACGAAATGATTGATGCTGATGAACTGATGATAATCATTGAATGAACAATAGAAATGATGACCAAAATGGTCATAATATTAGATAAACGTAGAGTCATTATTGAAATGAGTACGTGTTTCATGCGAAATGATTCCAATACAATCACAAGCAATTAGAGCTGTTAGATTTAAGTCCAATTTATATACAATCATTGTAATCATGATCTTTACTGTACTTCAGAAATCAAAAATCACGATCCGGATGATGTACTTGAATGTAGAGAGAATTTCTTTAATCTTTTACCGTTATCTATTTATAAATCGATGTTTTGAATTGTCATTCAATCTATAAATCGCATGGAAAATTATCGATCCATTTGATCCAATTGACTACGTCTTGGCAACAAATCATAAAAAAAATTCATTGTAATTCCATGTGATATTTTCCATTGTGATCTAAATTGTTTTTTTTTCATATCATTTCTAATGAATTCTAATTTTCAACAATCAATTTCACCACTAGATGGCGATATAAAAGTGATGATATTTGAAAAAAAAGATTGAATAAATAAATTTTTTTTTTTTTTTTTTGATGAATTGGCGCCAGTTATTATTATTGTTCATTTTTGTCATTGTATAGAGAACAAAAAAAAATGAAAAATTTACGATATTTATTGACACGTCATCGATCATCGATCATTGATCATCATTATGATTGTCATCAACGTTTAATCAATCAATCATCATCATCATCATAAGATTTATGTTGATTGATTGAAAATTAAAATAAAAATTGGCGCCAAATGATAATTATTGCAAACACAATATAAATATTTTAGACAAATGAAAATATTGACAATACACACACACATATATATATACACATATACATCGACTAGGTGATGAGAGGCTTTACAAACACGGATACCATATGGTTAATAATAATAATATTCCAGAACAAAAAAAAATTTAGGTCATCAAGTCAAGTGTCTCTGTGTGTGCATATGTAATGTAATGTAATGATCAATGTATGTGATAATCAATACTGGCGACCATCATCATCATCATCATCAAAAGTAATAATAATTTACGTCGTAAATTTTACGGAAAAATATATGACGAAAAAAAAATCAACAACAAAAAAAAACTTGTGAAAACAAATTTTGTTTACCAATTATCATCATTATTATTATATATGATTTTATTATTTTTTGTGATGCAAACAAAGTAATACGACAGTTTTTCCCTTCTCTCTCTTCCAATACCAGGGGGATACAACGATGATTTTATTTATTAGCCAGAATGGTCGAAAAAAAAACCAATGTAAATCATATCCAACAACAACAAGGATTTTCACTCGAAACAAATCCATTCATTCAATGAATGATCAATGATCATCAATGGCAGTCATAACAAACAGAGAAAAAAAAAGACTATGACCAGAAAAAAAACAAAACACAAATCAAACAAATCGGTACATTACATACAATATCATGATTGAAGTGAAAGTGATGTTTAGAAAAAAAATCATTCTGCTACACATTTGCTGCTACTTGAAATACGAAAATTTGTGGAAATGACCGGAAAAAAAACTAACTAACTGAGAGAAATTTGATGAAATAAAAAAAAATCCAATTATTATGCAGCATAAAATGTTGATCGTCATCATATATTAATTAACGTTTAGTTAAGATGATGACAAATTGTAATGATGGACCTATATATTTTATTTAGGAACAACTAGCAGGGAAATAAGAAAAATTTTATGTCCATGTTTGGATGAAAGAGATAAAAAAAGAGACAGAGAGAGAGAGAGAGTGGACGAATTAGGCCAATGACCAATTATCATAATAGATGTGTGTTTGTGTCATTATTTTTTTTTTTGTTTCGGTCAATCTTCATTATCGTTTTCGGTTTTCAATCAATACGCATAAAAAAAACCACAGAAGAAAAAACTTGTGTGGTCGTCGTTGCCGATGATGATCAATGTCAATTATTTTGACGATAATCATAATAATAATTGTCTGCTGTCTTGTCTTTTTGATTAGTAAATAGATCAATTCGACTTGTTTTTTGGTTATTTGTTCGGACAGTCCAGGCCAATCAGTCAATCATTTTTTTCTGTTTATTATAAAAAATTTTTTTTCTTTGTTTTTTTTTTTTTTGGATGATCTTGATCGTGATTATAAATGACCATATTTGTGTGCGTGTGTGTGTGTGCATCATGTGATTGATAAGTTCATTGATTAATCAATCAATGGTATAATTTAAAGATAAGTGAAAGTGTTAATCACAATGGGTAGTGGCTTTTGAGTGGAAAAAAAACAAAAAACAGGCACCGCCTTTACAAACATTTGATGATATTGAAATTTTTTCAATTGATCAAATTTGATTTGATTAATTATATGTCTACAATGTAGTTGATATGTGGGAAATTATTTATTTCTCTACTCTTCGATGTGAATAGATAGGATCCATTTGGGAATTTTTTTTTCGTTGACTTTTTTTCAGAAATCAATTACTGGGACCATGAAAATTTTTTTTTTTCAATTATCATTGCAGCCTTTTTTCTGTTCGCATGAATTGAACCAATTGTATTGTGTGTGTGTGTGTATGGGCCATCATTGACTGGAATTTCAATTAAATTCATCATTCAATCATTCAATGTATGACAAATCATTACGGAATGCATCATGTTCATTGAAATCATCAATAAGGTCAAGATCAATTCAATTCAATTCAATTCAATTCAATTTGTTTTGATTGATGAAAAAAAAGGCTTGAAATAGATTTAATTGAAAGTTTTTTGATTAATTTTATAGATTAGAAACATGTTTATAAAGCATTAAAATTAACGGTATATTCAAAAGAATCATTTCAATGAATTTATATTTTGTTATGTAAAAAATATGGCCACAAGTGAAACCAAGTTTATTGTTAGTCATTGTTTGTATGAAAAAATTCCATTTCATTGATTGTCGTCCATGTATTTGTTGAATTTTATGGCTAAACCAATTAATGTGATTTGTTTTCACGAATTTCTGCGACCATTGTGAACATGCTAACCATTTAAATATGATTTGAATACATTTTGTATTATATGTTGGAAGTGATGCTATTTGATAATACATAAGATTTATGAATAGAATGGTAGATATCATACAAAATATTCCTAATGAATTGATCATAGCCATTTTGACTTGTTTACTATAGAATACACATGCAATCATGGCCGTTGATTTGCTTATGATTTCGACGGCCAGTAAAGAAAATTTTGTCGATTCATTTAATTTAGCAATATTTGCATATAGAATAATGTATTCACGTTGAAATAGATTCCAGAATATTTTTTTCATAAAATATGGTGATTTATATCGCCGTTTAATGGATAATGACAAGAAAGTGAATAATTCTTTGATTTTTTCTCGATAAAATATCAAACAGAATAGAAAAAAAGATTCCAAACTGAAAAATTGAAATGTAATGTAAATCATGTCCATTCCATATAAAAATGAATAAGGAAAACTGGACATAAATTGAACGAAATTAATTCCAACGAGATCAAAATCAGAATGCTAATACTTAACATCAATAAAACAATTCTTTGATTATGATAAAGAATATAATTTGAATGATCAATACAAATATATAGCTGAAAGAGTAAAATTCATTCGAAATGATCGTATAAATATGAAATGAAAATTCAATACAAATGTATTTCGTTTGATTATTCAATAATATGTCATTTTTGATGTGATTTTTTCGAATTTCAATGATGACATTCGTATCAAATTTGTATTGTGCAGCATATATTAAACGACTTTTTTTTATAGGAAAATTATCATTACAGTAGAAAACTTTCAGAAAAATATTTTTCATTTCGTAGAATTTAAAAACTTTTTTTCAATTAATAACTCAAATTAATGGAATTCCTTATTCACAATGAAAAAAATTGATCGTTTCATTGTCTAAGAATTATGGTTGCTTAGCATATTATGACTAGAATTGAAGCCAAAAAACAAAGTAATGATTCGGGAATTTTCGGGAAAAATTAAACTTTTAATTTTATTTTCATTTATTTATAAAGAAAATTAATCAGTAGTGAGAGAGAGAGAAAGAGAAATAAAATGAAATGTAAATGAAAATGATAATAATAATGAATAATAATGATCATCATGATCAATCAATAATTGATGAATGATCGATCTCTCTGTCCATTTGTGTCTGTGTGCGTGTGTGTGTGTGTATGTTTGAAATGTCAGATTAGAATGAATGAGGAACACATGCGAAAAAAAAATTGAAATTGAAAATAAAAATTAAAGATTAAGTTCATGGATACACAGGGTTACATGACACATTGTTTTTTTTTCTCTGTTTGCTATATGTGTATGGTGAGGTTCAAATGGAAATTTAAAAAAAAAAGCAAAACAAAAAAGAAATGAAAAAGAAAAATGTACAAAATTTGTAATAAATACAAAAAAAAACATGAATTCCATACACACACACACGAAGAGTCAATAGAATTTTCAGATATTCTGAATTGACACAAAACATTGAACAACGAATGATGTATCCAAACGAAACGAGGCCAATCAAATTGCAAACAATGAGAGAATAGCGATGACAAAACAAAAATCAAAAAGAAAATCAAGAGATCGTAATGAATTCGTTTTTTTTAATATTCAAATTCTGTTGGCCATTTGGGAATTATTATTTTCCACGTTGTTACGAATTTTGCGTGTCATGTATAATGATGGTGTTTGATGATGATGAGGTTGGATTAGATAAGTGAAATGAAATGTGATGAAAAAAAAAAACGAAATGAGGTGTGTGTGTGTGTGTGTATGGAGAGGAAAAATGTTATTGAAAGAAAAAAAATTGTGACTGGATTATTATCAGAATATTTATTTTAAATTCTGTTATTGGCGTTTAAAACTTTGTTGAATATTCTTACAAAAAAAAATTCTACAATCAACTGTGTGTGTGTGTACGTGTCTATGTAGTAATCAGAAAAATATTCATTTTCATATCTGTTGTTTATATCATATACAAAATATTCAAAAAAAAAAAAAGAAAAAGAAAAACAATAATAATAATATTGAATAACGCGGATAGTATAGGATAGGAAGAGAGAGAAAGAGAGAGAGAATCATGTGATAATAGTTCGATTATTTATCAATATTCGATGTATTCATCAATTGAACCTCTTCCGAACAATTTGATTGATCAAGGCCATTAGCATTTTTCTGTTTTTTCATTGAATTTGATGATTTTTTTGCATTCAAATACATTTTTTGATTCTTTCGAGATCGATATCCTAAGTAACAATTAAATCAATAGAAAAAAAGGATTAAAAAATAAAAAAATTGCATAAAATGAATTTTGTTGTTGTTGTTGTTGTTATAAAATTTATTCATTCATTCATCACTTACTTATAATCAATATGGGCACAAGAATAATGATGGCTAAAATGACCAACATTGTCGTCAGGATTGCAAATGTCCATACTAATCCACTATCATGTGAATTATATGGACCACGTGCAGATGCTTCAGCCAATTCCGGTGCAATCGATGATGACAGATGTTTATTGTTGACATAATGTTGTTGTTGTTGATGATTATGATTATGATTTGCATAAATGTTTACATTATTTGGATCATCACGTTGATGATCAATATCATTTAAACTTGGTGGTTCATTTTCTTCAGATATTGGTATTTCTTCCTGTTCATCATCATCATCATCATTATCATTATCATCATCATCAATACTGACATCATTCCTGTTTGGTTTGATATTATCAATTGTTTTTGGTTCATCAATATTATTCACTTTTGGTGGTAATGGTAATTTGGTTACAGTTTCTGGTTTCATTGTCGTTGTTGATGTTGTCGTAGTCGTAGTCGTCGTCGTCGTGGTGGTTGTTGTCGTTGTCGTTGTTGTTGTAGTTGGACTAGCGGTTATTGTTGATGATTCATTTTCCAATTCGGTTGAATTGTCATAACAATTTAATAATTCACGTATAGAACCCTAGATGATAATCGGTGAAATTAGAAAAAAAAATATTAAAATTCATAATTTCTTTTCAAAGAAAAAAAAATCAATCACCTTTGGAATGAATCGAATTTCATCATGTGGATTCTGTTCATCGAAATTTGTCCATATAAATTCCAATATTTCCATATTATCTGTTAAACCAAATGAACGATGTTTAGGAACAAAATTAAACATTCCAATTACAAATTTTCCATCAATCATTTGATCATTAAGATTTTCCCATGATGATGATTTTTGTTGCCTATCGTTTGTAGTGACCGTTAATTGTTTACGAATTATACGTTGTGATAAACCGGTCATCGTATCATATACAGAGAAAAATAAATCCGATTTATCCGATACAAATAATCCAGAACGATAGTAAAGATTGCCAGATTGAACACCTAATGATAATGTTGAACAAAATTGATTAATGGAAAAACATTCATCATATTCAAATGAATCAATTTACCATTTTGTGATGGCCAAAATGATCCATACATAATGGAACCTTCACGTTCTAACATATTAATATCTAAACCGGTACGATTTAAACGTGTTAACAATGTTGAATCCAATGATTTTCGATCCAATAAACGTAATTTGCCATCACCATCATCATTAAGATCATATAATGCAAGACCATATGAACGATCTTTATCAATAATACGGCCACCGATAACAATGTGTATACGTTCAAGATCATGATCATATTGATCACCTTGACATATGTCTGAAATTTTGCATACACCATTTAAACTGATGACAGTATCAATCCAACGGAAATTATCTATTAATTCATCACCATCATCATCAAACACGTGGCAAAATATGAAAAAGAAAAAAAATCAATTATTAGTGATATGAAGAAAATAAACATGGAAAAAATCATTAAAGCAAAACGAAATTAATTTAAAAAATCAAATCATTATTGACTGAGAATTTTCAAACACAATATATTTCTCGATCGATCAATGATAATATAATCATTTTAAAAATCAACATAAACAACAACAACAACAACAACAACAACAACACTGGGAAAAAAACGTTGATGATGATCCAAAATGATCATGAAAATGAATGGGCGTACATGGGTCACGTATCATTTTCGAATCATCATCATCATCATGATTATTATTATGATTATTAAGAGAAAGTTTTTTTTCTACAAAGTTAATTAACCCTGACGAAAACCGATGACTATCGCAACAAAAATATGTTTGCCGCCAATGTGTGTGTGTGTGTGTGTGTGCGATTCGGTAATGTCAGTGGCAATATAAGTAAAGCGACCTGTCATCATCATCATCATCATCATAATGATAATTTCAAACGATGATGATGATCATGATGCGGTTGGTTGATCATGGTTGTTCATTATTTACAAAACAAAACAAAACAGAAAAAAAAATTCGCATCATAGTCATTCACATGAAATGAACGTGGCTATAAAAACAACCACAATAAACAGGCAGACAATAATGAAATGAAATGAAATATAATTTATGACCCCAACTAACTAACTAACTCACTATATATATATATTGCCGCCCCCGCCTGTGAACTTAAATGATGATGATGATAATAATGATGAACAATTGAAAAAATGCAACCTTTGACCCTAAGAGTTTTAGAAAAATTTTACATTCAAATGTACACATTCATCATTAGTGGATGTTTTTTTTCTTCATCATCATCATGATGATGATCATTGAATTTGAAAATATCTACTTTATCTAATTCGATCTACCTGAATGAATGAATAAATGAATGGAATGGAATGGAATGAAATGAAAAGCTCAATGAACATTTGGTGATGGTTTATAATTGTAATTTTATGGAAATTTGTGGAAAAAAACGACCACCATCATCATGAAATGTGTGTGTGTGTGTGTGCGAATGAAATGAAAAACCAAAAACTACAACAGCAACAATTTCAGGCAACCGATGACAGGTAAGCAAAAATAAAAAAAAAATTCAAAATTTAAATTCAAAAAAAAAAATCCAAATTTTTTTTTTCTACAATGTCATCGTGATGATGATATCACATAGATTTTCTATGCTGGGAATCCAATGATGATGATGATGATGATGAGCAATAATTTAATTCGATGTTATATGTTTGATGATCAATAATTTGTTTGAATAACAAATTATTTCTCCCCAAAAAAAAAAGAAAAAATATACACATCGGAACTAATAGCAAGTTATCATCGGACAAATTTCATTGGAAAAAAAATCACTAGATGTTACAAACACAGAGTTTAATTTGAATTTATTATGGTTCCTCTCTCTCTCTTGATTAATTTTTTCTGGGTTTATTTTCTTCAATATATACCACCATACACTAATCGTTTACGGTAAAACGATAAATCAATTGTGTGCCTCTTGATGAAAACAAATTTTTTTATTCATCGAATTCAATAAATCGCGTATTTCATCTGGTTGGATTTGATTTTTTTTTTTTTTTTTTGATTCAGATTTTCCAACAAGAAACAAGAAAAATCCTATCAATTGATAAGCATGTTTAGTCACGTTTTTTTTTGTTTTTTGTTTTTGTTTTTGTTTTTGTCGATCACAGAAAAAAAATTAAATTTTGAAATTTGTTGAAAACAAAAATTTATGTGTGCGTGTGGCCCATAGTGATTGTCATGTATATATGCACCAGAAAGGCTCCTGTACCCATGGTCTTTATTTGTGTGTGTGTGTGGCCTGTAGTAATGATATGGCCGGAATTTTTGATTTTTGTAGACAAAAGAATTTTTTTTTTTTGCCAGAAAAAAAACCAAACAAAACAAAACAACGGCGTGAACAAGATTTTTGGAAAGAACAAGAAAACAAAAAATGAAAATCAATTAATCTGGAAATGCGAAAAAAAATGGTAAAGTGAAATTTTTGAATTGATTGGAAGACGACTACGACGGTCAAACAAAACAGAAAAAAAACAATTAGGCCAAAAAATCAATTCACTAAACATTAAGTATGATGACCTTTGACCGTAGTAGTAATAGACTTAGGTCCTAAAAATGGTTACAACATACACACAAAGATATGAGTCAAAACAAGCCAAAGAAAAAAAAGTCCATTCCATTCCATTCCATCATCATCATTATTGGATTTGGCGGTTCGTAAGTTGTGTCATACACACACACACACACACACACACACACACAGACAACAAACACAAAGTGTCAATTAAAAAAAAAATTGGACAGGTCAAAATTCGTTACATCAGGCCATATAAACAAACGACAAAGTCAACAACAACAACAATTCAATTAGTCAAAAAAAAAACAAATTCCAATGTCGAAATTTTTATTTTATCTTTGTTGGCACCAATTGAACAACAACAACAACAACAACTGAAAAACAACAACATTTTTTTTCTCTGTTTTATTCAAAGAGAATTTGACCGAATTTTTTTTTTTTGTTTCATTTTTGTTCTTAAATCTAGATCTAGATATAACTATGTGTTTGGCTAGTCGATGCATCGATGATGATGGTTAGATCGATCGATGCTGTCGGCAATGAAATATACAAATTGAAGAAGAAAAAGAAAAAAATTCGACGACATTGACAAGATGGTATACTGAACAATATTAATAAAGTTGTACGATTTTATATTGTGTAAAAAAAAAGAAAAAAATTTTTTTTTTTTTTTTTTTTTGATAAATCCAAGATAAATTCAAAATGTTTCAACAACAGCGGAAAGAAAGAAAAAAACGATTGTTTGGCCCAGATTTTGCATGAATTATTATGCAAGAGGAATTTTTTTTTCCCCACTGATAATGGAAATATTCTCTCAATTCATTCAATAAGAGAATATGAATTTTTTCGTTGAAATGATAAAAATGATCTGAATGTCTGGATTTTGTTGTTGTTTTTTTTTTTTTTTTTTTTTTTGATCTGTTTGTCTAATACAGTGGTGAATAATCGATGGATCAAGTAGGAAAAAAAATAGATTCACAGTCAAGATAATTGTTTATTGATCAAAAGAAAGAAAAAATTTTTAAATTAAAAATTGATTGCCAAAAAAAAACGGAGAGAGCGAGAAGAAAGTTTTTGTTGTCATTCATCATCACCATCATCATCATCATCAATGGTGAAGAGGAAATCAAAATCTATTTATACATTAGTCACATATGAATCAAATAATAATAATTTTTCATTTCCAACACCTTGAAGAAACAAATCTTTTTTTGATTGCCTCGCGCATACACACACACATCATTTATCATTTTTCGGGCTTTCATTCCTCATTTCAATCATGATGATCAAATTGATTGATCAGTGAAGGAGAGTGGAAAAAAAACATTCAAATTTGACATCTGATTTGTGTCACAGGGTAAATCAGCAGCACAATGTTTGTCAAATGGATGGATGGATGGAAAAATGAAAAATTCACCGAATCGATCCGAATCTATCGATTGGGCTGCTGATCAAGCAAAAAAAAAGAAAAGAAAATTTCGAATCAATCATGGACCGAAAATAGCAATTAAACCCATTTATTATATTCATCATCACCATGGAACTATTAAATGTTCAACGAAAATAACTTGAACCCTTTTTTTGGCAAGAAAAAATAAATTCATTTCATTTCCCACTATTATCAGTTTGTTTACGATTTCCGTGTATAAAAATTAATGAATATTCATTAAAATGTAACGAGAAATCAAAAATTTAAATGCTTGTACATGATGATAATGATGATCTGATTTCGTTTTTATTTTATTTTTATTTTTTCGTTTTCTCATCATTGGTCGGCATTTTTTTTTTGCATTTCTCAAAATAAAAACTAAATTTATGCACTGGAAATTGTGAAATACAAAAATTTTTTTTTCTGTGGATAAATTCTACATTTGAATAAAATCAATGGGTTTTTTTTGTTGGTGTTGAAAGAAGAAGAAGAAGTCGATTCGATTAATTTGTGCATTGACAAAAATCAATTGATGATTGGGCCATCATTGATTTAGGTGGAAATTATTGATAATTTTTTTTATATCGATAAATGATTTTCAAATCCTTTTCAATTAATATCGATCGATAGATCGATCAATCGATCAATCAATCAATCAATAACGGAACCTGATAATTTGAGAAAAAGAAATGTCCGTCTGTGTTGTTAAAATGTATCAATCATAATCCTAAAAATATGTCTTTGGGTGGATTTTTTTGGAGTGGGGGGAAAAAGAATTATCGATTATCGACCACAATAAATGCAATGCATATATGAATATGATGATGATAAAAATCAACCGTTAGTGATCGATTTCATTTCATTTCATGTCTAGATTTCAAGTGTGAAATATTCACATTGATACAAACAAGAAAGGAAAGAAGAAAACAACACCAAACCAAACCATCACCGTTTTTGATGCTCGGATGAGGTCGCACCCAAATTTATTTTCATTTTTTTGTACCGAAGAACGAAAAAAAAATCAAGAATGATCGATAAATCAAATTGATTGGGATTTTTTGATTTTTATTCCTCTCGTCAATCATGTTTGTTTGATTCAAATGATTTTACTACATTGAATTATCCGGTAGTTGAATATTCATAGTGTAAGTATCTTCGGGCTTCAGGCTACCGACGCCAAAAAGAGATACATTCATATTTTTCAATTGATGATGATGATGATGATCATGGTTAAACGGTAATTTTTTTTCATTCAATTCATGTTTGATATCATATCATATCTCATCATCTTGCTTCATTGGCCATCGTCATCATCATCATCACCAACAAAAAATGGTGGTGGTACGTAAATCAGAAGAACGAAACGAAAAAAAAAGTTCAACAAACCCGAATATTGTTTCATCAACGGTTTAATGGTGAAAAGAAAAAAAAATTCAAAATTTTTTTCATTTCTACAGATGTATGGATAGATCACTATCATTCTATGCTAAAGAATGCATACATCCTACAGCCATAAATATTCACATTTTTCAAATGAAAATTCATTATAAATTGGAAAAATTTTTTTTCAATCTCGTGATATCATCATCATCATCATGGTAAAACAACGCAGTAACAGTAACATGCCGAAAACAACCTACAGGTTACAAATATGGGAAATGTGTGAAATGAATCAAATTTAAATAATGATCCAAATCTTTAAATTTTATCCAAACGGACGCAATCGCTTTCTATATCAATTTTTTTTCTTTTTTTTTTTTTTTTTTTTTTTTGATAATTTTTTTGTATTTCATCACAATTTATCACCACACACACACACACACTCGGAAAACATCTTTTTTCATTTTTTTTTCATTTTTATTCACTTTCATCATCATCATCCCAAAATTGGAGAATGTGTCGATGGTGTGTGTGTGTGTGTGTGTGAATACAAACATCGTTCATTTTAATTTATCTTTTTTTTTATTTTCCTACTTTGCATTAAAATTTTTGTGGCTAGCAAATTATCCGTTTTTTGCCCAATAGCTAGGTTTTTGTCCACTTTTTTGGATCAACAAATAAAAAAAAAATTGATATGAAACAATCCCACTCTCGAATAGAGCAAAAAACCTACATCATTTTTTTTTATAATTCATGTGGGGTTATCAATAAATATCGTACATAATGTGGAGAAAGAATCAAAAAAAAAATCAACCATTTACAAATATATATAAGCATTTTATTTTTGGTCAGCAAAGATAAAAATGACAATTAAAATTGACCAATAAAAAAAACATTTGAATTCAATAGAAATAAAATTCAAATGTCCCAAAAATGATGTGGTTATAATTCAAGATTAGTAGATACCAGGACAAGAATAGATTTCAGGTGGAAAAATTAAAAAAAAAACTACACAAATCACCCTGACCAATGACAATGTCGGGAAAATCGAAAAATCTGTTTTTTTTTTTTTTTTTGCTTGTTGTTCATTCACAATCATTCACAGATTAACACACTGTGAAAAAAAAAACTTTTTGTGATTAAGGTCAAAAAGATGTATCGAATTGGTGAAAGATACGATGATGATGATACTGATGTGAATTTGTGGTTTTTCGTTTTTTTTTCTTTTGGAGAAAGGGGACGCCCACGCGTTAAAATTATTATCGCAAAAATTATTTTTTTTTCGTATTGTTTTTTCTCATTGTTTAAATGATAAATGCAAAAGAGATGTATGCGATGATAATGAATATATTTCTTTCATCATCATGATCTCTGCATCATTTTTATTCATTTTTTTTTTTTGTTTTTTGAAATTAAAAATTCAAAAAAAAAACAATCTTTCTGGATCACTACCGTTGTTTGTGTGTGTGTGTGTGTGCGTGCAATAATTGTTTGCATTGTTATCCATTCATTCATTCATTCATTCCTTTATATAACCGGATCGCCTACATAAAATGATAATCAAATAAATTTTTCGCAATGCGTGTGTTTAAAATCACGTAAATACAAGAATTTTTGGATTATTTAAACAGGAGAAACAACAACAACAAAAAAAACATTGAACTTCACGCTCACCAATCATTGGTGGATTATCATCACTTGGATTTGGACTTGAAACATTACTGTATATACAAATATTCATAACATATGGCCAAACAGAAACAGAAAAACAAAAACAAAATAATTATCTACGATGAATGAATATTATGATCATTCCATTAATAATGTCGGTCATTCTTTTTGTTGTTGTTGTTGTTGTTTAGATTTTAATTGAAAATTTTTTTTCATTTTGAAAAAAACAACAACAACAACAACAAAGATTGATAAACGATAACAAAACTAATTTTAAAATGAAACGACGAATATTTTTTTTTTTTTAATTTCTTTTTGGCCGTAAACAACATGACGAATTTTTTTTTTTTTTTTTTTTTTTTTTGATATAAAAAAAGGCTGCGTATGTGAATGTGGGTGGTGTGGTTTACAACATTCAAAGAATTTCATTTCATTCCACATGAAGAAGAAGACGAAAAAAAAACCGAAACCATTATCATCATCATCAAGAAAATTAATGTCAATCATCATCATAATGTCGATGAACTTCTTTTGATTCTTCATTTATTCGTACAGTCTGTTGATGATGAGTGTGTGTGTGTGTGTGTGGTAAAATATTCATTGAAATGACTATATGTGTCACACATACACATATTCATAGCATTCAAATTTTACCGCAACGATAAACTAAATGTGTGTGTGTGTGTGTGTGTATGATATAATCCCGAAGAAAATTTAACACACTCTTTCATTCATTGCCGAAATGGTTATTTTGATAATTATTATCACTAGGAACCATAAAGATCATCATCATCATCATCATCATCATCATCATCGACATTTATTTGGCATCATATCAACAGAAATTAACTAGGCAGAAATAAGAAATCAACAATGAATTCTGGATGGATCAACAATGAATTCCATAACATCATCATCATTAGCCATTAATTTTATCATAATAAATTCTGTCAAAATTCTGCCAACAACGACTATGATGATGATGATGATGATAATCGATGATGATTATTGTCGTCATCATCGTTGCTCATCAACATCCATTTATCATTCATTCAGCTATGTCGGAATGATATATGCTTCATGAAAAGTTATTTTTCTTTTCATTTCAACTTTTTTTTTATTGCTTACCGGAACAAAAATGAAAAAAAGGAATATGAAAAAAAAACTCACACATCATGATGATGATGATGGATATTTCAAACAAATAAAAATCGTATTTTTCAAACGTTAAAAAAAAATCTGCAAAATACGATTCAGGTAGTAAGAAACAATGTATACGGTGTGCAACTACGAAACAAAATTTCTAATTGATCGTAATATTGGCAGTGTGGAGCTTTTTTTCGTCTTAATGATGGGCAATTTGTCAATCATTACTACCAAATAATGACATTTTATGATGATGATGCTGAAATCAATGAAAAAATAAAAATATTTCCCCTTCCAATGAATTCTAATAGATAGAATTTTTATGTCAAAATAAAACTAATTTTAGCAACCAAAACAAACGAAATAACAATAACCATATACTGTGTACCGTTGTTATTCGACCTGGATTTTTTTTGTAATTTTTTTTTCATTTCATTCTACGTTTCCGGGATCTCCATGTCCAAAAAAAATAAAAACAAAAACAAAGACAAAATCGGATTATTTTACTGAATATATGAATCGATTCGATTTGATTCGATTGAAAATTTGATTCGCCAAGCATTGCTCCCCTACAATACAAAATGTGGCATCAAAATCAGAAACGAAACGAAACGAAACGAAACGAAACGAAACGAAAAAAACAAACTAAACAAACACAACAACGCCCAACAAATTAAAATGAGATGAACAAATATTCAATGAATTAATTTTTTCTTTTCGACAGTCGATGTGATTGTTTGTCTGTCTGTCTGGTTGGTTGGTTGGTTGGTTGGTTGGTTGGTTGGCACCCAATGATTAATCAAACCAGTGGAAAAAAAATGCATACATTTCGTCTTAATAATAAAAAAAAAGCAATTGTAACAAATGTTTCTGTAGTTGAAATCACTCTATACTGTCAAAAAAAATTTTTTTTTAAATCTAAAACTGTGTGTTTTTGTTCCATACATATTTCATCATTGCTTGAAGCAATTTTTCATTGAATTAAATTAAAACTGACTGTGACTTTTTTTGGGTTTCAGAATGAACAATTTGCAAACTGAATAAATTTTTTTTCATTTTCAACCATTCATATATTGAATGATCAAAGGGCAACAAACAAACGAACAAACAATAAACAGCAAAAAAAAAAGTCAAATTTGCTCGAAATATAGCATATTTGACGTGTTAATCCGGATTGGTAACAATGACTACAACGACGATGACGACGACGACGACGAACCTAAACTATTGGCTATGCATGTTCTGTTTTGTAGGTAATATCGTCTATCTAATATATATATATATATTTGGATCAATTCAAGTGAATGCCAAAAAAAAAAACAAACAATCAAATCAAACGAGAATGGGTGACACACCCAAAATGAAAATAGATAGATGGGATATATTGTGAATTTTTCTATTTTTCTATTTTTTTTTTTCGAGAATACTGACAATATAGATGATGATGATAAATTTAGAATTTGTAATATAATTCAATTATTATCATCGTTGATGAGCTATATCTATGTGTATGATGTATATGGATGATTTAATCGAATAAAAAAAAAATATTTTTGTTGTCGTTATTGTTATTGTTATGTAGTTGATTGATTGATTGATTGATTGATGTTATGATTATGATTAATCATCGTCATCATCGTCATCATCATCATTGAGAATACTGCAATAGATCAATGAAGAAAATAAACAATGGCTACAATGTCAAACTATTGACATTGAAAGTGGGGGAAAAAATTTATAGAAAAATATATCGGATGACACTTACTTTTACCAAATAATTCATTAATATCATATTTATGTTTATATAATTGTTTTTGTTTCACATCAAAACGATAAATGGAACGTGAATTTAATGCCAGATAAATATCATTGCCAATATTATATACTTGATTTATATTGGCATGCGATTGACAGAATGGTGATTCTGATGGTTTTTGTTTCAATACCAATGATGATGATGATGATGATGATGATGATGAAACGGGTAATGAACAAGTGTATGATATTAATGTTGTCGATATTATTGTTATCAATAATAATGATGATGATGATGATTTGGATCGATAAATTTGGGCCATTTTTATTTCTGTCACTGTTGTTGTTATTGACTAATTAATTTTTTTTTTTTGGATCACGATTGTTGATTATCATAAGCTTTGTTTACACATTTGGATGAATGATGATTAAAAAAAAAAAATTCTGTTTATATCGTTGCAGTCAAGTTGATCAGAAAAGATGATATCATATTTGAATAACGTAGTAGTAGTAGCAGCAGCAACAGCAGTAGAATGTTGATTGCATCCAATAATCCTGAATATTATTGCGTGATATTATTGTAGATAACCAATGAAATGGGTGAATGGATGAGAGAAAAAAAAATTCAAGAATTAGTTACATTCAGTTAATCATATTGCAAAGAAAGGAAAAAATGTGCGTTTTTTTTTATTGAGAAAGAATGCTGTATGCAATCTCCATGTCAGACACACAACACACACACACGCAATCCAAAGAACAAAAAAAAAAGGTCCGAAGATTCTTTCATTTTCGAATATATCAGCAGTGAATAACACCATCTTTTTTTTCGTCATCAACTCAATCTCTGACACCTCCACTTTTAGTGAGCAAAACAAAAAAAAAAAAAAAACACCAAACCTTTCGTGTTAATTTTGTCATATCATTCATGATGATGATGATGATGATAAAAATGACAGGAGCAGGACAAAAATGAACATAACAATTACATTAGCAAATTATTCAACCCATTTTTTCACTTTTCGGTGACGTTCGTATTTTTCAAATGCAGACCAAAAAAAAAAAAAAAAAAAACAACCACGGAATTTGATCATCAAACCCGGAATTATTGAATTTGAAAATCTGTGAAATGTAAAAATCTGTCGCTTATTTTTGACAACAACAACAACAACAACAAAAACAACAACAACGATGTAAAAAATAAACTTTTTTAAATACAAAACGATTCGCAATGATCTAAAAACGTCAATTTACCGCGTATTCACTAAGAAGAAGAATCATCAATCAATCAATCAGAAATCATTTAAAAATACACACATATAAACAAACAAACACTTATTTCCGTCAATACAAATACCAAAAACAAAACCAGAAAAAAAACCAAAGAATTCCAATTGAACAGATGTATTTAGACACACGCACACACACACACACACACACACATCGACCGATCATAGACATAAACAATGAAACACACACAAAAAAAAACACAGAGACATTTGTATGGCAGCAAAAAAAAAACATGTTGTAAAGTGAAGAATGAAAAAAAACAACGAATTGGTGATGTAAGCATATTATTAACACACACATACATACAAAATACTTATACACATCATACAGCTATAATCTGCATCATAATTATGGAAACGGACTCATGTACGGGGGAATGAATGAATGTGAGAAAAAAAAATAAACGGGTTAAAAATCACTTCCGACGACGATCAACAACACTATTATCATCTTTGACACAATGTCATGTGAATTCATTCATTCATTCATTCATTAAATTCAATTAAATTCTATTTTCAAAAAGGAAAAAAAATGATAATTGGTGAATCGTAAGCGCAACGATGCATGCAAATGACAATCATCATCATCATCATCGCTATCATAGTTATGAATAATTTTTTTTAGCTTGTTTATTATTTTGAATTATTAACCCATTAGAGACATAACAAGGCAATATAACAAACTAAGTGTGTAGTCAGAAAATAACAACAACAACAACAAAAAAAAAATCATCCATCTGTATCTTTAGCGAGAAAGAGAATTTCTCTCCCTTTTTTAGTGAAACGGGATAAGCCAGAACACATCAGTCAATTAGACGATGACGACAAACAAACAAACGAAATGAAATGAAATGAAATGAACATAGAGAGAATAAATAAACAAAACCCACCAATGAACACACATGAAATGACACATAGAATGAAAATAGATTGTCCAGATGGTTAATGGTAGTGGGTGAAAAAAAAATTCAGATTATGACGACGATGATGATAAAAAACTAGATCAAATCAAATGAACCGAATGAATTGTTGAATTCTTCTTGGATAACGAGAAAAATTTTATTTTCTTTTTTTGTAAACTTTGAACAATTTTTTTTTTCGTACACTTGATGATAATCATAAAAAATTTTACATTTTTACAATCATGATTACAATTTGTGATTATTTATGATGGTGGTGGTGGTGGTGGTGGTTTTATAAAATCACTGGCAATAATGGTATATTGGTGGCAATAATTTTTTTTTTTTTTTTTTTGGTTCGACGGACAATGATAATCAAAATAGACAGCCAGGAAAAAAAAGATAATTCTGGATAATAATAAAAAATTCAAATGGCAACAAAAGTGTTAATTGATGAAATTGTATTAGAAATGTTAAAAAAAAAAATTTTTGTTTCTGGTTCAAACAAACACATAGACATCAGTTTTATTTTATCATTCAATTATCTTATAAAGTTAAGTTTGATCCAATTATACACATACACACACAGAGAGCCTATATTACCATGGATATCAAGGATTTTTATCTGTTCCAACAACAACAACAACAACAACGTCAACAGCAACGTCAACATCGATTGATGCAACAAACACACACACACACACCTAGATTCATAAAATCCGGATATTGTTATAGTAACCAAAAATTAGTGTTTTTAGACACACACACACACACACATTCAATTAATTACAATTAAAATACAACAATTTGAATTGATAAATATATTGATTTTATGTGTGTATGTGTGTCTGTGTCTGTGTGGATATTGTGCAGCAATTAATTAATCTTAATCAAAATTGTTATTGTTATTGTTTTAATGGGAAAACATTGGCGAAATCGTATGAAGAAAAAAAAAACATCGAAACATCAATACAAAAGACAGGCTATAATTTATTGATTAAATTATTATAAATTTGATTCAATGATGAAAGATGAAAAGTGGAAAAAACATCATCATCATCATCATCATCATCATCGTTGTTATTACCGGTGGCGCCAACATGGCACCATCATTTGTAATAATTAACCATAACCGGATTGTATGCACGTATGTATGTATAACATACACACGCCTTGTATTTGGATGATAATCATTGATTTAATAATTTTGGATTTTTTTTTGTGTTGAATGAAAATTGATAAAAAAAAACCAAATCAAAAATTCAATCATTCATGTATGATGATGATGATGATTAAAATCATGGGTGTAGTACAAATGAATGAAACTGTTATTATTATTGATGGCGCCAGTGATGGCATCTTGTATGATTCTGAATGAAAAAAAATTCAATAATCAAGCACAAAAACACACACACACACACAGAGAGAGAGATAAATCATCGGTGTGTATATTGCAGCAAACTAACTGGATGGATATCTAATATCTACCATGTGTGCACATGAATGGAACGATTCATCATCATTTTTTTGTTTTGTTATAACCAGCTAGATTTATTTTTTTTTTTTTTTTTGGTTAAATAATTGTTTTATGAAACAGAAATGATAGATTCAATTTCGGGTCATGAACCTGCTACTGCTGCTGATCCAAAATCAATAACGTTTTTTTTAGTACTGATGTTTTAAAAAAAAAATTTGAAACAAAATCATTCGAATCAATAGGACATTGATCTTAAGATTGATCAATCAATCAATTGACCTTGGATCAAACACACACACACATACACACAAATCATCATTGAATCAAAATTTTTTTTTATTGTTTCTTTAAATAAAGCAAACAAATGTCAACAAACAAACAAAACTTTCACTTTCATCAAACAAATTGAAATCGAAAAACTTAACCTTGAAAATGAAAAAATTTTTTTTCTTGTTCTTTATTTGCGAAAAAAATCAAAAGATGCCAATGATCTGAAACAATTAAACAACGAAAACCGGGGGGGATAAAAAACATCCATTCGAATGATGATGATGACATCGAAAACAACAAAAGAACAAGAGAAAAAAAAACAAAACAAAACAAAAAAGGTCAAAGGCAATCGTAAAAAGAAAAAAAAATTCATTGTTCAAAGATGACATATGATTGACAAGTTGTTCATTTCAAAAGAAAAAAAACTCATTGATGAAGATGATTATCGATACGATTTTGATCAAAAGATTTTATCGATAATCGATATTCATATATATGTGAATGATGTGTGTGTGTGTGATGTATGAGCAAGTGCTGTACATATACAAACATAATACGTATATATAATATATCATCATTGCAAACAAAGCACCGACCCAATCAAACTAGAAATAATACGATGATGATTGACGACCTTAAACTTTGACCCGATATTGTACAAAATACTCACATGAGAAGAAGAAGAAGAAAAATTCGATATTTGAAGAAAAAAAAATGAAAAAATGAAAAAAATCTTTCCAATTCAAATAAACCGGGATGAAGTGATGAAGAAAAATTTTATTCAAAACAACAACAACAATAATGACAGATGATGATGATGATGAAAAACTGAAACCATTTTTTCACCATTTTTTTGTCAAAACAAGCAAAAAACTGTGGTGGCATACAAAAATGTCTAAAAATAATAAGAAGAAAAAAAAGTTTCGACCATGTACAACGAACTAACGACGAGTTGAATTTTTTAAAATATTTCTCACACACACACACACACACATACCAGAAGAAGATATGAGCCGGGTTAATTCCAACGAAAGAATTGCAATTCTTACTAGCAACCACGTTCAGGCTTGACACATCTATAATCAACCTACCAACCAACCAAGCTCAAAGTTCATGCATACTAATTTATTTGTGTGTGTGTGTGTGTCAAGCAATGCCTCGAGGCTTCGGATATTTAGATTCTTTCATTTTATTAAAAAAAAACAAAAAATCTCCTTGACAGACCACCAACAAGTAATTCTTGGGAATTTTTTTTTCTCTTCACTCGATTCGTTTTTTTTAACAAATTTAATTTTCTACATTTCAATATTTATGTGCATAATAATTAATTGCTCATTTCATTTTTAGTGGTTATGAGGCGATTCAAACATTCAAAATAGACCCACACAAACATACACACACACCCATTACAAGTGTACACGTGTTCGCCTCACCACGCCCATGATGATTTATCGAATGTTGTTGTTTTTTTTTTATTCATTGATCTCTAGTCAGATCATGAACGGATCAATGATCATTGATGACATGATTGTTTTCGTGATCTAGCAGCCATTTGAATTAGGAATTTTTCTTCAAATTCGATTATAAATTGTTGCTTGAATGAATAGGTGAATAAAAAAAAAAAAAAATTCCGGCCCATAAACTATACACGAACGCGTGTTTATATTTAATAAGGGGCACCCGATTCGATTTGATGAATGTATTATAGTCACGCACGAATGTATTACATACACACACACACACGCACATTCGAATAAATTTTTTTTTCTGGAATTGAAAAATTCGTTTTGGATTGTTATATTGTCATTGAACTGATATCATCATGAACCGATGATTTTTTCGACGATCATTAACTTTGTTTGATATTTGTTTCATGCTTAGTAGTAAAAATAGACATTAAGCTTAGCGATCTAAATCTGGATAGACCAGACACACACGCGCGCGCAAACACAGTGAGTTCCAGTTGTTACCCAAAAAAAGTCAAGTTAATCGATTTTTATGATCCAAAACAATGTGGACCAGAGCAAGAAAAAGATTTAGGATATTTGACTTTACATTCAATTATTTCATTGATTCATTCATTCATTCTGTATGATCAAATATATAGGACACAAATGTTTTTGGTGTTGCGATTTGGGAATTAAGTTGTCCGTTGTACGTTCACGATTGTAATCGACCCCAATAATTTTTTTTGGTATATGAAAACCATAGAATAACTTGCGTGACTCATCATCATCATCATCAATGGTTCAATTGTTCTAACGGTGATGATGATGATGAACTTTGACCTTGGTCCTGGGTCCCGGATTGACAAAAAAAAATTCGGACCAGCTGTAACTGTGTTATTTTCATAAACATCGATAATTATATATAGACATTAACAATGAAAAAAACAGACACACACACACACACATTCACTTGGAGTTTTTTTTATTTATCGATATTTATAAAAATAAATTCAGGTTAATCAGGTAAATAAGCAATCAAGGAAAATTTTTTCTTTTTTTCATTTCGACCAAACTAAACCAAACCAAACCAAACCAAATAAAAGCAAAGCAAAGTAGAAAAAAACACACAAAAATTGAATTAAATCCAAAAAAAAAAATCGTAAGCAAAGGGGCAAACACACAAATACATAATCATCATCATACATTAAAATAATCAAATCATAATATCGACATCATGATCATCATCAAAAATATCGACAGAAAAATGAAAATTTTTTCACAACATTACACTGTGTATTGAAGTGATCCAAAATAACCAAAAAAAAAAAAAAAAAAACCAACAGCAACATGCAACATGTACAAAATCAAAACAACATATATATTCGAAACATTTCAAAATATTTATATGATGATGATAATTATGATTTTGCCGATGATGATGATGATGATGATGACAGAAATTGAACCAGTTTACATATATATAAAGATAGAGATAGTTATCATAATAAAATACCCCATGTTCAAAACTCAATTAGTAACTGGAAAAGAAGAAATTAAAAAAAAAATTACACATCATATTCAATTTTTCATCAACCATTTTTCATTTAACCATCATCATCATCATCAATATCAATATATTATTATTATTATTAGTAAGTAATTAGAAACCTGAACCTGTCGACAAGAAAAAATAAAATAATTGGAGCCAAAAAAATCAAACAAAATTTCATTCAATTGAATTTTTTTTTTTTGTGTACACACAACATTACAAGAGTTAAATTACCGTTAATTTTATTACATACACACTTACACACACACAAAAAAAAGAGGAAACTTGATACCTTTGGCCACTTTGTGTGTGTGTGTGTGTGTGTCCACTTTATATTATGATTATCATATATGATCACAAGTGTGATGTATTATCGTACATGAATAAAAATCAGACGTAAAAAAAAGAGTTAAAATGATTTTTATAATGGTTCAATGGTTCGTGACATACATATATATCAACAGGCCAATCAAAACCAGAAACAAGAACTTTTTATTATTGTTACAATAATCGTTAATCCCTTCTTAACGGTAAAAAATTTGATCTGAAATCAAATCGGTGGTAACATTGTCGATAATCATGATGATGATGATGAGAAGTGGTTGGTGGTCAGACAGTGGCTCCTTTTTTTGTTCACAAGGACCCTTTTACAACAAGCTAACTGAATGAATTACTGAAATAACAAAAAAAAACAAATAGACAAGCTACAATTGGATGACAAACATGCACACACAAACACACAACAACAACAACAACAACAACAACAATGACATGACCAATTTTCATAATTTCTAATTCATAATTGTCAAGACTTATTTTTATCATAAAATCCGCCCATTTGCGTAATTGAACAATTGTCAAAAATGATTATTGTCACTATACTTGTATAGGATTGGTTGACATTTTTTGTTTTTGTTTTGTTTGGTTTTGTTTCATAAATATCCGGTTATTATAAAATTGTATTCAACATTTTGTTTATTTTATCATTTTGTTCTGAAAATTTATGAAATACAACAATCATCATCATCATCATCATCATAATGGTATCCAAATGCAATTGGACTTTGTTTCCATTCACATTCATAAACACTACATGACGCCATTTTGTTGGTATGTGTGTACATATAATATATAGAACTGGCTCATTTGTTTCATTTTTCATTTTTTTTTCGGTTCAAGGTGGCCATTATTTTTGTTTTTGCAGCTATAGCATTTTATTGTTATTGTTATGATGATGATCATAGTTTGTTATTGTTGCCGGTATTTTATTCGTATTGTTGTTGTTTATGATGATGATGATTATGAGAAAAAAAAACGTTCAGGTTGCTGCTGCTGCTGCTGCTGTCGATGACGATAATCGCAATGAGATTGAAAATAAGGTTAACTAAACAAATCAACACACACACACATAGAGAGAGACAGACAGAGGCAACAACAACAACAACAACAGGAAAATCCTGAGAAAATCCTCAACAAAAAAAAAAAAAAAAAACAGAAACGAAAATTATTTGAAAAAGTGGCAAATTCAGAAAAAAATACGGTAGCACCGAAACAAAAATTTTCAAATTTTTTTGGAAAATTCATTTCTGAATTGAGTGAAAAAAAACAACAACGGAACCAGGAAGCCGGATTCTCGGAATTATTCCGTATTTCTAAGTAAATATGAACTTTGAAGAAAAGAAAAAATGTAAACTTTTGACGAAAATGAAGAGAAGAAAAAAAAATTTCATCAAATTCAATGAAGACTGAATGAGATATGGAGACACACCTAGATGGCAAATATGTAATTCATTCATTCATTCATTCATTCATCATCATCATCATCATAATACCCATACGGAAAGGCCAAAGTTGATGATGAACAACAACAACGAGAAAAAAAAGTTGAAAAATGATTGACCGATCGATGAACTTGGGTCATCATCATCATTTTGGTGGTGGTCTAAGAAGAAATAAAAAATTAATTGATTTTTAAATCATCATTTTTTTTGTTGTTCGAGAAAAAATTTTGAAACAAAAAAATCAGAGTTAATTGAAAAACAAAAACTATGCCCCCAAAAGAAAAAAAAATTGAAAATTCAAAGATTGCAAAAAATTGAAAAAAAATAAAACAATAGCCTGTGTGAATGTAAACAACAACAGCAAAAATTGTTTTTCCTACTAATGAAAACATCCACTGAATGGTGATGACAATAGAAAGCAGCGAAAACAATGGTAAAATTAATGAATTGAAAACAAGATCCATTTATGGTACACCATCATCATCAAGAGAAATAGATCCAGGATCAAAACAATGGGAGAAAAGTCAGAAGTGACAACAAAGAAAAAAAGTGATAGCTCCGATAGATAATCCATCAAAATATCACCTACGAGAAAATAAATTAAACAAAACAAAAACAAAACAAAAACATAACATAACGTTCAACTGTCATGCGTGTGTGTGTGTGTGTGTGTTTTCATCCCATTATAATCGTATGTGTGACAATGAAGATGAATGAACCAAAAACGTATACGGCGGATTTTTTAGGTGATTCACCACCACCACCACCACCACCATTATCGTTGGATTCTATCACTTTTTTTCAGGCGCATTCATTTCATTTGACCAGGTGTAAATATTGGTTGCCACCATTCACCATAAACAAACTGGGCCAGGTGTTGTATTGAATTTTTTTTCATTTGAACAAAAAAACAAAACAAAACAAAACAATGGTGAACAGAAAAAAAAGAGACAAACCAGATCAAATGGTAAAAAAAATCAATGTTCATTTGTGGTTAAATCCAGAGATTAGAAATAAAGTTAGAAATAACAAAGAAGAAGCAAGACAGATGAATTAAATGTTGAAATTGGTGAACAAGAAGAAATCGATGATTATTCACAAGCAAGTTAATGATGATGATGATGATGATGATCATAATGATGTGGATGATCATCAACAATGATTGTCTGGGCAAATCTCGATAATCATGATGATGATGATCATGATGATCATCATCATCACCATTCAATTTAAATGAAAAAAATTATGCAAAATTCAGATTGACCAACATCATCATCATGTCATGGTGATTCAAAATTTGTTTCAAATTTTTTTTTTCATTTTTGACATATTCTTTACACATTATGATATGGTCATCAACCACACACACATATGAATAATAATTCAGAATGAAAAAAAAGTTCATTATGAATTCAAAATATGTAAAAAAAACACACAAACAAACAAATGTCACACATATGTCTATGAGAATGTGTCATCCAGATCATTATCATCATCATCATCACCCATACAATATATTCACTCTCATCCACCCACCCACCAAACACACCGTATTTCCATCAACAGAAAAAAAAATGACAAACCACAAGCTACAATCAAAAATATGTTTTTCGTTATCAAACACTATTAATCACAAGCCCAACATATGAAAAAAAAACTCACACACACACACACACCCGAATCTTTGGACTTATGGAATTCATATTCATAATTTAATATCACTTCATTCATAGAGTGGGAGAGATAGAAAAAAATGAACGGAAATTCTAGCCAAAACAACAGACCAAACAAACAAACAGAATAAAAATGAGAAATTTATTCAACCATAATCATTAAGTAAAATCTAATGGTCGTGGTGGTGGTGGTGGTGGTTTGATCATAATACAGATCATAAACTGAAGCACGTATATTTCGATAGAAGATGGCTAATATTCGTATGTTTCTCATATATGACAATTTTCATTTGTAGATGAATGAATAAAATTATGAAATGATAAATGATGATTATACGAATGAATGAATGTTTGTTGTGGTCACACCCCAAAAATTTTTCAATTTTTTTTCAAGAATTTCTCAAGTATGTGTGTGTGTGTGTGCGCGTCAAAATGATAGATTGCCATTCAACATTAACATTGTAAATTGATTTTCATTTTTCATTGAAAATAATTATCAAGAATCAATAAATTTTTTTTTTTGTTGCATACATTCATAATCAAAGGTCATATTTTCTCGATGCTGCTGATGATGATGATGATATCTATCATCAGATTTTGTTTTATTTTTTTAACTAGCATAGGTCGCCGACACTTTTAATAATAATGAATAAAAAAAAAGTTATAATCATGATTCATGATTGAATTTGGAAAAAAAACAGGTATAGTTGAAAAAAAAACAAACATTAAATCAAAAAGTTGAATATATATATCGTTGTGTATAGATGGAGATGAAAATATGTAAACACTGTAAAACCTGTAAATCCATGATGATGATGATGATGATGATGATGGATAAAGTGAGATAAGATATTGATTTTCAATTCTGGAAATGAAAATCAACCAAGCTGTCGTGGTCATCATCGATCGATCGATTGATGATATTGATGTTAATGATCATTTTTTTTATCATCATTGAGAACACTTGTTGTTGTTAAACTCATATGATTGATGGTGACCTTTTTGTTTCACTTTCGTCGATCAAGATATTTTGTAAACTTTTTGGTCAATAATCAACATCATTGATTGCAGAATTTCTGTTACATTAAATATTCCTAGTTTTTTTACGACCAAATGTCAAAGTTCATCACTTAATGTCATGTAAGGATCATCATCTTTATCATCAAAATAAAATTATGAACATAATCATCGTTATCATCCACAACAACAACAACAACAAACGTAAAATTGATCGTGATGATCAGATTATCATCATCATCATCATCATTATTAAAATCATGATTAACAGCAACAAAAAAAAAACATCAATATCGATAGGTCATCATCATCAACAGGACAACAAGAAAAAGGCGTTAATTGAATTCTTTCAATAGAAGTATAAAGTGGGGGGGACGGAAAAGGAATTAAATTCCTATTTCCATAACAACAACAAAAAATATGAATAAAAACTATTTTTATCCAAGTGCAAAAATGCTAAAGAGAGATTAAGTCAAAATAGAAAAAAAAGATGCTAATGATGAGAAAGAGTTATATATGTTTTTAATCCTTATCATATAATCATCATGTAATATATATACACGGTGAATGACATGTTATGTTATGTTAAGCTTATGTTTTTTTTTCTTCTTCTATCAATCCATGTTCCATTTATCTATTAGGACAAGAAAAAAAAAGAAGATGACACATGACACATGACAAATGACATATAATGACATATGATGATGATGATGATGAGACCGCACACAAGATTAATGGCAATTTAATCCTTTTCAAATAAATAAATTATAATATTACATCATGTGGAAGGGTTTTTTTTAAATCAAACGATAATGGACATTATGATGGAATTGATTCAGTTCTGTCTTAAAAAAAAAATTTGTCGTCGTCGTCGTCCAGAGAAAATGAACATTTTTCTGAATTCGTTCACCTCAAGTGGTCATTATGAATTTTCATCATCATCATCATCATCATAGATTTCACATCTTGAAAAGTTTATCTCACACACAAACACACACACAGAGAGAGATTCATCAGTATATGATGATTATCCGATATGTTAATTTTCAGATTTAATTTTAAATTTTCTTTAAAAGTTTTGAAAATTTTAATGCAAAATCAAGCACAAGTTTTTTTGTTTGTTAATGTCTGATTCTGATCTGATCTGTATGAATTGATTGATAGCTGTCCATCATTTGTCATTTGTCGATTAAATCACCACCAAATATTGTTTGTGTAGTGGTACAAACAATAATAATGTTGTCAGTTTACAAAATCTGAAAAAGAAATTTTTTTTCTTGGTTGAGATTAAAAATAATTTAAATGCAAATTTGATTCAATCAATCCAGATTATGTAAATCCATTTTAAGCAAGAGTAAGAAAAAGGAAGAAAAAGAAGGTGAAAACAAACAAAATCTGAATCCAGCTTGTTTCAAATTGACCGTTCCTGGATCACCATCATCATCATCATCATCATCATCGAAATCGGTATTTGACAATCAGTAATCCAACAGAAAAAGATTAAAATCAATTAAACGGAAAAGATTTTGCAAAAAACAAAAAAAAAACTATGATGATGATGATGAAATGTTTTGACAGGTTTTTTTTTCATTTCATGTTTACTCCTGAAGTATTTTTCAAATATTTAAACATTGTAGCTTTTTTTCTGTAAATTCACAGTATGGTTGACCAATAGTTTGACGTCAAACAATCATCGTTTATCAATATATATTGGATGATGATTGTTTGTTTTGTTTTGTTTTGTCTTATTATTGTTAGTTTCCGTAAAAGGGTTGTTGTTCGGAAATTTTTTTTTTTGTTGTTGTTCTTTTTATCGGATTTATCGACAATGTGTGAAAAAAACTAAAGAATTTGATTTTCTTAAATTGAATTTTTCTTTCTTTTTTTTTTGTTTTTTCATTGATTTCGTAAATTGTGAGGGCGGATATGCGACGGAGAAGAAGAAGAACAAATAAGGTGTTTATAAAAACACGCCGAATGAATGAGAAGAAATGTTTGAATTAAATATATAAAGATGTCGATATCGATTGAAAGAAATTTTTTTTTTAAATTTTTATTGAAACACAATATCAATCAATCAATCACTATTATAGATCGATGAAGATAATCAAAAATTGTTTGAAAGAATAATAATGACATGGTATTGGCCATTTTTAAACGTGTGGCTAAATAGAGATTCATCACCATTTCGTCAATCAATTTGTAAAAAAAAATAAAATCTCATAATATGGTTGGCCATCAATTTTGACTAGAATGCCACCAGTCGTCGTCATAATCGTGGTCATATATGACCTTCATATCTTTGACATTCGGTTTTGATATTTGTTATTTATTTATTTATTTGCATTGATTTTTTTTTTTTTTTGCCAACATATTCAACATTGTCATTCAGTTGACTATATTCGGATTTCTTTCTTTCTATTTTTTTTTCTTTTTTCTTAAAAAAAAAAATCCTAAGAAGATTACATTACAGAAACATATATAAAAAAAAATTCATTACTGGAGGCAAACACACAGTAACAACAATAACAACAACAACGACAATCTGAAAGTAAAGTTAAAAAACTAGATCGAATTTTTTTCACTTATCTACTGTCAATATCTTTGAACAAGAAGCGACAGAACAAAAAAAAAATTGAAAATTCCAAGAAGAATATAAAAGTGAATTGTTTGTGATTGTACAAAACCAAGCCCAAGGAGAAAGAGAGAGAGAGAGAGATAGTGCAGTATGCTGGATGTGTGTGTGTGTGTGTGTATAGCCGCCCATATATTATGGCTAATCTTTTGGATACACATCAAACACACACACGTGCAAGCACGTGGATTATTGGGTCATTTTTTTTCAATGTATATTGAAACAGAGATTGAAAAATTGCAAAAAAAAACTGAAAAAGACACAGACAGACAGACAGACACACAATCTCAGCATCATAATGGTGGCCAAATAATAATAAAAAAAAATTAGCAACAGAGAGAAAAAAAATCCCATAAAATAAAGCTGTCGTATATATACACAAAATTGAATTTTTGGTCATAAAAAAAAAAATTTTGAATTCAGAAACAGCAAAAAACGAAACCTTTCAAAATTCCATCAAGCACCATACTTTTTGATTTGAGAGTGAAATACTAGGGAAAAAAAATTTCAATTCAATTTGTAATTTGTAATCGTCATGGAAAAAAAATGTCTGGTTAATCTTATCATCATCATTTCGGGAATTAGAAAATTACAAAATGAAAAATGCAAGAATTTCACCAAAGCAAACACCGAAAAAAAAACCATTTATCGACCCCATTACCATAAAGCAGAACATTATTCATCTAGGTAAAAAAAAATCATATTCAGTGCTAGCCAGTATAAATATCATTGGCAATATACACCCACACTGTTTCTTATCACAAGAAGAAATATTGTAATGAAATGATTAAAAGATTGTGAATATTTCATCTTGATGAAATGAGCACCCAAAAAAAGAGAGAAAAAAATAATTCAAATTTTTTCGCCCAAATGAAACAAATTGATATGAATTCAGCCAACATTATCATCATCATCATCATCATCATCCACAGATTTTTGATGATTACCATAATTATTATTATGATATGTTATCATCATCACTCCTCCACACATTCAATGAGAAATTAAAAAAAAAATCATTTTAATCAATCTAAATTGAAGAGAAAAAAAAATAGGTAGATAGATAGAGAAGAAACATAAATCAAATGTAAATGAAAATTATGTGATGATGATGATGATGACGATTCGGGTTTGTTTGATGAATTTTCAAAAATGACCAGTAAAAATTTTTTTTTAAATTTTCATCAAACAAACACCAGTGGCAATAATATATGGTGGGCGTATAGCAATGGTTTCATCATCATCATCATCATCATCGATTGATCAAATTCATGATTCAGAGGGGAAAAAAACAAAAAAAAACTTTTCGTGATGCCCACAACAAAAAAAAAACAAAACACAAATGATGAATATCATCATCATCATATCTATAATTCGTGCAATTTACAATCAATAGTGATATCACGTATGTATTTGTATCAGTTCATCTGACATCGAATAAATCATCTTTTTTTTTGTTTTGTTTTGTTTTTAGATTTCATTCTGGAAATAACAACAACAACGAAAAAAAATCACCGATTCCATCTTGAATCTTTTTCTATACCAGCACCAGTTTGTTGTCGTTCGTTCATATATGATAATTCATCATCGTTGAAAAGAAAAAAAAAATTGTCCGTTCCAGGAAGCGTTTGCCCAGCCCGAACACAACGTATATATTTATTACCTTTTTGGTATAAGCTGGTTTTGTTTTGTTTTGTTTTTTTTTGTTACTTTTCTCTCTCTCTCTTTTACCACCAAACACCACTTGGAGGCGAATGAACTTGACATTCATTCACATTTGTAACACGAAATGTATCCTTCAGTTGTTTTTTTTTCCTGCAAACACACCAGACATACATGTGTGCGTGCTTCAACACTAATTCATTCTAATGCTGAATTCAATGCTATGAAATAAAAATGTTAAATTTGAATGAATGAATGAATGAAAAAAAAATTGCAAATTAAAATGAATGGATCCTTCATCAATTTTGATCATCATCATCATCAAAATTCAACAAATTATCGAAAAATGCACACACACACACACACAAATATACGACAAAAAAGAGTGGATTACCCTGTCGTGTTTGTGAATAAAATGGAACAATCCAGTTGAGGGAATTTTTTTTCCAGAAAAAAAATTCCCAGAGTAAAAAAAAACATCTCGCATACCCAAACAACAACCCGTAGGGTATGAATCATAGACGGAAATCGAATCGATTTTTTTTTTGGTCATCATATCGATATTTAACATTTTTATTCATCAGTTTTTTTTCATCCCTCAAGGCAATCGAATGTAGATCAATGTTTTTTTTTGATTATTTACAGCGGAAATCGAAAAAAAAACTTTCCATTAAATCCTCAAACACACACACACACAGATGATGATGGATGGATTAAGTTTTCAAAATGAACGACTTATAATATTAAAGAAAGAGAATTTGATGATGATGATGATGATGATGATAAAGGAACAATCACCCAGGACGAAAAAAAAATGGTAACAATTGACAATCATTGAAATTGTCCTATTTGTGTGTGTGTGTGTTTTCATCACTTGATGAATAATGTAGAAAAAAACATAAACGAAATAGACGAAATGAAAAAAGAAAAGACAATGGCCAAATACACATCCAAACCATCATCATCATCATCCACCTACTGAACTTATAAACCTTACTATTAAAGCCAATTCGATTTCCATTGTGCATGTATGAGATTCCATTTCTATTGGAGATTGAATTCAAAACAAAAAACAACAACAACAGCAACTGATTTGAAATATGAAATTGAAAATATTAAATGATGTTTGAAGGCAAGAAATGAAAATCCATTTTGAAGGTCATGAAAAAAAATGACGATATTTCTACTGTGTGTATGTGTGTGTCTGTGTCCAGTAATTCAGAAATGAAAATTCATAATGTTTGTTTTGACGCTTTTATAAACCACAATATGAACAAAATGAAAAAAATAACAACAACAACCAAAGAACAATAGAATCCATTGGTTTTATTCGAAAATTTCAATCATATCAAATGTCTTTGTATGCTCAATGTTGGTGTAATAATCATTCATGCACAAAAAAAAGAAAGAGTTTTTTTTGAATGAATATAAATCATCATGATGGAATCAAAAAGAAAATTGGCTTTTTTTTGGATCTATTTTGTTGTTGTTTTGTTTGACCACATGGATGGACGGACAAATTATGTCAGTGTCTAACAAAAAAGTGAACATTTACATATCATTTTTGTGTTTGTTTGTACATAATACATGGACCATACATACACAAATTACATGATAAAAATGATGTGAAAATTTTTTTTGTTTTTTATTTTTGCACTATGAAATTTGAGCCAAAATGTAACCAAGCCACATGTGGCCTTTTTTTTAATTTGCATCCATTACCATTGTCCTTGAACAAAAATGCGTGTGTGTGTGTTGGTTTGTGTCGAAGAACAAAGAACAAAGATGAAACAGAAATGAGAAAAAAAAATTTGTGTATTGGATGGGTTTCAATGGCCAGTGGGGAAAAAAATACCATTTCAAAATGAAAATTTTTTTTTTTTTTTTTTTTTGGTTCACAATTCACGGTTAAGACTATGGAGAGCTTGTGTTCTCACATATATGCATATCAAAAAAAAAAAAAAAAATATTTTTTCCTTAAACAACAACCAGAAACAATTCAATTTGGATTTCCAGCGCTTTCAAACAAATAAACAAAAAAAAAAACGGAATGGAATGGAACGGGAAAAAAGGGTTTAATAAAACGAATTCACCCATTTGGTTTTTTAAAAAAAAACTCATTGATTTATAAAGGAAACGTTTCCTATTCATACATTCATTCATTCATTCACCAACAATAAAATTCAGGAAAAGATAAAAGAATCCGATTTTTTTTCTTGGAAATCTGTCTTATACAGACACACACACACACACAGAGCACACAATCTCATAATATGGATCATTCAAAGTTCAGATATACCATTATTAGCTATATATACGGTGTATGTAGGTAGATAAAGAAAGGTTAGTTTCTGAGAAGAAACAAAAAAAAATGGGCAGGGTAAATCATTATTATCCAATGGAAATTTTACAAAAAAAAAAATCTCATTGAATGATATAATCACAATTCAACCCTTTCATTATTATACTAATCATCATTGTAATTATCATCATCATCATCAACATCATGTCGGCGACCTTGTTATATATATAGACATTCAAGGAAATGAACACAGAAGAAAAAATGTCAAAATCATAATGATGGAAAAAAAGGGGTTAAACCTAATGACCTAAAGATGAAAATGAAAAAAAAATTGAAAAACTCGGTCGATGCATTGTGTGTGTGTGAAAGAATTTCATATGAATTTATTCATCCATGTAAGAAGATGATAAATGTTGTTGTTGTTGATGTGACAATCAAATGAAATGTGGATCAAAACAAAACAAAAAAAAATTAAATGAATCTAGGTATAATTAAAAGAGTGAATGGTTTTTTTTCAATTTTTTTTTTGAAAAAATTAAAATCCAATCAACTAATTATCGATACGGATCAATGGTCATATTGACCATGACCTATTGTCATCATCATTTAAACTCTTTCATGACTAAAATGAAACAAAAAAAAACAAAAAATTACACCATAATTCATCAAAACAAATTTGCTGCATTTTCAACAACAACAACAACAAAAACCATGTTTCATTTGAAAGTGGAGAAAAATCCACCACCACCACCATCATCAAATATCACGAAAAAAAGAACTTAAATCTCATACATTCTCATCTCATCTTAACAAAGACATCTGAAAAACCAAAAAACAACAACAAAAACCTACAATTATAAGACTCATCATCATCATCATATATTTCGCAATGTTATGCTGTGGAAAAATAATACCTTGATTTATGGTCAACAACAACATATATTTGGCCGGCATTTTTTTCTGTGTGTTTGAGTACCGGTCGTATATAATAAATAAAATATGAAAATAATACGACTATATAGGTGCCTATTATCAAATAATCAACTTTTGATATTTTTCTGTTGTAAAATAGAAAAAAAATGAATTGACTTTTAGGTGAGGTTTTTGTTTTCATTATTTGGACCTCACTCTCATTGGTATAAATATAAACAGCAAAGGTGAGATAATTAGAGCAAAAAAATAAAAAATAAAATGAAAAACACATTCGGTATATGTATGTTTTCATTTTTCTTTGAATTGTACATTTGTGTGTATGATATACTTGTGGCATACGCACGAGACAAACAACAAGAGTCAAGACATTATCATCCAATTATCAGGTCATTTTTATTCATCATGAGGGACCATTGATACTCATTCATTGGTCCTTTGAACGTGTGTGTGTGTGCGTGTCTAGCCAGCCAAACTATATTTAAACGACCATAGAATAATAATGATAATTTCCATCATTTGACCAGGCTATGACGTTTTTTTTTTCATGAGCAAAACCCATCGAAAATCTAACTAATCGTCATCATCAAAAGTTCATCGACACTTTTACTACCACCATAATAATCATCATCATCGTAAATGAAGATGAGCAGCAAAAAATATTGATCACAAGTAAAACCAACACACATATACACACAGAGAAAAAACTAACGAGATATTTAAGTGGAAAGCTTTTGTAGAAAGAAAATAAAAAGGTAAAAGGTCGAATCAACCAACCAACATCAACAATCAACAATAATGATCAAGAGAAAAAAAAGGAAAAATTTATACCAGTATTTAGCAGTAAATATTTGGACAACAAACCATAATATTTCATGCTACTTTTTCCAATTTCATTTCATTTCATATTTGATCATCTGATCATCATCATCATTTATGTAAGCAACAACAAAAAAAAAGTTAAATCACACAACTTGTATGACTAGTATTTCACCGGGTTTTTTTTTGATTATATTTGTCATCAAAAAAAGTCATCACCATTATTCCTATGATGATGATGATGATGATGATTGGTAATCATTCGTTTACATTAATTTTCAATGTCAAAGAAAATATTCATATCCATGGATCTGATTCTGCCAGTTCTGACTTTAACTTCAATCCGTTATCGGTTGATTTTCATCCAAAATTCCATGGAATGTGAAAAGAATAAAATAATTGAGAGAGAGAGAGAAAGAGAGAAAAACAAAAATTTGTTGGCTATATGTGGTATTTCGCTTGCATCACGTACACACACAGCATATATTTAATGTTGAAAAAATATTTACACTTGTCAATCAAACATTTTTTTTATTTTATTTGTCATAAATGATTAAAGAGGCAACAACAATAAATTGGGTAAAAAAAAATTTGTCACCAAATTGTGATTGGTGGTCGGTGTTTCAAATTTTTTTTTCTTTTTTTTTTTTGCTATGGATTTTGCCAGGCAACCAAACAATGACAACCAAGTGTGTGTGTGTGTGTGTGTGCAAATGGTACTTGTAATCCAAATGATGAGATAATCTCTCTCTAGTTTTTTTTTGTGTGTGTTTGTGTTTGTGTCGAATCATCTTGAATCGCACTGTATTTGATATTTCAGGAATCAAGCAATCACCAGAAACTACAATGGAAAATTTCCCCAATAATTAATCGCTATATGGTGATAAGTAAAGTGATGTCAACCAACAAATTGTCAAGGCTCCAGTCAGTCAAACCAAAAAAAAAATTGGAATTATCGGCAATTTTCTTTCCAACTTTTTTTTGATACCAAAAGTTTCCAATCAAAGTTTAATTATCGATGAATAAAAAAAATCATTCGTACATGATGATTGGTTTTTTACCAATATAGAGAAATCATATAAAGTAAGCATCGATTTTACAAGATTTGAAAAGAGATTTTATTATTATTGAAGGAAAAAAAAATGTCGCCACGGAAATGCAATACCAAAACCATTTTGTTTGTATAACCTGGATATTTCGCTTTCTCTAAGTGATTGGAGAATAAACAATCCAAGTGGTTTTTTTTTCTGACGGAAATTTTTTCTAATCAAATTCCAGAATAGAAACAGAAATTTTTTCCATGAAAAAAAATTGACAGAATCAGGACTTGAAAAGAAAAATCCAAAAATGTGATAATATTAGACGGTAACCAAGGTAACCAAGTAATATGATCATCAACATTTGAATGAATCCCAGTAGCAGCAATAGCTTATTGATTGTCATAAACATAGACATTAGATAACACAGGACAAAGATTACTACCGGAATTTATTCATCAACACCAAAAAAAAGAATGATCAAAGGAAATAATAAAAAAATGACAGTTTTGATTATCAAAAGGAGTTTGAATTGCACAAACAAACAGAAACAACCAAATCCAACACAGCATTCAAATTTATGGTTGTTGATTGTTAAAAAAAAACGATAACAAATCAGAAAAGAAAACAGTCAATTAACTTTTAATGAACTCTAGAAACAAATGAGAAATAAATTAGGTCAATTTTTTCATCATCATCATCAATTATTAATTACCCATAAAATAGGGTGGACAGGTGAAAATGTGAAAAATACGCGTGATCCGTGATGATCACGTGTTGTTGATTTTCAAACAACAACATGACCTTCATTATGTTTGAAAATTTTTATTCTTGATTTTTTTGATGAAAAAACACAAAAAAACCAGATTTTGTATCGGAATTTTTTACATTTCATTATTTAGACAATAATAAACAGTAATGATGATGATAATAATAATAATAACGTTGACCTCAAGGTCAACGAAATAAAAAGAAATTCCTGGAATCAATCTAACACAAATGAAGAAGCAAAAACCACAATGATGAATGAATGTAAACACCAAGGTCCTCAGGGTCAAAACAACGACCCAAAATAGGATAGATTTTTTTTTGTAATTAACTAACTACTACTAGCTACTGATGACCACTATCACAATCAATAGATTCTAATAAATTCCTTTTCGGTTTCAAGTTTTATGTCGATCGATTCACCTGTGGCAAGTGATAGTACGGTATTTTGTTTGGTTGGTGATATTTGTGTGTGTGTGTGAATGCATTATGGAACAAAAGCAAAAAAAAATCGTACAAAATTTCTTTTCTCATCATAAACGTATTCGTTTGGTTTTTCCAATGAACAAAAAAAAAAAAAAAACATTACACAAAAACGAAACGAAACAAATCAGTCAATGAAATATTGTGGAAGATGGAAATATTTGGCCAAACAACAAACAAGAGAAAAGAAAAATTAGATAAGATAACAAACGAAAAAGATCGTAAATTTTCAGCAAAAAAAAAAAAAAAATCTTTTTTTTCACAAACGTGAAATGAAAAGTTTCTTGACAAACAAGGATTTATGGCAAATTGTCTGTATTGGTTTAGAATAGATTGAAATAAATGAATCGGATGGATGGATGGTTGAATGAATGATAAACAAAAGTGTTGTGGGAGTAAACAACAACAACAACAACAACGACAACAACAAATTCATGAAAGGTTTTCAAATGAAGTTTTTCCATTCCCATCTTTATTGTTATGCACTCCAGCAGTGAATATTCATAAATTCATAGAGCCAAAATTTACATGGTTGAATGGTTGATATGCTATCGGTGTGATTATAAAAAACAACTCAACCAACCAAATCGACCAACCAACCAATCGAATAAACAAAAAAAAAATGGTAAATAAAAATGGATGGTATTCACATCCATTTTCCATGTGGATAATTTAAATGTGACATAAATAATGTCTTCATCATCATTTGAAAATTAGAATAAAATAAGCTGTCCATCATTATTTCGGACATCACTGAATAAATAAATAAAAGATGAGATGAGAATTTTTTTTTTGTTTTTTATGATGTGTTAAAGAGTATCCAGAAGGTATTCTTTGTACTTTTCAAGTTGTTTTTTTTATGAAAATATAACCGGAAAAAAATTCTCAAAAACTTCCGGTGTATATATCAAACATCAATTTAGACAAAATTTCTTTTTTTTCATTGCTAAATATAGTCGTCATCGTCGTCGTTCATTCATTCATTTATTATCTGTTATGTAATGGATAGATAGCAAAACAACAACAACAAAAAAATCAAGAATGAAATAGAGCGAAAAACAATGCCAAATATTTTTAAACATTTTCAGTATTTACAAGATATAAACAAAACAACACGACACATTTCGACACTTGTTGCACATAGATATATACAACAAAACCAAACAGGTTGACAACAAGACAAGATAAAAACACTTGAAACAACAACAACAACAAGCGAAAATTATTATTATTTTTTTTGGGAAATTGTTGTCGAACAATAACAACAACGACAACAAAAATAATCGACAAGATAAAATGAAATGAAATTGTGGAAAAAAATGAAATTTGAAATTTCACAATTGAAATTTTTCATATAAAAAATACTGTACTTTTGATTCGATTTGATTGAATCGATCATCAGATGATTGAATCATATGAAGAGAAAAAAAAATTTTTTGGGAAAATTTTTTGAAAATATACCCGCCATGTATATAATTATCAGGTTTATATATTATCATCATCATCATCATCATGATAGTATCATCAACATGGTTGAATATGATAGTGATGATGACCTGACACACACACAAACATATGTGGCCCATAGGTCATCATCATCATCATCATCTTTGACATATGAACTTTTAACTTTCATAAATAATATGAAATTGATCCCTATAGGAATCTATCATATCATCTCATCTTATATTATCTTTTCCACCTGGCATTCATATACAACAACAACAACAACAAAAAAATATTTACGAAACAGGATCTTTTTTTTCTTGCTGGGGTTATAATTTTTTTTTCTTTCTGTTTTCATATTATCTATGATGATGATGGTGGTGGTTGATCATTTTATTATCAATGAAGAAAAAAATGAGAAAGAGCTAGAGAGAGAGAGAGTGAGAATCAACCTTTGAATCAAGAATAATGGTAAAGCAAAAAAGTATGAAAAAAATCAAAATAAACAGAAAAAAAGCTATTACAATGACCACCAGTTTCGTGGAATGGAATGGAATCGTCAAAACAACAACAACGAAAAAAAAGTCAAAGTCAAACGCATGCCGAGATGAGTAAACAGACAAACAAATGAACAAATTGATGATCAGAATTTTCGGCTTTTTTATTCATTCATTCATTCTCAAGCTTCTGATTCATAAACAACAACAACGAAAAAAAAACTACCTGAAAATTATTCATCAATGATAATGTTGATTCTTACCACCTAGGGCCAATGTAAACGGTTTCCGTACATTGTTCATCATAATAGTTACAATAACACAATTTCTTTATTGTTCTATATAGATGATCATTTGGCAAAATGTAGGGCAATCAATCAAATCAAACAAACAGCAACAACAAAATGAACAATTCTATTAAGGTAGATAAAATAATAACATTCCACATTATTATCATTCATTGACAAGAAGATATGGATAGAAATGTGTAGATTTCAAACCAATATCAACAACAACAACACCATGTGTTGACTGTCAATTATTTTTTTTTTTTTTTTTTTTTGAATTCCATTTTAAATTGACCATAAGGTCAAGGTGGCTGACTGGCTAGCTAACAATTTTAGTTTGTCGACATTAAAAAAGGGGTTGTTGATTGTCGGCGGCTAGCAAGAATGAAGAAAAAAAACTAGCGATCCAATTGTTCGTATGAACAGTAGTAGTAAAGACAAGGTGATAACGACGAAAACAAGGTCGTCGAATGGTACCAGTGAAAAAAAATGGACAGGCCATCACATAGACAGACACAGACTAACACACATACACACACACAGATGTGGACATTCGACACGAGCCATGAAACAACTACCGTCCAGGTAGTTTGTTCCAAAAAAGAAAAAGAGAAAAAAAATCCAGGTGAACCAACAAACCTAGCTAACACAACCTAAAGCGGTAAAGACACCTTTATGACCCATACAACAACAACAACAACAACAGATGACAGTCATGACCATCAATGAAATGAAATGAGAGAAGAAAAAAAAATATGTCAATAAAACATAACTACGAATAATGATTCGAATGAATGAATGAATGAATGGATTGAAATGATTTGAATGAAATTGTTCAAATTTAGATAAAACACACATTTGGCTCAACAAAACATACACACACACACACATATGGCGTGGGAGTAAAGCAACAACAACAAAAAAGAAAAAAAAATAAGAAAAAGAAAGTTTCAGGAAATTCAAATACATTTCATTTCATTCATTGAAAATATTTAAATGATCAACCTTGATATAACCATTTGAATGATATTCTTCAACTTGATCATTATGAATCATCATCATCATCAATTTATGGTAACATGACAATCATCTCGTCGTTGTCTTCGTTGTCATTTGGCTTTAAAACATGATCAAAGATAAAAATCATTTGTTTCTATAAAAAAAAACAAGATCATATTTTTGAAATTTGATCATCATGTCAAACTTAATGATATTTAGTTCAAAACAAGAAAAAAAGTTTTTCAACTTGAAACAAACAAAAAATGCCATGAGATTCTACAATGATCATGATGTCAGACGATTCTATCCACCACCACCACACACACACACACACAAAACGTCCTTTTCCCATTATTTAACTATCAAATTCAAAACTTGAGAAAAAACCGGAAATATAAACCATGTTTATTTTATTTTGTTTGTTTGTTTTTCAAGTGGGCAAAAAAAAAACAAACAAAAAACAAAATCCAATTACAGATACAACCAGCTACTGTTTTTTGTTTCCAATCTGATATTTTTGCAAAATGAAAAAATTGAAAATGATTCATGGTTTTTTTTTCTGTATCCAGGTAACCATGTAATAATCATCAAACGAACAACATTGAAAACATTTGATTTGATTTTTTACATTCAGAAAAAAAAATCAACCACACACACACACGAAACAAATACATACATTTTCCTAATGGCTAAAGCCATGACATAGATTGAAATGGAAAGAAAAAAAAATTTTTTTTTCACATTTACTTGATGAATATGATGATGAAAGATGATGATGATGATGATAACGTGTCATCATCGTCGTCATCGATAATGATAATATCAACCAGTGTATATGTGGATTTGTAAGCTTAAAAACAAACAAAACAAGCAAAAAAAAAAAATCATCGAATGAGTGAAAACGAAAACAAAAACATTCAAGTTACCTCGACAACCTCGATCATGACAACCGATATTTTTTGTTCGTTCGTTCGTTTGTTCGTTGTTTTTGGTTTTTTTTTTGGATCAAAATTAAAATAAACAAGAAAAAAAAATTCTTCAGTTAATCTTATAATATGCATATAGAAACACCAATGTTCATTTCAAATTGTAAATGTGTTTGAATGTCAAAAAAATGTAAATAAAATTTTGAATAAATTATCAAACAGGCTAAACAAATAGACAACTTGTTTGCATGCATGAATTTCATCTTCATCATCATCATCATCATTTAACTACCAATGATGAATTGTTTGGTTTGTTGAATTATCCATGAATTTTTCAATACATAAATGTTTGATGTGTAAGGATTCTCTCAGGTGAAGGGAGAAGGAAGAAAGAAAAAATATTATGGAAATCAATGTGTCAATGTTGTCTAAACAAATGAAACAAGAAAAAAACAACATCATTTTGGTTTCAAATGAACAATGAAATGGAAGCCAATGGAATGGAATTATCAGAAAAAAAATATGAATGTATATCATTATGGCATACCATATGAATAGAGACATGAAAATCCAAATTTCAATTCATATGCTCAAATTCGGTTATTATCAATATATTCAATGGATAATTGGCCTTATTTATTATGGCTTCATATGGATAATGATAATTTCAATGTGATATCATCATCATCAAAAGGGAAAAAAAATTTTTTGTTTGCTCATTATTGCTTATATTGCTAGAAACCACCACCATTTCATTATTACCTATAGGGGAAGAAAAATTATCATTTTCATTGTTTTGTGGATATCAACAAAATGATAATAAAATATCAATATCAATATATGTTTGACTGGTTCACGATTTGAAAATGAGAAACCAACAGAACAAGGAAAGATTCGATGTCGACAAACAGTACCCGAAACGGCAATCAATTTGATTGTTTTTATTTTGTGTTTGTTGTTGTTGTTGTGTCATAGTTGTTTGTTTCATCATCTATTTGTTTGATGATGAATGGATTGTTGCATATATTTAAATGATGATGATGATCATTCACAATGAATGAAAGGTAATCATCATTCAAATTGAAATAATGTCAATTTGATTCTATCGGTTTTTTTGTATCTGATCAAATAAAGAATAAATCTTTTTACCTGATCCTGTATGAATCAAATTATCTATGTGGATGTACGATACTATCGATTGTTTTGAATCGAATAATCGAACGAATGTGACCAAAAAAAAAAAAAAAAAAAAACACTAACCTTTTTTGTTGTTAAGGATTCGAAATTTCGAAATTAATATTGACGACAACAACAACAAAAAATGATGATGATGATGATGATGAATGGATTGAACACAATAATAACGACAGCAAAATAAAAAAAAATGATGAATTTAAATTATGAATAGATTATGAATTTGATAAAAGCCAATGACAACAACGACAACAACAACAAAAAATCCACAATAAAAACATTGATACAATGAAGAAAAATGGATTCACTTTCAATACACAACACACACATTGATTTTGTAGATAACAAATTGTTGTCGTTTAGTAGTTTGTCGATGATGATGATGATGATGATGAAGATTATGATGATGAAGATTTGCAAGGACAAAATCAAAATTAAATGCACATACACACACACACACAGACATACACAGAAAGGTGAAATGATGAAAATTCAATAGCGAAAAAATATTCAACACAATGTAGACTGCCAACAAGAATCGAATGGCAACAGCAACAAAAAAAAAACAAACTGATTCTATCGATTTGAAAGAAAATTTTTCAAGATTAATTGATTGCGATCAAAACAGAAATCATTTTGGCCATTCTTTTGGGTAATTGATAATCAAAAAAAAAAAAAAACATTCAATTGTTTGATTGATGATGAATGAATGAGGATTTTTTTTCAATTAACAATTTTGACTCGTTGACATGTCACACGAAAACAGACACAAAAAGGTAATAATTTCGAAAAGATTTCCTTTTTCGTTTTTTTGTTTACAGTGTATGAAATTCGAGAATTCGATGATTTTGAAAATTAAACCTGTCGAATATGAATGAATGTATGAAAAATAGAATTTTCAACAGGAAAATTGATGAAGATGATGAAATTTGGTTTTTATTTTCTGTTTCAATTAAATTTTTGAAATTTGATTAATTTTTTTTTGTTGACGAATCGTTGGTTCACGGATGAACAAAAAAAAGGTGACATCACCAATGATCATCATTACATGACGGATAACAATTTGAAACTGATCATCATCATCATCAATGAACGGACAATTGGAAAAAGAAGAGAAACGTTTATAAAAGAGAAAAAGAGAGAGAATGAAAAACGAAATAGAGATATATGAAGAAAAAGGCGGTAATTATTAGTTTGTAGTAGTAGCACATAATTTTTAATCATCAAATTCGACCGAACATAGAGTTCAATTCAGTATATTTACTTGCTACTACTGTGTGTGTGTGTGTGTATACTACATAACATTAGATCAGGCAATAGGTTATATGTGCTATTAGCAGTTGTTGTAGGTAGGTATTTTTAATAGGTAAAATAATAATGGCGCGCAAATTCAAAAAGAAAAGAAAAAAAAATTCGAAAATAGATCATCAACCCTCGATTTTTTTTTTTGGTTTATTTTTGTCGATCATCATCATGTCTAAATAGTTACCACTCATTGAAATCTAGTTTTTTTGATTTGACTTGATTTGATTTGATTTGATTCGATTTGACTTTACCTCACACCTGATACGATTTGATACGAAAGCCATTCCATTATAAATAAATTTATGACGTTCAGAAGATCAGATGGCCTCCAAATATTAACACTTTTATCGCCTAAAAAAAATGATGATGAAAATTTTTCATTTAATCCGATGATGATGATGATGATGATGATGACAAATACCGGGCGTGTTTTTTTTTTGGGAAAATTTTTTTCTTTTCTCAATCAAATAAAGATCGCACCCGAAATGTCCGAATCATTAATCGTCTAATTTAAACGTGAAAGGTAATGGTAAAGATTAAAATCCAATGATGATAATGATCAAAAAAGAGGAGAAACAATCGTGTGTTGAGAGAGAGAAAAAAAATTAGACAATCATTTCCGCCCGTCATTTATTGAACAACATCGATTCGAATTTGATTCATCAGTCAATCGATATGATTTAGATTAAATTCAGCTTCATATCATATAATATAAACAAAATAAAGCCATAAAAAAAGGGTTGTCTGATGATGATTTTGGCCATATATAATAATTAATGAAGAATTGAATGAAAACTATGACTATCGATTCAAACAATCGATTATGCTGTCCATCCAATTTGGATATATGCATTCGAAAACGAATATACAGACAAGACATGGGGGGCATGACAAGTCTGAAAAAAAGTTATTAATAAACAAAACATAACAAAACAAAAAAAAATCGCAGACAAACAAGAAAAACAAACTATAAAAAAAATTAATGAAAATAAAAATAGTGCCAAAAGGATTCAACGACGACGATGACGCTTGTTTTTTTCTTTTTCTTCAAGAAAATTTCTCCACTACATATCCGGATTTCAACGATTGAAGACAACAAAAAAAACTTGCATTTTCATTTTCATTACTCAATTTGTAAAAAAATTTTCTTCATTAATTAATCAATTGATGATGATCATTTGCAAAAATGTTTTTTTTTTCGCCGTTTTCGTCAAATTGGACAACACCCCTGTGATTTAAAATTTTGTTTTTACCACCATCACCACCAGTAACCATTATCATTGTTCAACCAAACGAAACAATGGCAGAAGATATTCATTCGAATAACACAAACAATCAATCAACGAAAGAACCGAGTGTCGAAAATGAACCGAAATGGTTATTTTCATTTCATTTCAGTTAGTTGTTGTTCATTTTTTAATTTACCGTTTTTTTTCTAAAATTTTTCTATTTTACAACCAAAAAAAAAATCGACCACACATTCACTAAAATGCACTCATTCAGCATTCAGATATTGTGTTGTTTTTTTTTCGGCCAAAAATAGACCGGTGATTAGCTACCGAATGCCAACCACAACAAGCAAACAACGTAATGGTAAATATATTGCCATTGATTGATTTTTGATATTAATTTTTTTTTGTTTTTTTTTTTATTTTACAGCCAAAATTAAAAATAAAAATCGAATCAAATCCGTCAAGATTCGATCCATCAAATGTAATCAAAAAAAAAAAAATTTTGAAGTTTTTTTTTCTTTTCAGCCCATTCAATCGGTCTGTAAAATTTTTTTTCTATGGGGGTTGTTTCATTTTTATCTATGAAAAGCTGTCAACCTTCTGGATATGTGTGTAACGTGTGATGCTGGTTAAAGATCATTGATGATGGTGATGGTGATCAGATGATGAGGAGATTAGATTGCGTAGTGGATAAAAGCGAAAACGTGTTTTATTTTCATGTGTGTCTGAGTGTTAGTGAATCGATCAAATCGATAGACCCAAAGTAAGTAGTGAAAACAACGACAACAACAACAACAACAACCGCAACAATCTATTATTGATTGAATAAGATACTTGATATGAAAAATTTCGGCTTTTGTTATTGCGTAGGACCTAGATCTAAGCTTTCGTTCATTTTTTTTTTTTTTTTTTTGCAAACATTTGTTCCAATTGATTTTGATTACGTTTTTTTTCTCTCTCTTTTTTTCTTTCTACCCTACGATCGTGGTCAATTCAATTCAATACAATACACACACACACACACACACACACACACACACACACACACACACACACACACACACACACACACACACACAACCAACAAGCTTATTGAAGCGGATTGAATGGACTTTGTATGCATGTGATAAGCTGTTATGATGATGATCATCATCATCATCTTTGATTCGAAATATTTGTGTTCGTGTAACACAACCGTAATTTGTGTGGTTTGTTATTATTATTTTAATGAAAAAACCGGAAATGATTTGTCCCCTTCTCATTTTTTGTTTTGATCCATTTGGTTTATGGTCCAAACTGTGTGTGTGTGTGTGTCATATCGCTTTTTTTGGGACTAGCTTAGTCAAAATTTAAATTCACAATTCCAATGTAAATTGCTTAATATTGTTGGCCGAGAATGCTTTTTCACTCTTTGAGCATCAAATTTTTTTTCATCATCATCATCATCATCAGCCTCCATTCATTCAATTTGATCATCATTCAATAATGGTTGTTGTTTGTCAAATAATCGACATATGGTTTCGTCGTCGTCGTCGTCGTCATCATCCAAATAAACCAATGATTGTCAAAACAATCATTTTGGGCTGGTTCTTTTTTTTTTGTTATTGTTTCTGGATCATCATCATGATAAACACACAGACACACACACAGTATGATGTTCATCAGTATCCGATCAATTATTCATCAACGAAAAACACAAATTTCACATTATACTATCTCTTATCCATTATCTAAATCAATCTATATCTAGCCCATTGAATTAAAAACACGTTCTGTATATAAAAAAAAATGAGACAACCCACCTCCCCAAAAGCAAATGTTTACGACCTTGGGGCCACGTGTCTTATCATCATCATCACCATCAATTGTCATTAAGATGAAACATGGTTTTTTTCAGGCAACGAAAAAAAAACCCGACCAGGGAAGATTAAATGGGCTAGAATTGGATTTAGATTTTTTTTTCTTCAAGTACATCATCATCGAATTAAATTGTGGTTAATCATTTCCGGTTTTTTTTCATCGTTTTCTTTTTCAACAACCAACGGATAAAAACTTATTTGAGATGAAAATTTAAAATGAATGGAAATTTTTTTTTGTCATTTTCGGTATCACCACCATCACCATCATCATCATCATCATCATCATCTCATCACTAAGCCGGTCAAACATTATCGGTGATATATATTCACAGCAGCATCATGGTGGTCATCATCGTTCATCGTTTTTTTTTTGTTGAACTTCCACCAATCGTTTGCCGGCATGTATGAATCAAACGGTTAATTAATTGGATTCAATGCTGCAAAATTTCACAGTATCATCACCATCTTCATCAGGTTTTTCTTCCCCACTACTACCTGGCCATGAAATTTGATTGCGAATGAAAAAAAAAATGAAATTTTCAATTTGGAGTTAATCAGAAAAATTTTTTTTTTCACAAACATACGTGATTAATGTCATACACAAAAGTGACACACATGTCAAAAGGTTGAATGTTATTTTTCACACATGTATCTCTTCTTTTCTTTGAAATCAAATAACAACAACAACAACAACAACAACAACAAAATATCCAATGCCAATGTTCATTTGGAAACAAAAATTCAATGATGATTCAAGTGAAAATGTCCATTTGATGAACATCAATCTTGAGTGTGATAATGATCATCATCATCATCATTGGATTATCATCGATTAAAATGCAATAATTATCATCATTATCAATGGAAATAAAGTGTTATGTTTTGTTGAAATTTGTTGAAATCAAACATGATTGATGAATTTGTTCGAATGTTAATTTATGAATTAAAAACTTTTCGTTTTTCTCTTTTCTCTGTCATTGGCTTTATACACACACACACACACACACGCGAATGTGGTAACACAATGTTGTCAAACAAGGTATAAAAGAATTTGCAATTTGTTGTTGAAAATAATTGGAATAAAATTGATTTAACAAGCTGTTAATTCCAAGAAATAAGTGAACAATTTGTAGGTGTGTGTGTGTGTGTGTGTGTGTAAGTGTGAAATTTGTGTTCCATTAAGTGCTCCATTTTCCAAATATGATGAAAAGATTCTATATAGATCAAATTTATTCGTTTTGTCGTTTTTTTTCATTCATTCATTCATTCATTTATCCAAAACAGAAAAAAAATGGTCATAAACAAACAAAAAATGAAAAAAAATAATGACATTTTTATTCATTGAACCAAACACAGGATATTCATTCAACGGAATCATCCCATTAAATTAACCACAATAGAAGCAGTGGTGGTGGGTGGTGGTGGTGGTGGAAAAAAGGTGACAAATTTCAAATAATAAACCTTTTTTCATCATTATATTGACCCATGGTCAATATAATAATAATAATAATAATAAAACAACAACAACAACAAAAAAAGTGGCCTAAATGATGATCAATTTGAATCAAATCGACCGGATCAAATATAGAATCGTTGAATAGGTTTTAGAGGTGATGGTGGATTTTTTGTTTTTTTTTTCATTTGGTAATCGATATTTATCACCATTGGATAGGAAAATTTATTCATAATAATAACCAAAAATAAACTAATCAAACACATGCATTTAATACCATATATAGTGTGTGTTTTATGACCATTGGGCCCTGGTTTTTATATCCATTTGGCCGTGTGTGTGTGTATGTCCCTGTGTGTGTACAACAGACAGATGGTCGATCGACAACAGATCAGGAAGACTATGTCCTGGTTGTGGATCGATCCAGGTTTCAATTTTTTTTCTTCTTTCTGGACCAAACAAAACATAAAAGCCTTATATATACGGTTATGTCATGTCATGTCATGTGATTATTAAGGTTAATTTATGACAATGGATTGATTTTCAGTGGATCGATCCAAGGAAAATAAAAAAAAATAAAAATTAAACAAACAAACACATGTATTACATATCGAATATCTTCATATTAGTAAAAATAAACAATGAAATGAATGAATGAATGAATGAATAAGGATATGGCGTCGGATTTTCTTTTTTTTTCATTTATTTACCCGATAACAACGACAACAACATAACGGATATTTGATTACAACACAATGCAATGTATTGAATATCCGATAACATTACATGACCACCACCACCACCACCAAACACGTGTTCATTTTTTATATGATAAACAGAATCATCATCATTATTAATGACGTTTATTATATTCATGTTGACCATTGGAAAATAAACATTGGATGGATCCAAAAAAAAAATGAAAAAAAATCATCAATGAATAAACAATCATGGAGAAAAAGCCAGAAAATAAATACCGGATCAAACATGTGTGTGAATATAACAACAGATTTAATATATGAAAAAAAAAATCTGGTTCGGTCAATTCTGGAGAATATTCATCTACATTGAAATCATGTCTGTGCATACATTGTATGACAAAAAAAAATATAAATCAAGGACTTATTCTATGAACGAATTTCATAGATTTATTCATTGCATACGTTTGGCTGATTATTGATTTTTGTAGTTGTTGATCTAGGAAATCCATGAAAAAAAATCAATGCTGATCAATATAATGATAATAATATGATGATGATGATGATGATGATGATGGATCAATTAAATTCAAGTAAAAAAAAATCACTGTAATCGAAATTGAAAATGAAAATGTAATAATTTGGATTAATGGTGATGAAAAAATGATTCGTGACCAATTTGATGATTTTCATATCAAACATGATGATCTGTATATACAGTTCTGTGTTCAGTGCTGCAATTTATTGAGAGAGATCAATAGAGAAATAAACGTGGCCATCAATGGAAATCAATAATCATTAACATTAAACGAAATTATTAGAGAAATTGAATTTCAGATTACTGTAGCAACAATTTGTGGTTTTTAATTTTGTTTTGTTTTGTTTTTTTTTTTGACCAAGCCAAACAAAATTGCACGATGTTGCACCATCCATAATAATGATAATTATTATGAAATTGTTTTTGGGAAAAATCTGGACAATGGTGATATATATGTTTTTTTTTATTTCATTTCGTTTGCTGAATGTGTGTGTGTGTGTATAATTATCACCTAAAAATTTTCATTAAAAAAAGGTGTGCCACAAAAAAAATTGATGATGATGGACCACAGTATTATATCTGTGAAAAAAAATCAAGTGATGATTATCAAAAATTTTTTTGATTGATTGATTGATTGATCAATCGATGCATAGTGTCATGTGTGTGTTGTAACATTAATAATCATAATCAATGAACATAGATGTCGCTCTCAGCAGCAAAAAAAAATTTTTTTTTTCAAAATAAACATTCGAAATGACAAACGATTGGAATTTCGACTTTTAGTTTTTTTTCACATTTTTTTTTTGGTTTTGTTTTGTTTTTTTTTTTTTTTTGCTCCAATCATTTCTGGGTATTTTTCTTTTCTTTCTTTCATTTATAATCATATTATCATCATCATCATTATCATCCACCAACAGCACACACACAAATAGAACGATGCTGTCAAATCGTTTGTTTGTTTGTTTGTTTTTTATTTATTTTTGTTGTTTCATTTCAAAATTTATTCGTTATGCGTATTCGTATTTGTTATCATCATCATCATTATTATTATTATTTCATAACAAGATAATCAGAATGCAATGATTATCGAATGTTCCGGAGAAAAAATTGGTTCACGATTATTATGGCTGCCATATTTCAGCACATGATCATCATCATCATCATCATCATAATCATCAACATCATAATGATAATAATAATAACGATATAATATATAATATATTGTGATGTGATTTGTTGAAAACTTTATTGCCATTGATGTTGATATATATAAATCCATGTTTGTGTTGATAATGATGATGATGATTTTAAATGTATTGCAATGATAATGATAATGATCATTATTTATATACCACTACCAAATATACCATTTAAAAAAGAAACTTTGATGATAATAAGGATGATGATTGGTGATCATCATTGTATGAATATCCAAATTAGGTGTGTGTGTGTATGTGTGTATGTGTGTGTATAACATGAACATAAAAAAATTTTTGCTCTCGTTACGTAGTGTTTATCGAGATTGCTCTCAATCATTTTTTTTTCTTCATAAAAAAAAATTTCTTTTTCACTCAATTTGCACTTAAAATTGAAATCTTGATAAATCATTAAATGATATATTGTAATGTCCATTTTCAAATGATCCAAATGAATATTTAGGAATTTTTTTTTGTTGTCCATTCAATAAATGATTGTTGATCATCATCATCATCGGATCAATTGACCAAATGATGATAGACTTGTTGAGAATGACATGAATATTAGATAAGAACAGAGTGTCAAAGGTCAAGTATTTTGATCAAAAAAAAAAAAAAATGATTGATCTGTTTGTTATTGAAGGGTATTCTGTATAGGTGTGTTCGAGTGTGTGTGTGTGTGTTGACACAACACATTTATGCCACTTATATGTATGTATGCATGTAATGGATGGATCAATTTATTGTTTTGAATCAAAAATCATCAAGTATTTGAAAGAAAAAAGCTTTTGATTGATCAATCGATCGATCGATCAATCAATCAATCATGATCAATCAATGAGAGAGGACAATGAATTATTTATTCACAAGAATTTCTTTATTTTTGTTTATTTATTTTATTTCCGATAAATTGCAATGTTGATGACTGATTTGTATTATCGACATTTTGTTTTTCTAAGCAATAATTTTTTTTCCAAATTTAAGTTCACTATAGTGATCATTTTCAATCTAATTTCTTTCTTTCTTTCATTTTTTTTGTTTGCCAAATTAAAATTGGGTTAAAAAAAATCTTGTGACAAAATCTCATCGATATATATTGTATAAATTCAGACACATATATGTGTGATGTGATATGAAATACAGTGATTATTATCGGCTAATGTTCCGAATTGAGAACAAAACAAAAAAAAAATCCTTTTGATCGTAATAATTATCAATCAATCACATCACGGCTACTGTGTGTGTGTGTGTGTGTGTGTGTGCCTGTATGAATTTGGATTTTTACTTTCTATGTTCATTTATTGATGTGATGATTCGATCAATTGGATTGTTTACATTTACATGTGACAAATTGTTGTTGTTGTTGTTGTCGTTGTTGTTGTTGTTGTTGTTGCCGTTGTTGTTATTGTCGTTTTATATTGGTTTATTGATCATATCATATCGCTCATTCATTCATTCATTCATTCAATGGATTTGCATCGAATAAATGCAATCGTCATTTGCCTAAATATTTTCATTTCATTCATTTAACAATTTTTATTTCCAGATTTTTCATTTGGAAAATTTTCAAACAAACAAAACAACAATGGAATTTGATCCATCAAAATATTCAACAACATCGTTCGATTCGATGGGACCAGCACTACAATTGGTGAAAATGATCCAGAAACAAAATGTTGATATAAATCAGTAAGTCATTTAATCGCATACTGTCATTATATATAATGAAATTTGAATTAAATTACAGGCCATTAAGAATCGTAGATTTAGGATGTGGTCCTGGTAATTCATCTAAATTATTGGCCGATGCATTTCCAAAATCAACTATAATCGGTTTGGATGTCGTATACGAAATGATTGAACATGCAAAGAAAAATTGTCCAAATGATCGTTGTAAATTTTTTGTACAAGATTTGAGCAAACCATTTGATGAATGGCAACAGGAGATAAAAGAAATATTGTATACAAAATCAGCAGATATAATATTCTCAAATTATGCATTACAATGGATATTCGATCCATTCATATTAGGTGATTCAATCAAAAAGATTTTAACACCAAAAACTGGCATGTTTTTTGCCAATATATTATATAGTGATATTCTATCGGTTGTTGATAAAAATGATCAACATGAATGTGCAATGTTGGAACGTTATCTTCGTTATCCAAATGAACAACAATTCATTAGTGATTGGATTTTCGGTCTTAAAAATCGAAGCCAACTACATGATATTTGGATCCATTATTGGCAACCAAGATCTGTTTATCCGGAAAAATATTATCGTGAATGTATGTAACAATTATTTTGATGAAAACACACACACACACAATTGTATTGTATTTCTTCACAAATAGCATATGTGAAAATACCACTTAAATGGCATGAACATTTCATTGTTAATGATGTATCGGCAGATATCCATGCACGAATGTCGGAAATACTTAAGAATTTAATTCTTAAAAAACGCGTAAAACGTATTATACCCAGAAATATGAATGGTAAACACGATGAATGTGATTGTAATGTTAATGGCAACAATCATGTTAAAAATGGTGATAATGATGATGGCGAAGTGAATGATATTGAGATTGAACAACAAGTATGGACAATTGTTGCTCGATCATCAAACGATTCTTGTGTATGTGTGTATTATGTATTTTTTTTTTTGGCCCAAATGATAATTAATTTTCAAATTTTTTTTTCTTTAAATTTAATTTTACAACAATGAATACGGTACTGCCATCTGTAGATGGGTGAATCATGTATTTACAAAAATCTTTTCTAGAACAAAAAAAAAATGATCATCATCATTGGAATAAAAATAAAACGATCCTGAAATCAAATCTAAATATATTGAAAATGAAAATCATAATTAGATTACCTGTCTTCATTTTTATTTTATTTTCTTTTATTACTACTAAACTTTAGTTTTCTTTCTATCATCATCATCATCATTAAAATTAAAATTCATTCCTACAATCAATCGATCGATCAATTATTTATACCTTATGACTGGTGTTGTTCATTAAGCTTACGACCATATCACGTTGAAAATACCGGTGTTCTCAACGTGATATGGTCGTAAGCTGAAATTACAGGCGTTTCAATAAATTTATAATGTTCAACATGAGTTGTGTATTTGATATTTCAAAAAAACTGGATGAAAAACATCAATTAGTCTCTTTTTAATAAATTAAATGAAAAAACAAAAATTGTGGCCTTTTTTATCATTGAAATATTGTTACAAGCTTCTACTTTACGAATTGAGAATCACCCCTATCCTTTCAGCTTACGACCATATCACGTAGAAAATACCGGTTCTCGTCTGATCACCGAAGTCAAACTACGTCGAGCCGAGTTAGTACTTGGGAGGGGAACCACTTGGGAACACTCGGTGTCGTAAGCTTTTTCATTTTTTTCAAAATTTCAATCCATTACCATCAAAAATCGTATCATTCATCCAATTAATGATAAATAAAGGTCAAGGTAACATGTGTGAAAACTTTTTTTGTTTGTAATATATGAAATTCATATTATAAACTTATAGGAAGTTGTCATACAAGCAACAAATATAAGAGAATAATGATTAAAAAAAACACAGTAATTTCATCAATGAAGATGGAAGTCTTCGGCAATTTCTTTGGCTTAATTTTCAACCATGAGCACATGTCTATTTGATTGGATATCTATTTGGATTCTATGTCGCCCGTACTGACCGCAACTATCACGGATGGATGGATCTTCGATACATTTGTTGGCCAATTATAATCGGTGGTTATCTATTCTGTATTTATAGCCCCACACCATGGATTTATGGCCGACCATTCAATCCGATTTGGTCGGCAATACTTTGGCCATTAAATCGTATCTTTTGGATGAATATAGATAAACAAAAATTACTTCCCACCGATTTGAAATCGACCATTGTAAATGATTTCAAATTAATCAATTCACATTCGACAAACAATTATCATTAAAAAGTTAATTTAACCGTGAAAACATAATAATTTTTTTGTTCAAAATAGTAAAAAGATGTCTAAAAATTAAAAAATGAAAAAGCTTACGACACCGAGTGTTCCCAAGTGGTTCCCCTCCCAAGTACTAACTCGGCTCGACGTAGTTTGACTGCGGTGATCAGACGAGAACCGGTATTTTCTACGTGATATGGTCGTAAGCTGAAAGGAAGATGATGATTCTCAATTCGTAAAGTGGAAGCTTGTAACAATATTTCAATGATAAAAAAGGCCACAATTTTTGTTTTTTCATTTAATTCATTAAAAGGAGACTAATTGATGTTTTTCATCCAGTTTTTTTGAAATATCAAATACACAACTTATGTTGAACATTATAAATTTATTGAAACGCCTGTAATTTCAGCTTACGACCATATCACGTTGAAAATACTGGTAAGCTTTCCCATTTTTTTTATTCATTCAATTCTCTTCAATTTGTATATTGTCATCCTCAATGATCAATCGATTTCGGGAACAAAAAAAAATTCAAATTATATCAATATCTACTGCCGTCTGATGTGGTGGAATATCAGCACTAATATTCATCATTGATTAAATATTCAAGGTAAAAACTGTCGAAATATTTTCATTTTTTTTTTGTTTTATTTTGTTTTATAAACGAATTTTCTATTGATTTAAATGAGAAAAAGAATTTTTCAAATTTTAAATGTCAAAAAAAAACAGCAGCATTTCATTTTCATCCTTATATATTTAGTCAAAAATCGAAATGGTGGTGACTAATTCCGATTAACATTGCAAAAAATAAATTAAGGGGCCATGAATGAAGTTGAATGATGATATTTTTTTAATTAAGAATTTTTTCTTTTTTCTTTCTTCGGTTTGTTGCCAATGATGGAAATTTTTTTTTTCAAATTAATTACCACAAAAACAGTATTGATCAATATTGTGTAAGTTTCCATTAAGATTCGACCAATAGCATAGGTACATTTTATTCGAATTTTAAAACAGTGAACAAAAGACAGCGATCGTGTGAGAAAGTGAAAAGAAGAAGAAGAAAAAATGTTGTATCAAATGCATAAACTTTGTTATAGACAAATCTATGAAATTGTCAATGAATCTAATAGCCATGATTATCGGCTAAAACGTATCATAGAATTTAGTCTATTCATCATGTGGATTTTACGTATAATAATGGCATTATTTAGTTTTCTTATCGATTACAACAATTATTGGCTTTATGATCCACATAGTCAATTTATATATAATTTAAATGAAAAATTATATGTTTATTATTCAACCAAAGCATTGCTTACATTATTTGTCATTATGGTTGCATTATACATTGTATTCATACATCGTACCGATTCAATTGTTTACAAAATTTTTGATGATTTTATCGTCATAAATTCACAACAAATACAACAATGTTATCATCCAATGGCTATAATTGAAAATAAATTACAATGTTTATATAGACAGAATTTACAGCAAAAATATTCATCATCATCATCATTATTATTATGTCCACCATTCAAATCAATCATTGAATGGTATTATTGGCAAAAAACTCGTATACAATTCTATATTGAATTACGACATTTGAATCTGAAAAAAGTGGCTACATTTGAATTGAAAAATTTATCACATTTAACCGTCCGTACAAGATCAATGATAGCATTAACGTTGACCGTAATGGATCATTTTAATTATGTGGCACATATTCTAACTTGTATGTGTATTTTTTGGAATATATGAATATTCTGTAAATGTTTTTCATTCTCATTAATTTTGTTTTTTATTTTTTGCAGTCATCTTCCTTTTACCGATATTATATTTCTATTATTTCAATACAATCATACATTTAGATCATTGGTATCAAAAATTAATCTCTTGGATAGATTTACCGACAGTAATTTTTATGTTTTTCATAACGGAACGATTATTTTTGATTGGCATTACATTTATCGCCATCAATGCTATATCATCGAAAATTCAATTGGAACCAATTGAACGTTTTCTATTCAAAATGGCAAATGAAAAACATTATATGACCATTAGAAAATGTCAATTAAATCATGCAGTTGATTGGCGTTTGGCAAAAATTTTAAAACTACATACATTACATTGTCGTAATAATATGATTATTTTTCGTAAATTTTGGGGCCGACTAGTATTATTGTGGATTGCATTCGGCATACCATTGACAGCATCGATTCTGTTCATATTGATTATTAAAAATCCAACATGGATTGAACAATTTTGTTTCACAGCCATATTGATCGTTCATTCGGCTGTCATAATTCAGGCACATCTGATTCTGGCCAGACAAACAAATCAATTACATAGACCAAAATATCATCTTACACGAATTATTCCAAATATTACGTGCATAAAATTGAAAATTCGTTATGATGATTGGCACCATCGTTTGGTATGTGGTAATCAACAAAAATATGGTTCAACCATACCCATTATTGGTACTATTACACGTCAATTAGTTTTTGAGGTAAATCTGATGTTTGTTTTTTTACTAAAAATTCAAAAAAAAAAAAAAAATTCATTTTCATACACAGATGATCACCATCTATGTTGGATTCCTGTTGTTTTTATTTCAATATCTTCGCGACATCTATCAATGATTATTATTATTATTTGTGGCCGGAAAAAAAATTTTCGATTAACAAATATATATTCAATTTAATTCGAAAAATAAATTCAATCAATCAATTGATTCAAGAGAGAGAGAGGGAAAAAGTACAAATGCATTCATGGTGAGACAATAATAAAAAAAAATGATGAGAATTACTGATCAATGAACGAATATTGATATATTACAAAGTTAATGATTGATGGCTGATTTGATTTGATTTTCTTTTTTTGGCATTTCTGATGAAAGTTTGGTTGTTGATGCTAGATTGTTAGATTGACAATATATTCAATTCTTTGGAATAAGTATCCGTATGTTGTAATGAAAAAGCGATAAAAATACCACCCAAAATGGTCAAAACACAATGAATAAGTAGATCATGTGTAATCAAACGTACAATGCCAACATAATAGGCGGCCAATAAAATGATCATAGCACATGTATATGCTAAACAACCGGTAAATGATTCACGACGATCACTTGATTCAAATTCTGTATAAGAATATTCACGGCCACATACACCGATAGCGATAAGACCGAAAATTCGTACAACAATATTGGCAATCATGGCCGTAAAATTAATGAATCGTACAATTGAATAGGCATCACGATTCGTTGGATTAGTACGTTGTGATATTAAATAATCATGTTTTTCCAAATGTTCTTTTTTGTCTATTTTATTCAAATAAATAGATGTATAGATGACCATCGATATGATATTTATAATAGTCAATATGATAAATATTATTGATAATAAACGTCGATAGCTCATTTTGAATGGTTTTTTTAGATTTTTATGCGAAAATTTGGCCACCATTTGTTTTTGATGATGATGATGAGGTAGATTGATGATCATTTTATCTTGATCCATTATATTTGTCGTTATGCCATTCATTTTTCCATCAATTTTTCATCAATCTAATGAATGAAACAATGAAAAAAACAATCAATTCTTTAATTCATCAAATTCGAATAATATCGATTACCTTTCATTGAAGCACAAACACTTGTTCAATCAAGAAATCCAAAAAAAAAATGAAAATGTCAATGTGTTTTTCTCCCACGTCTCAACACGTGTCTGGTCATCAAAAACGTTAACTTTGAAATGTTGATCAAAATGTATGTTGTTGTTGTGGTGGTGGTGGTTTGTTCACAATCAAAAGTCGTTGTGATCCATTCAAAAAAAAAATTTATGGCCGCACAACCAATGAATGGATGAACGAACGAACAGCAACAACAACAACGAGCACAGTTATATGAAAAAGAAACAAAAATAAAATTCTGAGCGTACTAAGAACTCAACAACCTCACATACACACACACACACACACACACACCATGCATATTACACACAAAGACACAGATACCTGTAAACAGAAAACGAAATGATTCGATGATCCGATGAAAAAAAAAGAAACAAACCAAAAAAGACCACCACGACCACTAACAAGAAACACACCGAGAAAAATGTGTTGATTTATGAACAAAAAAAAAACTGAAGAAGAAGAAGAAGAAAAATTGACTGAAAAGAACTGAATTGAATTGAAAACTGAAATACTTGCCAATCAAATGAAATCAATTTTTAAATCACTTCATTAACGTCAATAACGTTTGTTTTTTTTTAAAAATTTCTTTTAGCTTTACAGACAAACAAACAAACAAACAGGACGACCAAAAAACAATGGTAATGATGATGATGATGATGATCTTGTCATCGTTGTAAAACAAAAAGTTCTAGTATTTGTTGCCATTTAAACATCATCATCATCATCATCATCATCAACGTCGCTACCAACATCACCAACAACAACAAAAAAACCATTAAAACAAACCTTTTATTTTCCCTTCAATTTGACTATTGTTTAATTTCAAATACACAACATCCTCTTTCGAGCTTCCTTTCTCTCTCTCTCTACATTCTCACATTCACTATACATGCATGTGTGTGTGTGTGTGTGGTTTGAAGATGAAAAATAAATGACCATGTTGATTTTCATGGATGATAATGATGAATTGGACGACAAAATTTTTTTTTTTTTTTTTTTGAAAATTGAAATTGAACAAGCCAAATTTTGAAAATTTCAGGAAAAAATTGATCATTACATTTGTATAATAATAATAATTTTGAAATAGGGAAAATTACCAAAATCAATTGATTTTGAACGACAACAACAACAACAACAACAACAACAACAATGACAAAACAAAATAACGACCATAAAAATTTTGATTCAAATTGATTGATTCTACTTGAATGAAAAATAACAACAACAACAGCAGCAACCAGAAATCAAATCATCATCATGTTCAACTATTTTCGCTTCTACTCAACTGGTGGTTGTTGTTGATGTTATTTTAAATTCAAAATACACATTTGTTGCTTGCTGTGTGTGTGTGTGTGTGTGTGTGTATGACATTTTTTTTTCATTTTTCTAATTCTGATTTATGTGGCTTTCTCGCTCTCTCTCTTTCGGTTGATGGATTTCCCATTTGTAAATGTAATTTTTTTTTTGTTTTGTTTTTGATTGCTCATTATTTTTATGATTATTATTAATAAGTTTGGTTGTTTTGTTTTGTTTTTTTTTCTCATTTATTGATTGCAAATGGCGATAATGTTTGTCATTTTGATTCATTGATGATAAAATGTACGATGAACGATTGGCGATGATGATGATGATGATGATGGTGCATAAATACATAGCAAACGAAACTTTTATTATTTGAATTTTGATTCTGGAATAAAGATTTTTATTTTTTTTTTTTTTGGCTGTCTTCGTTGTTTGAATGAATTTGAAATTTCTTATCGTTGCCACCATTGGTTGATGATGATGATGATGATGGTAATTAATCATTACATAAGCTAATTATTTATTCATAGAACTATTGATGATGCGAAATGATCAATGTGCAAAAATTATCTTGATCCATAGAATGTGTGTGTGTGTGTGTGGATGTTGTTTTTTTTGTAAGAGTGATACATGATGAAACAATGTTAATGAGTGTTGAAAAAAAAGGTAAAATCATCAGACATCATATGACAATCTTTTTATATAACATGGTAAAGAATACAAAATTAAACATAAACATTTCTACAAGTTTCATTTTATCAATGAAAAATATTTGTCCAAAATAGAATCCATAATGATTACGTGTAATTGTTTGTAAGAATAGATTTCTTTCTATAGTTTCTCGTAAATAAATTATCCGTTTGAAACTTGATATGTTTGATCGATAGGAATATATGTTTGATTGATTTTTTGCATTCCAATCATAAAACATTTTAAAGAATTTTTCATTATTTTTAGGAAATCTTGATATGACAATAAAAACAATTTCTGCATATATGAATGTCATGATAAACACAATAATCATGAAATAACTATTTATGCTCAAGTTCATTGTTTTACCACAAACAATTACGATGATCAATACTAAACTTTTGGACATTATCTCAATAAACATGAGAAAATTACAGTGCATGTTGTTAAAATTAATCATTTCATTATAATGTCTTAAATATTGGCGACGGATATTATATTGAAAAATGGCCATCCTACGATTCCAAATAGATTGCCATTGTTTCATTTCATCGATCAATTGTTTCATATACGATGTTAGATAGCCCAAACTGAATATTAGATAAATCATCTCCATACTGAAGCCAATTATAAAATGATTAATATTGATAAACATTATAGCACCAATGAAAAATTGATTCCAATCAATTTTTTCATCTGCAACATATTCCATGAGCATAATGATCATTTTTATAGTAGTCAAATAAAAACCTAATCGAAAAAAACGATTCAATTTTTTGGTGAATCGATTAGATCGTATAAAATATTTGACCAATAACAGTTGATTATGATTGTAAAGATTTTCGCCAATCGTATTACCATATTTGATTAAAATTTCATTCAATGGATAACGATATTCCAATAATTGTCTGACTGTGGTATACCATTTATATTCTTTCAACAATAGTGTAGCTGCCGAGAACGATGAAAGTAATTGCATATCAAATCCAGTCATTTCATTTTGGATTTTTATAATAAATCTTAAACTTGGAATATATTTAGTTTGCGTTATTATCAACATGAATGCCACATACATGGTGGAAATAAAATGATATACAGTTTTTGCACACCGTTTTTTGAACGGTATCGAATGAGTTTGATATTCATACATTGAATAATTGATACGTTGATTATAGATTTGTGAATGTTTGAAATACATTTGAAAAATGGTCGAAATTGATGTTATTTCTTGCGAATTCTCCATTTTTTTTTTTTTTTTTTTTTTTTTTTTTTTTTGATAAAATGATCATCAGTACGAAAAAGACACACACAAGAAATGAGAGAAAAAATTTGAAGTTATAGACTTACATATTTTGGCAAAAACTTTTCAAATTAATTTTCTTGTAAATGTCTTCTAAATCATATGCAAACAATGAATTTTTTAATCATTCAGTTTGTTTGAATAATTAATTTTTTTTTTTTGGTTCGCCAGAATAATAATTAAAATAACCGATATGAAAATATTAAAATTTGTACCGAAAAACGCACACACAATTTCAACATAAAAGACACATTTTTTTTCGCTCCAGGTTCCAATTGGATTGTGTGTTGTTGGAAGGGTGTGTCTTCATTGATCTTCAACAACAAACAACAACAAAAAAAAGTCAAACAAACCAAAGAAAAAAAAAGACCACCATCCATGATAAACAAATGATTGAATTCCAACAAAAAAACGTTGAAACTTTTGTTTGTTCGTTTTTTGTCACTGCATGTGTGTGTGTGTGTGTGTGTGTGTGTTTATATCCGAAACCATTTAAACATTTCAAACATTTTAAATTTAACGATATAATTTATGATTTGTTTAGAATTTGCATGTTTAGAAAAGAAAAGAAAAAAAAAGTTTAGTAAATGATTCAATTTCTGAATCGTTGGACAATTGCCATCTATTTGTGTGCAACAGTTTATTTTCCAAGAAAAAAAAATTTTTACTTAGATCAACAGAAAAAAACCGTTTAATGGTGAAAAAAATTCGGGTCATCGAAATGATGATGATTAAGCATTACGCGTTGTGGATATTTATTTCAATGAACGACGTAGAATAGAACAACGGAAAAAATTCTCTCGATGTGTATATGCAGAAATAAATCAAAAGTAGAAAAGGTAATTGACATCTACACTTGTCATTAGGATTATTTTCTTCACATAATGAATATAAATCCATGATGATTGAAAACAAAACAAAAAAAAACACGAAATGGCAAAAGAAAATGTACCAGAGATTGATTGATGAATCTATCATGCATCACAACCTGTTGTACCTTGTTCTATTGATTGATTACCTGATACATCATCAATCACTATTTTTTATTTTCCACAACAACAATTGTTTCTCGATACTCAAGCAGAGGGAGAGAGTTGATCCAAATATCAATGTCCGATGAATCAATAAATCAAATAAAAATCAATCATCATTGACTTTATTTTTTTGTTCATACCTATTCAGATAAAAGTTCAACAAACAAACAATAATTAATCAAACTGTTTTGTGTATTTTGAAATATAATGACAACAGGTTATGTTGAATCACCTGATTAAAAACTCAACAACAACAACAACAACAAAAAAATTATGAAACTAGATCACTTTTCATCAACATTTATAATCATTAAAATCAATTGAACGTAAATCAACATCCACGATGTTTATTATTTGTTTCAATGATGTGAAACATTTATTTTCTATTTGGATGTTTTGGATGTTTTTTTTTTACTATCCAAATCAAGAATAATCCTTTGATTTACAATGGAAAAATATAAAATTTGTTCACTTCACAGGATAAACTTGGATTTTTTTTCTTCAATTTTTTTCAATGTAAAATGAAATGAATTGAATTGAATTTTTCTTTCTCTTTTCTTTTTTTTTTTTTTTTTGGTATTCAGGACATTTTAATATTTATGATCAAAAAATTTATTTAGCTTGAACATTATGATTTTTCTTTTCTGATGAAATGATTATATACTACACAATGTAATCATCATTATTATTAGGTACATGGCTATAAAAAAAAACAGGGGAATTTTTTTTCATTCATTCATCCCAACCAGCTAGCTTCGTTTATCATTTTTTTTTACGATGATGATGACGACAACGACGATGATGATGATGATAATAATGGTCATATGACGAAGATGGTGATGAGGATCCTCAACAGGTCATGATCATCATGATCATGTTCAATAGTCGGAAGAATTCAAGGTTTTTTTTCCAAAACTAAAAAAAAAAAAACATTCAGCAAGTTGATTTGATTGATTTTATTGTTGTTTGTTTTTTTTCTAAACATAGATCGGTACATTCAAATATCATCCAGATCCATATCACGTGATTTAACCAATGGTATACAAGCTGATCGTGCACGTATCCTTGATGCAATTTGTCGTCTTTCTTCGGTGATTAAAGCAATTAATATGAATGTAAATAGCAGAATTATGATGACAACCAATATGATGAATGGTGATGGTAATAATGATGTCCATAATAATTGTGATGTCGATGTTGTTGTTGTTGATGATGATGTTGATGATGAAGCTATTGTAGTTGTCGTTGCTGTCGTTGTCGTTGTCATCGATGAATATTGATCAACATCATTAAACATTGCTTTAGTCACTGAATCATTCATAACACGTACGACGACAAACAATAGAATTAGATACATAATCCATGACATAGCCATTAAACCCATAAGTGTCATCAATTCCATAATGACGGCAAAAATAAAAATAAAATTCAATACAATCAAAATTGACAGAATGAATAATGGTCGTGGATCAAATGGTTCATCATCATAATCATCATCACTATTAGCAGCATCATCATTATGTAGATTTAAATTCGAATCTTTTGGATGGGTAAAAATTGTTGATGAACTATGATGTGGAAATAGCCATGATGATAATCGTGTAAAAAATTTTGATAAAAATGTTCGATTTGAAACATTATTATTATTATTATTATTATGCAAATTTACATCATTATCATGATGATCATTTGCCGTTGCCAATGCATTCAATTGTGATAATTGATAACTTTCACCAGTTTGATGATCATAATGTTGATGATTTGATGGCCAATCTGTATGATGATGATGATGTGCATATGATTTTGTAATCGATTCCGGTGTACGTTGATACCAAACACCAAATAATTCATTCATTGTCATTGTATATGTTTGATAACGGATTGAATATTCACCAATCGATCCGATAATTGCTGTAATGATTTCGGCCACTAGGCCAAATTTGACGATCAATTTGATTGTACAACGCATTTTTTTGTTGTTGTTGTTGTTGTTATATAATGATTTCACATTTAAAAATGGCAGACACAATGAAAAAAAAATGATATAAAGATGAATAAAACACCTACGATGATCGTGATCAACATCCAACACACACAAACACACACACACAACACAGAAACCCACTTTATGATGATGGCAAACTTCTGTTTTTTTTCCGAATTTAAAAATTATTACATAATAAGAGTTGTGAAATCAAAAAACAAAAAAAAAAAAAAAAACAGATTCACAGATGGATGAATGAATGAATGAATGGACGGCAAAATATAAATGAAATGTGGAACGAAATAATTCGAAAGACAAAGTCAACCTGCCGAAACCGCAACAACAACAACAACAACAACAACAATGACGATAAATAAACATGTGAATCCAAATTAGCAATTTTCATTAAAAAAAAAAAAAAATACAAGGCAAATGACAAAAAATTTTTGCATAAACAAATTGATCGAAACAAGAAAAGAGAGAAGAAGAAAACTTCTATGTTCAGCACGCAATCCTAGATCAATGTTGAACATAGGAAAAAAAACAAACAAAAATATCGCGTAACCAATATATGACAATGATCTATGTACTACTATGATATCAATATATCAATCAGTCAGTCAATTTATAGCATGTATAACTAGGATGATGAAGAATTATGATTATTTAGATGAAATCAAAATGTCATGACAAACATGGTTGTATACACAGGATAATAACAACAACAATAACAACAACAACTAGATGAAGGTAGACTGAATCACGAAAACCGTTATTTATAACGATATAACGGTAATGTATAAATATATCAAAACATACACAAACAATGGATAAGGCAATAAGTCACAGAGGCAAATAAATAATAATAATAATATATATGACAAAGTAATTAAAGATTCGGTTAGATTTTTGATGGTTTGTTGTTGTTGTTGTTCAATTTTTTTTTTGGCTGTCAATCACTGTTGTTGCTTTCCTAGATTTAGAACATATGAATCACATACACAGAGAGAGACAAAATTATCATTGATCGATCGATCAACAATTGAATGATGATGACGATGACAATGACAATTGGAATTTGGGTTTTTTTCCCAATGAACAATGAATAGACGAGTGAAGAATCAATTTAAGTTTTTTTGGCCGTCGCCGTTGTAGTTGTTGTAGTTGTAGTCATGATCTTCAATGTCACCAAATAACGAAGTAAAAAAAAAATTCATTTATTCGTTTGTCTTGTAAACATTGAAAATTGAGATCTTAAAATGTTGTTGTTGATGATGATGAAGTGAATGGATTGTAATTTTTTTCTTTTGATGGTATTGTATTCGAATACCAATGGGAAAATAAAACCGCACAGAAAAAAAAGACGACAATAGCAGCAACAACAACAAAAAAGATTGGCTTCAATTCAATTTCCAGGCAATCAACGACAACAGCAGCAATAATGAAGATGATGAAATTATTACCGAATAGCAATTTGTTGTTGTTGTTGTTGTTGTTGTTATTGTTGAAATGAACTATTTATTTTTCTTCTTAAGTCTGTTGAGCTTGAACAACAATGTTCTGGTTTTTGTTGTTGTTATTGTTGTTGTTGTTGATGATGATAATAATTGAAAATGATGATGAATAGAAATTAAAATAAATCAAAAAAAGAGATCAACAGGCTATATGAATCAATCGGCAATAGTTGTGGATATACAACAATATTGTCGCATCAAAGAGAGAGAGAGACATCATCTTTATGGATAATATTTTATTATTCATACAACAACCAAAGACATTTATCAATCGAATCAAGTAGAATAGTAGTAGTAGTAGTATGTTAACACTGTTCACAAATGTTCAGAATGTTCTTACCTATAGAAATACAAAAGAGAAATAAAAATGAATTTTAAAATGCAATCAAAACATGTATCATTAACATACCTATTTTCATTTTTTTTGTTTTGTTTCGGTGATTGAAATCAAAATCGAAATTTGTTTTACCAAATCAATCGATGTTTGATCACGAAATATATCGATAATGACAATTTTTATGATTCAGATTGTAATTTGGTCGTTGATCATTTTCGATCACCAATTGGATGTATGTCGAATAAATATATAACCAAAACGAATTATATATATTACCATTAAAATGTTTAATTTATGCCAACACTTACGTTCGTTCGTTCGTTCGTTCTTGTGTTGTTGGCGGTGGTTTCTGGTATGTTTACATTTGATCAAAATAACTGATTTGTTACAACATGATGATGATGATGATGATGATTGTGTGATTTTTCACATTCAAAAAAAAAAAAAAAAAAAACAAAACAAACATTTGAATATTATGTGTTGGCGCCGAAATTCATTTGTTGTTGAATATTTTCATGATCAAAACGATGTGTACCTGATGAATGGAAACGACGGAAATATTTTTGTATTTTTTTATCGAAAATCACAGGCAGCAATATAGCAGCAGCAGCAGCAGGTGGCCGTTTTTATATTTCTTGTTGCGTTGATAAGAATGAATTTTTTTTTCTTTTGATCAAATTTTTTTCTCTCCATCTTTTTCAATTCTTCAAAAAAAAGAAGATGCAATCAAAAGGCGGAGATTTATCGGTCAATTTAAGAAAAAAGGAGAGAGACAGAGACATTTACATTGACCTAAAGACACTCATTTCTCTATTCCTTTTGTGTTAAATCTTGTGTAGCCACCAGTTTTTTTTCGGGTTTTGTTTACCATTCGACACACAGTTAAAAAAACATAAAAAATGCACTTGTTTCAAAGAGATGAACAAAGTTCATGATCAAAACAAATGATGATGATGATGAGATTTTCTTTTCTTTCTTCATTATTTTGATTATTACTTTGAAATCGTTTTTAAAATGAAGATTGGAATGAATGAATGGATGAAATGGATGGCTTTTGACTGAATTGATGAAGATTTTCGGGTTATCATCATCATTATATTATTATTATTGTTTATCGGACGTCGAAAAAAACCCAGACTTTCCATTTGATTCCGATGGATATTTTTGGATTATAAAAAATTTTTTCTCCTTGCATTCGTGTCATTCGATTGTCATGGAACGATGATGATCATGATGATGATAGGAAAGCAAAAAATATCGTAGGTTTTTTTTTGAAAAAAAACCTACGATATTTTTTTCTCCAATTGATTAATTGATTTTTACTATTTTGATACGAATCATAGATTGAAATCATATCATCAAACACCTGGAAATTCAATATTCAATACATGATTAAATCTAATTATTATCCAAGGATCATCATCATGAATATTAATTGGAAAACAAGATTTGATTTTCAATAGAAACAGAGAGAGAAAAAAAATCAATTTAACGATAAAAGTATTCATCTTGATGATGATGATGATGATGATGGTGATAAAAATCATTTTGATAACCATGATCTTGATAATAGAATTGTTGCTGCTGGCTATCATTTTGATGAATATATTGCTGCTGTTGTCTGTATAAATGTGGATCAGAAATAGCCAAATTATGATGATTATGATGATGTTGATGATGATAATTATCACCATATGATTGAGCATGTGAATATGTTGTCACCAATGATTCAGAGCTTTGATGTTTTTTATGTCGTTGATGATGATGATGATGATGTCGTTGTTGTTGTTGTTGCTGTTGTAGTTGTCGTTTATGATGTTTAAATGATGAATCGTTTTCATCATCTGATTCATAATCATTTTCCATACCGGGTACAGTAAGTAGATTACGATTTGACATTGATCTTGAATTTCGTGATCGATTTTGCTGTAGTTGTTGTTGTTGTTGTTGTTGCTGTTGCTGTTGCATTGTTGTTGTTGTCATTGTTTTTGTCGTTTTATTCACATCGGCCGATGATTCAGAATCTTTTCGGCGTTCATTTGAATCATCATCATTTGATTCACGTCGTTGTTGTTGTATAGCTAACGGTGATCGTGAACGGCTACGATGATTACGTCGATGACGATGTCTTTGTTTTTGTTGTTGATGATGTTGATGTAAATCTTCAGATAAATGTTCAATAACACTTAAAAGACTACCAAATTGTTTTTGATCACTTTGTCGTCGTATATTTAAATGTTTGTCATCATCTTGGCTCGAACGACGTTGCTGTTGTTGTTGTTGTTCCGTTTCTGATTTATTATCAATTTGTTGTGGTTGTTGTTTTTGCTGTTCTTTAGATTCTGTTTGACATTCATCAACACTTTTATCATCACTATTAACACCATCATTTTCATCATCCGTTCCAGATATAATAATTGATGGTGGACTTGCTGTCATTGGTGATAATTGTCCAGCATAACGTCTTTGATGTGGCATCATATGTTGTCTTGATGTTGTTGAACCCGGTGATCCAGGTGATCCAGGTATTGTTTTCATATGATGTTGATGATGATGATGATGACGGCCATGTTGTTTATGACGATCAAACATTTGTGATAATCGCCGTTGTTGTTCCAATTGTTTTTCAATACGTATCGCTTGTTTATGACGTATCAATGTAAGTAAAAATAATAAACCGGAAATTTCACTAGCCGATGTTGAACAAATAATCGATGATTCCATTATGGAATATTGACCAAATGTAGCCAGATTATAAACGAGTACGGCAACCAAAAATATGGCCATTACTGTTATGCCATAAAAATTTTCATGTACAATCATATAATTATAGACAAATGTAAAAACAATCATTGAAATCAAAAACATTGCAATCATAAATAGGCTAATTGTATAGATTTTTTCCGATGTTGTTGGCGATGAACCAAACAGGCGGCCAAGACGATCATAAAGTATTACTTTATGCACGATTGCATGAAGAAGATCATAGATTAGAAAACTGGTTCTATTGAGGAATGGAGAAGAAAAAATTAATTTCAATGTAAAAATTTATATTTTAATTAAACCAAAAAAAAAAAAAAAATTCCAAATAAAGATTGATGGAATTTTTTTTTTTAAATTCACCCGGCCACTCCCTCCATAAACAAACCTTGTGGTAAACAAAATTGCTTGTAATATTTGCATGGCTAAAAATTTTTCCGTTTTTTCATCACCATCACCATTATTATTTGGTCCATTGAATCGTTGTCTTGTATATCGTTGTTCATTGTTTTGATGTTCTGATGCTGCTGCTGCTGCTGCTGAATGTTGTGGGCTACGTTGCCTTTGAAAATTAGAACGTGATGAACTACTACGCATTTTTTTTTTTTTTTTTGGATATTTTCAAAAACAAAATTAAAATTTATTGAATCGAACCGATGGAATTTGAAAGGCGAAAAAAAAAAATTTTTTGTCATCCACATGCACACACACACACACACAGAACATTGATGATGATGATGATGTTTATAATTAATTAATTGCGTTCGATTAATGATGATGAATTTTGATCTTGTCGAAACAACAGCAACAACAACAACAACAGCAAAAAAAGATTCAATAACCGGATCTACATGGTTATAAAATAAAATGTCCATGTCTGTTCATGTTTGCATGTCGACATGGAACGGAATATTCGTTACACTGTGAAAAAAATGTCATCACAAAAAATTTTTCAATTTTTTTGTTCCAGAATTAAATTCATAAAACAAAAAAAAAATTCTTCAATAATTTATTATCCAACATTATTGTTTGTGACTGTGCAACGATTCAGTTTTCTATTTTCTATTTTCTATTTTTTTTTTCATCATTTGTCACAAAAGAAAGAATCAGAAATTCTCTTCTCAACTGTGAAATCATAGTGAATAAGTAAGAGACGAAAAAACTACAAAATGACCAAAAAAAAGGAACTGAAACAAACTGAAAATGGATTTCATCTTTCGTAGTCGTTATGTGCTTGTGTGTAGATGATAAGAAAAGATTGTCGACAAGATTGTTGAAGACAACAACGGCAACAACTACAATGATCATTGATGATGATGATGATGATGATGATGATAAGTGTAGGACAGAAACGACATTTTGACAAACGAAGCGAATAGTTGAATGAATCACATCATCAACAACAACAACAACAACAACAGCAACAACAAAGAAAAGAATTGTAAAGCCAATTCTTTCAAAACTGATTCCGGAACAATGGACACAAGAAAAAAATGACCAATGATTGTTGTAAATGAATATTATCAATGAAATCATCATACAAATGTAACGAAATTGATTCAATTTCATCATTTTTAATCGATACAATTTTCATTGTTGTTATGATGATGATGATGATTCAAAAAATTCTTTGCTAATAATTCAACCAATCAATGATTAGATGCGCAAATAATGATGCGTCGATTATTCTTATGCATAAATGACGCCCACACACACACACACACACATTGGATTTTGATATTGAAATGATTTCAATCGATATCATCACCATTTGATAGTACGGGTTGTTTTTTTTTTTTTTTTGTTGTTCTGGGTCGATCAGAAATTCACAATGAGACACACAGATACATACATAGAAAATTCAACAAACAGTTTTTTTTTCAGTGAACAGAAAAAAAAATTACCAGTATCCACAAAACGAATCTGGTTTATAGTCGACCAAAATTCTTCGTCTTGTATAAGCAAACAATAAAAAATGATACATGTGTTTTTTTTCTTTCTTCTGGATGCATCAATTTCTTGATCAACAACAACAACAACAACGAAAAAAAAGGAACAACAACGATGATCTATGGATTGAATTGTAAATCAATAACAAACACAAACCAAAAAAAAAAGAATAAATCGACAACAGCAACAACGATGAACGATTCTTGTCGAAGATTCTTCTTCGTCGTTGGTAGTGATTTTTTTTTGTTGCTACTGTTGCTGTAGTTGCATTTGTTGACGAGAATCGCGAATCGGGGAAAAAACATTCCCGAACATTGCGCCAGCAAAAAAAAACCGGAATGATTGATGAGTGCTCATCATCATCATCATCATCCAGAAGAAAAAGGAAAAACCATCGACTTGGTTGTCGTTGTCGTTGTCGTTGTTATTGTTGTTGTTGTAGTTGTCGACGTTATATTGTTGTTACTGAAAACGATCCAAAAGATTTTCATTTTCAACTAGAAAAAAAAATTTCGTTCCAATAAAAAGAATTGAGACATTTTATACATTATCATAATTCTTGTTGTCATCATCATTGCCATTGTCATTGTCGTTGATCATGATCATGATGATGAAGGCGATGGATAATGTTGTTGTTGTACACGACAAACAAGCAAGCCATGCAAAGAATTTTTCTGTGATTTTAGAATCTGCTTTTTTTGGCCATATATAATCAGAACAAATTCGTTTTTTTTTTGTTTGAAAAAAAAACTTTTTTTCACGGACAAATATTATTACCATGTTGATGAGGATGATGATCATCATTTATGAATCATCATCATCATTCATTATGTTTTCAATTAAAAACAAAATAAAAAGATTTTTCACAACTTTGAATTTTCTAACCAGAAACTTTTTCAAAACAAAAGATCACCATCATTCTTAATGTTTTCACACACACACACACAGACACACATTGTTTTCCGGTTACATGTTATCATCGCTTTTTTTCTGGTGTTCGGTTCGTTGATTTTTAAATTTGAATTTAATTTCAATCGTCATCATTTTTTTTCTGTTTCATTTCGATAGGAAAAGTGTGAAATGTTTCAAATGGCTCAAAAAAAAATTATGGTTTTTTTTTTGTCTCGACACTCATTGAACTCAAAACTGCAAGAAGAAAGAACACTTAAAAGCTTTCAGAGAATTTTAAAGTATAAAATTCTTCAAATGTGCCGGAGAAACCAGAGAGGAAAAAAACTCGGAACCAAAAAAAACAAAAAAAAAACATATGACTAGGGCATGAAAAGAAACATTTAATCTACTTCAATCTTGTGCTTGTGGTCAGAATTCTGACCACTAAATCAATAAAATGTCGAAACATTATTATTATTATTATTCAATGATAATGATGGATTGGCCATTAAAATGATGTGTGTGTGTGTGTAGTGGAAATGAACTTCCGATAAAAGTGAAACGGAAAAAATTTCCAAAAACTTTCTCATTCTGTAATAAAGTTGAAAGTTTTTCATTTCATTTCAAATGAATTTCTGACATTTCGACAGTTTCCATATCATAGGGCAAAAAAAAATCTCAACTTTGGTCATTCGAGCAGAGAAAGAATTTTTTTTTTTTTGGTCTGTTTTAAACATTCAGCAATTTTTTTTCTGATTCTATCGTTTTGTCATTCTTGTCAACAACAACAACAACGACAACAACAACGACAACAACCAAAAAGTCATCAAAGATCATGATGACATTATTGCTGATGTTTATTTGATGATTTCATTCTCGTAATCATCATCATCATCATCATTATCAAACATTCAGATACAAATTGATTCAGAAACAACAAACAAGATTTAGGATGTTCCACCACCACCACCACCGCAACCAGAGTTTAAAGTTCAAAATCAATATTCACCAAAAAAAAAAAAAAAAAAAAAAAAAAGAAGAAACAATTGTTTTCAACGAACGAAAAAACAAAATTCCTGATTCTGTATTTTATTTCATTTTATTTTTTTTCGGGTTATAGCTAGAATCGAGAATTGAATACAAATTCTCTATCTATCTATGTGTGTGTGTGTGTGTCTGTTTGTATTTTCTTAAATTCGACATTTATTACAAATGATAATGATCATAGACGAATGTTGTTGGAAACATTCTTGCCAGATTTGTTTTGTTTTCGAATGATGTACCAAAATTGCTTGTGTGTGTGTGTTTAAAATCGGAAAAAAATATGAAATTCAACAAACACACACACACACACAGCTTGATTTTTTTTGTCTCATTTCCACCAACATTGATCCGTGTGGAAAGTTTCCAAATAAAAAAAAATCTGAAATGAAATGGAATGGTTTCAACAAACGATTAACGACAACAACATAAGGAAAAGAATAACAAGATCAACAACAAAAAACAAAATCGACAACTACAAAAATATAACCAATTTGTGTGTATGTATTATATATATAGAATGAAACTTCGATTGATCAAAAACATTTGTGAACAACATTTGAGTAGGTTCAGTAGTTCCGGCAGACAAAGTAAAAATAGTTTACTGTGATTTTTTTTTGTTGTTGTGTAACAGAAAGAGAAAAAATTCTTTTTTCGCCGCCATTGTTGTAGTGTAGATATATATTTCCGATAAATTAAATCGATTTTTTTCCCACTGGTTTCGATTTCGATTCATTGTGTGTGTGTGTGTGTGTGATGATTTTGATTTCAAATGACAGGCTGACGATTGAATTGAATTGAAGAATCAAGAATTGTCGAACATTGGATTCAATTCTATACACATTGTATTCATGTCAAGATTTGTTCAAGATATTTTTTTCTCCCAGATTTGAAATGAATATATTCTTCTTTTGTTCACGTTTCAACAACAAAAAAAAAACATTTATCCACTGATGTCCATCTTTGTCGTTATGGTTGAAATATGGCTCGAGGACCAAAATTTGAGATTCAAGAAGTCAAGTCAAAATCCTGCAACACACACACACATGGTTTATCATCATGGATCTATATGACCAAAAGAGATGTTGAATAATGTCTCAACAATTAATTTCCGAAACAACTGAGAATCTTAAGAAAGAAAAAAAAATCGAGAACAAGGAAGCGACGAGAAAAAAACCGATTACTTACTTGATGTGGTGTTCATTCTACTCATTGTAAATCTATAGGGTCGTCGTTGTATTCGTGCCACATGTATAAATATCGACCAATGGTCGCGTTCACTATTCGGTCATTATTATTATTCTACGATACTCCGAATGTGTTGTATTAATCAATTAAGCGATTGTTCACCATATAATGAATTGATGAAACAAAATTGAATGCTAACAATACAGAATCGAACAAATACAATGTCATTTAGCTGAAAATATCGATCTTTGATTTTGTTGATGATGATGATGATGATGATGATGATTATAATAACGATGATGATGATGATGATGATGATGATACGAGCAAGTTGATCAATTTCAATAAATGACTTTTTCACTTTCTCTTACAGATGAGAAATGTTTTTCTTTTCTTTTCTTTTCCTTTATTTCCAATTCCAACAACAACATTGAAAAAAATGAGTCCAAAACATAATGAGAAAAATCTGTTTCATAAACTTTTTTTTTCTCTTCTGATGATTCTATTAGTTAAGAAAAAAAGAAAAAAAAACGAAAAATTTAATGAAATTCATTTTTTTCTCCTGTTATCGTGTATTGGTATAGAATTTGGAATTTGGAATCCATGTCATTTAAAAAAAAACTTACGATTTCATATTTAGATGCCAAGAATTTTGACCCGAATCTTTTTTTTTTTTCTGGATATTCTTCCATCTCCACTTGATCATTGTATAATTGAATTATATAAAAAGAATAAATCAAATTAGATAGATGAGCGGCGACATTTTTTTTCTTTGGGCTTCGATTTTGATGACATACAGACATTGGAATGTTTGTCTGTTTGTTTGTTTTGATTGTTTCGCATACACACACACACACGAAGCAATCTAATTACAAATGGACATTCAAGTTCGAATGTGTGTCGTTGAAGTTATTTTTTTTTTTGTTCGATATTTTTTTGGCTAGATAATCGTTGATATTGTTGATGACCAATTTCATTTGATTGTTTTCGGAATTTTGGTTATTCTTGTTGTTGTTGTTTGTGATGTCAAAATCATTATTGTTTTTTGAACCGAAATTAATAATAACGTTATATAAAACATTTGTGAATGTATGCTGATGATGTTAATGATCCACGAAAAATGATTTCCACACACACACACACATACACAGAGATAAAACATTTGTAATCTTTTATTTTGATTTACGCAATATAATCATTAGCATTGAATATAAATGATGATTATTCATTATACATCGATTATCACAATGGTAAAAAAAAAAATTTTTTTTTTGCCTTTAATCGTTAATCAATGAATACAAAATTGTTAACACAAATCAGATTTATTAAATGAAAAAAATTGCATTTTACGCCATCTGTCAACAGTAATTCTAAATATAACATTGAATTTTCTATTATTTGCCAATAGGTGGCGGGAATATAGTCATTTTATTGGGGAAAAAATTCAAAAAAAAACCGAAAAAAAAAACAAAACAAACGAAAACAATTGTTGAAAGCTAAAGTGGATAAAATGTGACTAAAATTTACAATAAATGTGGGAGTAAATAAGATTCAAAGATTCTTGTTAGAAACGGAATGTTGAAAGAAATAGATTCATGGAATCAATGAATTTCGAGCACAACTTTGGCTCATCACAATTGTTGTTGCAATACGATTACTATGATCATTCTGGCCATTTGTTGACAATAATCGTTGATTACCATTATCATCATCATCATTATTATTATCAACATTTATTTGTCGTTGATCATTCATCGATGTATCAGTTCCGTCTGTATTGGACAATTCATTCATTTCGATTGCATGACCATTTGGTATGATTCGAACATGATCAACAGGATGATGATTATTTTGTTGACCATTCAATTGTTGTTGTTGTTGTTGTTGTTGTTGTTGATATTGAACATATGGATGTCCATGAATTCTAGCTGGATATCGTCGTAATAATAATGTGTAAATAAATACCAATATGGTTTCAATAAAACTAATAATAACTTCGATTAGATCGGTTTTTGTCATCCAATCTAATAATTGTTCAGCATCCATTTTTTTGATTTCATGATGAAAACGTTCTGCATTCGTAAGGGAACGATATTTAAACCATTCAAATTCGTCATTATTTTCGAAAATAAATTGCCGTAAACGTAATAATAATGATACAAATGTTAGTATGGCAAAACAAAAAATGGGACAAAAACGTTCCTGTTCAATAATGTAAACATATATTACACAGTAAAGAATTTCAACGAGAATAATTCCGGCCACAATTGTCATGGATAATACTTTAACTTGATTATTATTCACTGTTGTATCGCCAAAGGAATGTGTCATATCTGATTCCATTGTTAGATTTGGATTTTCAAATGATTCATCTGGAATATCATCAGGTAGAATTTGTGCTTCAGCTTTCGGCATACGTTGTTGTTGTTTTGTTGTTTGATTTCCAGCAGCTACCACAGTATTATCAGTAGTGTTAATCGGTATTATCATTTCTTCGATGGGAATTTCTTCATCCACATTTGTTGGTATGAGAATTCCTTCATCATCATCATCATGATGATGATGATAATGGACATCATTACTAATTGAATGTAAATTATTTTCATATTGATAATGTAATTCAACATAACGTCGGATATAATATTGTTTTATAATCAATAATTCAATCACCGTATATAATAGGAACAAGAATATTGTGATGATCAATGAAAATTTTATATAACGACTTAAATGGTATGGATTCATTTTGAATGGCAACATGATAATTCTATAGATTTTCGATCATTAAAATTACGATGAATGAAAAACGATGAAAATACGATTTTTTTTTTTTGGTTTTGTTTTGTTTTGTTTTGTTTGTTTGCATACACCACCACAAAGTTCAACCTGAATAACAACAATCAGGTTTATATTATGTAGTTGTTCTCATTTTTTCTTATGAATCATCATCATCATCATCATCATCATTGATCATTGAATGTTTGAGAAAATAGCAACAGCAAAAAAAAAAAAAATATTCATTCAAGCAAGTCGATTGTCGAAAAAAAGGGCGTTGGACTTGATTTTTGTTTTTGAACAAAAAAAAACGTATAATGTCATCAACCGTATTTTTTTTATTACTATTATGACATAAGGCGGTAATCGACGATAACTGCAAGCAAACAAACAAAAAATGTAGCAGCATGTAACAAACGAAAAAAATAAATAAACAAAACAAAATTCTTCCAATTTTCGTTATTAATGATGATGATGATGATGATCCATGATGGTATTTGTTCAGACAAATTCAAATGAATTATTTGATAAAGTATATGAGAATAAAGTGAAAAATATAATACGCAAGTACCGGATAACTGTGCATACAGGTAAATGAACTCGAAACTGGCAACTGGAAGAAAAAGAAGAAGAAGAATAAAAATTGACATTTAAAATGCAATAATAATAATAACCGTAGTGTACAAGAAAAAAAAACCCACGTACCTATGAATCCAATTAAATCATCTAGAACATTTGGAATAACATTTTTTTTTTCATTCGCTTGCCATTCAAAATCCTTTAATAGCCAATATAGGTTTGTTTATGTCTCTCTCTCTTTCTCTTTCTCTTTTTCGAAGATGAACGTGGCTCAATCGTATGGCTCCCTGTTGTTTAACATCATTTATTCATGATTATCATTTGAAGGATTCAATGCTTCTACGACATAGTAATGAATACGAAAACAACAACAACACAGAAACAGGTTCTTGGGTTTTTCATTTCATTCATTCATTCAGGTGTTTATTTACAAATATATGAAAATGATCAGAAAATGTGTGTTATGAGAATTTAGAGTAATAACACAAGTATTACATACGTTTGATTTACGTTTTTTTTTTTTGGATCTATCACCAAATGATGAAGATGTTTCGTAATCTAAAAATGGGGTGGAAAAATTGATCGAAAAAAAGAACATTTTTCAGTGCGTTTGGTTTTTGTCGTTTTTTTTTTACGAAAAAAAAAATTTATTTAGATCGATCGAATGAATAACATCATCATCAACAACAAAACTCATTATTTCAATGTCAACTTTTTCTTGATTCTATAATTAATGTTTCGAAATATTCAATAATAATAATAATGATAATGAATGTTTTTATGTAATCATCTGGCCTAATTATCATCATGATGATCATCATTAGTTTTTTTTTTGTATTTGATGAATCGTTTTTTGTTTCTTATTGATTATCATTATTATTGTCATTCTTTGTATTCTATATCCATGAAGCGCGGAATAAATTTACTTTTTCTGTGTGTACTTAATATTTTTTTTTTTTTTAGTTAGAAAACTTTTTGACAAGTTTTTTTATTGTCTTTCTTGATGATTGATTTTTATATAGTTATGATGGAAATTTTTTATTTCTTTTTTTTTTTTGATCATTTTAGAAACAATAAATCGATCAAAAAAAAATATGTTTTCAAAGATATGAACATTTTTTTTCCGGTGAAAATACACAGTTGAAAAAAACGACAACAATAGTTTTCTTCGTTTCCTCATTACCGGAGAATTTTCATTAGTTGATTTTTCATCATAAAACCAGAGTTTTGTCCCTATTTCGTCCCTATTCGATGATTTTCCATTTAAATTGTTTTTTTATGTTTTTCGATACATTCGATCATCATCATTTGGAATAATTTCTTCATTTGATAAACAACTAGCTCTTTGGAAGAGAATTGAATTTTTTTTTTTGTAATTTCAAACGATGGCAAATGGAAAAATTATGGATATGATCACCATGATTATGGTGATCATACGTGATAATATCTTCTCCATAAGAATGGTATTTACGAATATGACTAAAATCCTTTATCCATTCATACTATGTGAAAGGATGGATTTTTTGAAAAAATATTTCAATTCATACATTGATGGTAGAGAATGTAAACAAAAAATTATTCATAATTCAATTGGTAAACAATTTCATTTTGAATGGACAACAACATTATTGAAATCATCATCATCATCATCATCATCATCATCATGTCATCAACATCGAAATTGTCACATTTGTTCAACTATCGGATTGATTCAATTAACTTTAATCGTTGCTATAATAAAAAATACATATGAAAATTTCTTTACTCAAAGAGATTTTATTGGCCATTATGTAAATGGCAACTTAATAGCTATCATGCATTTGGATCGTATTGCCAGTTTATTTGCTAGCATGTTATTATTGAAATCAATTTCATTTCATCATAGACTTTATTATGCAAATCCAGCCATAACCATATTGAATAATGTATTATTTAATAATAATCAAAAATATTTTCATCCACCATATCGTTATCGATTGAAAATGGCATCCATTGTTGTTAGAAATATGACACAAAAGGTTATTAATTCATTTGTATCATTTATCATCATGCTCAGTAAGTATAATTATTGAATATATAATATTACTATCCACTATTGATTGATTCTATTTATTCTACACATACACACACAGATTTGACAATATTAATGATGGATTTAACAACATTAATATTCATTTATAATAATTGGAATTATTTACCCACCATTGATATTGAAATTATTGGCAATTTATATCGTTACATGACAATGATTATAATGTTTTTATATTGGAAAATGTTTGAATTATCAATAATATTCTGTGCATATTGTAATACATTAATGGCCACATGTGTATTGTCATACTTGATTATATTCTATATAAATGTTTGGCAAACAGAACAATTATTGATTGATGATTATAAACAAATGAAAATGATGCCACGAAAATTGATATTATTTCAACATTTTAATACAGAAAATTTACGTTTACTTTGTTCTGGCCGTGTATATTCTGAAGCATTACTAGAATTCTTAATCCTAAACATTCCAGTCAATTGTTATTTGATTTTAATCACTATTTCAGGCACTGTTGAAGGATTTTCCAATCTATTCATAATCACAATGATTACACAACAATTATTAGGTCTTTTTGTTTTTCATTTAATGTTTGCCATTTGTAATAGTAAATTTCAAGATTCATCCATTCTATTCATTAAACAATTGATTCATTCACATCGATTCATGCAAAAACGATTGCCCATATTGGTTAAACTATCAAATTATGGCCAAGCATTTCATACGAAAAATAAATATGGCTTTACATATGGTAAATTAGGATTGATTACCATTCAAGAATTTGTAATGGTAAGAATAATTGGTTTTATAATAGAATATATTTTAAATTTACATTTGGATTTTTTTTTATTTTCTATCTTTTACAGTTTCTTTTGCTTTATTTGGAATTTTTCATGTTCATTTATAAACATACAACATGACAGCCATTTGGTTTTGTATTGATAAATTGCATAAATTTTTTTTTTTAGAAATAGTTTATCACTGAGATTTGATATTCACCAGAAAAGCAAAAAAAAAAAAAAAAACGATTCACATCAAATGCGTGTTATGATTAGATTTAATTTAGTAAAATAAAATTTGCTGATTTATGAGTCGATTGTAATAAATTGATTATTTCCAATTCCGGTTCAATTTGATTTTCTCTCTCTCTCACTCTTTTTTTAAAATTCAAATCATTATCATTATCATCATCATCATCATCATCATTGATGTAAATTGATAGACAAACAAACAAATGGAAAAAAAATGACTAAAGAAAATATATTTCATCGAGCCAAAAATGTGCCTGAAACGTGTCGATCAGAGAAAATGAGAGATCACCATGATGATGATGATGATGATGATGATGATAAAAAACAACGATTATGAATTTGGAAAACGACCAAATATTTTTTTTTCTTTTTATTTTCGATTTCGACCAATCAATTTTTATATATGGATCATCAGCGCTGATTGATGATGACGATGATTGACATAAGGAAAACATCATCCATTCATTTGTTTTATTTCGAGGTCAAATCCTGGGTCAAGAACATATGTTGTACATTTTTTTCATTCACAGATAAACAAAACAAAAAAACATTGAATGGTATCCATCATTTTAATTGAATTTATTTTTATCATCATCATCATCATTGATGATTTTTCTGGAATTTATTTTGTCAACATACCATTTGGATGCCATTTTATCATCGAACAAAGTCTTTATTTTTTTTTTGTTCGTTTATTTTAAAATGAACCATTTTTTTTCCACACATTTTCACTGATCTTTATACAATGACTTAGCATAAAAAAGAAATGGCGCGAACCATAAAGTAAATGATGAATGAATGTTTACTACACACAAGTGTTCGAAGTTTGAAATTCGTATGTTTCATTCATCAAAGCAGAGAGAAAAAACGTATCGGAAAGAGTTCAAATTAATATTTTTTCTTGTCCTTATAGACAGATGGTTATTGGTTTTCATGGTATTGATTTTGGAATTTGGACTTTATCATACATTTGTGATTCGAATAAAATGATGAAATTTGGTGGTGATTGCCTATCAACAACGGAAAAAAAATCGTATGTTTTTTTTCTTTTAGCTTTTTTTTTTGTTTTGTTTTAAAGATTTGATAGAAAAAAAATTGATAAAAATCTTTCTTTGATTACATATCAATCATTGATTGAATGGACTATAGTGTGAATGAATGTGTGGGAGGAATTTGGGAAAAAAAATCGAACCATACTTTTTTTTTGTTCTTTATCAAAATCGATACGAATCTTGGATATAAAAATGTGAAAATTCATCGAAAATTGAACATGTGGATATATCAATTTTTTTTGTCCATCATTTTTTTTAGGTCGTCATTGTAGCCGATTTCATTTTTCACATCAACACACGAATCATTTGAGTTCTAGAAATTTCGAATTTATTTCAATTCTTTGATTGTTGTTGTTGTTGTTTTTTTTTTTGGTGGGGAATTTACATTTTTCATCACTTTGGAATTTACAATAAAAACAAATTTTGAGTGATTTTCAAATTTTTCATTCATTCATTGATTAAAACTGCCACAAAGTATCTATTTTTTTGAAGAAAATGTCGATTGCAGAACAACAACAACAACAACAACAATCATCAAATGGTGATCATGGTGATTCCAATACACCAATTACCAATGGTCATGATGATGGTAACATTAATATTATGGTCGATTCGAATAATAATCATCAACAACCGGAAGAAGTGTTTCTATTCACATCTGAATCGGTTGGTGAAGGACATCCAGGTTAGTAATGATAATAATTCGCGTACGATATATAACCTCTAACCTTTTTCTGTTTTGTTTATAGATAAAATGTGTGATCAAATTAGTGATGCTGTATTGAGTGCATTCTTGCGATTAGATCCAAATGCAAAAGTTGCATGTGAAACAATCACAAAAACCGGAATGATTATGGTTTTTGGTGAAATAACATCATCAGCACATATTGATTATCAGGATGTTGTACGACAAACAGTAAAACGTATTGGTTATGATTCAAGTGAAAAAGGTTTCGATTATAAAACCTGTAATGTATTGGTAGCCATTGAACAACAATCATCAGAAATTGCATCTGGTGTTCATTATGAACGTTCCGAAGAGGATATTGGTGCCGGTGATCAAGGTATAATGTTTGGTTATGCAACCAATGAAACAGAAGAATGTATGCCATTGACCGTTGTACTTGCACATCAAATTAATGCAAAATTAGCCGAATTACGACGATCAGGTGATCTGTGGTGGGCACGACCTGATTCTAAATCACAGGTTACATGTGAATATCATATTATCAATGGTCGAACAATTCCAACACGTGTTCATACGGTCGTAGTGTCAACACAACATTCAGAAAAAATTGGTTTAGATGAATTACGACGTGAAGTAAAAGATAAAATCATCAAATCTGTCATTCCGGAACGATTATTGGACGAGAAAACACGTTATTACATTAATCCATGTGGTAATTTTATTCTTGGTGGTCCATACAGTGACGCTGGTTTAACTGGCCGTAAAATTATTGTCGATACATATGGTGGTTGGGGTGCACATGGTGGTGGTGCATTCAGCGGTAAAGATCCATCCAAAGTGGATCGTTCAGCTGCTTATGCTGCAAGATGGGTGGCTAAAAGCTTGGTCAAAGCTGGTCTATGTAGTCGATGTTTGGTTCAGGTATGTGTGTGTGTGTGTACCAGCAATTTAAGAATAACTAACTATTGCCTTTTTTCCCAAAAAAAACATCTAGATTTCATATGCAATCGGCGTTGCTCAACCAATTTCAATTACAATCATGGATTATGGTACTGGAAAAAAATCAACAAAAGAATTATTACAAATTGTTAAGAATAATTTCGATCTTCGTCCCGGAATGATTATTAAGGAATTGAATCTACATGCACCAATCTATGATCAAATCGGTGCATATGGACATTTTGGTCGTGATGATTTTACATGGGAACAGCCAAAAAAATTAGTTTACTGATATAAAATTCGATTTTATCGATTCATTCGAATTCTGATTGTTTTCAATATTATCGTTATCGATATTATTATTATAAAATTATTAATTTTTTTCAATTTTACTAATAAAATCTCTTTGCAAAGAAAAAAAAACACAATTGAACTTTCGAACAAAAATTTTAATTCAAAAAAAAAAAAAAAAATTTCAATCAACAACACACACACATGCACACATACAACCAATTAGAATTCACATTCGATTCTAATTCATTAATCAATCAGTAGTTCCGGTTGTGGCCATTTGATTTGCACGTTGAAATGCTGCATCCACAGCACTACAAATACATGAATGAACTTTACCCTTTTCCAATGTCATTAGGCCATAGACAGCACCGCCGGATGGACTACATGCTTCATCTTTTAAAAAATCAGAATTCTTTCCCGATGAAAATAATGTTTGTGCAACTGAAGAGATCATTTTAGCTGTCAATTTTGTTGCATTATTTCTTGCCATTCCTAATTTAACACCACCATCAGACATTGCTTTTAGAAATTCAAGAGACTAGGAAAAAAAACCATTATTAAGAGATTTCAGTGAAAAAAAAATCAAGAAAAATACATACAAATGCAATTCCAGCACCAGCAATAATGCAGCAAATATCCATCATATCTGCTGAAAGATATTCCAATTTTGATACCCGTGAAAGTAAATCACGTACTGGTTCAGCTAGATTTGTACTATCGGGTTCAACATCAAAATAACAATTACCAGCACCAAATGCAACCGATGGACTAATAACACAACGATGAAATTTTATCGTATATTTTGCCGGATCTTCTGGATTCAATAAACAAAGTTTAATCTGATCGGTTGTAAATCCAAACACAACGGATAAAACATATGCTGGATGACGCATATTTGGAATGAAATTTGTTGTCAATGCAGCCGGTTGTGTACCACCAATACGATAAAGATTACGAATTACTTGTGGATTAACACAAATGAAAATGATATCACAATCATAACGACCAAATATATCAATATTTCGTTTAGTTGTTTTCAAGCCTTTATATTCCTCTTTAAGATGATCAGTATTCGTTGTACTAGGTGCCGATACATGAATACGTTGTGGTTCAACACGTCCATATTTCACTAGACCTTGAATGATTGCTTGAGTAATTTTACCTGCACCAATAAAACCAATTTTTGCTGCACCTGAATCGGCCATTTGACGATTTGAACTTTTACGTGATGTTCGTGCCATTGCTCTTCTCTAGCTTTTTCTACTTTTTTCTTTTTTCGATTGAAAAATTCACAAAAATTCGATATGGAAACAAACAAAAACTTTTTCGAGAAAAAAAAATAACAACTAATAAACACAAACAAACAAAAAACAAAAAACAAAAAAAAAGAATTGAAAAATTTACAATTTTGCGGCATTGTATTTATATGGAAATTTGTTGATTTTTTCGGTGAATTAAAAAATGATTAAATTTCATCGAATAAATCAATTTTTAATTCTTTATTTCGAACAGAAATCAAAAAAAATTTTTTTTGTTGTTGTTTACAAAATTTTTTGTTGTTGTTGTTGTTGTTTCCCTTAAAGTTTTTCCAATGCACGTTCATGATCATCTAGAAATGTTTCCATTGTTGGTTTTGGTTCACGTCTTATACGTAATTCTTGGCTAATCTTGAATTCTTTATCCTCTTCACGTTGCATTAAAAATTGAATAACGGATAATGTGGCCACAGCAAATGGAAATACAAAACAAACAATTGAACCACGTAGATATACATTAGCCAGTCCCCATACGGCAAACACATATGACAATATTGATAATGTAATCAATTGATATTGATTTTCAGCATGAATACCACGTACAATAAACATTAAACCAAGTAGATCGGCCACTATGACCGATGTAACTGTCCACCATTTCCATGTAGTGACCGCAGAATATCGACGAGCATTCTCATACGTTAGATTGTATTCCCAATCAGCTTGTTCGAAAATGAAAATAAAAATCCATACCGATGATACTAGATATGCGATTGCCATTACAAGATTAAAATATTTAACAAAACGATATTCAGCTGTACGTGCATCTTGTGCATCATGTTGATAACGATATGCATAATCAACTGGATCACCACGTGTTTTTGCAACCATTTTTTTTCGTTTTTCGTTTTTGTTGTTTCAAATCAACAAAAAAAAAACCACAAATCATGGATCGTTTACGAATGACAAACAAAACAACAATAATGTTGAAAACAAATTGGATAAAAAAAAATCCAATGAATCATAATTAGATGTGATGATCATAAAATTCATTGATGATTGCTTACATTTGATTGTTGATTTGACGACGACAACAGCACCAACAGCAACAGAAAAACATTGGCAACAAAAATTGCGGTCTTCTTTGATCCAGTATCATAAACTAATGATGATGATTTTTGATCATCATCAGTTACCCAGGTAACTACGTATCAATTTCCGGTTACCCGGTAAACTTAACATATGTATTCACGAGCACGCATACAAGAAAACAAACACAGAAAAAAACAAGAAGAAAACAATCAAAAGAAATTTTATCAGAAAAATTTTCAGAAAAAAATTTTCCGGTTCATCAATCATAATGAATCACGAATGTTTTGTTTGTTTGTTTTTTTTTTTTTTTTTTTTTTTTGAAAATCTATAGAGAGAAAAAAAAAGTTCAATCCATCATTATATCAGAATAATAATCAACAAATATAATCACTATATATATAGTGATGTAATGTGTATTTCATCATTAACTAGGCATCATTTTGTGTGTGTGTGTGTGTGTGTTTTGAGTAATAACAAACAAACAAACAAACAAACGAAAAAAAAGAACAAAATTAAAATTCAATATATAATAAAATCAATAAACTACTCAATAACGAGCTATCCAACATCACAATTTTTTATAATAAAAATAAAGTTCTCTTCGGTTTTTTTTTTGGATACAACAAACCCCCTTTGTGTGTAAATGAATGAATGAATGAATGAATGATGAGAAAAATTCAGCAAAAACATGATTCGATTTTTTTTTTCGCTATTAGTTTTGGTGTAAACAATTGTAATAGTTGATTAACAAGAAGAAAAAATGATAATTACAGCCAATTAAAACAGATAAACAGATGTGATGATGATGATGATGATGATGCAATTAATCAATCAATCAATCGATCGATCGAATATATAAGGGATTAGAAAAAGTTTTTTGTTTTTTTTGCTTTGTTCCATATTTTCATTATTAGTCGTTTTGGAATTGGCTTTTTTGTTGTTTAGATTATTATTATTTATCATGATTATTTTATTATTATTATTATTATGGAAGTAGTTATGTTGTTTGTTTTTTGTATGGTGTTTGCATCAAAAAAAAAAAAAAATGGTCTATTCATTCAGGCAAATTGTTCGTACCAATTGTTCGCATACAACATATGGATCCATATTGGATGCTGGTCGTCGATCTTCCAAATAACCATAACCATCATCGGCAACTTGTCTTGGGATACGAACAGATGCACCACGATTAGCAACACCGTAAGTGAATTTATCCATCGAACTGGTCTCATGTTTACCGGTCAAACGACGTGCATTATCAGCACCGCCACTTGGATCATATTTGACAATATGTTTGGCATGATTCTTTTCCAATCGTTTACATGCGGCTTCAATCTCAGCCAAACCACCTTTTTCACGCATAGCTTTGGTTGAGAAATTCGTGTGAGCACCAGCACCATTCCAATCACCTGGAATTAATTTCGGATCAAATGTAACGGCAACATGAAAATCTTCGGCAACACGGTGTAACAAGAAACGTGCCATCCATAGATCATCACCAATCGAGATGCCTTTGCATGGACCGACCTATATTTTGATAAAAAAAAATTATGAAAATCACGAAAATCAAAATCAAGAAATCGGTTTTACCTGGAATTCCCATTGCGATGGCATTACTTCGGCATTTTCACCGGCAATCTTAACACCAGAATACATACATGCTCGATAATGTGCTTCAACAATATCTCTTCCAAATACACGATTAGCACCAACACCACAATAATATGGACCTTGTGGTCCAGGGAAACCACCTGTTGGCCAACCTAATGGCTTGTTACGATCGGTACCATCCAAAAGTGAATATTCTTGTTCAATACCGAACCATGGTTCTTGATCAGCAGCCATATCCATGACAGCATTACATGTATGTCTAGTATTTGAGGGCGTCGGTGTTTTATCATAACGGATTGTTTCACAAAGAACCAATTTATTATTGCCACCACGAAATGGATCACTATAGACTTGTACCGGAAATAGATAAACATCGGCATTTGAACCTTCTGATTGATAGGTAGAGGAGCCATCGAAATTCCAAATAGGCAATTCGGATGATGATTTCGGAACAAAATTCAATGTTCGTGTTTTAGCACGAAGACCTTGTTGACCATCGATCCAAACGTACATTGCTTGTACAACATTTTCCGGTTGTCGAAGGGCCATATATCTGGCCAAAAGGCCAGCATTCGATTCCAAACTGGTTATGTTTTGCATGCTGATTTCTATACAGTGGGAAAACAAAACAACAAAAAAAAAAGAATTGTAAGAACAAACGACAAAACAAACACCACAAAAAACAGAAAGAGAAAAAAAAAAATGTTATGAATGATTTAATTTGAATAGAAACGGGTTGTATATAAAGGCAAACTTTTTGTAAACGTATAAAAATGGATGGATTATTTTTTTTAGGAAGGGGGAGTTTACTGATAGGAGATTAAAAAAAAAGATAAAAACGAATGAAAAACAGACAGACAGACAGACAGACAGACACACAAACACAATCATACATGGTAAAAGTGATGATTGAGAGTATATAAGAGTAAGGATAAAAAACAAATTGAATTTGATTGATTAATTCAAAATTAATCAAATGACTAAAGTCAATAATAATAATAATGTTGTTATGTATGTATGTATCATGGAAATGTATGGTATGATGAAAATGATGATTTGAAGTTGATTGATGAAAATCCTTGAGCATTTATAATCAAGACTATCATCATCATCATCATCATCATCAATATTTGTCGTCATAGCCATAGCATTGATTACACACACACACACACACACACAAATACATTATGAATAAATAAAGAAATAGAAATTCGAAAATTGAAAATCAAATAAACAAAAAAAAAAAGAAAAATATCTTCTTATTACCATTTTACTGATTTTTTTTCGATATATATGATATTATCATCATCATCATCATCATTATATCAAATATCATAAATGAATGAATAAGTGAATAGCGACATTTTTCATTTCTTTCAAGTTAACATCATAGTATATCATCAATCAATCAACATAGTGAAAATAAATATTCGAATATAAATATTTGATTCGATTTCTACCCAAGTATGGTTGTGCAATCACATAATGGCATAAATATAGTGTGAAAAACAGTGAAAAAAAAATAGAAATAAAAAATCACCTGAGAAACGACCCTCAAACATCATCACTTTTTTTTGATCAAAATCATGGACAACGCCTACGCATAATATATTTATTTATTTATTTGTTGTTGTTGTTGTTGTTGATGGCAACAAATCTCATTATTCATTCAGTTTATTTAACATTTGTTATTATGATTAATGATGAGAGATGGAAATCCACTTGAAATGAGAATAATAAACAAACAAAACAAATAATCCTTATTAAAAATCGAATCCAAATGCTCCATTCTCTCATTCCCACATACACACACAAAAAAAAAATCCGTTGGCCTATGAAAACGAAAAAACAAACAAACAAACAAATAGGAATCACCACGAGAAAAAAAATGAAATTAAAAACCTCTAAAACACCCCTGCAAAATGATTATTAGAGAGAGAGAGAGAGAGAGAAAGAGATAGAAAAAAACCGATCCAATTATCATACAACTAAAAAACATGATCGTATCATGATCATGATGATAATATATACCGAACCCGAAACATTAATCAATCAATCAATTTATTACTGTTATCATCAAATTAACCATATTCGGAAATGAATAAATTGAACAAAATGCCAGACAGAACAACCAGTGAGTGAGAGAGAGAGAGAGCGAAAAAAAAGAACCCAATACCAGATAAGAAGCAATGAATTGATTGATTTCAATACATCGATACTGATGATGATGATGATCACATGATGACCAGATGATTTGATCATCAATGAGAGGCGTGTGTGTGTGTGTGTATGTGCGTACATTATTATTGTTTGTAATTATTAGAATATCAAAAATCGAATGATTAAGGAGGATATACCATATCATTCTAATAAATTATGTGAATTTATCATCATCATCATCATTATCACTGTCATAAAATTGAATATATACATAAATGGGGTTTTTTCCAGCAGAAAAAAAAACTTTTTTCAAAAAATTTTTTTTTACAGGATAGATTTTCATCTTCTTGAAAACAGACACAAACACACACACACAGTTTATCACCACAATACAATGGTGATGGAAAAAAACATTTGACAAAACATTTATCGAATTATTCAAATGCCGACTAACTGGCTGACTTTTTTTTTTCTCTCTCTCAACCATTCAATCAATAATATTCGATCCATCATCATCACATTAAATCCCAGATGTCCGGGTGAAAATATCGAATTGAACTGGTAGAAATTTTTTTTTGTTTTTGTTTTTTTTTGCTTTATGTACTGTAGAAGGTCAAATTGATTTTTTTCTCTCTCTCTCTCTCTCATAAACTTCCAGTGATATTCGCATGTACAAAAATATTAGAAGGTTTAGGATTGCCGCACTATTGAATTGTACAAATTAACAATCAATAATCAATATATCAAATGATGATGAACGATGAAAAATGATTAATGTTTGCCAATGGAGAGAAAAAAAAATGAATTTTGATTCAATTATCATAAATAAAGGAAAAAAAATGACCATGAAAATTGATTAAAATCAATCAATGTCAATTATTATATTAAGCAAAAACGGAATCAATGGCCCCACTACATAAAACATCTGGAATCGTTAAAATTCTTCAAATGAAATTCTTTTCTAGAATTACAATTTATTCATGTGATGACAAACTTTCAGGTTTATATTTCATACACTCACTCACACACACACACACATCTGTTTGAATTGATGATGAAAATCAAAAAATTTTCTCTTGAATTTTTTTTTTTGTCGTTGTCGTCGTATTCATTTTCTTGAAAAATCACAATCGCACGAGCACACAAGATGATGATTTTGTATATATGTATGACACTCTTGTTTCAACCAACAAAAAAAAGACAGTCGTTTTTTGTTTCACCATTGACGACAATGAAAAAAATGATGATCGTCTACAAAAATTTAGTTCAAAAAAAAAAAATGATGATGATGACGATGATGATGACAATCTCTCTTCTTCAGTCATCGATGATTGTTGTTGTTACTAAAAATAATGTACTTTTTTTGTCTTCTGTTAATCCTCGTCAAGGTGAATTGTTTATTCAATGTTCGTTTTTCATTTCATTTCAGATGTTTTTTGTTGTTGTTGTTGTTGTTGTTCAAGAATTTACAAAACAAAACAAAAAACAACAACAACAACAAATCAGACGAAATATTCATAGATTCCATTGATGATGACCACCAAACAAGAATATTGAGCAAAATGAATAAAACAAAACAAATCTGCCTGGTTATTACGTCATAGGAAATGATGATGCAATAATTAGCCGAAAATAACATTCAATGTTGATGAAACGCGAACGCAATACACACACACACACACAGAGAGAGTTCAATACTTTGATTGTTTATGTATCTACTATATTGAATGTATAGAATAATATCAAGAATTTTTCAATTTGAAAAAAATCAAATTTGATTTTAATTCCGATTTGTTCAGAAAAAAAGCTATAAATAATGCAAAAAAAAAAATCCATCATGGTTGCTACACAACTACACAGAAAAAAATGGCCATTAATTAATGTGAATGAAATGGACGAAAGAAAAATCGTCATAATGGTAGAATTGTCATTATGGAATAAGAATATAGAATTCAATAATAAAATAATGGAACAGAAACAGAAACATGTGTATAGACCTTGGAAACGGCCACACTGAAAAAGAGAAAGAATAATTATCGTTCATTTCATTCTGCTGTTATTGTTGTTTGTGTGTGTGTGTGTGTGAGAGAGAAGAAAATTCTAATTACATTTTTGGAACATATAAAAGGAATTGCATTCAATTCAATTCAATTCTTGGCATAGTTTTATTATTCCTGGAAAATCTGATGATGAGAGTTTCTAGTGTGTGTGTGAGAGAGAGAGAGAGAAAAAAGTTGCTCAATATTTTTGTTATGGTCGATTCATAGATTTTTTTTTCGTTCATTCATTTAACAGAATAACACGGATGAGGTAAAAAAAAGACATATGTTAACACACAATAACGTTAATCACATATATAATTTGATCGATTAATCAATCAATCAAATCAATCGATTGATTGATTGATTGATTGATTGATTGATTGGCTATTTCTCTAGCTAATACAATCAAAATAATAAAACTCACCTTGATTAGATAATAATAATAATTTTGTACAATATGCAAATATGTAAAACAAATATATTCACATAATAAAATCAATTAATTTACAAACAAACAAAATCAAAATCAAAAAAAAAATTTCCATAAAAAACTAATAATTGAATTGGACAATGATCAAGTTTCAATGTTTTGGTTTACAGCACGTCATAATATACACTGATGACTGATGATAAAAACTATACATCCAGCCATGCACAAATATTTTTGTAAAATAAAAAAAAAAACTAAAAAACAGAAAAAAACAGAAAATCAGAAAACGAACGAATGAAAAAAAAAATTCATTTAAATATATTCAGCATATATATGATGATGATGATGATTATTTGATGCGCATAATTTGTTGAATGTAGCGGCCTGTTGTTGTGTGTTATATACAAAAGAAGGAAATGATTTCCTCATTCATACATTCAAACAAACAAACAAAAACAAACAACCGAGAATGAAATTTAAAAAATGAACTTGATTTTCAAAAGTAGAGAAAAAAATCAACAGAACACAGACACACTAGTCATTAATTAATATATATATGTGTGTGTGTGTGTGTGTGTGTGTGTGTGTGTGTGTGTGTGTGTACAACAACCATATAGATCGACAAATGTACAAAAATTCACTAAATCATCATCATGATCATCATGATCATTTAGATTTTGACATTGAATATAATAATAGATTTATAATCATCATATATCATACAAAATCAAGAATATCAAGGCCAATGCCAAGGGCAAAGGGGGTTGGTTAATGATTTGACATTTATTTATTCATACATACCCAACATAATTATTTTCTTTCAATGGTGATTTATTTTTTGATATCTGGAAAAAAAAATTGATTTGTGATTGAATAGTTTATTTTTCTTTTTTTTTACTCCTCTTATGTCGATCGATATATATTGTAATTGTTTATGGATTGATTGATATCATGAATTGATTTTCGTTGATAATGATGTGGATGATGTGGATGATGATAGCACAATTTAATATTGGATGAAATGAAAAAAATATCAATGAATGAATGGCACTAATATAGTAAGCAGTGATTTTTTTTATTTGGAATTTTTGAAAACAAAAATTTTTATCACACACACACACACACACGCACATTACAAAAAAAAAATACCATTGATTGATGATGAATCGAAGAACAAACGAATCGATTTTGTTTGTTTTTTGTTTGGAATATTTTTCGCTCTCTCGCTGCAGAGTGTGTTTTGTGTTTTGAATGCGTTGTTTTAATTTACTAATGGGCCAGTAAGTGTATTCTTCCGTGAATGATATAACAGAGAGAGAGAGAGAGAGAAAAGAATTTTTGGTCCATTCAGAGAAAAGTTTTGGTAAAGAAATTTTCGTTTTTTACTTTCATTCATTCATTCAATTTGACCACCATCATCATCATCATTTATATATTATTTGATGAGATGAAACAGGACAATGTGAAATGAATGATTCTGTTTTTTTTTTTTTTTTTTTTTTTTTGGCAGAAACAAGAAACAAGAAACACAAAAATAAGCTCGAAACTCATACGCATGTTTTTTTTTTTTTTTTGGTTTTCTCCATTACAAAAAGTACACAAGAATATCAGCTACGAAAACGAAAAAAAAATAAATCAAGAACGTGACTTGCAAAAGCCTAGAATTTTGATGTTGATGATGATAATCAATGAAAACACTACTACGTCGCTGTGTTCGAAATAAATTCCTATGTTGTGTAACTACTGCTACTGCTGCTGCTGCTGCCAGCCATCATTCGATGATCATAAGTTGCGTAGTTATTTTTTTCCGCTGTGAAAAAAAATACAGAATAAATATGGTTTTGAATCAATTTGAAAGATAAAGAAGAAGAAAAAAAACGTAGTGGTAACCCAGAAAAAAAAATGAAAACAAAATGAATTTAAACGATGGCCATGATCACCATCATTCAATGATTTTTTTTGTGGTTAATCAAAAAAAAAAAAAAAACTACAAACACAAACACACATTGAATATATAGAAATGAATATTTTATTACTGGAATATATCAGTATAAATATATGTGAGTGGTTTCACAAAAAGTCAATATTCTAAAAATAAAAATAAAAACCAAAACAATGGAACAAATGGTTTTTTTTTTTGATTCCATGTTGTGTTGTATATTGTCGATATAATCATGCGTGTTTATGAAAAGTGATTCAAAAAGAAAAAACATTCCAAAACAATGCCATATACATAATTCTATTCATTCAGGCAAATTGTTCGTACCAATTGTTCGCATACAACATATGGATCCATATTGGATGCTGGTCGTCGATCTTCCAAATAACCATAACCATTATCGGCAACTTGTCTTGGGATACGAACAGATGCACCACGATTAGCAACACCGTAAGTGAATTTATCCATCGAACTGGTCTCATGTTTACCGGTCAAACAACGTGCATTATCAGCACCGCCACTTGGATCATATTTGACAATATGTTTGGCATGATTCTTTTCCAATCGTTTACATGCGGCTTCAATCTCAGCCAAACCACCCTTTTCACGCATAGCTTTGGTTGAGAAATTCGTGTGAGCACCAGCACCATTCCAATCACCTGGAATTAATTTCGGATCAAATGTAACGGCAACATGAAAATCTTCGGCAACACGGTGTAACAAGAAACGTGCCATCCATAGATCATCACCAATCAAGATGCCTTTGCATGGACCGACCTTTATTTTGATGGAGAAAAATTATGAAAATCACGAAAATCAAAATCAAGAAATCGATTTTACCTGGAATTCCCATTGCGATAGCATTCCTTCGGCATTTTCACCGTCAATCTTAACACCAGCATACATGCATGCTCGATAATGTGCTTCGACAATATCTCTTCCAAATACACGATTAGCACCAACACCACAATAATATGGACCTTGTGGTCCAGGAAAACCACCTGTTGGCCAACCTAATGGCTTGTTACGATCGGTACCATCCAAAAATGAATATTCTTGTTCAATACCGAACCATGGTTCTTGATCAGCAGCCATATCCATGACAGCATTACATGAATGTCTTGTATTCGATTGAGTGGCTGTAAAATCTTCATACAATGTTTCACAAAATATTAATTTGTTATTACCACCACGAAATGGATCATTATACATTCGAATCGGTGACAGATAAATTTCAGCATTTGTTTCCGTTATATAAGTTGAATGGCCATCAGTAGTCCATATTGGTAATTCATTAACAGATTTCGGAACAAAATTCAATGTCCTTGTTTTAGCACGAATATTTTGGTGGCCATCAATCCAAACGTACATTGTCTGTACATAATTTTCCGGTTGTTTTATAGCCATATATTTAGCCAATAGGCCAATCGATTTGTTGCTATTCATATTTGATGATCAATAATAAGGCAATAATAGTTTCTCAAAAACTTTTTCTTTTTACCAGTTTTTTTTTAATATTCGAAAAACAATAAATTATCATCATCCAAATATTCAAACATTAAATTATCATCATTATATTTATCTTTAAAAATCATATATCATGTGAAGACAAAAACTAATGATAAAATGAAACATAAGACTAAACAAAACAAAAAAAAAATTTTATTCTATTCTGGTTGTACATTATATTTTATTTAATCAAAGTTTATCGATTAATGAATGGACGGATATCGGTTTTTATTGGTTTTTCTAAACGGTATCATTTTTCATTCTTATGTCATTGTGTGAGTCTGTCATGTCTGTGTGTGTATTTTGCAATTTAATATTTTTTTTTTCTTAATAAAATTAAACCAAACAAAATTGTTCGGAACCGGTATGGAGATTTGAGAAAGAAAGAATTTTTTTTTCTCTCATTTATTTTTTCGTTCCATAATTTCGAATCGTTTCTTCATACAATGGTGGATATTCATCATCAGTTATATCGGATGATATTGAATCACGACAACTGCGATTACGATGTTTTCGGCCATTTTTATTACGACCAAAAGATGGTTGTACATCTGTCGATACCATTGTTGAACCTTGTGGTTGACCATAATTATTATTCACATAGATATATTCATGTATTTTCGATCCATGTGTATCCATTTGAGATTTTGTTGTTGATTTATGACATGCTTGATATGGTTTACGTTCGATTGTATCACCTGAAATGGAAATATAATTTCCTTTCGGTATGATAAACATTGGTGATTGATCCGAATAACGAATTCGATCACACATTCGACATAATAGCAAAAGAATGTACAAAAATAAACTTGTTGCGAAAAGAATGAATAGAATTCGTGTACCAAGCCAGAACATTTCTTCGGTTACTGGATCCATATCAAACCATCCATCGGATGTGTCACGATGATGCAACAATGATGGATCTTGTACATAGAACATACTTAATGATGATCCACAGTTGAGCATTTCATCATGGCCATTACCACAATTGTCTTCACCATTGCATCTATTGTTGAAATGGAATTTTTTCTAATTAAATTTCAAAAAAAAATAGAAAAAAAAATAACTCACATCAAACTATTTGGAATGCAAACATGACCATCTGAATTGCAATCGAATGTTCCCGATGGACAACTAAGGTGTTTTTTTGTCTTTTTCGAATGTTTATGATGTTTAGACGATTTCTTTGACGATTCATCATCATCATCATCCATCTCTTCATCTTCATTTTCTTTTGGTTTGAAATACAAATTGATAATCAATTCTTCATCACTATCTTTATCCATATCGTTGAAGAAAATTTTTCTTTCCAATAGGATCCATTTTTCATCGGCAATATTTAAATCAATTGATCCGTTCGGTGATAATAGTTGAACAATATCATCCATATCAATCATATCGATGAATGAATTTGATTTTATCGAACGTTTTGTTCGTTTAGGCTCGGTTTCTTTACTTGTTGTTGTTTCTTTCTCCTTTTTGTTCATTTTTTCACCTTCATAGAAAAATTCAGTCATTTCTGGATCTGAGGTGAAAATTTTTACATTTTTCCAGAATGGATCGTTTTTCATTGCATCCTTCTGCCGGGTGATACTGCTGTCGGCATCCTTTTCAAGTGAATCGAATCTGAAATTTAAATACAGTGAGCGTATTTCATAAACCTTATTCAAGATACTTACATTCCACCAACAAATTTTCGAATGTTGATCATTAAACCAAGTTCAGCGTTTGATGGTTTTGATTTTTTTGGTTTTTTAGTCGAAGTTTCTTTTTTTGAAGATTCTTTTTCTTCGACTTTAGATGTTGATATCGATGATGATTCTTGAACTTTATCAACGACTTTAGATTCTTCTTTTTCTGATTTTTCTGATGATGGAGGCTTTGGTGTTGCATTTTGAACTTCTTTTTCACTCGAAACACTAGATGGTGATGAGCTTTCGGGGATTTCTTTTTCACTCGAAACACTAGATGGTGATGAGCTTTCCTGGATTTCTTTTTCACTTGATGTTTTTTCTTTTGTCACTGACGATTTTTCATCATCAGCAATGGTCAAAATCGGTTTTTGTTCTTTTACATATTCGACGGCAGCGATCATTGGTTTTTCTTCCTTTGGCGATGGTGATGAAGTTATAGCAACTATCGATTCTTCTTCTTTCGTTGTTTTAACAACTTTATTTTCGATTGATTCTGTTTCTTTTGGCTCAGCTGGAACCATGACTTTTTCATCTGATTCAGCCAAAGATGTTTTTTCTGGCTCTTTTTCATCTTGAACAATGTTAGATTTTTTCTCAGATTCAATTTCTTTGCCCTTTTCTTCAACAACTAAAGTTGATTTATCTTTTTCTGGCAATGATTCGGATTCTTCAACTGGTTCAAGCAAAGTTTGATTTTTGTTTGAATCTATATCCACTTCGGAATCAAGATCATCACTTGATTCTTCGGTGGCATTTTCAGGATTCGCTTTAAATCGAATCAACAGGCGACATTTTGCATAAGTACCATTATTTTCAGCATTCGTTTCATTTAAAACTGTGTCATTTTCATCAAAAACTTGTGTAGGTAAAGTACTCATTTCGAACATTGGATTATCGGTATTTGTTTCATCACCAACAGCATCATCTGTAGTATCGTTCATTAAAATGGCTGATCGTTTTGCACGAATCACAATCGATGGTTGTTTAACTGGATCAAGAAAGATTTGTTTCAATTCTCGTTTGACAAGTACTTTTTCCTGTTCATCTTCTTTCATTGTTTCTTCAACATCCGGAGCGTTGACTGGTTCATCATCATCAACGATTGTATTCAATGATGTAAGATTTTGGATTTTTTTCTTAAATTCTAAAACAAATTTTTTCTTCTCATCACCTTCTGGTGTTTTTTCCACCTTTATTTTTGCTGTCATAGCTTGATCAATTTTTGTCGCTGTATTATTCTGAAAACGTTCGATCCATTTTGCATGTATTTTTTTAAACGCTCGTTTCCATGACCAACTACCATCTTCTTGTACATCACTATCGTTGGCTGATTGTTTATTATAATCCAATAAGATAATATCTTTATCATCACTTTTCAATTTCGATGCAAATGATGATGCAGATGTTGCTTGTCTTGGTACTCGTTTCAATGTATCTTTTTCAGTTTTGTCCGTTTCTTTTACATTTTCAGCTTCTATTGTTGTTGTTGTATCATCAATGACAGATTTTGATTCAGATTCTGGTTCAGGTTCTGGTTCTGGTGGTTTTTTTACACGAGTAAAATCTGGTCGAAATTTTTCACAAATCGTACATGATTCAGTAATATAGTAAATTTTACTCGAAATAGTTGGTCCAGGTGTTGCAAAATCCTGGAACGGTACCTGTAATTTAGCCGAATCGACATTGGTTCCAATCGAAATGATTATTGCCAATAATAATAATATGAATGTCGAATAATTAGACATTGTTGAATGTAGTGAATAACGAAATTTTGTTGTTGTCACCATTAAATAAATTGAAAATATTCGAACGCATATGAATCATTCAATAATAAATAATAAATTGAATTCATTCATTTCATTTCATATTTCATTTTGGCTAAAAGATGTGTTCATTTTATTATCAAGGCAAAGACAAGAAAAAAAATAAATTTCCCTTGATTATGTTATAAATATCGGGAGATATTGCACATCAACAACAACAACAACAAAAACGACGACAGCTTGTGACCAGAAATCATATAGATTATGATGACAAAAAAAAAAAATTGAAGACATTTCTTTCATTATTATATTGATGATGATGATAAGTTCTTCAGTAGCTTGATTGAACAATGATGATAAGATAAATGGTTTGATTTATTGAAAAACAAAATTTGAATTCATAAACAGATAAAATGTTATTTGGTGCAGCAATAACGCCATTGATTTCCAATCCATTGTCAATCTATCAAAAAAAAAGGACATTGTCGTCTATAGTTTTCTGGAACAATCAATATCGGCTGATCTTATGGTTTTTTGAATAAATCCATTTTTATAAATGCACATAATTTTGTTTTATTTTTCGAGTAACAAAAAAAAATGTTCAACGATTGCTTCAAGTTATGGCAACCAAATCGTTTCGACATTCCTAATACCGATTGAAAAATCAAGATAATCACAATTTCAATGTTTATAATATTAGCCATCATGGATAATCATTGTTTAGATTTAGATTTCACTCTTTTTTATATCTAAAAAAATTTCAATCTGAAAAAAAACAAACAAAAATATTTATATTTCAAGTATTTAGAATGAAAAATAGAATCCCATTTAGCAAACCTCAACACAATTGATCATCCATCGTCGTACCATTTAATCGGAATCATTTATTTATATGCCAACCATGTCATGTGACTTTATTCTTGTATATCATGAAAATGGTGATATCATACATGATAAACAAAGACCATAACATATGTTGAGCCAATACCATTTCAGATGGTTCAAAGTTTTTCAACATCGTTGTTTCAAAATAAAACACTGGATGGAATATAAACCACACGGAAAGTGACCAACATTTAGTTGGCCTGCAAAAAAAAGTGCGCAGAATCAAATTAAAAAAAATGAAATGAAAACAGAAAACAAATTCAGATTTGGGAGGGTATTATTTATCGAGATTCTTTTGTTGTTGTTGTTGTCAATCAATGATGATGACAGTCATTGACATGATCTTTTTTTAGACATTACCATCATCATCATCACTTTTAAATGTTTTCATTAATTCATTCGATCGTGATCGAATTATATTGAAGATTATTGTGAAAAAAAAATTAGTCTTGGAAATTCGAATTTACGACAATGTCTTCATTGTCGTCTGCAGCTATAATAAAAAATCGAATTTTTCGAAACGGAAAAAAATTCTATAAATTCACGTATTTATATATCGACAAATTGCCAAGTCATTTTTCATTGTTTTTTTCTAATAATTCATTGTCGTTTTTTCCAGAACAAAATTATTCGAAATCCTGCTCACACACTTATCAAACAAAAACAGCAGCCGTAAAAAAAACATTTGTGTTGGTGTTTTTTCTCTTCAGGTGGTTCAGGTGTAATTCAAACGAATCGTTGAAAAAAAGACAAAGTTTTCAATTTTATAACTATGCGTGAATGTGTTACAATATTGACTGGCCAGGCTGGCATACAGATTGGCGATACATTTTGGGATATTATCCGTGCGGAACATGGAATCGAAACCGATGGTAAATTTGATGATCAGTGTAACCGCAATGAAAATGAAACTATTGACACAATGTTCAATGAAGCCAGTCGTGATGGTTATTATGTTCCACGTACTGTAATGGTCGATAATGATCCATCAGTCATCGATCATATTTTATCCGGTCCAAAAGGCAAGAATCTTTTCTCAAGTCGAATGACAGTCACCGGTACAGAAGATGCTGCCAATAATTTTTCTCGTGGTTACTATACGCTTTCATCGAAAATTTTGCCACCAACTATCGATGTGATACGTAAATCCGTTGAACTTTGTGACAGCTTTCAAGGATTTCAAATGTTTAATAGTTTTGGCGGTGGTACTGGATCTGGATTCTCGGCTCGTTTAATTGATCAATTAGAATTGATGTTGAATGGTGATAAATGTCAACGTTTAGAATTCAATGTATTTCCTTCGCCAAGATTATCGACGGCCATTGTTGAACCATATAATGCATTGTTTCGTGCTCATCATTCATTAGAACGTTCGAATTGTATGTTTTTGTTCGATAATGAAGCCTGTTATGAAATCTGTCGTCGGCAATTGGATGTTGAACGTGCTCATTATGCCCACATAAATCAATTGATTTCGTTGGTGGCCAGTTCGGTGACGGCATCAACACGTTTCAGTGGACCATTAAATGTTGATCTTGCCGAATTCGAAACCAATCTAGTCCCGTATCCAAGAATTCATTTTCCAAGTGCATCATATGCACCGATATCGAATCCATGTTGTCAACCATTCAATCTACCGATTAAAACATTGACACAAGCATGTTTTGAAAGCCGAAATCGTATGATCAAATATTATTCATCTTCCACATTACAATCAAAACATCGACAACAACAAGATAGTGGAAAATATATCACCTGTTGCCTATTATATCGTGGTGATTGTACACCAAAAGAAGTTAATGCATCAATGATTGATCTGAAACAACAGGAACATTTTGTCAATTGGTCACCAGCTGGTATGAAATGTGGTATTGCATCTGAACCACCACGAATGCTTGAAGATATTGCTCAAACAAATCGTGCCGTTTGTGCTTTATCAAATCATACCGGTATGGTTGAATGTTGGCGTTTATTATGTAGAAAATTTGATCTCATGTATAAGAAACGTGCATTCGTTCATTGGTATGTTTCTGAAGGTATGGAAGAAATGGAATTTAATGAAGCACGTGAAGATCTTGAATGTTTAATTGATGATTATATGGAAATTGATCGTACTAGTAGTGAAATGGCAAGTTTTGATACAATGGAAGAAATACAAATGAATAAGAAAACAACATATGGTGATGTGAACAAAAATGGAACAATTGAAAATGGCCATCATGATGGTGACAATGATGACGTAATAATAAATGATGATTTATGAAAATTTATTTACATACCCCCCTCCGCACACATCTTTATTACCTCAATATTTTGTCCATTATTATTTTTACTAATATATATTATTCATACTCAAAAACTTTTTTTTTTATTGAAAATTGAAAAAATAAAAAATCAGATTGAATAATAATCAATAGCAATATGATGTGTAACAATGATGCCAAAATGTCCACAAATCAATGGTAATAACCATGAAGAAATACTACCACGTAAAAATTCTGAAAATGAACCAAAACTAGCAAACAAATAGAATAAAATTGTCGTTATGAATATGGGCCAATATTTTTGTCTAATGGTTGCATAAATAGCCACCATTGTTGTTATACAATTCAATGATATGATTGCAATAACAATCGCTTGCCATAAATGTCGTTGTACGTGTGACATTGAATATAATCGACCTGTGTTGGGTGGAAAGAAAAAAATTATGAGAATCTTTTTTGAAATCAAAATTAAAAAATGAATTTACCATCAATCGGTTCGCCAAGTTTAATTTTAATCGATGCAAAATGCATATAGATACTATTCCAAATAACTAGACAAATATTGGCCACCAATAGTATAATGTAAATAATTTTCGAAAACATTAAATGTGGACGATCAAAACTTTGATAATAATTGGAATAATAATTTGTATGTCCAGTATCGAAATATCCGATACTATGGCCATTTTGTTGTCGTTGTTGTTGATTATGGCGCATTAATTGTGCCGAACCATTTCGTTTTTGTTCATCATCATTACTATTAAAATGAACACGATTATTAGTGGCTGAATGATTATTATTATTATTATGAACATTGAAATCATAAGTTTGTATTGATTTATATGATTGATCTAAATGTTCTTGAGAGCTAATACGAAAATCTGGTGCCAATGATTGTTGTTGACGACGTTTAAAACTTGAATCAAGCTTATTATTATTTTGTCGTCGTTCTTTTTCCACTAATCTTTCGGTACTTTGACACATTGGATCTGGTGTAAAATTTCGTCGATCACCTGTTGTACGAATAGAATCATTCCTAGTGAAATCAGAATCTGGTGAGTCATTCGTAAATTTTTCATGATGATTATCTTTATGATTCAGAAATGGTTCTTGTTCTTGATTTTGAAATTCAGTTTTTACAGTTTTATCATTCGATAATAAACGATGATGATTTGAAGCTGATTTGGGAAAATATTCTTGAAATTTTCTAGGTTCTCTATTTTGATCGGGAAGTCTAAAATTGGCAGGATATTTTTGTGGTTCATTTTTCACCGGAACATTGTTGTCATTTTTTTCATTATAACCGGATGATGTTGAATTGATCATCGTTTTACGAGCGCCTATTTTGTTTCGTTCGAATCGACCAGCTCGCTGTTGATTTACTGAACCGGATTGATTTGATGAATCGTATGAACTGAAACTTGAATCATGTGGTGAAAAATGTTCATTTTGAAATGTCCTTACTGAGGATAATGGTTTCCGATGATGTTGTTTTGATTGATGATGATCAACATCTTTATAATCGATTGGATCATTTAGATTAGATGCTAGCTTCTCAATATTATCGCGAGTCGGCTTTATTGATGAAACATTGACTAATGAATGATAACGGCTATCACCTTTTTTTGTACGATGACTACTTTGTTGAAAATTTCTTAAAACAGGTGTTTGCCGATGAAATGAATGTCCAACATTTTCATTGTAATTTGAAGCAGTAAGATTGCCCATACTTGATGCACCATTCAACCTACCACCATGGTTATACAATTGTTGTCGTCGTCGTTGTTGTTGTTGTTCAACAGGACTTAATGAATAACTACGTCGATGATGATTTGAATAGTTACTTTGTTTACGATTACGCCAATATCGTTCTAATTCAATAATTTCTAATTCATCTTTCGTTAATTTACCATTGGACATTAATTGATTAAGATATGTTGATGATAAACGACGCCAAGAATTTGCATCATATGGAACAAAATGTTCACCTGGACGATGATATGGTGGTCGTTCCATCGATGTGGTGGTCATCATTTGACCCATTTTGAGCTGTATGAAATCTATTGAAACAAAAAAAAAATTAGAAAACTTTCAAGTGGCTTTTTTTGTTGATCAAGAGCAAAATCTTTACCGATTAAATCGCATCAATCTCCTGCACACACACATATACCTGCAGCAAACAGCCAAGCCAAGCCAAAAACAACATGAATTGATATGATCCGAGTAACCAAAAAAAAAAAAAAAAAAAAATCAAAATTTTTCCATGATATCTATGGTGATGATGGATAATCAAATCGCCGTAACCAAGTTCATCGAATCACACAATATCAACAGTGTAACATTTTTAATCCATTCATGGTAGTGATGTTTTGAGAAATGATAAATGAGAAAATCTATTGCAAATCTATTTTATTGACAAAAATTTTGTTTGATTTTCAACAATTTTGACAGCTGTGTGACAAAACGTGATAATTGCCATATATGCAAAGCAATATACATGTGTTTAAAATTTCAAATAAACGATGAAACAACAAATAATTTAATTATCGAAAAAAAAACAAAACAAATTCAATTCAATTATCAATTATCAACATAAATTATGATGAATTGAACAACAAAAAAAAGTATTTTCATTGTAATTGTGTGAATTTTGCAGAAAAAAATGTCATCAAATTCTACATTATTATCATCAAGCGTTACGTCCAATACATCACCAACATCTACATCATTATCGACGGCAACCGAAATAACCACCGATGTAAATGTTTGTAGATTCTGTCTACATTCTGGTTCGAATAAACTTATAAACAATGTATGTGAATGCACCAATCCACGATTATCATTTAGCCATTTGGATTGTTTACAAACATTTTGCCGTCGATTTCGTAAAACATATTGTGAATGTTGTCAAAAAGATTTCATTTTAATTATCAACAATTATAATAAAATGATGATTATTAATGATGATGATGGTGGTGGTGGAATCGATAACGATAATTTCCGTGATAAATTTCGAAAAATATTCCATACGATCATCAATGTTGAAGTATTACAGGATGAATTCTATTATCTATTATCATCGATAATTGATTTATTTATCGTAACAATTTTATTGGCCATTATAATCGGTAAAAGCAAATTTCTCTGTCCATCATCATCATCATCATCAACGAAATGGCAAACAATAATTTGTCAACCAAAATCGACAACAACGTATATCATTTGTATTTATTTAATTGTATTTTTATTCATGAAATATTGTTACCATATTAATCGTTTTAAACAATTTTTTAAAAGAATAAAAAAATTTCTCTGAAACCACCTTGAACTTAATTATGTCAAAAAATTTATTTATTGTAAAAAAATAAAAATTAATCTATGTTTTTATGTCATCATCATCATCATCATCATTATCGTTATTGTGTATGTTTTGATTAATGAAAATTTTTTCAAGCCAATCCAACAATCCATCATTTTTCAAGCAAGCAAATTACGGCATTTTTCAATCATTCGATTGATTTGTTCATACTGTTCATCACTTGAATTAGTTAACAATTGAATGAGAATCAAAAATTTCTTTTCATCAAATTTGATCAACATGGAATCCATATAATCGTTGTCTATTTTTGAATCATTTTCACCTTTGAATAGAAAAATATGAGCCTTTTTATATTTCAATTGATCCAATGATCGATCTTCATTGGCAGAATTCCAACCATAATAAATATTATAATCTTGATTAACCAAATAATTATCATCATCGGAAGTGTAATCATTTTTGACCAATAAAATTTTGAACGATTTTGAAGAATTATTTTTGATATTCGGCGAAGATTTTAAGAGAAAATTTGCGGCCATTAATTTTTGTATGGTTACATTTTTCGGTTTGTTTTTATCATCATCATTATATAATAGTAAATCGTTGTCGATAGCATCTGATGTTTCTTCTGCCTGATGATCATTATCATTATATAAACTATCGATTTTCAAATCAAGATTTTCAGCAATGGAAATTTGTCGTTTATCATCACCACCATTGGTAAATCGTTCAATTGAACGATCAATGATTTGTGTAAAACGTTGTTCAAATTTCGATGGTGACATTATTGAAAATTGTTTGAGAATATCGGCTGAAATAAGTATGGCTGGCTCTTCTTTTTCTGGTGAAAAAACCAAAAATTTTATCGTACGGATCAAAAATCCAATGGCTATTTCGATTTCTACATGACCAACAATATAGTCACGTTTTCTCCAATCGACTTCATAATGATGGATTTGGCCATCAATTTTCAATGATTTTAAATAATCGATTCGGATCAATGCATCATAGTCTGTAGCATTCTGTTGATCGATGATCATTGCATTGATTTGATAAAGTGTTTCTCGTTTCGAACCAATAATAGTGATAGGAAAACTATCTTGTTTCTCTGAATCAGATTCAGCTGATCTATCATTATTTGACAACGAAACTGATGAAGATTTTGGTGATAAACCAGGAATTGAATTGGATTTATCTTTTAATGATTTGTCTCCTGAAAATCCAAAACGTCGTCGATTATTGTTGTCGTTGGTAAAGCCAATTGAACTAAGGTTGGAATTAGTGAATATCGAAGTTTTTTTCTCATCATTTACTTTCTTATAACGAAATCCATTTTGATTTAAAGTTTGATCCGATGAAATTGAAAGATCAGCCATTGAAGTTGATGTATTGCCTGCATATTCTCCATATTTGTAACAAAATTCTCTCAAATTTCGACATTGAATAATCGGATGTGATCGAATATGTTTTTTAAGTTTATAACAGATTGGACATGGTTGATCATGATCGATTAGTCGACGATATAGTTGTTCTAATTCTTCGTTTTTACCAAACTTGAAAGAAGGCAAAGCATCATAATATTGAAGTTTTTCTTTAACCATAATCTTAAAATCATTTATCGAATTACGATGAAAGTTCTTTGGTAATTTATCAAGCAACATGTAAAGATATTTTTGCCGATATTCTCTATGGATATTATAAGCTATATGCAATGCAATAATAAATAATTGACGATAATTTTTCTCATCATTATTACGATTTGTATCAAATTTGAATTTTTTAATCATTTCTTTTAAAGCCATTTCCCTGGTTTCTGGATTGGAATGATAACTAAATTCTTCACGTAGAATGGCGACGGCATTTTTCATGGAATATTCATTTTCAAGCAATTGAGTTGCTTTCTTATTTTTTTCAATAGATTGTTTTAAATATTTAATTCTTGTTGGTTCATTTGGAATTTTTTTATCTAATACAATAAATTCCATCATTTGTGGATAAAATTCCAACCAATTTGTTTCTGTTAATTGAACATGAAATAAATGTTGTAGAGGATGTTGTTGTACATTTTCAACAACATTATCATTTTGAGACAAAATTTTTGATTCAATTTGTTGTCGTTTTGTTTCTTGTGATTCATCATACACACTATTACTAGTTGAACCATTTAGAAATTTAGCCAATCGATGTGCACGTGAATTGAATTGTTCGACTAATTCATCTTCATAAAGATTATCATCATCAGCCAAATTACGATTCAAATAACGTATCTGTTCAATCAATTGACGTATATTTGATTTTTCCGAACAGATTTCTTCACCATGACCATCATTTAAACTGTTGAAATAATCATTAAATTTACGTAAAGCTTTTTTACGCTTTTGGTATGATTCTTCAAGAGAAGCCATTATCATTAGAATATAGTGTGAGCAGTAATAATAAATCAGATTAAGACACAATGAAATATCGAGTTGGATTCGATAATAAAAAAAAAATAAACCACAAAGTATGAATTCAATTTCTGAAAAAAAATAAAACAAAAATAGCAAAAATTCAACAATAAGTACAGAGAAACTTTTATACCTTTTTATACTTTTGCAGAAAAAAAACAAAATAGTTAGCTTATTATGTGTTCAATGACGACGATTTGAAAAATGACAAATGACCAAATCTTTTTTTACAAATTATATATGTATCAGGCAATATCCTGGAATAAAATGATGCAACAAATTATGATGATGTGGAATACATATGTATATTAATACAAGAATCTACTTACCTTTATCTTGTAAAATAATCTAAATCAAAAACTCATCCAAAAACTACGCATCAATGAGATATATATAGTGACAGATTTATATTATATATTTATTTGGTGGTAACGCAGTTGAAAACAACAACAACAACAACAAAAACTCCTCTCATAAACATTTATTAATGTCAAAAAGATAAACAAACAAAAAAAAACAAAATTCCTATTGGTCATCATCACTATAGCCATCTAATCATCATTGAATTGAAATAAGAACCAAAAAATTTCTTCATTTTTATACTCACAACAACAACTTGTGTGTGTGTGTGTGTGTGTGCGAGCACACCATGCTTGAATGTTATAACAAAGTTTTCAGGGTGTATGCACACAATTTCTATTTCTATATTTATTATATATAAAGAATAGCGGTACGCTCTAGCGGCTATAGCCATTGATCACAAACAAGCAACAAATACTTCATTGTCCGTGAGAAATTTTTTTTTTCGCATATAATTCCAATAAAATTTCAATTTCAAAAAGGTGGCCATATTGGAAAAATTTGTTCGTGGCCGAAAAAAAGTTTGGTACACACTGTTGGCCATACACTGTTTTCCAAAATAAATTGATTAGTCACCAAAAAAAAAAAAAAAAAAAATGATAATGATCGTTTCCAGAGCATCAGCATATATATTTTATGGAATTAGGATGTTTTGTAAATTGTTGCCATCGAAATGTATTTTTTTTTTTTTTTTTTTGCTATAGAAAGTTCACTATACATTTTTTATGGTTATAAAAGTTGAGAAAAAAAAGCTGTCATGGTTACGATATATGATCTGATCGTCGTCATTAGGAACAAAACGATAAACGCATATTTTCAATGTTTGGCCAAATACAACACTATATTATAGAAAAATTTATGATGACTAAACTTTTTTTTTTATTTCTAAAATTTACTATATTGATTTCTGGTTTCTGGATGTGATATATTTAATCATCATTATATCGATATAAGTGTACACGATTATGATCATCAACCATGTTAATTTGATCACATGATAATGATGATGAATATGGTTGTAGTAGATAATAAATATAATGATCAATCATCAACGAATAAATTGAATTCATCATATTCACGAATAATATGGCAAACATTGATGATAATCACTGTGATTGCAACAATTACCACAACCATCTATTTGGCCATATTTATGAAACAATTCATCGATGATCGTAACATCAATGGTATACGTTCATCGAATCCATTACATTCGAATCAGAATTCTGATCAAGCACAATTCGATTCATACGGTAGACATTTGGAACCATTGTGGCGTGCATTTTTAATTGCAAACATTGTGGCCATTTTATTATTTTCTTTTTACATACCATTGGCCATCTGGTGGAATCAATATTATGTAATGTTAATATTCATTGGATTCATGTTCAATGAAATGATATTAACCATTGGTACTGAATATTTTGCCGTACCATATCGTTTCGCAACAATCATTTATTCATTAACAGCCATAATTGCTCATTGTTTTTGTCATCAATTTCGTTTAGATATATTGAATGAAATGAATGTTATTAAAAAATTTAATCGTGAATAATGAATAAATATTTAAAAAAAATGATGATAAACACAGTATCATATACTGAAATGTTTTTTTCTGTTTATTATTAATCATCATATATATCATATATATACCATATTAATATATTAAAATTCAAAATCATTCAAAATAATGGATTGCCCCTTTTTTTCACCACTTTTACCATTCTTTTTCTTTCGCCGTTTAATTATTTCGTTGATTGATGATTATTTATGTTCAGAGTAATGAAAAAAAAATTGCTTCAAGTTAAGTCAAACGAACCGTTTGATCTTCTTTATTTTGTAATATAATGTTTTCATCACCATTTTTGATTGCTTCTACCAGATTGATCATTCGACAATTGATTTGATGAAATTGATAGATCAGCCATTGACATTGTTAAATTATTAGAATTTCGATTATTAAATCTATTACGAAATTCATTCAAATGTCGACATCGAACAATTGGATGAGCTTTCATTTGATTGTGAAGATGATAACAAATTGGACATGGTCTTCCATTGACAATTAAACGATCAAATAATTTTTCCAATTCTTCGTATGTTCCAGCTTTTAAAACATGTTGTGCATCATATATTCGAAGTTTGGCTCTCATCATTCGTATGAAATGTGAAAGTGTTCGAGCTCGAATCCAATTCGGTAATTTAAACAAAATCATGGGAAAATATTTTTGTTGAAATTCTTCACTAACATTAAACCTGATATGTAATGCAATATCAAGTAATTGACGAAAATTAGCCTCATCACTTTCGCGATTTTTATCGAAATGGAATTTTTCAATCATTTCTTTAATGAACAACGCACGTTTTTGTAGAGTCCAATCATCAAAATGTTCTTCTAGAATCTTTGTAGCATTTTTTATCGATCTTTCATCTTTAATTAATTGAATTGCTTTCGGATTTTTTTGAACAGTTTGTTTCAAATAATTGATTCTGGTCCTTTCATCCGGTATTTTTGGATCTCTCACAATGAATTCCATTAGTTTTGGATAATAATCAAACCAGTTGTTATCGGTCAATTCCAGTTCACCAATATAATATATAGTGAGTAACGAATCGATATGATCATTTTCATTGTTTAGATCAAAATCATCATTTTGAAACATTCTTGGTTCAGATTGTCGTTGTGATGGTTTTATTTGTATATCTTTGTTGATCATCATTTTCTTTGGTAATTCTTCGTCCATACCAATATCTGTTGAATCATTAAGAAATTTAGCCAAACGATGTGCACGTGAATTGAATTGTTCGACTAATTCATCTTCATAAAGATTATCATCATCAGCCAAATTACGATTAAAAGAACGTATCTGTTCAATTAATTGACGTATATTCATTTTTTCTAAACAAAGTTCTTCGTCATGGCCATCAGTTAAACTATTGAAATAATCATCAAATTTACGTAAAGCTTTTTTACGCTTTTGGTATGATTCTTCGAGCGATGACATAATATTAATTTGATTTCAGAATCTTTCAAAAAGTAAAACTTCCAAAATAGAAATCACAAAACGTAGATAAAACACCAAAAAGCAGCCAAAAATAAAACGAAATCTACAATCCAATCAAAATGTAATAGGAGTAAATACGTATACAAAAAAAAAATTGTTGATCATTGATCAATAATTACCTTGCAATTAATGAAAAGTTTAAAAAAAAATCAGCACACAACCACTGACCAGCAACGATTATATAATAAAAATGGCAATCTTTTTCGAAATGGTTCACTCTTTGTTTTTTAGCAAAATAAAAACACCATGAATCAGAATGCTTTCAAAATCAATTCAGCACGTAGAAAGAAATGGCTATTTTAACCAACATACAATGGATTACTATTTTCATTCATCCTTGGATATATGAAAAAAAATGCTCAATTCTTTTCAAAATGGATCAAAAAATCAAACAAAAAAAAATTGTCATAACAATAGATTTAATCATTAAAAATGATAAAAAAAAATCAATCACTGTATTTGTATTTATTGTTTTCCCTTCATATCAAATCGATAATCATATCGCAATATTTGGGTGTGGTTCAAATTATCGCAAAATTCTAAATATAGATTCTTGGATGAAACTATCCACTGGTGGTGGTGGTGGTTTGTTTTCTAGAATTTTCGCCAATAATAAATGCCATGAAAAGATGGATGAATTTCAATGACAATAGATGAAAAAAAAATAAAATTGTTTTCGAGAGAAAATCATTTTTCTTTTCAAATTTCCATTTTTTTCACTTGTTGAATTTTTTTTTTATTAAATGAACACACACATTCATAATAGTTTAAACAGATTGTTTTTTGTCTTCATTTCATTCGATTATTTGTACAGATGATTATACCTGAAATTTAAATCTAAATCAAATTGTTTAATCAGCTGATTTGATGTTTTTTATTTCACTGATTGATTGATTGATTTATTGGTTGATTGATTTTAAATTTTTTTTTGTTCATATATAAAAAGAACCTAGGAATTGAAAATGTGGAAAATCATTACCAAAAAAAAAAAAAAAAAAACAAAAAACATCGAATCACATTCAACAGGATGATTGTATCATCCAAATTAATAGACAGGATTCCTGTCATTATAACAATGATAATAATGATCATTATCATTATTCCAAATGAATGTTTTAAAATTTTTCAACCGCCACCACCATCACCAACATATGGATCAACATTTTCGTTACCGGCAGATAAATTACCGGATATAATGCCTGTTGATGATCAATTGTTGATTATTGGACAATCTGATTTGATCAAACCATCGATGATGATGATGATGATGACACCATCACCAATACCAACATTATCACCATTGGCACAATTATTCATTCCGCAAGCATTAATGTTACAGATGGATACAATGAATGTTGAACATCGTGATATGGATAATATTGATCCAATTTCATTAACAATGGATCAATCATCATCACAGCAGCAAGAACAGCAAGCACAACAACAACAAACATTACCAACAACATTATCGATACAGGAAATTGAACAAAATTTAATTGAAAATGATACAAAAATTCTAGCAATGAATAAGGAATTGGAAAAATTTCCAATAAAATTTCAAGGTTTTATTGCTGAAATGAAAATTAAATGGAAAATTCGTCCAATCAATTTTGATTATGATGATCATGATGATAATGAATTGGATCATTATCATTATAATAAGCAACGTATGCGACGACGTCATCGTCGTCATCGTCGTCATTATTATCACCACCACCATTATGATGATGATGAAATATTCGAACCAGGTAAATTTCTAAATTAATAATTTGATTAAATAACAAAATATCAATGTTAATTAATCGTATTCTGTTAATTTGTTAATTGATCGATTTTTATTGATTTTTTTTTCCATTTTTCTTGTTTTGTTGAATTGAATAAAACGTGAAAATACTTTTTATTTTGTTTTTCTCTTTTCTTTTCTTTTTATTCATATTGAATGAATTGATTTACATAAATTCAATCAATCAATCGAAAAGTTAAATTGATGACCAACAAACTATCGCAGTATAAAAGACGTACAAAACGGCAATCAATTAATGATGTTGGTGGAATATTTAACAATATTTTTCGCCAAGCACGAACAACAGCTACAAATGGTATGACAAAAATGCAACGGACCATACAGGAAAATACTCGTCGATTGTTTGGCAATGTTTTTAGCAACAACAGCCGTAACAATAGTCTAAATAAAATCGGTGAAAGTATGGGATTATCACAATTATGGTCAAGAATAATGAATATTTACGATTTGAACAACAACACTAATAACAGTAGGAATAGCCGATTGAAAAATATTTGATTTTTATTCAAAAATAAATTGATTTACTCTGGGATTAATAATAATAATAAAAAAATGAAAATTTTTTCAAGTTTCATTCATTCAATCATTTCGTGTTTGATAAATAAGCGATACATAACTGATAAGAAAAAAGAACCAATTAAGACAAAGTGTTGCATTGATTGTAAATAGATAATTTACTGGTAATTTTAATTTTTCATGATAAATTTTTAGCCAATTAAATTTCGAATAAATAGCCACCGTTGAACGATCATTATTAATGTTAATCTTTCGTTTTACTCTATTCATTGTATAGTGTGTATATGTTTGTCTTTGTATTAGATCCTGTTTTCGACAAACAAGAACATTCTGTGCCCATTTGAATTGTTGTAGATTTTCATTATTAAGCCAACAAATACCGATATAGAACAATGTTCTTATGATACGTTCCAGACATTTATGCCAATAATTTCGAAAACCTCGGATTAAAATTTGATTCATTGTATCGACAACATGTAATGATTCACTTGTGAATGCAATGAACATTATCGGTGACATTAATGTTTGTATTTGGCCATTTAATTGTGCAAGATTTTTGATGCGATTAAATAAACGTTTTTTATGTTCAATTTGATCCGGATATTGTTGCCAATCATAATGACGATGATCATGATGATGATGTTCATGTTGTACTTGTAGAAATTCTTGTCGATAATTTTTCAATGCTAAATTGATGGCAATCTGTTGATAGAATATCAATAACCATGTGATAAGCAGATAACAGTAAAATATATAGAATATAAAAAATTCCTGAAAAGCTTGCCAATCACCGTGGAATAAAAATGATCGAATATAATAATGACGACTCATCATATAAATACCATTCATGAACAATTCAATTGAAATGGTATAATAAAATGATTGTGGCCAACATCTATACATTGTTCTGGTGAATAATGAATGATCCAATAATTTCATTATTGAATGGCCATTATGAAAATAATGCCATATGAAACCCAAAAATATCATTGGAATGACAACAAAATGATGTACTTTAATATAATAAACAAATAATGGTTGTTCATTATTTTTTCTGGATAGATTATTCACTTCGTTGGTCGCCAAACGATATACATGAATGAATGACCATAGATTTACGATAATATTGATCAATGTCCAATGGATATTTCGCCATTCAAATGGCCGTAATGGCAATATAAATCTTATTGTATTGAATGAGAAAAATTTCATTTTATTCATTTGGATTTTTAACACTTACCCATGAGTGAAGATGATATTTTTCAATAATGGATTTATGATTCCCGGTATAATTTCCATTGCTTCTGGTAATACAAATCAATTGACACCTGTAACAAGTGTGTGGGTGTGTGTATTTGTATGTGTACAATGTATGAATGAAATGAAAATGAAATACGGAAAGATTTTGAAAACTTGGATATCGAATATCTAGAATAATAATCGATAAAATTCCATTTGTTGTTTGTTATGCACAAGAATAAAAAAAACACAAAATTCAAGGACATTTCATATGAATATAATTTCAAATTCCTATATATAAAAAATGTAAAGCTAATTATTAATGAGTAGTTCAATGAATAATTAACAATTTGATAACGATCATTATCGATTCACAAACAAAAAAATTGTATGATAATTTTATGGCAAAATATTCATGTTGACAATTAATTTTTGAATAATGAATAGAATTTCAGCATAACGTAATTAACATTTGGATACAAATTTAATGAATATTCTTGTATGTGTGTGTGTTTATTAATCTAAAAATAAAATTCAAATTCCCTTGAGAGAGAAAGAAAAAAAATAATTGTCGAAAAATAAATTTCAAATTTTTATGTCCGATTTCCATGGCCAGATGGCGGTTAAATCGAATGAGAATTTTGAATTTTTTCTCTGTTATTCAATGCAAAAATACAAAATTAATCAAAAAAAAAAAAAATTCATTTAAATGATAAAAACAAATTAAGAAACATCAATGACTGCAGTCTTTCTGTGTAATTGTCATGTTGATGTTGAGACATTGGTCAGCTATTTTTCCAATTCAATTTATCAATGCATTCAAATGGAAAATTAGAATTTGCAAATTTGGTTTTTTTCTACTTTTTCTTCTTCTTCTTCTTCTTTGCACAACATCACATCAAATTCCAGAATCAATTAGACGATGAATGGAATTTTTTTTCCCGGTTACTCGTATATATCGATTTATTTCGATTAGAATCCTCAAAATAATCAAACAACATTAGACATAGGAATACACACACACAGAGATAAAGATTGAATGTCAAAAACTGACTGTTGTTATCGATAGATATTACTGCCAGTATTTTTATTTCGTCATCAATGTGTGTGTGTGTGTGTGTTTTTGCCTGATAATATGAGAAATAAAATGTGACAAGTAAATGACAAAAAAAAAGAAAAGAAAAACCACTAGTCAAAATAAATGATTCTCGAATGAACGATATAGAATCAAATCTGATTCATGATTTTTTTTTTATCTCGGTTCGCTGGTGGCAACATTTTTTTTTCATTTTGAAAAAAAAAGAAATTTCTGCATTGCACCATAACTACCATTGAAGGTGATCATTGTTGTTGTTGTTGTTGTTGGAATCCAATGATAATGATGATGAAACTGATTATGTTTGTTTGTTTTTTTTCATTTTTGCGCATTCTGTATTCATTTACTATTCTTGACGATACAAATGTCTGACATTTTGTTGTTGTTGTTGTTATTGTCGTCTACAACTTTCTTTTTTTTTTTGATCCAACATCATCATCATCATCATCATTATCATAATTTTCGTTGTCAGCAATCATCGTTGTAATCAAGTTGAACGGCTGTATCTAGGCGCCAATAAAGAATATTTTTTTCTACATTCATAATCCTCATGGTGGTGGTGGTGACGGTGGTGGTTAATGGTCAATGATTGCTACAGATCATTGCAGTGGCAGCTGAAACTTTTTTTTTGTTGTTGTAATTGTAATTGTTGTTGTTGTTGCGCACATTCACATTATGCAATGATGATAATGATCCAAAAATTTTTTTTTTATCTTGGTGATTGTCAATTAAATTTCATACCTGGTGTTTTTTTCTATATTCTGCTGTCAAGGATACGATTCAGGTCGACGTCGTCGTCGTTGTTGTTGTTGTTGTTGTTACAGAATCTGGTATAGTGAAGAAAAATAAAGGGAGTAACCATTTTTAACGATTACAACAACAACAACAACCGAAACGAAACGAAAAGAAATCGACGAAATGCCAAAATAAAAAATCGACCAACGAATAATAATAATAATCAACCATTCCATTTTCTCTTTCTCCCATTTTTTTTTCGTTTTTTTGATTCATTGCTAATTCATATCAACGGTGAGAATATACACCAAAAAAAAAAAAAAAAAAAAAAAAAAAAATATATACATTGTTTGATCGGGTGTTGTTGTTGTTGCTGTTTATGATGATGATGATGATGGTGGTACTTGTCATTGGTGGTATATGAATGGTGTATGGTGGTGGTGGGTTTCGTTTTTGCCATTGAATCCAATATTATTTGTCACACGCCCGATGGTTGATTTTTTTTTGTTTTTTTTTTGTTTCAAATATATAGCAAATAAATGAAATTCTTCGTTTCTTCGGTTTCGATTTTATGATCATCATCATCATCATCATAATCATTACAAAACTCATGATTATAATCATCATAATAAAGTAGAGGAAAAAAAATTATTAACAACGACGACGACGACGACGACGACGTACCAGTGAATTCATCAGTCAACTTCAAGTGACCTTTACGCATTTCTTTACTTTTATTTTTTTTTCGGTCATTTTATCCTGTCTCTATTTGTGTTTATGTGGGTGTGTGAGTGGAATTTTTCGTATGATAAAAAAAAATTTTAAACTTTGAACTTTGAATTTTTTCAATAAATCTCTAATAATGGCTAATCAAGATTCAAATGATGAATATTATTCATATTCAAAATTGGAAAAATTTCGCCGCTGTGAACGACATTTTCGTTCAGTACAGGCTGTATTGTTATTGTTTATGGTCGTTTGTTTTGTTGTAAGTATTGAGTGTGAAAAAAAAAATTTTTTTTTGTTTTCTACAATTTGATTTTCAATTTTTGTTTGTTTTTTTTTCCCAAAATTCATCCATAGTTTTACATGATAACATTTGGCATCGATATAGCAAAATTTCTAAATGATCCACCATTATTAGCGGCATCATTAACCATAGTTATTGTGGCAATGATATTTTTAATTATAGGCATTCGTGGCGTTGCATTCGAATCATTCTGTATGGTATTATCATTTACCATCATATTCTTTTTGATTACCATTGCTCATGGTGTTACATTCATTTATCGTCATCCGGGATTGACTGCCACTAATTTAGTACTTGCATTATTATTATTCATCGGTGCTATTATCTATCTTTGTTATCTATGTCGTATGAATCGTTTGAAACCACCAGATTATGGTAAAACAACAACCGGTGGTCGTACAGGAAATGATGCCGCTGATGATGATGATGATGATACAGAATCAAGTATGGCATTAACTAGTCCACAAACCGATGCAACTATTGAAAAGATTGTAACAAATGTTAAAAGTGGTTTCACCGATCTAAATCGTGGCTTGACCGATTCTGGTGAACGTGAATATGGTCGTATTAAACGTGAAATGAGCAATTTTAAAACCGGAATTGATGGTGAAGTAGAAACGGTGAAAAAAGAATTTGCAAATCTACAAACTGCTGCCGGTGAAAATGTTGAAAAAGAATTCATTGCCGTCAAACGTGTCATGCTGAATGAAGCACAGACCATTCGTGATGGTGTTGAACGTGAATATGATAATCTACGTATCGGTTTGAATGATGTTAAACGTGAACTTGGTGAAAACCTGCAACGTGAATATACGGTTGTTAAACGTGAAATCAGTAACGATATGGATCGTTTGGTCGGTGATGTTAAAGGCCGTTATGGAGATTTGGAAAAAGAACTACGCGGTAGTTTTAAAAGTAACCTGGGCGATATTGAAAATGAATTTAATATATTTCAACGAGAATTTCCGGATACTATAGGTGCTGATACTGGTGGTGGTGGTGGTGATGGTACTGGTGGTGGTGGTGATGATGTTGGTAACGATTCAACAACAATTCAACGTATGGTAACCAATGTTCGAAAAGGATTCGAAGAATTTAAATCTGGTGGTGAAAATGTTAAACGTGAAATTGTCGAAGTTAAACGTGATGAATCAGGCAATATAACCAGCTATATTGAACGTCGTCTTACAGATTCAGGTGTTGAAATCTGTTCAGTTAGTGTGGATAAAAATCGTGCACCAATAGCTAATTTTACTAATTCATAATTTTTGACAACAACAACAACAAAAATTTGTAATAATCGTATAGAAAATTTTCAAAATTCCTGTCACATTTCAAATTTTAATCACACCCACACACACACACACACACAATTCTATATCATCAACATATCCATTGTAATGACACTGTTTGTTGTTTCATTTACTTGTTTTTCGCTGTTTGTTTGTTTTTTGTATTCCCTTTTTTTCATATAGATAAAATTAACAGATTCTCATGTCTAATTATCATTCAGCATAATACAAACACACACACACACACCTACTCATTGATTGACCATAATCCACACACACACACACACACACTGAATAAATCATAATTGCATGCATACATACAAAAAAAAGAGCTACGTAATCAAATTATAATTTGAAATTCATTATTATAGAATCAATCAATCAAATTTGATGAAATTTATTCAAATAAAAATCGGACATATGATAATATGATAATGATTTCGTTTTCATGATGAAATTTTTTTTTTTTACAAATGAAAAATGAAATAGAATTTTCTAGTAGTAGATGATGATGATGTTCATATTGTAATATATCATACAAATGTTGCAAAAGAAGATTCTGGAATTTAGTCAGTAGTAGAAAAAAAAATTCATCTAAAACAGACAAAGTTTTCGATTTTCGTTTTTTTGTTTTGTTTTGTATGTTCGTGGACAACAAAATATGAATGTAAAAGTGTTGAGAATAAGCAAAATGAACGATTCGAAATTTTGGTCAGTTAGACACACACACACACCCCCAGCGACCACGAATTTTTTTTGGAGTATTTTTTTTTGTTTTTGTTTTGTTTTCTTGAGTATATTAAGAATGGCGGTGGTGTATGTAGTGTCAAAATGTGAAATGAAACACACAAATACAAACACGAAATAGAGAATAAATTTTACAAAAAAAAAATTCTAAATATTCTACAGAATTAGAACAAAAAAAAAATTCAAGGTTCTGTGTGTACGAGTGGGCGTATTTGGTTGTATACATAAGATATAATGGAATTATATGCATCAATAAATGCATAAATTTCGACTAGATGGACGAGATTTTTTTTTTTGTATGATGATTAATTGATGATGATGATGATGATGTTTTTTTTTTTTTTTTTTGGTCGATTAATAAATTGGATCGGAAATGTGAGTGTGTTCAGCTTTTTTTTTTGGTTTTTTTTCTTTCAAAATTGAGCAATAATTGATTTTTTAAAAAAAAGAAGAGATTAAAGTATGGTTCGAAATTGTGATCCTAATGAACTTTTTGATGATCCAATTGTTGATCCATGATGTTGTGGACAACTAGCAGTAGTAGTATTATATTGTTGTTGCTGTTGATGATGATAATATGGATAACGTAATGAATTATTTGTTGTATATGGATAAATAGATGAACCAGCACCAGCACCACCACCACCAGAAACAAAACCTCCTGCACCACCACCACAACTATCTTCTGAATTCAAATCATCATTATCACAATCAGCTGCTGCACCAAGATAACCACCACCACAATTATTATGGCTGCCACCAAATTCATTTGCCGATAGATAACGATCATCAGATGATTCAAGAATTTTTCTTGTCAATTTTAATGATGTTGCATATAGTATTGCAGAGAATGTAATCAATATAAATGATTTTCCAATATACCACCATGATACTTGATGATGAGCAGTTAATATTATTTGAGCATTATTATTATTATTATTATGACCATTCTCATTGATTTGATTTGAATTTTTCATTTTTGAATCATCAATAAAATCTATAGTAGGTAATATATGATTAAATTCATTCATAAATGGACCATTTGATATTGTTGTTTGCTGTTTTTGATCATCATTATTATTACGATTCTGGAATGATTCAATTATCGATATTGATGTTGTAGTAGTAGTAGATGATGATGGTATCGTTGTTGTCGTTATAATTGTACGTTGATTTAATTTACCAAATACTTCCCAAATTGTACCACATAATGCAACAAATACAACGAATAAAAATATAATCAAAGTAGACATATAAAAATTGAGCAAACAATGATTATGCTCATAATTACGTAATGCACCAATAATGCCCAATAATGAAACAAATATAGTTGTTGATGCCATTAAAAATATGACTAGTTCTTCATTATCAGTACGACGTATTTGATCAGCTAATGAACGGCCAGTATTACCTGAACGTTCTGCTTCTTCAATAATACGACCAATCCATGGATTATAATAGATTATAATGATAATGCTTGCAACAGTTAACGATGTTAATTGTAACATAATCAATGTTATACGGACTGTTGTTAATTTGGCCATTTTTATTTTCTTCATTTTTGTTTTCTGTATGAATGAATACAGAATTCACAACAAGAAGATATGTGTTCAATTCAATTTTATTGATGAATTGTGTGAGAGGGTATCCGATTGAAGAAAGTGAGAAAATGTTCACCACAAAAATGTAGATGAATCGATCGTAAATACAACCAAAATAAACAGAAAAATATTCGTGACCTTGTTGTTTATATTTTCAATGCATTAATCTAATGAAAGCAGAGAGAAAAAAAAAACATTGCCAATTAATTTTTTCATTAATCTTCAAAGAAATTAATTAAAATTAATATCAAATCGATCGATCAATCAATCAATTTGAATTTTTCCACTTACTTGATGCAACAAAAAAAAATATTTCAACGACGACAAAATCCAAATGAATGGTTAAAATGTTGTTTGTGGGGAAAAAATAGTCTGTTGATTTAAAGTGATTTAATCCAATAATTTAAATTCTGAAAGCCGATTCCGTTTTTCATGCTTCTGTACTGACCATCATCATCGTCATCATCGGTGGTATGGATATGAAAAAAAACTAGATTTTCAAGTAAAACGAATACGATTTACGTCGTTTCTATAAATACAACAACAACAACAAAAAAATGATGAAAAATTAGTTGATTTTTATTTAGAAATAAAATAAAATAAAATTTATGTGACACACACACACACGCAGACACATATTCACTAGAACACAGGAAATATATTCATCCGAAAAAAAATTGTCGAAAATTTCCAATGAACAAAAAAAAAAAATTTTTTTTTTTTTGCTTTTGTTTTTCGTAGCAACTGGCTTATTTGGTTTTTTTTTTGGTCCAAAATATTATTATTATTACACATATCCAATCAATTTTTCTCCATGACCTAAAAATAGCCACATTCATGTGAAATTCAGATAGATGACTAGCCATTATCATTATCATCGTCATCATCTTATTTGGCTTGTTTTTTTTATCGTAAAAAATTTTTTTCAATGGTCAAATAAAATTTCAATTTAGCTTATTATTCAAGAATCAAACATCGTCGAGGATTTTTTTTTTGCATGTCCTCTTGTACCTGACACTTTGGCAGTGGCAAATACTTTTTTGTTTATGATTGACATAATCATGATGATGATCAATTGATCGATGATAAAAACAAAACAAAACAAGACACAAAATGAAAAACAAGATTTTTTTTGTTGTTCAAATCAATAAATCATCATCAATTTAATCGATGTTCATTTTCGTTGTTGTTTTCCATTTGATTCTGACCAAATTTAGCATTCAACAATCGATGATAGTGAAACGTTTTTCTCATTCATGTGAAAATATAATCATCATCATCCGTCGATCGATCGATCGATTGATAGATCGCTATCATTATTTAACCACTATAATGAATGAATGAATATTTCATTTTTATTACCCGTATAATTTTCATTTTCAATAATTATTTGGAAAAATTTTCTACAGTTGTTGTTGTTGTTTTGGCGCCAATTTTAGCCAAAACATAAAATGAACCTGAATCAACAACAACAAGTTAATTAGACTTGCCATTTTGTTTATCATCATATGGAACAATGGTTGAATAGCCAAAAAAGAGAGAGAGACAAAAAAAAACTTTTAACACATTCAGTTTCATCAATTATATATATCTCCCACCCACAGTTGATGATGGCTGAATGAAACTAAAAAAAAAAACAGAAAGAAAGGTTTCACTTACGAATTATTTTCATGTAGTGAAACAAAACAAAACAAAAAAATTAAATCATCAAATCCTTTTTACTGTTTTAAATAGTAGCTAGTGGAGCTAAATTTAGAAATGCCAAAAAAAAAATGAATGAATGAATCGGACAACTTTTGTGGCCAGCAACAACAACAACTACCATATTCGGGTTAAATATGATGATGATATGTCAATAATATATATGTACCATATATATACACAACAACAACAACCGAAATGAAATCAACCAACCAGCCAACTAGCCAACCAACCGACAATAATGATAATGATGATGATAACGAAAAATCTCATTTTTGAAAAGGAAAAAAAAATTTTTTTTTTCATATGCAAATGAATTTCAATTTGGGTTAATGTGTGTGTGTGTGTGTGTGTATGTCAACCAAATGACCAATGATTTTTTTTCCCCCATTTTCAACAGTTGTATTTTTGAACATCATAGCTAATACGATGGTAAAAGCGACAAAACAAACATGACAATCAATCGATTTATCGATATCAGATGATTGATAAATGGATCAAGAAAAAAAAATTCATTTCTCTCACAAGCTCTCCCAATTTTCTATTCTTTGTTTTTTTTTCCATTTGCATGATTGATTATTGACAATTATATCGATACGATGATGATTGTCGGAACAGACAAACGAACAAACAAAAAAAAACATTCGACAATCATTTGATCAATCGAATTTGATGAGAAACAAAACAAAAACAAAAACAACAAATGTGAATAAATAAAACAGGATACCATGGCAACAGCAACAAGGAAATTATTATCATCATCATCATCGACGTTGAATGACGACAGCCAATGGCTGAATTTGTTATATTTAAAAATTTTTTCTCTTTCTCTCTCTCTCTCTTTCTGCTTCTTCTGGAACTAAAAACCAATCAATCAATCAATCAATCGATGATGACAATTACTGTTTTTGGATTTCAATTCCGTTATATCCGATGTTGTTGTTGTTGATGATGAGAAGGTCACGATGTTTTTTTTTTGGTTGCAATCATCAATGATCATCGTGGATAGAATCCAATCCAATAAGCTACAACTGAAATTATTGTCACATTAAAAATTGTTTTTGCCATGAAAATCATGAATCATTTTGTTTTTCATTTCCTTATTATTGTTGTCGTTTGGAACATTAGTTGTGGATGAAGGAAAGAACAAGAAACGAATGTCGAACCAATGAATAAGGTAAACACAAATAAATTTAACAAAAAAAAAAAAAAAAGAAATGAAACACAAACACGTGAAAAAGGAAATTTTTCGCACCTTGAAAATAAGAAATAAACACCAAAAAAATAAAATGCAATTCAACAACAACAACAACAAACAAACAAACGACACTCACATGTTGCCACAGTAATTGCCAAAAATGATGATGATGGTAATGTTCATCATCAAAAAAAAGGAAAAATTCACATCCATCAATGCTGAAAATTGCAATGCATCCGTATTACACACACACACACACACTGAGAGGGATTCACATACACAAATTACACGTATCAATTCATTTGAGATTCAATACTTGAACAAAAAAAAAAATTCTTTAGTGGAACACACACACACCATACACACACACATCATGTGTTTGGTATGGATCATTAGCATCATGAGATAATTACATGTGTTTCAAATACCACACATAATACAAATGTTTTTTTGATTCAAAGAATAATTTTAATGGTAATTTTTGGATTTTGGATACACACACACACACACACTTGATCATCGAATGGGAGAAAAAAAAATTAATGCTGATGATTGAAAATGAAAGCGTTTTACATCATCATCATCATCATCATTTATATGTGTGTTAGTGACTATTTAACACAAAACTTTCGAGTTTAATGATCAACACATAAAAAAATTAAAGAATGGTTGGCTGGTTGTGTGTGTGTATTGTTCAAGTTTCTCTTTTCTTGAAAATTCATCTTTTTCACATATATAATGGTATATATCGTTAACCTCGTCAATCAATTGGTTTTCAACAATAAAAAAAAAAATTTTGTTTTGCCATGAAGAGAGCTTTCTCTCTTGTGTTCTTCCTAGAAAAAAGATGCAACATTTCGTTCCGAAAACAAAAAGTCACAATGTCTGGACAAGAAAGTCGGATACACACAAACAAAGTTGACCATATGAATCATGAAGATTTACATTTTTTTCCGATCTTGAATAATGATAATAATAATTTAATGATGATGAAAGATTTGATTTGATTTGCAAAAAAAAAATGGATTGGGAATTTAAAAAAAAATGATTATGACACACACACAGTGTTGAAATGGTCAAAATCTTTATCATAATAATAATCATCATCATCATCATGATCAGGATGATGATCAGATTTTCATATGGACAACAGCAGCAACGCCCCAGATAGGAGATTTTTTTCAGATAAAAAACAAAAACTAAGCCAAACGACTATTTTTTTTTCTCTCTCTCTCTCTCTCTCTCTCTCTCTCTCTCTCTCTCTCTGCGTATAATGTGCCAATTTTTTTGGGAGAAAATAAGTTTTATATATTGGGAAATGTTTGAATAAAAAAAATCAATAATCAAAAATAGGGTGTAACAATGTGATGTATACGTGATTTTTGTTTTTGTTTTGTTTTTCATATCATTTCAAATTGAAAAAACAAACAAACAAATGACCTGTGTGTGTGTGTGTAAATAAGACAAATTTTTTTTTTTGTTTACTGGAAAAATTATTCAAGGTTCAACCAAAAAAAAAAAAAAAAAAAACAAAACAAAACAAAAAAAAATGGACACAAACCTCAGATTGTTTGGAAACCAAATTCAATTGTTCAATTACACCAGAATATATTTATTGAATATGAATGGCTCGAATGTTTTGGATTGTCGAGAAAATGGATCGCTCTTGTTTATTTATTTATTTTCTTTGTGGATCAATGTCCGTAAACACAACAACAACGACAACGACAGCAGAAATCAGTGATGTGAATGTTCTAATAGAATTGACGTTTCAAGAAATGAGTTGTGTTGTTATCGTCGTTTGTTTTTTTTTTTTTTTTTGGTTTGGTTTGGTTTTTTGGAACTTTGAATAGGAATTTTTGTATTGGATCTGTCTGTGTGTACGTGTGTGTGTGGTAGTAGTTTTCAGTCGTTGTTGTCGTCATGGGACAATATTATATACATTTGAGTATTAGTCTGTATAGAATATGGATCAAATGGTGGTGGTTAACCAAAAGGTTGGATCCAGAATTGAGATAACTATAGTTTCACAAATAATAATAGAATGGCCCAGCATTGGATGTTTCTATAGAACAATCCAATTCCAATATTGGAACGATGAATAATATTGCGGAACACAAGTATTTAAACCACCACCACCATCACAGACTTGAATTGTCCACACACACACACAAGCACTCAGCTGGATGATGTTTGATTATTTGAACATTGGATTTAGCCAATGTTTTTTTTTTTTTTTCGTTTATGTTTTATGGATGGCAGTATGCATGTGTATATTATGTGTTTATGTCACACACACACACACACACACACACACACACACACACACACACACACACACAAAACAAGTCTGCCACTCCTCAGTTGTTGTTTTTTTTCCTTGTTATAAAATACAGTGTTGTGTCGGTTGATGAAAAAAAAAAATTAGTTCCAAACAAATAAAAAGGACACAAAAATTAACCACAGATCATCATCACATTGTTAATCGTGACACCACTATTATGCGCATATGCGCATATGCCTGCTATTTTGCATTTTTTTTTTTCGTCAAATTGATAGTGGTATAGAAAAGACAAACACAAATATTTGTTTAATTTATTGCATAATAATTCAATGTATGTGTGGTGTGTGTGTGTGTGTGTGTATGTGACAAGACTTGAACTCTGTGTTGCAACAAATGATTAATCGATTTTGATACAGTTGCACTTGTTAATTTTTACCATAACTTGTAGCGACTTCTATTGGGGAAAAAAATGAATTTTTTTTTCTTCAATGTTTCGAATTTTGAAATAATAAATTTTTCCATCAACAGATTTTATTCCATCAGAACAAAAAAAATGTCCATAATTAATAACCCGGAAATGGAATGACATTTTTTTTTTACTTACCTATTTCAGTTTCTGGAACCCATTATCATTATTTATCATTAAAAACTGCCCACTTTTTGTTTTCTCTAAATCAGTAATCATCATCGTCATTTTTTTATGGCTAGACTTTTCATCATCATTTAATGAATGAATTATTTATACACTCTCATGTAGTGGATGGGTGCTGTAAATCTCATGGCGATGATGATGATGATGATGATGATACTCTGATTGTACGCATTATGTCATTGAAATTTCAATTATACTGCGACGTCGTCATTTATTTTGGCCATCGTCATTTTTTTTTGTCCAACGATATTTAAAAAAAAACAACTGAAAACTGATTCATTCATAGGTTATTCACCTATGTATTTTTTCGGATTAGATTCTGGTCAAATTCTGCTGTCATTTTTTTTTTTTTTTTTGTTACATTTGGTTGATTATCTGACACACACACACACAAAGTTCACTGACACAATATATCCATACAACTATATTAAACATGATGAAAAAAAAGAATTTGGTATTAGGAAATGATTTTAACAAAAAAAAATCCAATAAACAATTCCAGAATAATCATTGAATCCTGGACGAAACAAAAACAGACAATCAAGTTGTCTATTTAGTTTTCAAGAATATTCTGTAATCGAAATATTGAAATTTTTTTTTCTCCATTGTCACACACACACACACAACTTCGTAAAAGTAATCATTAAATTCTGTTTCAAAGGAAATTAATACCACTCATATTTTCATTCTATGAAAATATGAAAATGAAAATTTAAATTGATTACAAAATGATCTACTTTATCACCAATGGCAACATGTATTTCAGATATGAAAAACATAATTTGAACCAATTTTTTTAAAAAAAAGGAAAAAACATTCATTCGTTGCATTGGACATCACATTCGAATCATTTGAATTTCAATCATCATAACAAAAAAATTTGAAAATTGAAACAGAAAAAAAATGAATCATTCACAGCATCAATTTGACCATATAATGAATAAATCATTTTGTCATTTGAAATATTATTCATTTCGTATGGAATATTCACTTGATGATTATGTTGGACGAAAAATATCGACAACATATCGAACATTTCGTCGTGCTATTTGGATTACATTGAATAATTGGATTTCCATTTTATTTTTATTTATCAATGTTTTTTACAATAAAAATTCTAATCACCATCATCATCACATAATCATCGATATGGAACATATGGAAACAATGACCAAAACAAATCGAATTGATTTATTATTTTTAGAATTATTGATAATATTCACATTGTTGGAAATAATGTGGATATTTTTGTTAAAAATGATCATGAATTATCGCTGTACGTTGAATGATTTTTTCATCAATAATCTATCAAAATCTATTGGTTATGATAATGTAAATCATTTAGATGATGATGATCGTGAAAAATTGATCAAATTTTTCATTAATATCAATCGAATCACTGTAATCATGCACAAAATGATTATCTATATACTCATTATGATCAATACATATTTCATCGTTCATTGTTTTCATTTATATCAAAATGATGAAATCACTGGAATGCAATTGCTATTTACATCGATCATGTTTTATGAATATTGTCGCCACATTTGTTACATGTTAGGACAGTTATTTATATCATTGAAAATTCTACTATTATTGATTGATTTTTGTATCACACGTATACGATCATTATGGCGTTCATTGTCGACGATATTGTGGCGACCAATATCGAAAATTGTATTGGTGAAAAAAATATTCATACGTCATTTTCAATACCGATATGTACGACTATATGAAGAAACAATCAATTTTAATCATGTATTGAGTATGATTCTATTTTTCGTTGAAATGATTTCCAAATCGGCCATTATCATGTCCTATATATTCTATAGTCAACAGATCAATATCAGTGCATTCAATACAATATCGATAATGTCATTAATATCGACATTTTTCCTCACTACATTTCTAAATTTACGTGTATCCCAGCTACCAACCTGTAATATTGAATGTTCACGATCATTGTTTCGTTGGTTAGCACGTTCACAATATAATGAATTGAATGGCAGTGAACGAATCCAATGGCAACAACGAACCAGGAATATACGGCCAACAATTAGATTGAATTATTTCATTCAAATTATGATCAATAATCGTTTCGGTTTCAGTTGTGGCCATTTGTTTTTCATCAATAAATTCACATACATTCGTATGTTGATATTGAATTTTCATTTAATCATTAAATTTTATAAAAAAATTTGTATGTAATCATCATGTTTAATGTGTCGGTGTTTGTTAGTTTTATAAATTCCATGAGTTTCTTTTTTCCATTTTTTATTTGTCATAAAACTTTGTCTTGTTTTTTGTTTTCAATGAAAAAAAAATTCATTATGTGAAATTGATTTTTTTTTTGTTTTCTTCAAAACAAATTTTTTTTTATTTTTCACCAAGTACCCAACCCGGATAACACACACACACACACGAGAGAGAGAGAGAGAGAGAGAGAGAGAGAGAGAGAGAGAGCGAGATGAGAGAGAGAGAGAAGAAGAGAGAGAGAGAGAGAGAGAGAGAGAGAGAGAGAAAATCACTAGGGCAACCAGAGTAATTTTTTTTCCAAGAAAAACATTTTGTGAAAAAAAAATTAATTATTAAATTTGTCCATGGTCTGATGATTTAAAATTTTAAATGGTATGGATCAAAACCATAAAAAAACACCAAAAAAAAAAAAAAAAAAACAAGAGAACAAAACATTTATCAGAACCAAAGTGTTTTACAAAGACAACAACAACAACAACAACATAGGCATGATGAAAATTTTAAAATTATTGTGGAAAAATTTTGAAAATAAAAATCTTCAAATGAACAATATATTCATTGAAGGTTTTGAAAATTGGAAATTTTATTCATTTCGTTTGAATTATTCATTATCCGATTATCGAAATTGGCGAATTGAAAAATGTTCATATCAAACAATCAATCGTTCCATTTGGATAACAATAAATGCATGGATCATCATCATTGGTATGGCTACAATGATTTTTTATGAAAATAATCCATATCTACTAAATCTACATCATATTGAACATATATACAATGTGAATCGTTATGATTTATTAGTAATCAATTTAATATTCTGTTTTTTATTATTCTGGAATATATGTGGTTACATTTATTCACTGAAGTAATCATTTATCGTTCATCAATCAATAATTTTCTCATCAACAATATTCCATTTGATTGTAAACAATTGAAATCGAAATCACTGGAATATCTAATATCATTGTATTCGTTTACGAATTTTTTTGCGAAATTATTACACCGAATTGTGGCCATTAGTTTGATTATGATTTATTCGCTTTTCATAGTTTTAGCATTAATTTTATATGTAAAAGAACAGATTAATTTAATTCAAATGATTTCATCGTTACCATTTTTAGGTTTTTTATCATTGCATTTAATGTATTTGATGGGACAATTGTTTATCAATTTAAATTTTATACTATTTCTGGTTGAATATTTTCAAATAAGAATGAAACATTTATTACACATATCAAAATGGGCATCGAATAATCAAATGATGATCACAACAAACATTAATGGTGAATATAGACGACGAATATTCTGGAATAATTTTCATCGTAAATATTTGCAATTATATTCTGAAACAATTAGTTTTAGTCCAACATTAGGTATTGTTTTGTTTACATTGGAAATGATGTCAAAATCTTCAATAGTTATTTCCATGTTGTTTTATGTACGTCAAACACATATGAATCTATTCATTATAGTATCATTAATGATAGCATTGATGGTATTTTGTTTTCCAATCATACTTTATTCACGTGTTGCACGTTTACCATCATATAATCAATTATGTTCACGTTATATGTTGAATTGGTCATCACGTCCACAATGGCTATTGTTGATTGGCAATCAAAATAACAATAATGATGGAAATAATAATTTTATCAAAATAACAACAACAACAAATTATCGATCAAGAATTCAACATTATTCATTGAAATCAACATTATTCGTGCAAACAATGAATAATAATCGTTTTGGTTTCAAATGTGGCCATTTATTTTTCATTACAAAATTCCGATATATTCAGCTATTGATTTTCAATATTCATTTATTGCTTAAATTTTATAAAAAACTCATACATTCATCATCGACAAATTTATAGGTTAAAAATCAATTTTTATTATTATTTACTGACAATTGGTGTATAAACAACAATTGTGCATTATTACATTTTACAAATTAAAAATCAATAATATAATATAAATATATGTATGTATTTTTTTCTCATTTGTTTTGTTTTTAAATATCAAAAAAAAACAAGAAAAAAAATCATTTTCTTCATGTTGGAAAGTAGTAGTAGATATATAAAATGTTCATGTTGGATGTGTTTATCAATGTTTGCAACATCTTTATGAAAGTTTTGATACTTCAGTACAAAGCCAATCAAGACCTTCATATAGGCCATCACCTTGTGTAGCACATGTTGCCTGTATATACCAATGACGATTACGCATCTGACCTAATCCTAAACGATCTTTTAATTCAGATGTTGACATTGCATTCGGTAAATCTTGTTTATTAGCAAATACCAATAATATTGAATCACGTAATTCATCTTCATTCAACATTCGTTGTAATTCTTCAGCAGCTTCGCCTACACGTTCTCTGTATGGAATTGGAATGTTTGAATTTAAGAAAAGAAAAATTGGTTATATATACAGCAAAAAAAAGTAAACAGTTACTTACTTATCATTACTATCGACAACGAAAATTAAACCTTGTGTATTTTGAAAATAATGTCGCCATAATGGACGAATTTTATCCTGGCCACCAACATCCCAAACAGTGAAACTAATGTTTTTATATTCAACGGTTTCAACATTGAATCCAATGGTGGGAATAGTTGTAACAACTTCACCTAATTTTAATTTATATAAAATTGTCGTTTTACCGGCCGCATCAAGTCCAACCATCAATATTCGGACCTGTTTTTTACCAAATAAACGTGTGAATAGACTGGATATGGTTAGACCCATTATTGTTGGTCAAAATTGAATGTTAAAATTGAGATCGATCAAATATTGAGACGAATGTGAATGATGATGAATTTGTATTGAAATTTATTTTTCAGATCAAAAAAGAAAAACAAAAAGAAAATCAAATTTACAAATCGATGACGTTATCCTTTACAAAAAAAAAATTTTATTCCTGGTTAGAGTACACAATTAAATAACTCAGCTGCATTATATATACACCTCTTATATTGTGAAAAGCTTTTCTTTTTCGTGTATTTGTGTATGTGTTGAAGCACGTTCATAAATGACAGTATTATTGTAGTTTATAATTTCTTTTTTCATTGTTGGATGGCGCTACACCACAATGTGGTTTTTTTTCCATTTGTATTTTCTCATCATTCGAATCATTTTTCATCTTGCTGTTTAATCGTGAATCATGAATATATATTCTTTTTTATTATTTTTAATCTAATTATTATCTAATTATTTAAATTATAAATTAAAATGATGCATTCATACATATTTTTTCATAAAACATTATAATCAATGGTATGTTCATCATAAGCATTTCAATATATTTGAATTTTGTAATGAAGAATAAATGACCACATGTGAAGCCAAGTTCATTTTTACTCATAACTTGTACAAATAGATTTGATTTTATTGTTGTTCGTCGTACAATATGTAATTTTTGTATTCTTAAATTCCGATTATAGAATAATGTATCCGGTCCTGACCATTGTGTTCGTGCTAACCATTTGATTATCGATTTACAACAACGACGATTATATGATGGTAATCGTGCAACACGTGAATAAAGACTGGTTACACAAACAAATTCTGACATTAATGATAGAATGGCCATTAAACAATATTGACTTAGTTCTTTTTGTCTACTATAAAACATGCATGATATTATGATGCTTGTTTTTGATACCGTTTCCATATACAAAAGCATCGAACCGAATGATTTATTGAAATCGGCAATTTCGGCATAAAGTTTGACATATTGTTGTTGAAACCGATTCCAGAATAATTGTTTCAATTCATTATTTTGCCAAGAACGTGTAAACATTCTCTTTGCAAGTCTATATAATTCTTCCAATTTTACTTGAAAAAATTCAATGACAAATACAATGAATGTTAAAACGGTCGTAAACATTTGTCCAAGAAGATAAGCTATATCTATACATATGAAAAAAAATATAGGCATGCTTAAAATTAATTTTTTAAAAGTTGTAAGATTTTCCATATAGAATATGATGGCCCAATAATATCCGAATATAATTGTAAATATAGCATTGACAATATATAATCGAAAAGTAGTTATTCCGATAAAATAAATAATGATATAGAATCGTTTTAAATATTTCAATGATTTTGTTGATAGTTCATTCTCATTATAATCAAGATTATTAATGACAAATTGTACTAATGATGAACGATAATTTAAAGCATTGGTTGTTAAATGTAACCACATTGCTTCTAGTACGATCAACATAATGAATATTGCCAATATGAATATATCCATACGTTCAGTTTTTAGAATTCGTTCAAAATTATCATAACTCATAAATGGATGTGTATTTGGTAATAAAGCCAATAATCCAAGACCAATTATTGCCACCCATGACAATGATGTAAACAATACTGTACTGCGAAATGTATTCCATGTCCATGGTATATTTTGATTTTGATAATCATCAATAGAAAATTGTAATCGAAATGTATAGATTTTCATAAAATCAAAACCACGTATAAATATTGTTTTAAAGTCAGCTTTTTTCCATGATTCTGATATGATGGCCATTATTTTCAATGTTTGAAATTTGAAGTTTTATTAAACAGTATTCTTAATGTTTGTATGGCTGAATGAATGAATGAAATGTTTTGTTTTGACAATCAACTCTTTTTATATCTGCTGAACTACTAAAAAATTGTTCACCAATCGAACTGGAATCGAACCATTAATCATCTCAATAGATCGAACCATTAATTATCATTCATTCATTATATATAAACCTAAAATTAATGAGTTCTGTATGAATTTTATTCAATGTCAAAACAAAATATACATTTATTTTGCACTGAATAAAATTTTTCATATTTCTCCACATATATAAATATATGATTTGTGAAAAAAAAATTTGCACGGAATCGAAAACTATTTTTTTTAAAACCAAATTTTCTTTTTTTTCACCAATAATAATCGATCATAAAACTTTGATGATGATCAAAACACAAACAGCAAACACTTATAGATGCTGTTGTGATGGCAACCATTTTTTTATTACTTTTTGATCAATTGATGATCAATTTATTATTCTGGAATGAAATAAATTCGTAGAATTTTTTGCATGAAATTTTGAATTGTAATAAAAAGAAAATTCTCAAGAATCCTAATCATTATATATTTTAATGTGCAAATAGCATTTCTATGTATATATATATATATATATATATATATATGAGATGATACACAATACAATAATGTGTTGCAATCAAAAATTTAATGGAAAAAACGAATAATTTTTTTATAAAACATCATAATGACTGAAAAATTTAGTAAAAATAATTCTATACATTTATAACGTGTTATAAAGAATAAATGGCCACAATGGAAACCTAAACGATTGTTGGCCATTGTCTGTATGAATAGATTTGATTTAATCATCTGATACCAAATGATACGTTCTGAAATGATATTTAATTTTTTACCATCATTTTTACGATAATATTGTAATCGAGCCAACCAATTTGAAATGGATTTAATATATAAATGATTTATTGCCGGCAATCTTGCTATACGAAAATAGATACCAGTTGTATATGGAAAAATGGCCAACATTGCACCGATGACCATTGTATTATGGAAATCCATTTGCCATTGAAAGCTATAATAAATACAGCTCATTATGATGGCCGATTTTGAAATTAATTCAATGCACAGAAATATTCTGCTTGCCGTATGATTAAAATGTCTAATTTCAGCATATAATTGTACATATTCACAATGGAATTGATTTCTGAATTTTAATATTTTTGTTTTATCGGCGAAATTTTTTGATTTTTCAACCAAATAATAATGATAATAAAATGGTGACAATTGTTGTAGCCATATTTTGAAAAATTCAATTATAAAAATGATGAAATTTAATGAATAAAATAATTGACCCAATAAATAGCATATATATGCAGTAATAATGACAATTGCTGGCACACTTATTATCAATTTCAATATGGTAATCTGATTATGTGAATAAAATATTATTGAACAATAAGTGAATAAAATATCGACGATAATCAATGCAATGATCAGTGTATAATAAAATGTGACTGATAAAAAATCAGTAATAATATAGAAACGGATAAGATTTTGTCTTACACGTCTATCCAATCGTTTCGATATAAATGATGACCATTTTTTAAAGGCAATAAAATTACTAATGGAACAACGATATTGTAGAACATTATTGATTAAATATAGCCATGTTAATTCCATTATAATGGATATGATTATTAATTCAATGGCTAATAGATCATTTCGTTGTGAGCCTAACATTTGATCAAATAATTTTATATTAATGAAAAATGAATTTTCTGGATAATACATATCAATAGTAAATGAAATAATCATTGCCCATCCAATTATTGAAATGTATATGCCACGTTTAATTGAATGATTAGTTTTTGATATACGTCCAATACGATAATCTGATAATGAATATTCCATACGTATTGTAAAATATTTCCAATGTTCAAATCCTTTATTGAATATCTGTTCAATTTGCAATTTTTTCATTGTAAATCGTTGTAATAAATTCATGTTTCAAACACCATTCATTTATTCATTCATACACACAATTCTTGAAGTCAAATGAGTAAATGTTGAAATAATGAATTTATATCAAAAATTTTCGTTTGTCAATTTTTTTTTCTAAATTTCCTGTCCATAATCAATAATCAACAAACAAAATCATTAATATAGAACAAACAACAAAAACAACGAAAAAAAAAATGTTTGTTTTGCAATCGTTATTGTATACACACATTAATGTTGTTATTAAGGTGGAAAAAAAACGAAATTTTTAAATGAAAATTTTTCATTCAGTCGTGTTCTAGCTAATCGATGAATGTATGGAGAGTTTTTCATTTACTTTCATTTTTTTTTTATTTGTTTTTTATTTGATTCAAATGTTTAATTGGAACAACAACAAGAGAAATTCAAAATTCAAAACTAACGGTATGGTTTAACAAGAATAATTCAATTTGTGTATAGTGCAGTAATTTTTTTTTCTTCATTTAATGTACCACCATGTAAAATGTTTCATGCTTATTTTAAAATAAAATGAATAAAAATTCACAAAAATTTCTCATCTTAAAGTCATTTAGTTGAATTGGTTCTATGTGTACAAAAGTGAATGTCACCCAAAAATGTCTAATGATAAAGCCCAAAAAGTTAAATATATTTTTTCGGTTTTTGTAATTGCAAAAAAAAAATATATCAGAACCAGGTTACCAGGTGATTGAATGATGATGATGATGATTATGATTATGATGATGAAAAACATGAAACACACGACATGACACTCATTTCTATTTATTTTTTTTCGTGTAATGACGTACAGTTGATTATAGTTGCACAACAGGTGTATTATTTCGGCCATAATTATCACTAATCGACCATAATATTGGACATATGTTCGGCGGTGGTGGTGATGGTGGTGGTGGTAGTGGTGATTAAGATGATATTGATCAGGAAGTATGATGATTCAATTTATCGACCATAACCAATAGCTGGACCATAAAATGGATGTACTACTTTTCGATAATAATCATATGCAGGCAATACAGTTTTACATTCATCTTCAACAATGATTCTATGAAATTTATGAAAAAACAAAAAAAAATGATCAATTTCAAAGAATTTCTTCTTTCATTATAAAAAAAACTTACATTTTACCACGTTTATTTCGTTTTTTATGACCTTTAACTATGATATTTGGTGTGTTACAATTTTTACCACCAAATACAAAACTAAAAGTTCCAAAAAAAATTCATAAAATTTTTCATTGATTCAACAAATATTGAAAACTTACACATCATTACCGGCACCTTTTTTGCCAGCAATTTTAATGATATAGGCAATTTTTGTATCAATAATCACAATCATCATCGATGACCATATAACAATGATGAAAAATATTATGAATAAAATCGATGATGATGATGATGATGATGATTGCTGATATCGGTGTTGTTTATGTTGAAATAGTTTCATCGTATTTTTGTTTTATTTTTTATTTATTTTTTTTTTTTTTTTGAGGAATGTAAAATTATAAAAAAAAACATTCACCAGAAAATAAAAGAAACGAAACTATCAATGATCATAACATTTCATCGTCCAAAATCAATGTGGTGGTGATTATCATTTGTTTCATTCCAACACTTTTTTTTGTTTGTTTGTTTGTTTGAAAAAGTTTTTTATTCGGTTTTATTCGATCCAGAAATGGAATACACACAATGCAGTGAAACAAAAAAAAAGTAGCGCATGTAAATTTAATTATTATTTTTTTTTCATTATTCAAACGAAAGAGAAACCTGTCCCGTTGTATTACTGAAATCATGTGTTTGTGGTAAAAAGGTATTACACACACACACACTCAGACACATTTTCTGGTAATAAATAAAGATGAAATCAAATCGATTGACGATTGTGTCAATTCCTTGATGATAGATTGATTGATTGATTGATTGATTGAATGTCGTTCAATAGGAACAACAACAACAACGACAACAACTTGATGAAATAATCAATTTTTCTCATTCTTTATATGCTTTGTTTGCCAAATTGAATCATATTGTTCAATTTTTTTTGGATTTTTTTTTAAATTAATTTTGATATTACCCGGATGATAATGTTCTGTTTTTTTTTTTTTTTTTGATTCGAAATCAATTTCCGTTTCGGGTGATTTTTTTTTGTTGTTGTTGTTGCAATGAATTGATTTTGATTATCTTGAATGGAAAAAATAAAATTTTCCTCTACGTTTTATTTTTTGAAGTTCAAGTGAAACTTGTTCACACACTTTAAAACAAACAAAATCTGTCTTAATTTAGTGAGTCACAATTTGGTTGTCCACTGATAAAATGAACAAAGATTTTTTTTTTGGACCAATGGTCGAGGTTAATGGATTTTTATTGTTTTTTTTTCTCTCTCTCTCTCTTTATTTGTTCATTCATTGTGTTGTTGGTTGTGTGTTCATTCTTCAAAGACGAAAAAAGAAAAAGTTCAATTTCAAACCTGTTGAAGCGTTTCACATGCCCGTTGAATTTGTAATTACCGACTAAAAAAAAAAAATTTTTTTTTTTCACATTTTTTTAGACAAATTGAGAAATTATCCGATTCGTTGCCAAATGTTTCCGATGATGATGGTGGTGGTAGAAATTCGACAACACACAAAAAATTTAGGTCAAAAAATTTTTTTATTTTTTCATTTTCTTTAATCATTAGAAATGACAAAAATAAACAAACAAACAAAATTTATTCAATTGGATCACATCCACATTCATGACGAAATTGAATGATTTTTTTCATAAATTTTTCATCATTAAATCGATTACATTTTTCATCATTATTATGGCCATGTTCATAAATGTAATGTAATTCTTGTCGTTGATTATCATGATCTACTGATTCGGTTGTAGATTTTTGTCTGGATAGCATTAGTTGATGACATTTATCAGCAAATTTTTCCACACGTTTTACATTAAAACAGGCACGTGATAATAATTGCATTGCAATACGATCAGTTTCTTGTTCTAATGTTTCAGAATAATTCATTTTCGACAACATTTTCCTATATTTTTCATAGCAAATATCACGTGCCCATTCATCGGATGTGATTATAAAACGAAAAAAATTGGTCAATTTTTCTTTCAACAATTCATTCGGATGAAAAATCCACATTAATCGACTTGAATATATCATACAAAGGCCTTTCCAGATTTGTGTTGGACGAAGATTTGATAACTATATGGTGGTTGAGTGGATGAATTATTAGAAAAAAAAAATCAATTTAATTTCATTAGTCAATCATTAAACACATACCGGTTCACGATAATGTTTTAAAATTACATGCGATAATGAATGTGCAATTAAATAGGCAAGCTGATGTTCATCATCATCGCAAAGATCAACTAATTTTTTCGTTAGTATTAAAAATTTTTCCGAACATATTGTTTGTGAATAAAAATGTTCATCATCATCATCAATAATTATTGTCGACCATGTTGTATCAATATGTTTTTCATCATCAATATATTCTTTATTCGTTTCGATTAATTTCTTTAGGATTTTATCACACATTTGAATGGATTTATGTGATGATTGTAAAAATTTACCATCATATTCAACAAGTAGATCATTTAGTAACAGTTGTTCGTAAAGTTCATTGATAGCTATTTGAATGAGAGAAAACAAAAAAAATGAATGAATGAATGTTATAATTAATTACAAAAAAAACAAACATATCCACTTACTATCAGGTAGCAATCGTATAAAATATCGATCGGTTATTTCATGTTTTTTTGTCATAGAAGCCAGAAAAACAATGTGTATTATTATGATTGCAAAAATGAATATAACGTATTGAACACCATTGAATACCATAGAATTGATTTTTTCTTGTCGTGATGATTCTATCCATTCGCCTATTGCACTATTGTGATGAAAAATCAATACAAATATTAATAGCACAACACAATTGAAACAATCCAGAAAAAAAACAAATCTTACACTGGTCTCCATAGAATCATACGAAAAAGAAAATTTTTTTCCGATAAATTTTTCATTTGAATTAATAATGATGAAAATTGTTTACCAGTAATTACTGGCTGTTCAGCAATTTGAGCATTTATAACACGTGGTTCAGATTTTTTTGTTATTTCTAAATTATCGGACGATGTTGATTGGACAATTTTTGTTAATTGAATTTTTGATCGTTTTGGATCATTATCATTGATGTTTGATGATGATGATGATGAAAAGAATTTCGATGACAATATGAACGATGATTTATAGTGAAATTTTCTATACAACGCCAATCTTAACTCTGATGATGATGATGACGATGAATATGAACATAGAATAAATCGATAATGGTGATTATAACGAGCTAGAAACGTCATTTTTTCTCACAAAGAAAAAAAAAGAATTACGAATTCAGAATTGAAAAAAAAAACAAAAAAAAAATTCTAGAGATCAGCTGATTTGAGCCAAACAAAAAAAAAGCAGCATGAAACTGTGGGGTGGCACATGCGTGAATTCAATATGAAAATCAAATGGTATTCATTGGTGTTGTGGTAATTATTCGTTCAGAATCAATGAATGCCGATTCTTTTTGATTTTGTTGTTGTTGTTGTTGTTTCGTATCGGTTGACATTATAGAATTATGATCATGATCATTATGATTATGATTAATAATCCATTCATTTGTTAATTCAATTGGATTGAAACCTGTTGGCGTTGGTTTTATTGATGGTGCAATCTGATAAATATGATCATCAACATTATCATTATTTTTGTTGTTGTTGTTATAGTTGTACCTAGAAAACGACGTTTCATCATATTAGATGTTTGTAATTCTTCTAAAAAACGTTTTTGTAAACGTCTTTTATGAATGATTTCTAATTTCATTTTCAAATACATTGATAATAGATATGAAAATGTAAATAATGATGATATAATTTGCAACAAAATTATTGACCATCTATATGATTGAATGGCCATCGACAATGTGGCCAGAATTAAATTCAAACTTGCAGCTGTAATAAGAAAGAAAAAATGTTCTTTAAATGTGGCCAATAATGTAACCAAAGTAATTATGAATGTGGCCAAATATGAACCAAGTAAAATAATAATCAAATCATCATCATTTGAATTTTGGACAAGAAATAAATGTCTTATAAACAAAGTGATTAAACCGATGATCAATAATGATAATGTACAAATAAGCATATATTTGAATATGTTGACAATACTTATTTCATCATCATCATCATCATCATCGTCATCATTATCGTGATGATTATGATGTGAACGATATGATGTTGTATGATGATAAACATCGCAGGTATCCATTTTATCATCATTACATTGAATCATCATTTTGTTGAATTTTGAACAACAACAGCAACGACAACAAAATCACAAATGATGATTAAATATCAATCTTGCAATATAACAAGAATGGAATTCGATTTGGTTGGTATGTAAAAGAAAAAGGTAACAATAAGGATTAGAAGATGTTGACGATGATGATGGTCGATGATGATGAGTCATATCCTTTTTTCAAATCATCATCTTAGCAAGAATTATTTGCAATAACTCGTTCACTTATACACACACTCAAAAAAAAAAAAAAAAACTTATGACTTGCTCGTCGTTGCCGGTTTTTTTCCATTCCACTTTTTGGTTGTTGTGTGATATTAATTTCGGTGAGTGACTGTCTGTCTGTGTCTGTGTGTGTGTGTATGTTTGTTCGTGGATGTGAATTGCAATGCAACAAGCTATTACATTGAAATGAATGTGGTCAACATTCTCGTTGAATCATCATCATCATCAAATAAAACAACAACAACCAAACAAACAAGAAAAAGGTAAGATGCAATCAAAAATTTCGGCTATATATTCACACACAGATATATAAACATGAATGTTGTTGATGAACTAGAGACATTATTAAACTCGAACTTGGTTATTGAAAAAAAAAAGATTTTTTTTTTGTTTTGTTTTCATTTCTCATTTTTTATCATTTTGATTGCTACTGGAACATATTGTGTGTGTGTGTATGTATGTCTTCCAGTTATTAACATTTCTGACATATACAAATCTGTTCCAGCAGCAGTATATTTTGATGATGATGATGATGATGATGATGGTGGCTTCCTCCTTTTTTTTCCCCAGCTAATAGGTAGAGGCAAGGCGTACGTCTCTCATCATTATCATCGTGATTGAAATTATTATTGTTGATAATGATGATTCTTCGTCCGAATTATATAAATTTTATTTTCCTATAAATTATACGGTTTTGTTTTTTTTTATAGCCAGGTGTTTTTTGTGTTGAGAGCTGAAAGGTTTCCATGTCGTTGACGTTGTCTTGACGTTCATTTTTTTTTTTGTTTTGTTTCTAAGCGACAAATAGTTTTTGAAACTTGGTTTTTTTTATCATTCGTTTCATTTATTGGTCATTGATTTTCATTGACATACATTAACGAGCACCCGTCTGTAGGTGTAAAATATAAAATTAGGTTTTTTTAAAAAAAAAGACAACGGTCGTTCACCATTTTATGTTTGATTTGATTTTTTCATACCTGGCAACCAATGATTATGATGATGATGATGGATTTGTAAACAAAAAACAATATGGCGTCATAATGATTTTGGATTTGAAAATATTCAATTGCAAATCGAATCGATTGATTTTTTTTTCTCGAACGAATTAATCGTTTCCTTGCTGTGTACATTTTTTTGCCATTCATAAACAACGTGATGAACGCAAAAGAAAAAGAAAGAAATTCGACAAGTTGATAAACTTTAAACAGGAATGTTTTTTTTTTGTAGATCATTGCTCTCCCCCTACCACCACCACCACCACCAATATTGAACACGAACAACAACAGCAATAAAAATGAAAGGAAAAAAATTGAAAAAAAATGACGATGATGATGATCAGACAAGGAGAAAAAAAAACAGAAAAAATCGTCATTGTTAACGCCCACTTAATTGTAGTATACCAATGGTGATAGTGGTCATCGTCATCATAATCATCATCATCATCATCATTGATCATGTCGGCATTACATACATTAATAATTTGTCGACAATGACCACCACCACTATTACTATTCATCATTTAAGAAGAAAGAAGGTTATAACCGATTGACGATTTGAAATTCCAATGGTTCTTTTCCCAGGTGAACGATACTGTTCATATCATCATCATCATATGTTATGGATGTTCATCATCATTGTCGTGATCATCATCATTCGAATATGAACGACGTTGTCAAATTCAAACCAAAAAAAAAAAAATGTTTGTGGTCATTTTCAAAAAAAAAATCAATCATCGATCGATCGATCGAAAATTGTTGCAAGTCATTTAAATATTTTGGCCATATCACCACAAAACAAAATTAATGATGATGATAATATTGGCCACAGTGGAGGTGGTGGTGGTGGTATCTCACACGAATAATCATCCTCATTTTGGACTTCGGTGATCAGAATTTGATGATCATTAAACAAAAAAAAAACTCGGTCCGTGAGAAGTGCCCTAAAGGTAATTTTCGGTATGTTTCGGGGGTGGTTGTATGGATGGATGGATGGATGATGATGATTGAATATTTACCTGAACAACAAACCTAAAACAAAAAAAAATATACAAATTCAATCAATTGGGTCTTCTTTTCTCATTCATTGTAGTCATCGATATCCAGATAATTGATGGTTTCCAATTTTTATCCAAATAATAAATTTCACAAGTGTGTGTAGGTGTGTGTGGGAAATTGGTAGAATACAAATTCCAGTTGCAAAATTTTTTTTTGCATGAATTCTTACAAAGAGAAAAAAATGTATGGAATGTTGATAATTCTGGAATTTTTATTCGTTGCCGTAACATTGAAAAAAAATCCATGCGTTTTTTGTCCACCATCATTTTTTTTTATCGGACATTATCGACATGTTCAAAATAATCGTGCAGAATCATTTTGTCTATTCTGTATTTGGAAATAGTAACACTTGAATGACTGGCTGATTTTTTTTTTACTATGATGGACCACAGTACACACACACAATCAACCTAATGTACTAAAATTATCAGTTAACACGAGTGGTCAATTAAAAAAAAAAACTACGACATTGACGACCATTGAAGACCATCGTCATCATCATCATCATGATAATGATAAAGACCATGTTTTTTTTCGTATTTTGCACGACGACGACGACGACGATGAAAACGACTAAATGATGATGATGATGATGACCTCCTACTCTTCCTCCCACTATTTCACTTATATGTAAACTTTCTAAAATAGCAAATGTTTTGTTGTTGTTGTTGTTTGTTAGTTTGTTTTTTTCACTTAAAATATGTAGAATGACCCTCCTCCTACAACAACAACAACAACAACAAATCACCATTTTTATGTATAACGATCGGTTGTATCATCATCATCATATAGATTGACAATGATGAAAGAAGAAGAAAATTCGTGATTTTGTGTGTGTCTATGTGTGTGTGTGTGTGTCTAGTTAGAGATTGGGATGTGCTTTACTTGGTTTTATTCTCACTTTATGTTGTTTCAGATCAATATGATTTTGTTGTTGTTTGAAAATCAATTCTCAGATCAATTCTAAATGTTCAATTGTAATGAACAGTGTGTTTATTTTTTATTTTTGGATCCAATTGTAACCCATTTCCATTGATCATGGCCATTGTTGATTGTTGGCATTTAAAAACATCAGAAAAAAAAATTCTTTTTTTGTTTCAATTCTGTGTCATGATTTCCGGTGGAAAATGATTAATTAATTGATTGACAAAAATACAAATTAAACAGTGTCAATTTTTCACGATAAACAACAACAACAACAACAACAACGACGACGACAACAACAATGTATTTGCCGGTAAGTTTTTTTTTCATTTAATTTTCGTGAAAAAAAATTCAAAATTGGTAAAAATTGTCCTACAATGAGACCAATCTATCTATGACCTGAAAAAAAACTTTCAAAATAAAATCATCAAATCAAATGTAAGAAACAAAAAAAAACGTGAAAAAATGATTTATGCTGATCGATAGGATAAATCAATAAATCGGTGAAAAAAAAACGAATCCTCATCATCCATTAGAGATTTGAATGAGAGAAAATAATTTCTGGATTCCATACATGTACAGCGATTATCTGGCATTTAACATATGAAAATTTTCAATTCCATCATCATTTGATTTTTGATTTTTGAAATTTGTTTGCATTTTATTTCAATTTTTTTCCCCACCCCACTTCTCGCTCTCTCACTCATAAACACTATCATCACCCCCAAAGTTGTCATTCATTCATTCATACAAAAAAAAAATTCAAATTGAATTTAATTTTCTGGTCTCTTTTTTTTCGCCCACCTGTTGATCTATCAAACAAATCAAAAAAAAAAAAAAAAAGAAAAGAAAACGCTCCACATGGTACGATTATATCACAAGTTGTTGTTGTTGTTCCGACCTGGATCAATAATAAATCGATCGATTTGATGATGGCCTACGTTGAAAGTGATCATCGCTGTCGCCGCATCACCAATCATATATTCGATGGTGGTGGTGGTGGATTTAAATGAAAAAAAGGTCAACTTGTGAATTGTGAAAAATTGATTTGCATACAATCTAATGGATCAACGAGAAAAATGGTAATGGTCTCTGCATATTACACATTTTTGCAATGATTTGCAATGAAAAGAGAGAGATAAAATTTTTTTTTTGTTTTTCATCATTTAATAATGAAAAATGATTAAAAAATTCAAATTTTGTCGGAATATTTCTTTTTTTTCTCGTTACAAAACGATGATAACTTTGTCGGCGGCCATATTAAATAATAATGATGATGATGTGTGGATTTGACAATAAGTTAGACAAATTACCTGAATATTTTTTTTTCTCTTTTCGGTGTTTATTTGTGTGTGTGTGTGTGTGTGATTAATTTCGGAATTTGCAAAAAACCGAAATTAATAATAAATGATCATTGAATAAACATATACACAGCTTCCTGTGGTAAAAAAAATTCTTCATTTCAAAATTTGGTGAGCCAAACTTTTTTTTCGATGATGATGATGATGATGATGATGTCAAATCTAATATTTCAATCAGATCAGATTAAAAATTATCAAATTGTTTATGATACTGTCTCGTGTATGTATTCACAATGACCACAAACTTGAAAATAAAAAATTTGTCATAATCATCCAGACATGGGTGTGTGTGTGTCTTTAGGTCTGTAAAAGAACAAGGTACGAAGGTTTTTTTTTCTCTCTCTCTCTCTCTCTCTCTCTTGGAGAATATGTACACAAAATCGATATTGGACATGTATATTTAATTTGAAATTCATTATCGATCGACGACAATTAAATGATGACATAATTGACTACGACGTTATTCGATCGATCGATCGATTGATTGTCGACCAATCAATTTGATTGTCAACAATGATAACAGACACATATAAAATGTTCAAATTTTTTTTCCAAGGTCTCACCCTATTCCAGTAAAACACACACACACACACACACATGTCATTATCGTTTCCGATTTTTTTTCCAATTCATCTGATATTTTTCCTTTTGTTAACAATGATATGATGATGATGATGACATTGACCTGTTGATGGGTCATAATTATTTAAAGTATTTTTTTACGACTTTTGTCCATCACATCAACGGTGGTGGTGGTGGTCAGCATTTTTGTTCATATAATAATATTCTGTGACAATAAAAAAAAAACACTGGCCATTTTTTTTCCATGAGATTTTTTTTCTGGTCAAGTTTAGTTAGTTTTTTTTTATTACTATTGTCATTCTGAAATTTTCAACAAAAAAAAACGAAAAAAATGAAAAATCGTGCTGCCACATTATGAAATGAAAATGGAAATGGATATCGTTAATCTTCGGTCGGTCTGTTTTTTTTTATTTAGTCGATTTACATATATAGTCATTATTATTCAACGAAATTGACTGGCACTAAAGAAAAATGAGACTCGAAACAAACAAACAAAAAAAAATAAATAAACAAATTCCATACCTGAATAAAAAGAAAAGAAAGCAAACAAACAAATCCACATTTTAACCCGTTGAGAGCTATGTTTTTTTTGTGTGTGTGTGTGTGTGTGTGTGATATGATTTGTGTAGTCGTTGTCGCCAGTAAAAAAATTTCATAATGATAATCATAAATTCCTAGATTAAAATTCTTTATTTGTTATTGGATTTTCATTTTTTAAGCTTTTGAAATGAAAAATTTTTGAAAATTGTGAACAACATCTTTGATTGCTCTGATAAACGATAAAAGAGGCAAAAAAAAAATGACCCAAATTTCATTAATAACAAATGCAAAAGAAAGAAAAAAAAAATAAACTATGATGATGATGGTTAGTGTACTGTGTAGAAAAGACACATGCATGACCTGCTGACCAACAATAATAATGGTCATGTCAAATGTCATTGTTATATACGTTTTAATATGACCTTTAAGGTCAAAAAAAAGCTTTTTTTGTTGTTGTTGTTGTTGTTGAATAAATGAACTTACTTATACGTTCTCATGAGTAAAATAAATGAATTTTCATTGAAATTTTTTCTGTTTTGTTTTCTTGGCTAGTTTCCATGGTGTCCATTAACACATAGTTCATTATCAATCAATTATCGAAATTATGAATTGAAATGAAAAAAAAATTTTTTCTGAATGAAAATGAATTATCAATATTTGTTTTACCGCATGGCCATCATCATATTCGTTGGATTGGTCAACCACATGTTGTGTGTGTGTGCTGTGTGTGTGTGTTTTGATTCATGGACGTGTATTTGTTGTTGCTGAACAATGAACGTGTCTAAATTAATTGTAATCATCATCGATCAAATCAAATTATGGTTTTGTTCTTTTAAAATCAATCAAAAAATTAATAGAATGAAAGTATCCAGAATTCTTGAATTCCGATTGGCAATGTTAATTAATCATTTGAATTTTTTTTGTTTTGTTTTGTTTTTTCATATATAGCTGCATTATGTGTCAATGATTAGTATTGAGAAAATCTGCGTGAGAATTTACGTTTTCTTTTTTTTTCTGGAATTTTGAAATTTCAAATTTTTTTTTCCATTCAAATGACTTTTTGTTTTTGTTTTTTTTTTTCTTTCAACAAACAATATAAATGACATCATCAACCAAACATGATCAATCAAAACTCAAAATTGTTTCGGCAAATTATTGATTGAACAATTCGATGAAAATTGATTATTTCTTGCTTTTAAATCTGATCGGATACAGGCATTGTTGTTGTTGTTGTTGAAATTATATCTACCTATTGAAATAATCATGATGATTTCGGGCAACAATTTGTTTGTTTTGTAGTTGTTGAAATTGGCTGCAAAAAAATTCAATTTTTTCTCATTTTTTTCCGAATTTTTCAACATAATAATTTGATTGAACTTGGCAACAAATCATTCCATTTTTTTTGATGATGATGATAATGTAATTTTCCAATTACATGTAACAACAACAACAACAACAACAACAAAAAAAACATGCCGAAAATGGCATGAAAATGAAAGGTAAAAATGCCGCCAAAAAAAGAATGAAAATTGTGTCATTTTTTTTGTTTGTTTGTTTGTTTGTTTTCTGCGATTGTGTGCACAACGTGATCATTAATGATGATGATGATGATGACAACTTTTTTTTTCTTCTGTCTCCATGATTTGTTTCCAAATTGAATTGGAAAAAATCAGCTGAATTTTTCTCGTAATTTTCGGATTCTTCAATTCATTTTTTGTTGTTGTTGAAATATTTTTCCAATGAGAAAAAAAATTTTCATTACAAACAACCAAAAAAAAAAAATACTTTGTTTGTGAAAAAAAATTCTTGTTTTTCTACTTCTTTTGTCTCTCTATCTCTTTTTTTTTTGTATGCTTTAAAGCCAGGTAAATCACATCATCATCGTTATTGATGATGATGATCTTATGGTACCAAATCTCACCCTCTCATTTACTCATAAGAAAAAATTTTTTTTTTCTGTATCAAGTCTTGTCGTTGTCGTTGTTGATCGATCTAAGCGACCACCAGACCGACGGTCAAATCGTGACTGGCCGTTTTTCTTCAATTTTCCTTTTCTTTTCTATCATCATCATCATCATCATCAAATAAATATATAAAGTTCAATTCGTGATCTTCGATATTTTTCAAGCATAGATTTTTTTTTTTTTTTTTTTGACTGAATTTTTCTACAACGTTGTGGGGGGGGGTATAGTAGTGTGTGTGCGTTTTGTATATGTTTGTTGTAGCCACCATTTAACAACAACAACAACGACAACAAAAAAAAATACTGACCGATCATCAAGCCGTCAATTATGTGCATAATAAAAAGACACACACACACACATTATGAATCTGAAACAAATTTTTTTTTTATGTTTGGCCTTAATCATCATCATCATCATCATTGGCATGGATAAATCACCATAAGGGTAGAAAATAAAAATTCACACAAATGTTGTGATTCAACAAAAAAAAAACAAAAACAAAAACAAAAAATTTCCATTCAGGTTCATTTTTATTTTTTCAAATTTCAATTCAGAAATAAAAATCAGAATTGAAAAATGTGTGTAATAAAATTATTATTTTCCATTTGTTTATACGTTGTACGTTGTACATTGTTGTTGTTGTTGTTGTTGTTATTGTTTTATTTTAAACACCATCATCATCTGTCATTGTGGTGGAAAATTCTCTTACACGACGTATTGATGTTTGGCAACAAAAATAGCCAATAAAAATGATTAATATTAAATCAATTATAATAATGATAATGATACCGATCCAGAACCATTCTTTATCATATTGTATTGGACAATAATCATTCAATATTTCCGTTGTTGTTGATGATGATGAATCTGTATTTGTTGTTGCTACAGTCATGATGTTTTCGGGTTTTCGTTTTTTTTTTTTTTTTTTTTTGGTTTCACAAATTCATCGACAAAAAAAAAAACAAAAATGAAAACGAATAAAAACCGGGAAAAAAAAATTCCTAATTTTTATTTTGTTTGATTTACAATTTAATTAATTTATGGAATTTTTTTTTTATTCCAAAACAGATCTCATTATTGTTACATTTTTTTTCTATGCAATCGTTTATGATTATGATGGTCGAATCAAGTGATAAAATACAATCAACATCAACATCGAAAACAACGACAACAATACGAGCATATCGTTGTTATCGACAACAAAATCAAATTATATGTCCAACAGATAATAGTCAACTAACGAATGTATATAAAGCATCGGAATCAAATTCCAGTATTAAATTGGGACCAAATTTGTATCATAGACAATTTACAATATCATCTTTACCAGCAGTGGATCAACAACAGCCATCCAAAACAAAATCTCGTACACATGTGATCTATTATACAAAGCAATATTCTGATAATAATGGTGGCGGTGGTGGTGAGCAAAATACATTCGATTTAAATGATGAAGATGAACATCAATTTATGCATCAAACAAATATCGATGAACATATTATCGATGATGGTGGTGGCCATCAACAACTTAAATTAAATAAGTAAATTTTTTTTTCATTTTTTTTTCATCATAAAAAAGTTAAATTCCGTTTTTTTTGTATTCTTGTTTCAGAATCAAAATTAACACATTCATCGATGATAATAAAGCAATGATTCGACGAATGTTTGGCGATTATCATCATCATTCTAAACAACAACAAAATGATGGCCATTTAACGCCATTGTTACCTGATGTTGGTGATGATGATGTTGATGGAGAATTTCGTGATCATTTTTCAAGTTTTCATGATCACCATTCAGGTCATCATCGTAGTCGGCGTTCGATTAAACCAAAATTATTGTCTGGTAATAAGTAAGTTTTTGTTTTCACTATTTTATAGAGATATGAATCGTGTATTATTGTTGATTGGAATTTTTTTTTTCATTCAATGAAATTTTTACAACTCAAAAAATCTGGTGTTCCGGTCACGAGTTGTTTTTGTTGTTGTTGTTGTTTCACGAGACCTATCTATACGACGACCTTGTTACGTTTTTTTTTTCTTTCTCTTTTTCTCAATTGATCTAATTGTTTCTTTTTCTTTCTTTCTTTTTTTTGATTGATTGATTGATTCATTCATTGAATTCAATAAATAATTAGGGTCGATTCATGTGAATCAACAGTGGAAATTGTAACACCATATTGGGCATCAAATTCAGCAGGAAAAATTCGTGCCATTGTTAATACACAACATTTACAGCAAGCAATACAACAAGAAGTTTGCCAGTAAGTGTTACCGAAGCTAAAAAGATGGCGCCATGTGTTTTAATAATTTTTTTTTTCCCCCATAGAGCTGTACAAACACGACGATGTAATAAAGATTGCCGCTGTGAACAGAAATATAAATGGCATCGTTTATTAGCCTATGATCCGGATGATGATTGTAAAGGAATATTTATGGATTGGTTTCTATTTCCATCATGTTGTGTTTGTCGTTGTGCCAAATATTGATATTGATTGATATATTGTAATATTGTTTTTTCCCACCCTCATTCTCGGACACAAACGGATTCCGGTTTCTGTGTGCGTGTGTGTTTGTGTTTGTATTTATGTTCGTTTGTAATTTCATCACATATCACATCGTTATCGTAATCGTAAGCATTCAATCTGTATTATAATTGCAATTATTAAAAGAGATGGATTTAAAAAAAAACAATCATCATTTTGTAATAAAAAGTATCTCGTAATTTATCAAAAGAAAAATGTGAATTTGAATCATGTTATGAAATTCTAATCATTTCAATGAATGAATGGAATTGACTAGTGGACACACACATATGATTTGTCCAACCTGTGTATTACACATCATCATTGTTATTGTCAATCGTTTATTCATGTTTTTTTTTTGTTGTTGTTGCAATTTTTTGATTGAAATAATTCATCAAAGTCACAAAAGCCCCCAATTGTGTGCCAAATGTTTCGAAAAAAAAAATCATTGTGTGTGTGTTGTAATTTTTTTTTTTTATTCATTTCGTCTTTGATCAATGATCGATGATCGTTTACAATGTTTCAATGGATGAATTGAATGTAAATTCAATGGATGAATGGATGAAAAATGTTCTCTCTCGTTCTCTCTCACTATGATTGATTGATAAGTTGTGATTAATTTCCGAAAAAAAAATACCGTTGATGTCAATGTAAAAAATACATTGAGCAATAAATAGAAACACTTGACCTTTGTCCTGTTTATTATATATATTGTTATTATTATTATCTGAACGGGTTTCTTTCATTTTTTTTTTTTTGTTGTCTAAAAAATTGTTATTGATGATGATGATGATGAGTAGGTGATGAAATTTTTTTTTTTTTTTTTTTTTTTTTTGTAAATCTTGAATTATAACGATGATGGTGGCCTGTCCAATGATTAAAGTTTGACAATTAATTTCTACTATTTTTTTTCTGCCGAAAATCAACATGTTAAATCATGTGATTTAACAAGAAATGAAAAAAAAACAAATCTGAATATTCAAACACAATTGTTGAACAAAGAAGCGAGAAAGTGAGATAGAGATGGAGAGAGAGAGAGAGAAATATGGTCAAAATCGAATGATAAATTGAACAGTAACCGTGTCGGATGATTTGTTACCATCTCTTTGCATGTTTTTCTTTTGCTCTCTTTTGGTTTTCATTTTTCATTTTTCAAAAAAAAAATAAAATAAAATTTGTTCCATATTGCGATAAAACAAACGTTTTGAAAAAAAAATACAATTGAATTGAATGAAAAAAAAGCCAACACTTTAACACAATTGTGGTAGATGTGTGATAATAATAGAAATAAAAGGTGTGTCATATATTATAACGATTTGTTGTTGTTGTTGTTGTTGTCGAAACATGAGACAAATTGAATTTCAACCATCATCATCATCATCATCATAGACTGACGCATCCGAATCAAATTTGATTATTCGACATTGTGATTTGAAATTTATCTATTTAAAGTATTTTTTTTTTCGTTACAAAAATATTGCTCGATCATTCGATTCAAAAAAAAAATGGTAAACAGTACATCGACTATTTGTGAACAATTATTCTGTGATTCTGTTATTGATAATGATGAACAAGAATTTGTTGAAAAAACAATGACAATGAATTTTGATAATAAACAACAAGAACGGCAACAAGAATCTGACAATGATAATGTATATCGACGACAAATCGTTTGGCGTAATGTGATTGCAATGACAATACTACATTTAATGGCTATTTATTCATACATTTATTTTGGTCTTGATCGTCGTATCACTTGGTATGTTTTATTCTGGCCAGATATTCTTGCACGAATTTCAGCATTAGGTGTATTAGCCGGTAGTCATCGGTTATGGTCACATAGATCATATCGTGCACGATTACCATTACGAATATTTTTAATGATTCTACAAACAATGGCATTACAGAATGATATCTATGATTGGTGTCGTGATCATCGTGTTCATCATAAACATAGTGATACTAATGCTGATCCATATAATGCACGTCGTGGTTTTTTTTTCTCACATATGGGCTGGCTAATGGTACGTAAACATCCAGATGTTATCCTTAAAGGAAAAACAATCGATTTAACTGATGTTTGGGCTGATCCAGTTGTTCGTTTTCAACGACGTTTCTACATTCCATTGGTATTATTAATATGGGGTATATTACCAACATATTTCTGTCATTATGTAACCGGATATACGATGGTTGATTGTTTTTTGGGCGCCGTTATTGTTCGTTATGTTCTATCATTACATTATGCATGGCTTGTGAATTCGGCTGCACATCTTTATGGTTATAAAATGTATGATCAATCAATGGAACCAAGAGAAAATCGTATGGTCGTGTATGCTAGTATGGGTGAAGGTTATCATAATTATCATCATACATTTCCATGGGATTATTCAGCAAGTGAACATGGTTGGTCTGAATGTTTCAATATAACCACTGCATTCATCGATCTATGTGTATGGCTAGGATTGGCTTATGGTCGTAAAAAAGCTAATGAAAAAATCATACAAAAACGTATCGAACGTACTGGTAATCGTGATTATTATCGAAAATATTATGGTCCAGGAACATTGGCTGATTATTCATTAGGAATATTATCATCATATGGTTTTCTATTCATCACTTGGACATTACGTTATCTTATCAATGGACAGTTGTAATTTTTTTTTCTTATTTTAAAATTTCATCAAAACTTATATATGTGGTATATATTTAAAAGACGAAAAAAAGAAAAAAAATTCTTTTCCATGTATATGAAAATGGAAAACTTTTAAAAACTTAATCAACCATTGAATCTGAATCGATCAATAAAAATAAAATTGTATTGGCTAATATCATCATAAATTATAAAATTCAGTTTTCATCAAACATTTGCCAAGAATATTTCCAAATATTTTTGTTTTCCGAAAATAGACTATGGTCGATAGTTGAGTGATTGACGCAGTTTTCCAATGTATTTATGATCGATAAATTAAGTCAAATGATTTCGATTTCGTTTGTTGTAGTTTTTTTTTCTGAAAACTAATCATCTAAAAAAATACAAAAATTCATATTCGTCACCAATGGTAACAAGTGCGATTTTTTTTTTCTTCTAAAATTCAACTTGATCGATTATCATGGTTTTTTTTTGGTAAAATTATACATTCAACATTCGATAAATGTCTAATCTGAAAAATTTTGATACAACAAGAAGAAATAAAAAACAAAACCAAAAAAAAATGTCAACTATATTGAAACTGATAAGAAAAAATCTCAGTCTTGAATTGATACGCCATAAATATGATGGAAAAATTTTTGAATTATTGTACAATGATTTTGATGTATTAAAATGGTACAATTTTCGAATGAATTTTTCATTATGGGATTATGTAAATCATTGTATAACAAAAACTATTCGTTCGTTCAAACCGGCCATAATGATAACATCAATTTTATGGATGGCAATGTTTGCAACAATAATCATGATTATTTATCCATCGAATTCTGTATTGATTGATTTGGCGATTTATGAGAAAATGTTAAATTCGAATCGTGGTGATTTAATACTGATACAAATTGTGGTTACATTCATCATTCTTGAATTATTGTGGATTGTGTTTTTGATTGAATTGTTAACTTATTGTTCACCATTACTATTATTTCTGACAGTATATTTGCCAAATTATGAACGAAAAATGGATGTAAAAATGCGAAAAATTTTGATCAAATTTCAAGCATTTTCAAATTTTGCAGTCACTTTCAGTTATTTGAATGTCATTGCCATCATGACCATTATCGGTGTCATAGTTCCATTTCTGTGTTTCGAATTATATATGAAAAATCAAATCAATTTCATCAAATTTTTTACTAGCATACCGTTTGTCATCATTATGGATATGGCAATCATATTCATCACTGGTCAATTATTTGTGTCTGGAAAAATATCCTATTTTTCATTGATATTTTTCAAAGAACGAATCAAAAGATTACATAATGTTTCAGTATTATTGATACATTATTCACATTATTCTATGGAACGAATGTTTACGAATCAATTTTGTCATAAATACATTATTTTGTATTCAGAAATTTATCGTATCAATCAAACAGCGAAAACTGTTTTATTTGCACTTGAAACGATATCCAAATCTGCCATAATGATTGCCGTTGTGTTCTATAGTAGGCAGACAAAAATGTCCATCGTTAATACATTGTTCATATTCTTAATGCTGTTAATATTTGTATTCATGAATTTTGTTTATTCAAAAATAGCTTGTATTCCCAGTTATAATGAACGATGTGTACAGAATCTTCACCACTGGTTAATACGGTCACAATTTCATTCAAAATTCAAACCAATTAAACGATGGAGACAATCAATGAAAGCAAATCTATTCGTACAAGCAATGGCCAATAATCGAATTGGTTTTACTTGTGGTCCATTATTTCATATTAATAAATATAAATTCTTTGAATTACTGTTGATGAATATATCGTGGATTCTGCTTTTTCATAAACAAATGTGTTTAAATCATCTATAGATAGATGGAGCTATATATATACATATATCTAAAGTTGAATCAAATTGAATCTTTTCGTGCAGCAGGCACATATTATGACAAATGGGTCGTTTGGGTTTTATTTGTGGTCATCTTTTATTTATAATAACCAAATTTAAATTTACTGAACTAATCCTAATGAATATTTCATTGATTTTACTTTTATATAAAGAAATTTGTTTGAATTTAAACGTCCATTTGAAATATAATAAATTAGTTAAAGCTTAAATCGAGTACGTAATAAAAATTTTTTTTTACTTTGCTGATCCCAGATATGAATGATTTGTTTATGCACTAGATTTTTTTTTTTGTAAAAATTTCTTTCTGAATATCGTGAAAAATGGACTTATGAATCGATTGAGTTGTGAATAATAATAAAAAAAACGAGAATTTTTCCTGACAAACAAAGAATTTTCATCGATCTTGTACATATTTTTTAGCGAAAAAAAAAATTCAGAAAAAAAACCAGTTCAAGAATTTTTCGCACAGTTTTTCATTCAATGATCAGCAGAAAAAAAACCGAAAAAATGTCAGCTATATTGAAACTGATAAGAAAAAATCTCAATCTTGAATTAATACGCCATAAATATGATGGAAAAATTTTTGAATTATTGTACGAAGATTTTAAAGTGTTCAAATGGTACAATTTTCGAATGAATTTCTCATTATTCGATTATGAGAATCGATGTTTATCGAAAAATTTTGCCACTTTCAAACCAACCATATGGTTAACATCAATTTCATGGATGACCATTTTTCTTTCAATATTCATGATTATTTATCCATCGAATTCTGTATTGATTGATTTGACGATTTATGAGAAAATGTTAAATTCGAATCGCAGTGATTTAATACTGATACAAATTGTGGTTACATGCATCATTCTTGAATTATTGTGGATTGTGTTTTTGATTGAATTGTTAACATATCGTTCACAATTATTATCATTTTTAACAATAGATATGCCAAATTATGAACATAAAATAGACATCAAGATGCGACAAATTTTGATTAGATTTCAAGCATTTGCAAATTTTGCAATCACTTTCAGTTATTTATATGTCATTGCCATTATGACCATTATCGGTGTCATAGTTTCATTTCTATGTTTCGGATTATATATGAAAAATCAGATCAATTTCATCAAATTTTTTACTAGCATACCGTTTGTCCACATTATTGATGTGGTAATCATATTTATCACTGGTCAATTATTTGTGTCCGGAAAATGGGCCTATTTTTCATTGATATTTTTCAAAGAACGAATCAAAAGATTACACAGCGTTTCATTATCATTGATACATTATTCACATTGTTCTATGGAACGAATATTTACGAATAGATTTTGTCATAAATACATCAGTTTATATTCACAGATTTATCGTCTTAATCAAACATCGAAAATTATTTTATTTGCACTTGAAACATTATCCAAATCTGCCATAATGATTGCCGTTGTGTTCTATAGTAGGCAGACAGAAATTTCCATTGTTAATACAATGTTCATATTCTTAATGCTGTTAACATTTGTATTCGTGAATGTTGCCTATTCAAAAATAGCTTGTCTTCCCAGTTATAATGAACGATGTGTACAGAATCTTCACCACTGGTTAATACGGTCACAATTTCATTCGAAATTCAAACCAATTAAACGATGGAGACAATCAATGAAAGCAAATCTATTCGTACAAGCGATGGTCAATAATCGATTTGGTTTCACTTGCGGTCCATTATTTCATATTAATAAATATAAATTCTTTGAATTATTGTTGATGAATATATCGTGGATTATACTTTTTCATAAACAAATGTGTTTAAATCATCTATAGATAGATGGTGCTATACATAAGTTTCTGAAGTTGATCATAAATAAATGTCATTTAAAATTTAAACAAAAAAATTTTTCATTTTAAATAAATTATATAATTAAATCTTGAACCGGGAACGAAATAAATGATTTTTTATTTTGCTTAACCCAGATATAAATGATTTGTCTGTACACTAGATTTTTTTTTCATTTTTTTTTCGCAAAAATTTTTCTTCCGGACACCATTTTTTTAAATCGTGAAAAATGTACTTATGAATCGATTGGGTTGTGGAGAAAAAAAACGAGAATTTTCATCGATTTTGTACATATTTTTTAGCGAGAAAAAAACAGTTTAAGAATTTTTCGCACAGTTTTTCATTCAATGATCAACAGAAAAAAAAACCGAAAAAATGTCAGCTATATTGAAACTGATAAGAAAAGTATTAAGTATTTTAAACATGTCGTTAATTTTCAAAATTTTCAAACAAAATCTAAGCTTATTATTGCCAAGGCAAAATCATAATGAAATAATCACAAGAATGTTCAACGAAGAGTTGATTTCGACCATATTGTTGACATTCAGATTGAATTTTCCGTTATCTGATTATTACTTTCATCGAGTATCAATCAATTTTGTGACATTAAAACCGGCATTCCTTATAACAACAATTTCATGGCCAACTATTTCTGTATTTTTATCAATGATTTTCTTCCCAAATAATCAGTTATTAATCACTACAAAACATTATGAAGAAATGTTCAAAACACCAGCAATGAATTTATTATTCAGTCAAATAGTTATCATGTTTATGATCTTGGAATGTTTATCTTTCTTTTATATGAAAGAAACATTGATGTATCGTTGCTCATTGATAGATTTATTGGCGGTCGATATACCGGTTCAGGAAAAAAAATTCACTACTGAAATGCGACAAAATTTAATCAAATTATTTGTAATAATAAATTTCATAGCAACAATAACCTATTTGAATATGATCATCTTAATACTTTCAATTAGTATCCTTATGAATTATTTGTACTTGCCATTTTATTTAGATAATCGCATTACAATGATACAATTTTCAACTTGTTTTCTATTATCAATGTTACTTGTAATGAAAATTATATCCTTAGCTTTTCAATTATGTACATCAGGAAAATTATTCCTGTTCTATTTACTGTTCTTTATATATCGTATCAAACAATTGTACAGGATTTCATGGTCGATAATCATTGCATCATTACATTCATCATATTTGGCTAAAAAAAGATTCTGGTTTAAATTCTTTCATGAATACATTATCTTGTATGACAGGATTGTTCGATTAAATCGATCAGTCAAAGTAGCTTTATTGATCATTGAATTAATAAACAAATCGTTCATCATATCTGGCTGTGTATTTTACAGTAAACAAACTGGAATGTCAGTTGTTAACGCCATATTTATAATGTGTGCAATATTAACATTTATTTTGACCAATTTCGCATATTCACGAATAGCCCGTATCCCTGAATACAATAGAAAAAGTGCTCAAAATTTACTCCAATGGTTATCACGATCACAATTTCACAATACAAAGGTGAATGTTTCAATCAAACGAATAATTGAATTACGGCAAATAATCAAATCAAATCTATTCGTACAGACAATGACCAATAATCAACTTGGTTTCACATGTGGCCATTTATTCTACATAACTAAATACAAATATAATGAATTGATCTTGATGAATATATCATTGATATTGATGTTCTATAAACAAATTTCAAATTTAGATTAGATTAACATTCATTCAAAAAAAATAATCATTTTAATAAAAGTTAAAAATTGTTTCACATGTGGTCCATTATTTCATATTAATAAATATAAATTTATAGAATTAATCATGTTGAATACACCATGGATTTTGCTTTTTTACAAAAAAATTCTTGTTGGATATTTATTCATATTAGTAGCAATAATTGGTATTTTCTTTTCGTATGGATTATATTATCAAATTGCATCATTACCATCAAATAATGAACAATGTATTCGGGCTTTATCACGATGGTTAGCACGAACACAATGGTCAACCAGATTTATGTTACAAGGAAAATCACGATGGCATAAAAATCATCCAATCAAATGGCGACAATCAATCAAAGCAAATCTATTTGTACAAATGATGACCATTAATCGATTTGGTTATACATGTGGAAATCTATTTGAAATAACTAAATATAAATTCTTTCAATTAATGTTATGGAATTTACCATTTATTTTGATGTTTTATAAACAAATTGCTGGAATCTATTGAATAAATGATCATTAACAATTGTTTGTAATGTCCATTAACACGATAAAAATCTTTCTTTTCATTCAAATATTCTTGTCACAAAAAAAGAGAAAAAAATTTAACAGTTTCCCATTAATTTCCAATGAAATTGTATGTTGAAATATCATTGGTTTTTGTTTTTTTTTTCTTTATACACAAATGGAATTTGTAGAATTACTCATGGTGAATACACCGTGGATTTTGCTTTTTTATAAAAAAAATTGTATAAATCATTGTTACGTAAATATTCTTTATATTGATTGAAATTTTTTTTTCATTATCATTCATTCAAAATGAATGAAAATTTTGTTTTCACCATTCAGGATAATAATAACAACACATGATTATCAAATGACAGAAATAATTTTATTGATTGAATACTACCGACACATATTTTTAATAATTATAAACTGATAATTATGAAAAAAATAGTAATTTTTTTATTCGATTACGAAAATTTGTGGAAAAAACAATTTGGCCAAAACAAATGAATGTGAGAAAAATTACCTGGGTAACCATAAATTTTTATAGAGAAAAAAAAACAAGACCATAAGTAAATGTACAAAAAAATAACAGTAAAAAATCAATAGTTTATTCGTGAAAAATTTTCGTTCATCTGATAATTTGAGAGAATTTCATGCATGAATTGATAGTAAATCACGCTACTATCGATCAGCATTGATCATTGAAATGATGATCAAATAAATTAAAAATCATCATCATTCTTAAATGAAGAAACGAAAATCTTTACCTTTTGGTTAAAAGTTTTTATGATTTATTTCTATGACGTACAATTTCATTATTTTCATCAATTTTTTCTAGAGAAATATACCAAAAAAAAAAAAAAAAATAGAATTTTAGACAGTGATATATTCTATTCATCATTGAAAACAACTATAAAATCAATTCTATTTGGGCAAATATAAAAAACAGTGTAATGATTGTCAAGGGAACTAGACTGAATCAACAAATATGTTCATTTTTTAATTTCAATTCTCTAGAAAATGCTTGTCATTTTTTTTTCATTCGAATGAGAAACAATGCTTAATTTCATAATTTAATCAACAAATCTAATGTTATTCACATAAACCACACAAATATGACCACTATAATCAAAATTATTAAACGAAATTTAAGTCTTTCATTTCTACGAAAAGATTATCATGGCAACATTAATGATTTTATTAATGATGAATTTCAAATGTGTGTCTTGTTACTACTACGTATGGATTTCAGCATTACAGATTATCGTGAAAAACGGATCCGTAGAAATTTGAAAACATTTCAACCAACATTATGGATAACAACAAATGCATGGATTTCGTTTGGTTTATTGATTTATATACTGATTTTTCCACCAAACGATTATACAATTGATTTAAAATTCCTAGAACAATTGATGAATTGTCAACGTTTTGATTTGATTGTATGTCAAATGATTATTGCTCATTTAAATGTTGAATGGTTATGGTTAGTAATGGCACGACGAACATTATTATATCGTTGTTCATGGATAGATTTTATGACCATTGATCATAGTGATGATGAACAAAAATTAGATCGAAAAATACGAAAATATATGAATAAATTTCATCCATTGGTTAATTTCATCACTACTAATGTTTATCTAGTAATCGTTATCATTATGATGACCAATGTAATATTAATTCCATATTATTGTCTACAATATTATCAAAATGGTACAATAAATTTCATTCAATACTTAACATTATTTCTAATGATACCGATCTATATTGATACCGAACAAATGCTTGGACAATTATTTGTTGCAACAAAATTTCAATTATTCACACTTTTATTCTTTAATGGACGTATAAAACGATTGCATTCAATACTATTATCATTGGTTTGTCATGCTGATTATCCAACATATATTTCGGAAAAAATTTTCTGGAATCGTTTTCATAATGAATACATTATTCTACACGATGAAATTAAACAATCAAATGAGACGACAAAAATCATTGTTTTCGGTGTAGAAATAATATCTAAATCAGCAATATTATTATCATGTGTATTCTATAGTTGTCAATCGAAAATGGTTCTTGTTGGATATTTATTTATATTATTTGCAATAATTGGTATTTTCTTTTCGTATGGATTATATTATCAAATTGCATCATTACCAACACATAATGAACAATGTATTCGTGCTTTATCACGATGGTTAGCACGAACACAATGGTCAACAAGATTTATGTTACAAGGAAAATCACGATGGCATAAAAATCATCCAATCAAATGGCGACAATCAATCAAAGCAAATCTATTTGTACAAATGATGACCATTAATCGATTTGGTTATACATGTGGAAATCTATTTGAAATAACTAAATATAAATTCTTTCAATTAATGTTATGGAATTTACCATTTATTTTGATGTTTTATAAACAAATTGCTGGAATCTATTGAATAAACGAACTCAGAACAGGACTGTTTGTTTAAAAGAAAACTTTATTGATGGAATAGAAAAGAACAAAATTGTAATAGATTAAAGTCAGTAATTGTGATATGAGTTGAAGAATAATTTATTGAAGGTTGATTGTTGACCAAAAAATTAAAACCAGAAGACGATTTTGGAAAACGTTGTTATTGATTCGATAGTATACGTGCGACGTGAGAAATGACCAGACCACTTTAAATCAATGGTGAATATCTGAAAAAACATGAAGACCAGAACATGAACACAAGAAAAATAAACTCAAGAAAACACAATACACAAACACGAGCATAATACTCACAAAACGATTCTAAAACTGCACCATCGTTTTTCTTGCGCTTTTATGTTGGCGTTTGTGTCAGCCGATGATGACAGTTCAAGCTCTGTCTTTCTCCGGCTGATGGACCCCTTCAAATAATCCGTTACATATCCTCCCTCCTCTCGAAAGCGGCTTCCAGTGGCGCCAAACGTTGTGCTGGTCGTTCGAATATTCGGTCGCCGGCCTTTACTCGATAAGTTCGGATTACACCACGAGCGTCCGGGATTGTTTCGACAATGTTTCCGGTGGTCCACAATGATACAGGCAATCCTTTGTCCACCAATAGCACCTCATCACCCACTTGAACATATTGATAATGTTTGATATTCTGATGATAATTTCTTAGGCTTTTGAGATATATGTCTCGATACGTTTTCCATGCACCGTCCACCAATCGTTGCGTTCCCCTCCAATACTTTAATAAACAACTTGGTTGTACCCCTCGTCGTGGTGGTGCCAATGATCCGTTACTGCTAGCTCCGTACATCAGGTGATTCGGTGTGACAATGGTTGAATTATCATGTATTAACGGTCTGGCGTTCATTAAGGATTGAATTCGATAAAGCACAAGTCGAACCATCGTGGGTTTAATGTCCTTTTTCCACATTATACTGTAAAATCCCTTCTTCATGGATTTTATAAGCGATTCAAAGAAGCCTCCTCGGAATGGTGCGGCGGGCGTATTGAATCTCCATTGGAAATTGTCTTTCAATACGGTATACGCTTCATTAAACATGTTTCCCAGTCGTTTAAAGTTCGTTCCATTATCTGAATATACTGTGGACGGAACTCTTCTAAGAGCCGCGAATATTTGAAAGGCGTCACATACACATTCGGCTGTCATATTTTCCAATACTTCGAAATGCACCGCCCGTGTGACGCAACACGTGAATATCATTCCAATGGTTTTCGGGTCGGTTTTCAGTTCAAAAATGTCCACTCCGATATGTTCAAAAGGATGACTTCTGTCCAATCGTGTACTGGGAGGATTACCGAGAGATACTTGCAATGGTTTAGCACGTAATTGGCGACATTTAGAGCATCGGTTTTTGATTTTTATGAATTGTTGTCGTGCGCGTGGTGTGAAATACTTCATTCGAAAATTGGCCAATGTATAATTCACCGAACCATGTTCATCATTTTCATGTGTACGTTCCATCAATGCTAACGTAAATTCACATGTCGGCAAAGCAATCGGGTATTTTTCGTCGTAACTCAAATCTGAATTCTCCAGTCGTGTCAAACATCGTACCAGGCCTTGATCATCACAAAATGTTGGAATGTGTTTGTCGAAATGGTCATCCAGGAACCTTCGTTGATTAATTTTGATTAATATGGTCAATTCATTCATAGTTTCATCGATGGATTTTTTCCAATCGTCAGATTGTTGTTGCACAAGCTCGATCCATTGGTTATAAGGTCGTTTGCTATCAAGATCAAATTTAGAAATATCATATTTTTCCGAGGAACCGTTCACCGTCAAACCAACACCAACTACCACATCTTGTAGTTCAATAATATCGTGATAATTTAATCGATGTAACTTCTTCAATTCGTCAACCGTCACTCCTCTAGTGAATGCATCAGCAGGATTGATTTCTCCTCGTATGTGTCGAATATCACTGATTTTTGATTTTATGTTGAACAAATGGACGGCCACAGGATACGGATATTTGTTCATGTCTTCTTCTAAACGTTTTACGTTATCCATGGAATCAGAGAACAATATTATGTGTCGAGCATTCACGAGATCTCCCAATGTTTTGGCTGTATTGGCACCGGCCGACAACGCCAAGAGCTCAGCACTTACAATCTTTCGTGGTTTGATCAATTTGGATTTGGCATAGATTAACGTTAGCTGCTGACCATTTGTTAGATAGCTTGCGATACCAATTGCATGTTGACTTGCATCGACAAACACCATTAAATCGAATTCTTCTACTGACTTGTCAAATATCCGACGGGGAAAACTGAATTGATCCAATTCTTTGATTTCGTGAATAATTTTCCGAGCTTTCTTCTGTAGATCTGGACTTAAGGGATCATCCCATTCGTAGCCCAATTTCCATGATTCATGTATCATCATTTTCAGCTTCAAGGTCGTTGCCAACACAAATCCGAATGGGTCGTAAATCGATGCGTGATACTTTAACAAAGCCCGTTTTGTGATGTTTCCGCCATCAGTAAATTCGGGAATCAACACCCGCATTTGATCATCCTCGGTCCATTCTACGCCTAAGACCTTGGTTTCGGCAAGTCCATCACCCCAACGATCATTAAGGGCTTTGTCCGATGACCGCCACTTCCTCAACATCATTGATGCTTCAGCAAAGATCATCTGGCTATCACATTTTATCTGTTCAACTTCGCGTTGATTGTTGGCGGAAAATATCAGGTCATCGACATACAGTCCATTAATTATCGCGTTCACCGTTTGAGGATATTTGGATCGATACTGTTTTAGATGATGCATCACCACTGCGTATAAAATGAACGGACTTGAAGAAAGGCCGAACGGCAGCCGATTGAACTGGTAACAAACCGTGTTTTCGTCATTATCGATCCATAAAAACTTGACAAACTTTTTATGTTCAGGTTGTATTGCGATGTTGTGAAAGGCAGATTTTATGTCACTGATCACTGCCATGGTCTGCAAGCGGAAGAACAACAATGAGCGGATGATATACCAAGCTGTCACGCCTTTGAAAATGGCCTTGTTAAGTGGTTGTGTTCCGTTCGAGGCATTAAATACGATTCGCATTTTCGTGGTGTTTTTATCATTGCGTGTGACCACAAAATGTGGCATATGGTATCCGTCATCGGGGTTGATTGCCACTTGTTCAACAATTTTATTTTGGACCAAATCGTCTATCAATTCTTGATATCCGGTTCGTCTTTCGTTTGTCATGTGTTTTACCATGCTCCACAACTGTTTCTTGGCCGCATCGAAATTTGGTTGAACTTTCACATTTGGGATAAACGGCAATTTTACTGAATATCTTTTTTCTTGTTGGTCGTACTTGACACTATCGCCGGTACAATAGTTTTCCAGGAATTTTTCCATGGCTTCTTTGTCTTCATCCTCGATGTCCACATCCAGTGCCGGTTCCACCGATAACGATTGATCGTAGCTCAACAGTACATTCGTTCGATTGGTCACCCCAAAGACTACCCAACCCATTGTCGTACGTTTAGCGATAACGTCATGCATTACTCGTCGTTCATCTGGAAGCTGAATCTTGTTGATGTTGTCAAGTCCAATTAACATGTCAACCGGACGTTGTTCGTCTTGGAAATCAATACCTTGTTGTCGTAGCTGTTTTTGCACGTCGATAGGAATACAATGAAACTGCAATTGGTCCAATTTATCGTTCAGTCGAAACCCGAGATTCTCGTGTTGTCCGCCCCACGTTGGCATCTCTATATGTACCATTTGATGACCAGTGGCAGTTGGTTTAGCGTTGCTTAAGGTGTCCATGAAAATTGGTTCAGCTCTGGATGCAACAAGATTCCATTCGTGTGCCACCTTGGAAGAGATGAACGAGGTCCCGGCTCCATCGTCAAACACAACTCGTATTTTTCGTCCATTAATTGTGGTAGTCAATGTTTTATGAAGACTTCGGCCAGCTGGTATCAATAACGTCGGTTGACTTGAGCTTTCTGAAGCTTCATTATTAGCGTTCGATGATGTTGGCATGGTTGGCGTTAACACACTTGGTTGATTATGTCGAAAACAAAACTGTGACGCATGTCTTCGCTGGCAGTGATTGCACTTCAGTATTTTTGGACACTCCCGGCCATTATGTCCACTTTCACCGCAACCAAAGCATAGTCGATTTGTAAACAAGAACTGCCGTCGGGCATCACCAGATAGTTTACATTCGTCAGTTTTATGATCACCATCTTGAAAGAAACACTTGTTGTTGGTTGTCATCATCACATTGTTGATGGGACGTCTGATCATCGATCGAGGCTTATCAGCCGTCGTCCATGGATTTTCGTCGAGCCGGCCACTTATGGCTGCTTTTCTCGCCGCACCGCGTTCGAGAAATTCTTCTAGCTGTGCTAGTTTTATTTTGTGGTCACCATCGATTTGTTGTTGATATACATCATCTACCTTGTACAATATATACGTCGTCATATTGTAATCTTCATGTAGCAGATTGGATGCGGCTAATGTATCACGAATTATTACCACTGTTTCCAGCCAGGTCGTCCAATCTTTGACGGTTGCTCTCTGTGACAAATGCGGTAACAATTTGATTTTATTTTTTAATGCTGGAATGATTTGATGTTCCGATGCGTAAAAATCATCGAGCTTTTTCAATGCATCTTCAATGCCTGCTTCGTTACGAATTACTCTGTTCAACAAATACCGGTGATGATTAGGCAGCAGATCTTGGATTTCGGTTAACTTGTTTAATCGTCCTTGAATTTGTGGATTTTTGATGATATAATGTAGTATGTCATGTCGAAATTTATAATAGTCGATGGGATCGCCATTGAATTTTGCTAATTTTTTCTTTTCGATCTTGACTCTGAACTCATCGCCACGTTGTGCGGTGGTATAACTGTTGATGCTGCCCTGCGATCGATTGGATGATACTGATTGCTGTTCGATTTTTTCCTTCCATTCGTATAGTTTCTCAAGCCAGTTGTTGTGATGGACATCCGAGAATGGAAATTTTCTTTCTGTATGCTTGATGAGTTCACATGCTTCTTCCAGATCTTTCCAATTTGGTGAAAACGACATTTCTTCTTCCATGGTCAAGACGGCGGATTGCAACTTTTCTACTGCTTTAGCGTAGCTGAACATTTGATCTACTTTCGATTGATAGCTAAACAGCTGAGCTAAGGCGGCTTTATCCGGTGACTCTTCATTGATTAGTTCAGCTGCTAGTTCGTTGAATTCAATGTACAATACCTCGACACCGCACAAATCTATTGGTTTTCGAAGTTTGAATACTTTTAATAACCACATGTCGATCTTCATTGTCATTGCGTTTACACGAGAATTGGTATTCATGTACTCGTCATCCACGATAGTGTCGTCGTTGCTGGTGTTGCCATTACTGTGATCAGTTTTGTTTGACGCGGTCTCTGTTGTCTTTTTTTGTTGTCCTTTGGCCATTGGTTGTCTTAGCTTCGAGCTGATGTTTTTTGGTGCTGATAACGAAATGTAACAGAAAAAACGAAAACGAACTCAGAACAGGACTGTTTGTTTAAAAGAAAACTTTATTGATGGAATAGAAAAGAACAAAATTGTAATAGATTAAAGTCAGTAATTGTGATATGAGTTGAAGAATAATTTATTGAAGGTTGATTGTTGACCAAAAAATTAAAACCAGAAGACGATTTTGGAAAACGTTGTTATTGATTCGATAGTATACGTGCGACGTGAGAAATGACCAGACCACTTTAAATCAATGGTGAATATCTGAAAAAACATGAAGACCAGAACATGAACACAAGAAAAATAAACTCAAGAAAACACAATACACAAACACGAGCATAATACTCACAAAACGATTCTAAAACTGCACCATCGTTTTTCTTGCGCTTTTATGTTGGCGTTTGTGTCAGCCGATGATGACAGTTCAAGCTCTGTCTTTCTCCGGCTGATGGACCAATTTAACTATTCAATTATAAATTTTACATAATGCCTACAATTCAATCAAATCGAAATGTAATTTCATCATTTTTCTGGCAAAAATATACCAATGGATCACTTGTAGAAATGTTATTGAATGATTTTTTCTGGATGAAATGGTTTTTATTTCGATTGAATATATCATTAAATGATTATTATCATCATCGGATACGAAAAACATATGAAACATTTAAACCAACCATATGGATTATACCGATTTCATGGTCATTTCTAATATTGACAATAATAATGTTTTTATGGCCATTGAATACACCATCAACCGAGCTTAAATTCTATGAACAAATTTTACGATTACAGAGTAGTGATTTGATAACATTTCAATTTTTCATCATTTGCATCATGGTTGAATTGGTATGTTTTTTTCATCTAGAAGAGATAATCAAATATCGTAGTAGATTTTTAGATTTTTTGATTATCGATCTGGCAAAATATGAACCAAAAATCAACATTGAAACACGACAATTTATGATCAATTTTTATTTTATGGAAAAATTTATAACCATTTTCATTGCATTGAATTTAATCGTAATCGCAATGTGTGGTATGCCATATTTTTATTGGTGTATAATCGATTACTATCGAAATGATCAAATTATCATCAATGAATTTCTGTACCTTTTAATACATTCATTATTATGGTCAATTGAAACACTATATGTAGCCGGTTTTTTTCTCATTTCAGGTGGATCATTTTTATTCTGTTTGATTTATTTCAAAAAACGGATACAATTCTTATATAACATTCTGTTACCATTACAAAATGATAAATCATCATATTTTAGTCAACAATTGTATTGGAATTATTTCCATAATGAATATACAATTCTTTATGATGAAATTTATAGACTAAATAAATCATTGAAAAATCTACTATTAGTAATTGATATTCTGTCAAAAACAGCAATAATAATTACATGTGTATTCTATAGTCAACAAATTCAAATAAAATTTATGAATACATTGATCATATTGGCATCGATTTCAACATTTGCCGCTGCCAATATATTATATTCATTCATATCAATAATACCAACATATAATGATAAATGTTCACGATCCATATTACAATGGTTGGCTAGAATACAATATACCATACGATTGATGCAAAAACAACAAAATAAATTTCATACCTATTAATACACAATTATTGATGTGGCGTAAATCATTAAAATCAAATTTGTTCGTACAAACAATGAACAATAATCGACTTGGATTTACATGTGGACATTTTTTCCATATAAATAGATATAAATTTTTTGAATTATTATTATTGAATATACCATTGATTATTATGTTTTATAAACATGTTTCTTCCTATATTCATTATTGATTGGCCATCAATCAATCAATGTATTTATTATGTTGAGTAATTAAAATTTCAATTTTTTTTAATACCAATATTAGTATTGACTTTTTTCCCTTTTTTTTCTGTTCTTGGTTTGGCCCAAATTTTATTGTTTTACAATTATGGTTTGTTTGATATATATCACCTAGGAAACATTCATTTGATTCTCTTGAATATATATGATGATTAAATTTCGAAAAGTTTTCGTTAATTAATCACCACAAATTATCATTAAAATATGATGATGATGTAATATCGAGTAATGTTGAAATGGCAAAAACAAAAAAAAAATACATTCATCTAGCAAAAAAAAAGAGTTGTTCATTCATTTCTGAAACAAGAATCGAAATTATTTCAATAAAACAGTTACAACTGCCTAATCATTAGGCTTTTCAGATCATCATCATAAATGATATTGATATTGAAAAAAATTGAAATTGAAACTTTTTTTTTTAGTTTTGAGAAACGACAAACCAACAAACATGTCAATCATTCAAAATATTATCAAACGAAATTTGTGCTTATCATTGTTACGACAAAATGATAATGGATTAATTACACGAATATTTACTGAAGATCTGATGATGGTCAGATTGATAACATTTAGAATGAATTTTTCATTAATTGATTATCGTTATCATCGAATAACATTAAAATATAAAACATTCAAACCGGCAATGGTCATGACACCAATATCATGGATTATGATCACAATATTTTTATCATTAATTTTTTGGCCAAATAATCGATTATTAATCACTGCGAAACATCATGAAGAAATGTTCAAAACACCAGCAATGGATTTATTATTTATTCAAATGGTCATTATGTACACTTTTTTAGAAATGTTATGGTCATTTTTCATGAATGAAGTATTGATGTATCGTTCACCATGGATAGATCTTTTAGCCATTGATATACCGATACAAGAGAAAAAATTGGATAATAAAATGCGACAAAATTTAATCAATTTCATTATAATAATAAACTTCATGACAACAATATTGTTTTTGATCATGATGATCATAATGTTTTACATTGGTATACTTATGAATTATTGGTACTTGCCATTTTATTTGGATAGCCGTTTAACATTGATACAATATATAACCGGTTTTCCATCAACATTTTTGTTTGCAATCGATGTTATTTATACGTTTGCTCAATTTGTTACATCAGCCAAATTGTTTCTATTCTATTTATTGTTTTTTTCGTGTCGAATTAAACAATTGTATCGCATTTCACGATCATTAATCAATAGATCATTTTATTCATACAATTTAGCTAAAAAAATATTCTGGCAACAATTTTTTCGTGAATACATTATTCTTTATTCACAAATGGTTCGTTTGAATCGATCAGTTAAAGTGATTTTAATGTTTATGGAAATAACGACAAAATCATTTGTAATGATTTGCTGTGTTTATTTCAGTAAACAATCTACAGTGACCGTTGTCAATAGTATATTTATATTGATGGCAATAATAACATATATTTTCACAAATTTTTCATATTCACGTATAGCCCGTATACCTGAATACAATAAAAAATGTGTACAATATTTATTCCAATGGTTAGCACGATCACAATTTCACAATACAAAGGTGAATGTTTCAATCAAACGAATGGTTGAACTACGGGCAATAATCAAATCAAATCTATTCGTACAGACAATGACCAATAATCAACTTGGTTTCACATGTGGCCATTTATTCTACATAACTAAATACAAATATAATGAATTGATCTTGATGAATATACCATTAATATTGATGTTCTATAAACAAGTTTCAAATTTAGATTAGATTAGGATTCATTGCAAAAAAAAATAATTTCATTAAAAACATAAATCACCCAGGAAACGTTAATGATTCTTTTGAATACGGTGATTAAATTTTAATTTCAAGGCATACAAACAAAACAATTTAATGTATTCACTACAGAAATGTTTTATTTTTGTTCGTTTATTCTTGAGACATGTATAAAACTTTTTGACAACAAACCAAAGAAAAATGTCATTAATATCAGTCGTTAAAATATCAAATGATTATTGTAGTTTTTTTTCAAACAAAAAAAAATTCATTATCACAATGAATAATCATTTGGCAAATTAATTAATTTTCTTGAATTTTGAAAAACTTATAAAAACTGAATAACTTAAATGTTCTGCTACAACTTGATTTCACACGCTGTCGTTTGTTTGACTTAAATAAAAGTATTTTAAACATGTCTTTAATTCTCAAAATTACCAAGCGAAATCTAAGCTTATCATTGCCGCGGCAAAATTATAATGGATTAATCACAAGAATGTTCAACGAAGAGTTGATGCTGACCATATTGTTGACATTCAGATTGAATTTTTCGCTATCTGATTACTACTTTCATCGATTATCAATCAATTTTAAGACATTCAAACCGGCATTCGTCATAACAACAATTTCATGGCTAACTATTTCTTTTTTTTCATCATTGGTTTTCTGGCCAAATAATCAGTTATTTATCACTATAAAACATTATGAAGAAATGTTTAAAACACCAGCATTGAATTTATTATTTAGCCAATTGGCTATCACGTATACGATCATGGAATATCCATCTTTCTTTTTAATGAAAGAAACATTGATGTATCGTTGTCCATTGATAGATTTATTGGCGGTCGATATACCGATTCAGGAAAAAAAATTCTCTACTAAAATGCGTCAAAATTTGATCAAATTCTTTGTAATAATAAATTTCATAGCAACAATAACCTATTTGAATATAATTATCTTAATGTTTACAATTAGTATCCTTATGAATTATTTGTACCTGCCATTTTATCTGGATAATCGCATAACAATGATACAATTTACAACTTGTTTTCCATCATCATTGTTAATGACAATGAATACTATATTCACAACTGCTCAATTATGTACATCAGGAAAATTATTCCTTTTCTATTTACTGTTCTTCACATATCGTATCAAACAATTGTACAGGATTTCTTGGTCGATATTCAATACATCATTTTATTTATCATATATGGCTAAAAAAAGATTCTGGTTTCAATTCTTTCGTGAATACATTATTTTGTATGACACAGTTGCTCGATTAAATCGATCAGTCAAAGTAGCTTTATTGAGCCTTGAATTAATAAACAAATCGGCTGTTATATTTGGTTGTGTATTTTACAGTAAACAAACTAGAATGTCCGTTGTTAACGTTGCATTTATAATATCTGCAATAGTAGCATTTATTTTCACCAATTTTACATATTCACGCATAGCCCGTATACCTGAATACAATAAAAAATGTGTACAATATTTATTCCAATGGTTAGAACGATCACATTTTCAGAATAAAAGATTGGATGCTTCAATCAAACGAATGGTTGAATTACGGGCAATAATCAAATCAAATCTATTCGTACAGACAATGACCAATAATCGACTTGGTTTCACATGTGGCCATTTATTCTACATAACTAAATACAAATATAATGAATTGATCTTGATGAATATACCATTGATATTGATGTTTTATAAACAAATTTCAAATTTAGATTAGATTAACATTCATTCAAAGAAAATCATTTTAATAAAAGTTCTATAACATTTTTTTGCGTCAACTTTTTTGAATTCTTAGTATTTGATGTCAATTTTAATAATTTTTCTTAATTTATCTGAAAACCATTCAAAAACACGTTTTGATCATCTAAATTAACTTATTTACCGAATTCGATAATTGTTATCCGAAATAGTGAAGTTCTTGCCTCCTACCCCCGATATGACATTGATAACCATGGAAACAAAAAAAAAAATTTTTGAAAATCAAACAAGATCATTGATTTTGACAATGTTCTAGAATCTAGATCAGTCATTCTCAACCACTGTGCCGCGGCACTTTTGTGTGCCGCGAAATTCTAAGATTGTGCCGCCAAATTTTAGATTTAATAAAATGAAAATATTTTTTGTTTTGATACATTTGAATATTATGGCAATCCTGAATCAAAAACATGTACTTCGATTAGTCAAATATCTATTAATAGTTGTGCGAATTGTTTGTAGTGGAACCAACATAGGAAAAATAAGTATAATTAAACAAACAAATAAAAGCAATTCTTCTTTAAACAATTTTTTATTAATCAATGTTTTACAAAAAGTGCTAGATTCTAGAAATGGCAAGTCCAAACTAACACGACCAGTTCAGAATTCAAAATCGAGAAAATAACAAATCCAAACTAACACGATCAGTTCAGAATTCAAAATTCACAATCGAGAAAATGGCAAATCCAAACTAACACGACCAGTTCAGAATTCAAAATTCACAATCGAGAAAATGGCAAATCCAAACTAACACGACCAGTTCAGAATTCAAAATTCACAATCGAGAAAAAGGCAAATCCGACCTAACACGATCAGTACAAAATCAAGAAAATAACAAATCCAACCTAACACGACCAGTTCAGAATCGAGATAATAACAAATCCAAACTAACACGATCAGTTCAGAATTCAAAATTCACAATCGAGAAAATGGCAAATCCAAACTAACACAACCAGTTCAGAATTCAAAATTCACAATCGAGAAAAAGGCAAATCCGACCTAACACAACCAGTTCAGAATCGAAAAAATAACAAGTCCAAACTAAAACGACCAGTTCATCTTCAATGGCAGAACATCCGATACATATCGAATTAATTAAATGTAACAAACATTATTTAACTCTGAATCTTGGAAAACACAATTCATCATTGAAAATAATTTTTAATGAATCTAAAAAACGGTATAGAAACCAACCAATTCTGGTAACTAATTCCAATAACTAACCATCTGAACTGCTCGTGTTAGGATGGATTTGTTATTTTCTCGATTCTGAACTAGTCGTGTTAGTTTGGATTTGCCATTTTTTGATTTTGAATTCTGAACTGGTCGTGTTAAGTTTGACTTGTTATTTTTTTTATTTTGAATTTTGAATTCTGAACTGGTCGTCTTAGGTTGGATTTGTTATTTTCTCGATTCTGAACTGATTGTGTTAGGTTGGATTTATTTTCTCGATTCTGAACTGATCGTGTTAGGTTGGATTTGTTATTTTCTCGATTCTGTATTTTGAATTCTGAACTGCTCGTGTTAGGTTGGATTTGTTATTTTCTCGATTCTGAACTAGTCGTGTTAGTTTGGATTTGCCATTTTTTTGATTTTGAATTCTGAACTGGTCGTGTTAAGTTTGACTTGTTATTTTTTTTATTTTGAATTTTGAATTCTGAACTGGCCGTGTTAGTTTGGACTTGTCATTTTCTCTATTTTGAATTTGGAATTCTGAACTGGTCGTGTTAAGTTTGACTTGTTATTTTTTTTTATTTTGAATTTTGAATTCTGAACTGGCCGTGTTAGTTTGGACTTGTTATTTTCTCGATTCTGAACTGGTCGTGTTAGGTTGGATTTGTTATTTTCTCGATTCTGAACTAGTCGTGTTAGTTTGGATTTGCCATTTTTTTGATTTTGAATTCTGAACTGGTCGTGTTAAGTTTGACTTGTTATTTTTTTTATTTTGAATTTTGAATTCTGAACTGGTCGTCTTAGGTTGGATTTGTTATTTTCTCGATTCTGAACTGATCGTGTTAGGTTGGATTTGTTATTTTCTCGATTTTGTATTTTGAATTCTGAACTGGTCGTTTTAAGTTTGACTTGTCATTTTCTCGATTGTGAACTGGTCGTGTTAGGTCGGATTTGCCTTTTTCTCGATTGTGAATTTTGAATTCTGAACTGGTCGTGTTAGTTTGGACTTGTCATTTTCTCGATTGTGAATTTTGAATTCTGAACTGATCGTGTTAGGTTGGATTTGTCATTTTCTCGATTCTGAACTGGAATAAACGAATTAACAACAAATACGCTACATACTGTTATTTTTGTAGTACATATTATATATTATTTTATTTAGCACATTTAAAATCATTATCATAATCATTTTATACAGTGCTTTTTCTTTGTGTGCCGCCAAATTTTGAAATCGTAAAATGTGTGCCGCAACAAAAAAAAGGTTGAGAATCACTGATCTAGATCAATATCGAAAACATTGTGGGTTGAAGCAATAAAAAAAATTCCTCGTAAAACAAGGTTGACAGCAATTGAAGTTAACGGAAAAAAAGCTAAAATTAATTACAAAAAAGTTGATTCATTCAATACCTTTTTGTTTGGTGGAGCAATTATTTCCCAATTTCTTTAAAGTTCCAATTAAAGAATAAAATTCGGTAGAATTCTGTCAATAAAATCAGTAAAAGTTTGAGATAAATTGCAATTGTATTTTTTTTAAATTAACATTTCTATTGAATTATAGAATAATAACTGAAATAATATGGCAAATCAACACATTTCATAATTCAGCATTTCATTTTCATACAGGTTTTTCTCATTTACGATCAAAGTTAGTTTGTTTGAATTTAAAAATTAAATTGTACGATTCCATCTACAATAATCATGTCACCCATTTTAAACATTATTATTAGAAATCTGGACTTTTCATTTATGCGACGAAATGATAATGTATCAATCATGGAAATGTTATCAGATGACTTTATTCTGTTAAAATTGTATAGTTTTCGAATGCATTTTTTATTGGCTGATTATCGTGATCATCGAATCAAGAAAACATATGAAACATTCAAACCATCAATATGGATTACGATTCATTCGTGGACATTTATTCTACTAATCACATCTATTGTTATTTGGCCAGAAAATGATTTCATTATGGACTGCAAATTCTATGAACAAATGTTAAATGTTCAAAGATTTGATTTGATAATTCTCGAAATTATTGTTTTAAGTCTGATTGAAGAATGGTTATGGTTATTTTTTTTTAAAGAAGCAATAACATATAGCTGTCGTTATCTAGATTTCTTGGCCTTTGATCTTTCTGAAGATAGAACAAAAATTGATTTAAAAATGAAAAGATATCTAATTCGATATCATTCAATCATGAAATTCATCACTACATTAATCTATTTCACGGTTATTTTATGGTCGATGTTTCTATGCATAATGCTTCTCTATTCTATTTTTTTCTCATATTTGGATGACAATATTTATTTCATTCAATTTATCACTAGTATTCCAATTTCGATTCTAATTTGTACTAATATCATATACATGTCTGGTCAATTTTTCATTTCTGGTACATTTTTTTTATTTTTTCTCATATTATTTCGTGAAAAAATCAAACAATTAAAAAATTTATCATCAACATTACTGCAATATCACGCCAATGTATCACAATATATTGTTAAAAGAATATTCTGGAATCAATTTTATTTTGAATACATTATTCTTTATGGAAAAATTTCACGTTTAAATGAATCGGCAAAAGTTATTCTCTTAGCCATGGAAATGATAGCTAAATCAGCAATAATGATGTCCTGTGTGTTTTATAGTCAACAAATCAAAATGGTCGAATCGAATATATTTCTGGTGGCCATTTTAATTATTGTTTTTCTTTATATCAACATTATGTATTTGCGTATTTCCATTCTGCCAACATATAATGAACAATGTCTTCAATCCATATTACGATGGCTGATACGATCACAATGGCGTGAAAGATTTTCAGTTGTGCAACCGAAACAATCTACATTTCATGATCATATTGTTCAACGGATTCATTGGCGACAAACATTGAAATCAAATTTATTCATCCAGGCAATGGCCAATAATCGACTTGGTTTCACTTGTGGCCATATGTTTCATATTAATAAATATAAATTTACAGAATTGATATTGTTGAATATACCGTTTGTTCTGATGTTATATAAACATGTTTCACGTTGATTAAAAATCGAATTTTATTGTGAATAAATTGTAGTCAAATTGTTAACTCATCAGTCAAACATCCAGACAGGTCTTGATTTGAATAAAAATTTTTTCGCATTTGAATGGTGATGATCGATAACATGATTATCCTTAATTTATGAATAAAATTCTCTCAAATTATTGAATAAACAAAATCTTTTCCACTCATAAACGATTGATTTTTTTTATTCTATTCTTCGTAACATTTACTTAAATTATTGTATTGTTTTATTTTATCAGTTCATAATTATCAAAAAATATGTGTCGTTTGTATTCTATCAATAAAATTATTTATCATTTGTTTTTATTATTGGGAATGGTAAAAACAAAATTTTCATTCATTTTGAATGAATGAAAATGAAAAAAGAAAATTTCCATCATTATAAAGAATATTCACCATGATACAATGATTGATGAGTGCAAATTTTTTTGTAAAAAAGCAAAATCCATGGTGTATTCAACATGATTAATTCTATAAATTTATATTTATTAATATGAAATAATGGACCACATGTGAAACAATTTTTAACTTTTATTAAAATGATTATTTTTTTTGAATGAATGTTAATCTAATCTAAATTTGAAATTTGTTTATAGAACATCAATATCAATGATATATTCATCAAGATCAATTCATTATATTTGTATTTAGTTATGTAGAATAAATGGCCACATGTGAAACCAAGTTGATTATTGGTCATTGTCTGTACGAATAGATTTGATTTGATTATTGTCCGTAATTCAACCATTCGTTTGATTGAAGCATCCAATCTTTTATTCTGAAATTGTGATCGTGATAACCATTGAAGTAAATATTGATTACATTTTCTATTGTATTCAGGTATACGGGCTATACGTGAATATGCAAAATTGGTGAAAATAAATGCTACTATTGCAGATATTATAAATGCAACGTTAACAACGGACATTCTAGTTTGTTTACTGTAAAATACACAGCCAAATATGATAAACGATTTGTTTATTAATTCAATGCTCAATAAAGCTATTTTGGCTGATCGATTTAATCGAGCAACTGTGTCATACAAGATAATGTATTCATGGAAGAATTGAAACCAGAATCTTTTTTTAGCCAAATATGATGAATAAAATGATGCATTGAATATCGACCATGAAATCCTGCACAATTGTTTGATACGATATGTGAAGAACAATAAATAGAACAGGAATAATTTTCCTGATGTACATAATTGAAAAGCTAATGATATAACTTTCATTACAAGTAACATTGATAATAGAAAACAAGTTGAAAATTGTATCATTGTAATGCGATTATCCAAATAAAATGGCAAGTACAAATAATTCATAATGATACTAAATGAAAATATTAAGATGATCAAATTCAAATAGGTTATTGTTGTTATGAAATTTATTAATACAAAGATTTTGTTTAAATTTTGTCGCATTTCAGTAGTGAATTTTTTTTCATGAATTGGTATATCGACCGCCAATAAATCTATCCATGGAGAATGATACATCAAAGCTTCTTTCATGAAAAATGACCATAACATTTCTAAAAAAGTGTACATCATGACCAATTGACTAAATAATAAATTGAAGCAACGAAAAAAAAAATCTATTATTGCATTGATTTGAATAAAAAATTTTTTTTTCTTAGATTTTAATATTGTTGATTATTCATTGTTATTACAAGTAGATGGATAACTACATTATAAAAAGGTGAAGATAAAAGAAAGGGTAAAAAAATAAAAATAAAACATTTCTATAGTGAATACAGTAATAAAGCGGCGGTTACAATGAACGATCAAAACAACGCTAATTGGGGGCCATCTTAACATGCAGTTGTCCCCCATTTTGAGGAGTAAAACATATTTTTCCCGAAAAATTTTTTTATTCACCGAATTCCAAAATTGTTATCCAAAATATTCAAGTTCTTCTTTCATACCACCCATCCAAAATGACATTGATAGCCATGGAAACAAAACAGAATTTTTTCAAAAATCAAACAAAAAATTTCCTAATGATCAATGATTTTGGCAATGTTTTAGATCGATATCGTAAACATTGTGGGTAGAAGTAATAAAAAATAGTTCCTCTTAAAAATCGAACGAAAAAAAAACAAAAAATCAATGAAAAAATACGAATTTATTCAATACATTTTGGTTTGGTAGTGCAATTATTTTTCAGTTTTTTTCCCGATTCGATTTTGAAAGTTTCCATCAGAGAATAAAATTCCATAGAATTTTGTTAATAAAATCATCAGTAAAAGCTTGAGATAAATTGCAATTTCATTTTTTATTTTTTTCAAAATATTACTTATTCTATCGAATTATAGAATAATAACTGAAATAATATGACAAATCAACTCATTTCATTATTCAACATTTCATTTTTATTCAGGTTTTTCTTATTTACGATCAAATTTAGTTTGAATTCATATTAAATAGTACGATTCCATCTACAATAATCATGTCATCCATCTTAAACGTTATCATAAGAAATCTTAGTTTTACATTTATGCGACGAAATGATGATGTATCAATCATGGAAATGTTATCAGATGATTTGATTCTGTTAAAATTATATAGTTTTCGAATGAATTTTTCATTGGCTGAATATCGTAATCATCGAATCAAGAAAACATATGAAACATTCAGACCATCAATATGGATTACGATTCATACATGGACATTCATTCTATTAATCACATCTATTATTATTTGGCCGGAAAATGATTTCATTTTGGATTACAAATTCTATGAACAAATGCTAAATGTTCAAAGATTTGATTTGATAATGATGGAAGTTATTGTTTTGAGTCTGATTGAAGAATGGTTATGGTTATTTTTTTCAAAGGAAGCAATAACATATAGTTGCCGTTATCTAGATTTCTTGGCCTTTGATCTTTCCGACGATAAAACAAAAATTGATTTAAAAATGAAACGATATCTAATTCGATATCATTCAATCACAAAATTCATTACTACATTCATCTATTTCACGGTTATTTTATGGTCGATGTTTCTATGCATAATGTTTCTCTATTCTACTTTTTTCTCATACTTGGATGACAATATTTATTTCATTCAATTTATCACTAGTATTCCAATTTCGATTCTAATTTTTATTAATATCATATACATGTCGGGTCAATTTTTCATTTCTGGTACATTTTTTTTATTTTTTCTCATATTATTTCGTGAAAAAATCAAACAATTAAAAAATTTATCATCAACATTACTGCAATATCACGCCAATGTATCACAATATATTGTTAAAAGAATATTCTGGAATCAATTTTATTTTGAATACATTATACTTTATAGAAAAATTTCACGTTTAAATGAATCAGCAAAAGTTATTCTCTTAGCCATGGAAATGATAGCTAAATCAGCAATAATGATGTCCTGTGTGTTTTATAGTCAACAAATCAAAATGGTCGAATCGAATACATTTCTCGTAACCATTTTCATTATTGTTTTTCTATATGTCAACATTATGTATTTACCTATTGCTATTCTGCCTACATATAATGAACAATGTCTCCAATCCATATTACGATGGCTGATACGATCACAATGGCGGCATAAATTTTCAGATGTACAACAGAACAAACAATCGACATTTTATGCTCGTATTGTTCAACGGATTCGATGGCGACAAACATTGAAATCAAATTTATTCATCCAGGCAACGGTCAATAATCGACTTGGTTTCACTTGTGGACATATGTTTCATATAAATAAATTTAAATTTACCGAATTGATAATGTTGAATATACCGTATATTCTGATGTTATATAAACATGTTACACGTTGATTGAAAATCGATTCTACTTTTGGTTGAATTCTACTTGCATTGTCAATATTGATATAGCATAATTTTCAACAACAGTACCATTATCTTTAATTTTAAATATAAAATTTAAATTGAATGTCATTAGAGTTTTATTTGAAAAAAAAACAAAATAAAATAAATTGCTGATTTTAGGCAATAACAATAAAAAAAAAATCAGTTTTTTCATAGAAATGTCAAAAATCATATGAAATGAAACACCTTTTTATTTACGGTGAATTGGTGTGAATCGAATGCTATTCATTTATAACGTGTCATATAATGACGTCAATACGTTTTAAGGTGAATTTGATAACATTGATGATTTTCATATTCCAGATTTTATTTTCGATTCAAAAATCCGAATAAAGTGGTTAGTATTGATATGGATTTGAATATATCAAGTAACTCGACATGATAAAAAATGACTCGTCCATTCAACAAAGTTTCCAAAAATAATATAGGAATCGAAGATATTCTTCGGGATGGATTTCATTCATGGAAACGTTATGTATTTCGTGTGGATTATTCTATTCAAGATTATCGCCGCCGAACAATACAATGGAATTATTCGACATTTAAAATGGCTATTCGTATCTTATTAAATGCATGGATTTCAACGATATTTTTAGCAATACTTGGTATACGTCTCGATAATCATTTAACTATCAATACCAATGCAATTGAAAAAATGTTAAATTCACAACGTTTGGATCTAATAGCCTTACAATATGCTATTGTATTTGCATTACTTGAATGGCAATGGATAAGATTATTTTATGGAATGTTCAAATATCGTTCATCATGGAATGAATTCTTTATTGATAATCTACCATATGTTGATAATCAATTACGAAATGATTGTCGAAAATATCTTATCGATTTTTACGTCGTATCAAATATGTTTAGTAGAATAACTTTTAAAATTTCAAAATTATTAATGCTTTTAACCAATTTACTATACATCTATGGTACAATAATTCTTCATCGTGATGGCCATATTGATCTCATACAATCGATTATTTCGATAATTCTGATGGCATTTGTTGTCCTATCTATATGGGAAATGTTTGGTCAAATTTTTATTGCCATGAATTTTCTGCTATTTCTAGTCGAATATATCAAAATCAAGCTACAACAATTATTTCGGCTGAAACAAAATGTGAATGGTGGACAGAAAAACGATTCAATAATTCTTATAATAATGGAATGGAGAAAAAAATTAATATGGAATCGATTCCAAAGTCGTTATGTTAGATATTATGCTGAAACAATCCAACTAAATGGAACCGTTCAAATAGTTTTGTTTTATATGGAAATCATATCCAAAATATGCATCATAATATCGTGTATATTCTATAGCCGTCAAAAACAATTGGGTTTTACCAACACAGCATTGATTCTGTCAATGGTATCGGAATTTTTTTTTGTCACCATTGTTTATTCACGATTGGCAAATATTTTCACATGCAATCAATTGATTGCAAAATCAATAATGCAGATGATTGCACGATCACAATGGTTACGTAATAAACATCGTAATCGAAACAATAGATCAATACATTATTGGCCATATTCAATCAAATCAAATCTATTCGTACAGACAATGACCAATAATGGCTTTGGTTTTACATGTGGACGAATTTTTCAAATTACAAAATATCGATATATTGAATTAATTTGTTGGAATATTCCAATCATAATTATATTTTATAAGAAAATTTGTTATCCATAAGAAAAATTTAGTAATTTAGAAATTTTGTTAGAAAAAAATAATAAAATGTACACTAGATGTCACTAGAATTTTATGCACTCAACAGGTGTTTATTATTTTTTGTCATAGAAATTAAATAGAAAAAAAAACAAAACAAAACAAAACATGAATACATCAACTCATCAGTCATATATTCAGACAGGTATTGATTTGAATAAAATTTTTTTCATTAATTTTAATATATTGTTGATTATTCATTGTTATTACAAGTGCTTGGTCCAATCAAACCGGATCAATTAGGATTTACATTATGTCATGAACATCTTTATCATAAAGCTTATACGCGATATTTTGTACCTAAACCATTGGAGAATAAATATTCGCATTTGAATTCAACACCAGTTACAATAGAAAATCTTTGGCATACCGTCTATCATCCACATACTCATGAAGATAATCTAGATTTGACTAGTACAGCCGTACAAAATGCTATCGGCGATGAATTGAAATTTTTCAAACGTAATGGTGGTAGTTCTATGGTCGAAGTCACCACTTTTGGTACAGATTTAGCAAAGTTGGCCGAATTTTCTCGTAAATCTGGTGTCAATATTATTGGTAGTACTGGTTTCTATGTACATCAAGCGTTTTCAGAATCGATTCGATCCAAATCGATTGAAAATCTATATGAAACAATGAAAAATGAATTGATTTCTGGTGTTAATGGTATCAGACCCGGTGTTATTGGTGAACTTGGATCATGTTGGCCTATTGATTCATTTGAAAAAAATGTTTTGATTGCAGCTGCTCAATTACAAAATGAATTACGAGTGCCCGTTATCATTCATCCTGGTCGTCATTCTGAAGCACCATTTGAAATTATCCGTATATATACTGAAGCTGGTGGAATTGTTTCAAAAACTATCATGTCACATCTTGAACGTTTGTTAATCATTAGTAATTTTTGCTAATCATAGTAAATAATCTAAATGTTTTTTTTTTAAAATTTCAGGAACATTAGATATCGAACAATTGATTGAATTTGCTCATACAGGTGTTATTTGTGAATTTGATTTATTTGGCACAGAAATATCTTATTATGAGGCAGCAAGTCATTTTGATATGCCCAATGATGCTACTCGTATACGATTGATTCAAAAATTAATCAATGAAGGTTATGATGATCATATAACAATATCACATGATATTCATACTAAACATCGTTTAATGAAATGGTCCGGTCATGGTTTTTCACATATACTATTGAATGTAATACCAAAAATGATTAGTCGTGGTATTAATGTTAAACAAATTGATCAAATGATGATTAAAACACCATGTCGTTGGTTAACAATCAACATTTGAATATATATATATCTGAAAATAAAAAAAAAACATGAAAACATGAAACATTTTATTATTCAAAAACACACATAGAGAAAAATAATAATAATAATAATAAAAGTTGTGTAATTATCTACCTAAATCGAGAGAAAAAAAATGGAAATAAAACTATTATATATATATATATGTTGTCACTATTTTGTTTGTCTGTCTGTATGTATGTTAGTGTGTGTGTGTGTGTATCATTTTTATTTTGATATTTCAATTTGATATATAATAAAAAGCAATAAATCTTAAATGTAAATGTATATATATATATCACAAGAATATGAACGAAAAAAAAAATTGTTGTAAAATACTACTAATATATACACGTATGAATCATCATTGAAAATTTCTCTGTTTGTTTGTTTGTTTGTTACAGATATATATCAATATATCACATATGATGATAGTGTTTGTGACAAAAAAAAGAGATTTTTTTTCTCAGATTTGTCTCTCTCTCTCTCTCTCTCTCCGTTTGTGTGTGTGTGTATGTCTCCAAATATTAAAATTTCTATAATTTTGAAACTAATTCAATAAGAAAAAAAAACACTAAAATAAATTAAAAATTGAAAAAAATAAATGAAAAAAAGCCTAAAAATGAATGAATGAATGATTGATTGATTGTTCCAATGATCAAATGAAAATGAGAAAAAAAATCAATGATGATAAACAGAAAAATTTGATTGAAAACAAAAAGATTCAAAAAAATGATGATGATCGGAATTTGAAAAAAAAATTTATATAACCTAAACATGGAATGTGTATGGAATGTAACATAAAAATGAATGAAAATTGTTGTGAAATATAAAATACGAAAGCCAAAAATGGTAAATATCAAATAATCTAGTAATAATAATAATAATAATAAAAATCGTTTAAAACAACAATTGATTGATTCATTGCCCATCAAGTGTGGCCAAATCATTGTTTTCGCCATCTCTCTGTTTTTATTTTTCGGTGATCATTTCGATTTCATCATTCATCAATCTGTTTATCGATTATCGATGTTTCAATATTAAATCAATCGATTTTTCCGGTGTCGTAATCATACGTAATTTTATATCAATTTCTTTATCACTTGTTGGACGAATATGGAATCGTTGTACAAGCTATATATATATATATATATGGATGATAATGATAATTATTTAATTATTTGGGTACAGATTTTACATACTCGTGATAGAAAAAATTGCATTTGAATTTCGGCAACACGACGGCCAATACAGCTACGTACGCCAAGACCAAATGGTAAACATGCATGGCTATTGGCAACACGATTACGACCATTTTGACGATCACGTAGCCAACGTTCGGGTTGAAATTTTTCTGGCTCATCAAAATATTCATTTTTTCTACCAGTTGTAAATAATGATATGACGACTAATTGCTAATCATTTTTAAATAGAGAGAGAGAAAAAAAAATCAAATATTAACCCATTTGATTGAATGGCCAAAAAAAACCACCATTAATCAATTGTGTGTGTAACTTACTCCTTTTGGTACATGATAACCACCTAGTATAAGATCATCGGATAGATAACGTGTAAGAAATGGAGCCACGGGGTAAAGTCTGTGAAGATCAAAAAAAAAGAAAAAAAAAGAATGAAGAAGTGATGAGAAATGAAAAATTTTTTTTTGTTTGTTCAAATCAAAGTTAGTGAACAAGAAAAAAAACAGGTTTTAACATCATCATCATCATCATATGACCCTAAATCAAAAAAAAAAAGGTATTCCCTCGAAAAATTGAAAAGAAAAAAAAACAAAATATTCACCTCAATGATTCTTTGATTATTCCTTTAACATAGGATAAATTTTGTAAATGTTTTACATTAATCGATTCACCACCGGTAACCTGTTCAATTTCATCGCATAAACGTTCCTGTACATTTGGATGTCTTGATAATAGATATAATGCCCATTGTGTTGCATGAGAAGTCTATTTATTTAAATGAATAGAAAAGTGGTAAAGAAAATTTATATTGATTTTTTTTTCTTGTTCCAAAAAATTTTTTTCCAATCATAATCATAATTATTGATGATACACAATTGACATACATACCGTATCGGCAGCAGCAATAAATAGATCGACAATTATACGACTGATTTCATCTAATTGCATATGACCATCATTCATCAATTGTTTAATAATACCTTGATTATTCATTGATGATTCATCATCATTATTATTTATTTGTCGTGCATTTTCATTCACATATTGAAATGCTAAATCTAATGCTTTACTGGCTGCATCTTCAAATCTACGCCATACTGGTAAACGAAAATAATGTGCCAATTTTGGTGGTATTAATTGCATATTTGATGATTCAATAAAAATTCTTTGTACACAGTTAACAAATTCATGTATATCAGGTAATGCACTTGATGGTTGTGGTGTTATACAACCAAGACGACGTCCAAAAATCATTGTTCCTAATGCTAGTAATGAATATAGGGAGAAAAAAACGAAAAAAAAATTTTATTTTCATCATCATATATACTTCAATTATTGTCGAACAGCTGTCCCGGTGTCATGAAACAGTTTCCCAGTAGCTAAACAAAACAAAACAAAAAAAAAGGGTTTATAAATACAACACTTACATTCAATTGACCAATTGTATAGTTCTTTTTCAAGACCATCAATCAATAGGCTATCCACATGATTTTCTACCATTTTCATTGACCATTTGTCCAGGATATCGGTGACAACTTGATTAAAAACTTCCGTATAATCATTTATGATATCCGGTTTTAAGAATACTTTATTCAATGCACTACGACGTATACTCCATTCTTCTCCTTCCCTATTAAAAAAATATGAAATAAAATTATTAGGTTTTTTTTTGCAAAAACAAAACAGTCAACAGAAAAAAAACATACATAAAAAATAATCCACGTTTAATTCCTTTATTTTGATTATAAATAATCCATGGTTCTGGTACCATATGTTGTGGATATTTTCCTTCATGTTTATATACTTGTTGTACTAGATTAGCATCGGCAATAAATACTGCTTCAACATTGCCCAATTTTTCACGATAAATTGGTCCTAATTGTTCATGACGTTTATCACAATATTGATGTACATATTCAGCACCACCGGCACGTATAAGATCATATAATGTACCAATCAATGGTAATCCGGCCGGTGTTGGTATCTGTTCAAATGATTGATATTGTTGTTGTCCATTTTTTAATTGATTATAATGATGATGATGATGATGATGATTATGATCAATATTATCATGATGATGAAATGGACACCGGATTTGATCGGATTGCGTCATCGTTGTTGTTGTTGTTGTTGTATCCATAGCTGCTGTTGCTTGTTGTCTATTGATTGTTGATTGTATCATAATTGTACGTTTATTATGTCGTTGAATATCGATAATTTTATTTTTTTTATTGACCAGATTATACCGGGTTTGTTGTTGTTTTGGAAAATGTGCAAATTTTCTCTGTGATTGTTGTTGGATCGTTTTTGTCCAACAATTTGATCGAATATTTGCCAATAATAATAATGATGATGACGATGATGATAATTGTTCATTTATGAATTTTTTTACAAACAAAATTGTTGATGATCGTTGTGAATGCATTTTTTATCGATTTTCTTTTTTTTCTGGAATGCTAATCACAAAATGATTATATTGTCATTTGAAAATCGAACAAGCGAAAAACAAAAAACAAAAAACAAAAAAAAAAATTTTCTTGGTTCCAAAAATTGTCAGCAAAAAAAAAAAAAATGAATAAAACTAAAATCTGACAACTTATGTTTGTCAATGTTACTCTCTCTCGATGATGACGATGGTGATCGAATGAATGATTCAATCTAAATGGATGCAATCTAATAGAAACGGACTGGTTATATTTATATAGATATCCCGTATACATAGACAACAACCAAAAAAAAAAAAAACAGACACGGATAGATGAAAAAGAAAAACATCGACAAAAACACTAAAGACACACACACACACACACACAAATATTAACCATTGGAAAATCAACTTGGACCTCTATCGAAACAAACCAAACACCATACATACACAAACACAAACAGATGGATACACTTAACACTTGATGACGATGATGATGATGATGATGATGAAGACGAAAAAAAAAAATTTTTTTTTTTTTGTTGTTGAAAAAGAGACGTGCAAAAAACGAAACGATTTTCTTCGTTTTATAAACGTCTGCTTCGGTTTTTTTTCAATTTATTTATTTTTGTTTTGTTTTCTTTCTCTGTTCACACCTTATGTGTGTGTGTGTGTTGAATGTAGAAAATGAAAAAAAAAAAATTTTTTTTTGAAATTTTAGAAAAAAAAAAATTATTGTTGTTATTGTCGTCGTCGTTGTTGTTGTTGTTGTTGTCGTTGTTGTTGTTGTTGTTGTTGTTGTCGTTGTTGTTGTTGTTGTTGTTGTTGTTTTCTATTCGTTTTTTTTCCTATCCTAAAGACACACTTTATTTTATTTTATTTTATTTTTTTTGTCATTTTAATTTGCAAATATGAATCATTCCAGCAATGATAATAATAATAATATTTGGACTGATGACGTAGTCAATTTTTTTTTTTTTTTTTTTTTTTTTTTTGATTTGGATCCATATTTTTTTTCACTAGGTGAAATTATTTTTATTTTTTTTTTTTGTTGGGTCCTACCCATTTGTATAGGACTTTTTAATGTCTAGGACAAAGGGGGAGTATAGTCTATCAAGGTGGAGTTTGTTTCAATGAATTTTGTTGTTGTTGTTGTTCTGCTTATCGTAAAAGGAGGCACCTTTTGTATAAACATATCCAGGCTCAACAAATAATGATGATGATGATGATCATATGGTTACTATGGCCATAATAATAATAATCATATAATGATTGTGTGATGGTAGAGTTTTTTTAATTTTATTCAATCGATTTTGATCGATTCAAATATATCAAACAAACATTCAGTGTATTGATTCGATATATATTGAATTGATTCGAATAAAAAAAAAATGTAAAATTTCGGGCGCTGTCCGGCCATTATCATGAAAACAAAACAAAAAATCGATTGATCGATCAATCGATTCAATCGATCGAACCAATCCAGCCAGTCCGATTATTTAATGTACCAGCAATAATAATAATAATGGGACGGGATAATAATGAGACAGGTTATATGAAAACATAATATATATAGAAAACAACCGAGCCATTCATTTATTCAGTCAAAATTGAACACAGAAAAAAAAATTTTCCATTCCAGTATCAGCCAGTTTTGTTGTTGTAAAGAGTTTTTTTTCATTTTGGTCATGAATTGCAGCAAAAAAAAAAAAATCAAATCGATGATCGAATTTTTTTTCCAAAAATGAAAAATTGGTTATTGAGATCGTATACTTCACACACACACACACACACACACACACACAAAGAATGTGAATTTGATTCAAGTTTGAATAAAATAAAATCAGGTTGTACATTACATTCCTTTCTATTTGAAGAATAATAATAATAAGGGGTGTTTAGGGGATGAAAAAAAAGAATGATGATGATGATGATGATGAAAATCGAAAGGGAATGTGTAGTATATAAATATATAAAAAAAATGCAATGTTCACGAATTGACAAATCAGCTAAAAACAAGAAGAAAAAGATGAAGAAGAAAAAAAAAATTCTTTGCAAACATTATTTATACACATCCACACACACACACAGGGCAACAGTTCAAGGACAATTGAAATTTTGAAGGGCACCTTTACTTTGTGTGTGTGTGTGTGTATAAGTAATAGCTGATGGTGGTAAAGGTCAGCGAAGCAATCAAAAAAAAATCATTTTATATCATCATCATCATCATCATTATTATAATGATTGTGAAAATGATTTCTCAACATCATTAATAATTAAACGATTCTTAAAGTTAAATTCCATTTCGTCATTTGTGTGTTTGTGTGTCTGTGTGTGTGTGTGTGTGTGTTTTGTAAACCAGAATTTTCTTGAATAAAAGAATAAATAAATTCTGAATGAATTTCAGTTGAAATCAATGAAAAATAAATAATTTTCAACGATCAAGGTTATGTGATTCATCAAAATTTATTCATTGCACTGGAAATTTTTGTCATTTACGTAATTTGTGTGCATCTGTGTCTGTGTCTGACTGTGTGTGGGACCAGATTGATGGCTGAAAAAAAAATTTAAAAGTACGCGCAACTTGAAATTCAACGTGTTTCAGATGAAGACCAAAAAAAAAAGAAAAAAAAATCTAGATGACGATAACAAAATCAGGTGCTAACCAGTTGAAAGAATTTCGCAATCAATTCAAAAGAGTTTAAATGAAAACGAAAAAAAAACAAGAACCAACCGGTGAAAATAATCACCAAAAATGAATCCGAATGAATAAAAAGTGTGGGAAAATTTAATTGATTGAAAAATCCGGGATCAAAAACAACAAAATTTTTCGATTTGAATGAAATGTATTTTATGGTACAAATGACAATTACAGAATAGAGAATTTTTACAGAGAAATTGTGGAATTTGTACTCGATTCTTGATGATTAGAAATGGAAATTTGAATTAAAATTTGATAAATAACCACAACAACAACAATAACAACAACTCAATCACAATGAAAAAAAAAACAAGGTTAGCTGGTAATCCAAATCAATATTTTTTTTCACACATCTAATTATATCTTTCAAACAAACAGACTGGACATTTTTTTTGCCGGTTTCTGTTGTTGCCATTGAAAATTTGGCCTTGGTCTTGACATCGATGACCTAATAATCTCAATTTACGTCTAGTATATGCTCATTCATTACCACAATGAAAATCAGTTAGTAAGGAGAAACAAAAAATGAAATGAAATAAAATGCAAAGCAAACACACACACACACATATTATATGCCACAAGGTCATCTGATTCATGGCTAGGTCGAAACTAGAGTAGGAGGAACCAGAATAAGTAGGAAAACAAAATAATTGTAGAGTTGTTTTCCTGTTTTATTCATTTTTCAATTTTTTTTTTTTTTGCTGTTTTCTGCAATTGTCTGCTGCTGCTGTTGTTGTTTGTTATTCACACAATGATAAACAAGGACAAATGATTTTGTTTTTTTTTCTGATCATTATGTGATCGATTACCTGTATGAAGGTCAAAGGTTTTCTTTTCGACAATTTTTTTTTTGTTGTTGGAATTGTCACCCAAAAATAACCAAATGTTGATGACGACAGACAAATAAATGGACAAAGAATGATGGTGGTTTTTTATTTATATATATAAAAAAAGTAAAAGTAAAATAAAAAGTGAAAAATTTTATTTTGGAATTTATAAATCCAAATGTTACACACATATGTGTACTACAGGATTAATATGAAAAAAAATTTCCACGTCAAAATGATCAATAACTATACAACCATCAAGCCATTGAACCCGAAAAAAAAACAATAAACCGTAAGCTGTGGATCTCAACTGTAAAAGGCAATGATTTTTTTTTTTTGAACAGATTTTTGATGAAAAAGCAAGAATATGAACCAATCAGGATCAAATAATATTGGATGAGGGGAAAAAGAAAGAGAGAGAGAGAGAGAGGGTTTCTTTTATCCAACAGTTCAACAAATCCTAATCATTTGTGGATACCTGTTTCGTATATATATCTAAAAATGATGTTGATGGAACCATCCATAATATATACACACATTTGTGGATGGTCATTGGCCATAGAATAAATGAATGAATACATAAAGAAAATGATGGTCAAATGATTATGTGAAAAAAAAACTCGATCGGACTTGATTATCATTTACTCTTGTTTGGGTTGTTGTTGTTGTTGTTGTTGTTGTTGTTGTTGTTGATGATGATGATGATGATGATTGTGGTCAAAAAACTTTTGATCATTTTTTTTTTACTTTTTTTTTGCTTTTCGAATACTAATTTGAAAAGGAATATTTGATGATAAAAAAAAAGATTCCAAGAAGATGGATTGGCCCAACGGTCAATTGATGTGTGAAAAAAAAAACACAACAAAAAACGGATGACGATGACCTTCAAACTTGAAATCAATGACAAGAAAAAAAGAAAGAGAGAGAGAGAGAGAAAGAGAGGGAAAAACATTATAACTGATGATGATGATACGTTATCTTACCAAACCTGTTGAGAATTAATTTTTTTTTTCTATTTTCCTATTTACCGGATCTATTTCGGATTATTATAATTACCGATGTTTGGTTACTATTGCTGATGATGATGATTTTTTCATCGGTCATCATTTTATCAAAGTGAAAAAAAAGAAAAAGAGAGAGAGAAAGAGAAAAAAAATCATTGGTCAACAAACTTTTTCTCATTCAATTAATTTCTTATCATGAAGGAGAAAAAAATAATTATTACGGTTCCGATATCATCATCATCATCATCATCATCATGATCATCATTTGACGTGACAAATGTTATGGATTCCATGAGTAATAACAAATGATATACGAACAAATCTACAATACCGTTATTTGATCGAATTTGAATTGAAATCAAATGGAAATGAATGAATGAAAAACAAAACACAAAATGGGAGAAAACAATGAAACCGAAATTTTTTATTTTTTAAATGTCTTTGCATGTGAACATTGTTGAATATTTTTTTTTTGTTGAAACCTGTTGCGTCTGGTTAGTTATGATGATTAAAGAAAAGAAAAATAAAGACATGGCAACAAGTCATGTTTTGAATAAGCAAAAGGAGAGAAAAAAAAACAAAATTTATTGTGACAATTGAACCTTGAACTTGAAATTTAAAAAAAAATTATTATTATTATTACCTGGTGTGATTATTGATTGGATATGATTGAATTTTCTCCATTTCAACATTTGTTTGCACCCATAGAAAATTTGTTTACAAATCATTGTTATTGTTGGTCCATGTTGAAAATGTAACAGGCAAACAAACACAGATCCAAATTGCACCCGTTAGTTACACTGGTTTACAAACATTTCTGTCCACTGTATTTGTCAATTGTTTTCGGACAATAGAATCAAATGAATAATGGGTTTATTTGTGCAAACCAAAAAGAAGAATAGAGAAAAAAAAATCCAAAGAGAGAAAAATAAAATGAAAAATTTCTGGACCAAAAAAAAAAAAAAAATGGAAAGTTGAAAACACAAACTATTATGTCACTATTATTGAATACTGTCATCATGTCAAGGTCACTCATCATCATCATCATCAGGTGTTGTTGTTGTCCATTTTTTTTTTGTTTTGTTTTGCACACCCTTTACTCTTCTTTTGAAATAATGGTCATTTCTAGACACAAAAAAAAACAAAAATTAAATTTCATAGAAATAAAGTCAAAAAAACATTGAAATCTAGATCAGTAGTAGTCAATCTTCCTGGTATAATATACAATATATTGGTCATCATATATATATTACAAATATTCTGCTATATAGATTTTTTTTCCAGTGATTTCCCCTGGTTCTTAAAATGTTTCAGTGGTAATTTTTTTCTCTTTATTTTTAGAGAAAAAAAAATTTAATTTCGAAATTTTTGAAATCAAATTTTTTATTCAGACTTTTTTTTTGATATCGTTTACACTTTCACACACACACACACATGCTCACATATAGTTGAGAAAGTCAATCTCAGGATCTACCAATCGACTAACCAACCAACCAACCAACAAACCGACCGATCAACCAACCAACCAACCAACCAACCATTCCTCTTAGACAACAAAGCTAAACAGAAAAAAAAACCAACCAACCAACCAACCAAAGCAGTTCAAGAACAAGTAGAAACACAAAAAAAAATCGACCAACAAACCAACTAAATCTAAAGAAAGAAACAAAAAAAAAATTTTTCACCAGTTTAAACCAGTGAATGGATAATGAAAAGTAACAAAAAAAAATATAAAATTTTTACATCATCATCATCATCATCATCATCATTATTATTATTATGACCATCAATGCCATCTTCATTATCATCATTATTCTCACAAACATTCAATGTCAGTCAACACACACACACCAATGAAATGAATCTAGTCCTTTTAAATATCAATCAATTCAATGTGGTTAATAATTTTTCGTTCATTTAAATTTCACTTATTCAACTTGATTACGGAAATGGAACTAGTGATATCTACTACTACTACCAATGCTGATATCACTTCTACTACTATAGTAGTAGTACTACTACTACTACTACTTTCTCCGGGAATGTCTATTTTTTTTTTTTTTTTTTGTCCAAACATTTCTAAACATTGGAAAAAAAATACCTGATTATCCGGATCCATTAGAAAATAAATAATCGGATAAATGAATCGATTAAATGGCCATTTTTGATCAAATGAATCGTGTGTGTGTGTGTGTGTTGTAATTTTCGTTTCTATAAATTCATGATCACGATCATCATCGACCTGTTGCTTTTCACAATCAAAATCTGGAATTTTCTAAATTTTTTTCAATCATTATTATCGATGATATAATAATTTATCATTTATTCACCAAAAAAAAAAAAAAATTATTTAAAACGTTTTTTTTGTTTCTCTTATTTTAGCCATCAGAAACAATCTGATCATCATCTAAGGGCCAAGACCTTGACATTAAAATTTATTACCATATGACAAGAATATTTCGAAGAAGAAGAAGAAGAAAAAGAAAAAGAAATGAAGCAGTTTGTTCTAGTGTATGGGATTTTTTTTTTGTCCAATTCATTCATTCATCCATTTACCATCATCGTAATATGGTTGACTGATTTGTGGCCAAATAAAAAAAAACCACTTGTTGCACTTGGATGCAACACGTTGAACTAGCAACAATAGTACACACACACATACACACACACACATTATTAGTGAAGTTGTCCATGGAATCAGATTTAGACTAGATTTTTTTTTCATTCATTCATTGATTCAAAATAATTCATGGATACACAGAACGTACATCTATGGTAATTTGTCACTAGGTGTTAGTTATTTTTTTTTTCTTTCTTTTTCTCATACTTTTTTTTTGCTCTATACAACAACAGAGAAATTTTTTTTTCAGACAGGAAAAACACAGAAACACAAAAAAATTCTTCACTAAATGTGACTACCACATGACAAGAAGATCGAGGCCAATGCAAGAAAAAAAAAGAATTTCAAATGGCAAACCACATCATCATCATCGTGGACATTTTCAATCACCATGATGATGATTGTTGTCAAGGGGACAGGTATGGTCTTGTGATATTCACATTCACAACATTTAAACTTATAAAACACACACACACACACACACGCAAAGAGAGAGAGAAAAAAAATCCAACATAAAATACATTTAAAAGCTTTACATAATTTCTTTGTGATTGAAAGAAAGAAAGAAAGAACGAAAAAAAAACAAAAAAACCAAAAATTCCATAACCATTTGTTTTCAGATTTCATCATTTGTTTTTGTTTTGTTTTTTGTTTTGGTGACATATTTTGTACAATGATTATGATCAGGAAAAAAAAATTGAATGAAAGAAATCTCTATCATCAACATCATCATAAATAATGTCAAAATGATCATTATGATGATGATGATGATCTTGATAATCAATTTTATCGTCAAATCACAAAAAAAAACATTTCATTATCATCATCATCATCATCATGTCCTTGGCAATGAAATTAATAACGGATTGAAAAACAGAAAAAAAATATATTTAAAAAAAACGAAAAAATCCCGGCAAAAAAAAATTCACACTGCGATTGGAATTTGACAAACATATTTTTTTTTTGCTTATCATTTTTTTTGTTGTGAAATAACACATAAACACAGCAAAAAAAAATAACCCAAAATGATGAAAAAACATATAATAAATTTTATTATGAATGAACACCGCAGGCAATCCGTTTAGTACCAGAAAAACATGATAACGGTATGATAACATTTTTTTTCAATAAATTTCTCTCTCTCTCTCGCTCTCTATATACTTAATAAATAACTATTTATAAATGCCAAGGTCAAGGTCAAAGACAAAACTTATTTGTTTTCTTTTTTTTTCTTGATTACCACATATATTACTACACAACACAGCACATTGTGGTTTATCAATAAATTCAATCCATTGATAAATGATGATGATGATGATGGTGATAAACAAGAAAAAAAAACAAACATGTTTTCCTTCATTTCCGCGTGACTTATTTCTCCTATAAATAAAGGGAAAAGAAGGGAGAACAAAAAAAAATTTTTCTTAAAGAAAATCCAAAAATGACGTTACAAATAAATATGAAAAACAAAAAAATTAAATTCAAATTTTGAAATGACGTTTATTTTCGCCATCTAGTGATGGTGATTTTATTTTATTTTTTTATTCCAAAAAAAAAATCAAAAAATTAATTTTTTAGGAAAATTTTTTGAATAAAAATCCAGAAATAATCAACAATATGATGGTGGAAATAATATTCAATGCAAGACCATTATAAACATTTGGATGTGTTATTGGCCATGAACGTAACATTACATTACGTAATGATTGTGATGGTATACCAATAGGACTGAAATCGACTAAATATTGAAAATTTTGTGGAACTAATTCACGTGGAAATATTGTACCACTGGTGAATACTTGTGAAAATGTTATGAATATTGAAAACATTGTTGCTGTTGATCCTTCTTTCACTATAGATGATATTAATAATCCTAAAATTCCAAAAAAATAAATTAATAAAAATGAAAAAAAAGTGTACACAAACACAAACCAGTTGCAACTGAAGATAAAGCCTGTGCCATGACCATTGTGAATACAAGCCAAATTGGACCTTCATTAATCATTTCGAATAAAAATAATCCAACATATAACATTAATGTAACTTGAATGGCTGATGCAACAAAACTGGAAAAAAAATGTGATAATAAAACAAGATTATGGCTAACACCGGCCACTAATGAACGTTCAAATAATCCTTCACTACGTTCTTGTACTAAAAGTTGTGCTGATATTGTTAATTGTGAAAGATAAATGAATGCAATCAAATAACCAGGTAAAAGAAAATCAGATAATTTTGAATCTTTTGCATAGATTATATCATGTAAATCTATTGGTGCTTCAAATCTGGTTAGATTTTGTTCTTGATGTACCATTGTAAGAAAATTATATACAGTTTGTCGTAATGAATCAATAAAACCATTGGCAAATAAAAAATTTGAATTATCCATATGAATACGTATGATACTTGATAGATATGTTTCATTTGTCATTGAATCTGGATCATTAACACGTGTAATCATGGCATCGGTGAAATTTGAATCAAAAATCAATATGCCAACAATATGGCCATATTTCAATGCATTCATTGCTTGTTCTTCATTATCATAATATTTTGGTTTCAAATAATAGATATCGACTTTTTCAATAAAATCAAATAAACGAACAGAATAATATGGATCTGGTTCATTGTTACAAACACCAATGGGTATCTATAATGGTAAAAGAAAACAAAAAATTAGAATGATAAGCATGGTAAATTTCAATATACAAATAAAAAACAAATACCGCAACTTCATCCACATCGTACATAAGACCAAGAATGAGAGCTTGAAATGCCGGTATCAAGAATATTAATGTAGTGATGTTTAGTTGAAAAAATCTGGATAAATTTTTATGCACCAAAACAATCAGTATCCATAAATTGAGAATAATTTTAGACCAATTTGATGTTTGATACATGTTGGATGTTGATTCTTCCGGATTAATAGTATCGATCGTTTTATGATTACCATTTTTGACGATAATTTCATCAATTTTATCAGTTTCATTATTATTATCATCGTTATCGATAATTTTTGGTTTTGGATCATTATGACAAAGATAGAGAAAAACATCTTCTAATGTACGTTGTTCATAACGTTCTATCAATGCCATAGGATCATCTTCTTCAAGCATACGACCTTCACGCATAATACCAACAATATGTGCACGTACAGCTTCTTCAATATAATGTGTTACAACAATAATGACAATATTATCTTGTTGACAAAGTAGATGCAGATATTTCCAAATATAATCACCCAATGTTGGATCACTACCAACTGTTGGTTCATCCAATATCATTAATTTTGGTCGCTGTAAAAATGTCACTGAAAGTGATACGATTTTTTGTTGACCACCGGATAATTCTGAAATACGTTTATCATCATCGGGTAGGCCAAGAATTTTTTGCAGATTTTGTTTACGTACACGAAATTCTTTCCCCGTTAATCGATAAAGATTGGCAAAATATTGTAATGTTTGTCCAACGGTAAACGTACGACATAATGCCTGATCTTGTGGCATATAACCAACGATACGATTATTTTGTCCGGGCAAACCACCTAGTACATGGATTTCACCGGAATTGGCTTCAATACGGCCAAGTATAAGTCGAAGTAAAGTGGTTTTACCGGCACCACTTGGTCCAAGTAGACTATATATTTTACCATATGGTACCTGAAGATTTATATCTTCCAATATTGGACGTTGTTTTGCGTAGTAAAAATTCACATTCGATAATTGTACGGCTGTCATTGTTTTTTTTTTATTTTTTTTCCTTCAGTAAAACAACAATCGTTGTCAAAATGATGAATGATTGAATATCAAATTACCTGTGTTGATGTGGAATTAATCATTATTTTCGACAGCCAATTTTTTTTTCCTATAAGATGTGGTGCAAATTTTTTTTATATTCACACCATCAACAACAAACATACTGATGATGATGATGACGAATGAATCAAATAATAATAGAAAAATTTTTTCAAGGAAATTTTGATCTTAAAAACTGTTAATAATAATATATCAAAGACATACTTGAACATTTTTGTATTTTTCAGTTTTGACATTGAATATGTTCATTCAATTGGGTTGCGCGCCAAAATCACTATGGAAAATTCAAATTTAAATGACAAGAATCAAATTCGTGATACGTTATCTATGACCGGTTCTATGTTGGTTCTGTTTTGGTTTTTTTTTCTGGTTGCAGAAAATAATCAAAACAAAATGACAAATTCATGTGTATTATCATAAAAAAAGAAATGGGAAAAATTTTCATGATAAAATTAGAATGATTGATTAAAAATTTTTTCCCCCACCCAAATTCTAATCATCAAATTAATATTGAATCATGTCAGCAATTTTAAGTGATCATAATCTAGCCATTTTATCGTGGAAAAGGCTTCATTTAGCACGTGCCAAATTGAAAGCCAGTTCACGAACATCAGCATTATTATCTGGATTTGCCATGGTAAGTTGATTTGTTTTCAATGATATCTAATCTAATAATTTTTATTTGAATTATCATATTTAGGTTGCTATGGTTGAATTACAGATAACAAGCAAAGTGCCAATGGGTCTATTGATAACATTTACAGCATGTACAACATTATTAGTATCTGTACATATGCTTGCATTGATGATATCTACTTGTATATTACCAAATCTAGAAGCAGTTGGATCAGTTACATCATATGAATATGGATTAACAGCTGTATGTATTATAACTATCAACTATCTGATATATAGATTAATTCTATTCTATTTATATACACAAACAGGTACAAGAATCACCACATGAAAGGCTAAGATTTTGTATAGAAATGGCATGGTCATTTAGTACGGTTTTTGGTATATTTTTATTTTTATTCGAATTGGCCATACTTTGTTGGGTTAAATTATGGGACATTCAATATGGAAAGAAAGCAGCATTGGTTGCAACAATAATGCTCATACCGATTGGTATTATATTTATTGGATTTGCTATACATTTTTATCAGGCATTAGTTGCACATAAATATGAACGTACTGAACGTAATTATCAAGAATTGGAATATCTTGTCAATCAATTAAGTAGTCTACGTAGTGGTGGTGGTGGTGGTGGCGGTGCTGTCAGTGTTAATGTTGAAAATATAATCGATGCAAATAATCATGCCAATTCAACTACGACAATACCTATTGAACAATCAATACCGATTGTCGAACAAAATATGCCAATGAAATCAACGATTCAAACATCAACAGTAATTGAAAGTATTTAAACGAAAAAAAAATCAAAGATGGAGAAATCAATTGAATTCGAACATTCAAACATTTGCGAAAAGCTTTGTCATGTTTTCATCATCATCAACGCCATGATTTTTTTTTCTTGTTATAAATTAGAAATTTTAATAAAAATAAAAATTATTCATTAACTGGAACGTGATTGATGTAATTTTATCGATGAAAATGTTTTTTTTCCCATTTTGGTTGTTATAAATGAATCTATATCCAATACAAACTGATTATCATTTTGAAAATTCATCATGATCATCAACACCAGATAAACATATCGTGTGTTTGAAACAAAACAAAACAAAAAAATTCGTGAACAAAAAACAACGAATATATAAGTAATTGAATATAACGAAACAAACCACGATAACAATTTTTTGATCAACAGGTTATCATGTATATGATTTGACTAAAAATAATAACCACACACACACGCACACAAACACGAGCATGACTATAGTTCCGGTCACCTATAATCATCAAAATAATGATCAAAATTATGGCTATCGTTGATCGAAAACAGCAGCATTCATTTCTAAATTTTTAAAGAAAAGTTTCTGTAAATTTTTTTCCAATTGAATCCATTCAATTTTTTTTTCAATCCAATGTATGAATGGGCGCCATAAAAAAACTTTCATTTTTTATTCACTTCTCACATTCGCAATTATGACCATAATGAGCTTAATGATAGTAGACATTTCCAAAGACCCATAATTGATGTAATCCGTACAATAAATCGATTTGTTGTTGTTTTTTTTTCGGACACAATTTCAATTTTCAATCATCACGAATCAGATAGGGAAAACAATCATATGTGCCTGTCATTATTGATCAAATTCATCAAAGAAAATCTTTATTATTTTTAACACGAATAAAATTGAAAAAATTTTTTGAAAAACAAAAATTTCAAATGTCCATCAAATCATTCGAATCAATCCAATCCACCGAAAATCATTTCATTTCATTTCCAGGATCAATTATGAAATATCATCGACAATTGATAGGAAAAAAACCTGAATACATTTGATCCAGCGATCGATAATCGTTGAAAAAAAATACAAAAATAAATCAATCATTCATCATCATCGATTGATTTTTCATTGAAGATTCTTCTGATCAATCTGGACTGTAATTTTTTTTAATGAATACAATCATTCAAACATTCAACATCTATTCACATTCATCAATCTAAATCTCATCATCGCATCAAATCTTGTCATGTCATATCTCATCGACATAATCATCGCCATCATCATCATTTTTTTCCGGTCAATTCATTTTTTTGGTTTCTGTTTCTGTTTTTTTTTTTTTTTTTTTTTGCCATGGATATATACCATAAACTGACAACAAAAAAAACAAAACAAAACAAAGATGTTTCGATGTAACAAAAAAAAAACTTGCCAAACAACTCTCTCACGCGCAATGTCTCTTTTTTTTGTTATTTGAATTTCATATATTCATCATAAATGGCGCCATTGCATGCAATTTGTTTTTTTTTTTTGTGTGAAAAAATATTTTTATTCACCTGTAATTAGTAGTAGTAGTAGTAGTAGTAGTAGTAGTGAAAGCAGTAGTAGTGGTAGTAGTAAAGCAACAGGTAAAATAAAAGCCGTACATTTTAAATCATTCAATTTAGTGGGTGGTTTCAATCTCTTTTTTCGGAAAAAGGAACAAAAAAAACTATTTGCTTCAATTGTTCATTCAATTCATTCAAATCATTCATTCATTCATTGAAAAAAAATTTCAAAAAATTTTTATTTTCTCCTGTTGTTATTGAATCTTGTTGCATGAATGCAAAATGATTTTTGATCTGAATTTCATCTTCACAATCATATTCAGATTCAGCAATGATAAATAATCATTAAATCCATAATATGTGTGTGTTGCAATGATCGTTTGATGTGATATTGTTGTTGATGATGAGCTTAATCATGTTGCCATGAATCAAAAACAGGTGAGCCATTTCTTTCTCTTTTTTTTTCTCTCTCTAGTTCTTCATTCACTTGCATATATTTGAAGCAAAGCTGAAAAAAATATATCCAAAAAGAAAGGTTTCCAACGTCATTGATGATGATGATGATGATATGTTTTTGATGTTGTTGTTGTTGTTGTTGGCTCCAACAAACGAACGAAATATTCATGGCTACACATGCTGTTTCATGTTTTAGTTTAGTTTTTGTTGTTGTTGTTGTCTGAATCCTATACACACATTTGTGTGTAGGTTTTAGATTTTTTTCTAACATACCAAACTACCACTGTCTTTAATCAAGTGCTGTGTGTGTCCAAAATCACAAAAAAAAAGATTTTTTTTCTGGTTGTTGATAATTTTCATAATCAATTCCTGTAGTATTTGTTTGACCGTTTTTTTTTTGTTTATCATATTAATCGTCCATGTGAATCCAACTGTAAAAAACACTATGAAAAAGTTTTTTTTGTCATTTCAAAGTGATTGATTTTAGATTGACTGGAGAAAAGTTTTTTTTTTGTTCTTCCATCTATGATGGTCATCATGTACATTGCAAACCATTCAAAGTGCCAACCAAAAAAAAAAAAAAAAATTTGCTTTCAAATTTTCAAAATTTTGTGATTTCAAATTGGTGAATTGTGTCCGTGTGTGTGCAGTTTGTTTCAACCTGGTAATATTATGGTGGTGCCAGATTCATAAATTCTTTTTCCATAAATTCAATTTACACACACACACACACATTCATTTCATCATAAAATGTCCATATTTAGATTTTTTTTTTCGTTTCGTTGATTGAAAAAATGATTTTGTTTGGGCGAGTTCGACAATAATTTTCCATGAAAATGAATATCATCAAGCCACAATAATAATATCATCATCACCATTTACATCATTCAAAAGGTTTTCTTCATCATCATTGACAAATTCGGCTTATTCAATTGATTTTGACGCCATTTTTTCATGTGCAAATTTGTGTGTGCGTGTGTGTTTTTTTTTAGATTTTCTTCTTGAAGCTTTAAAGTTTTTTTTTTCGTCCTCCCACATTTTCATCTTCATTGTCATCATCATTCCAATACGGGTAAATATTGTCAAATTTTTTATCATTTTTTTTCTCCATAAATATCGATCGATAGAATTCATCATCATCATCAAAAAAAAAAAATTGGTGAATTTTTCAACACAAACAGGTGTCAATGGCATCGGCATAAAAATCATACACACACACACCAATAGAAATTTCTTGTTGTTACGAAAAAAAAACAACATCAACAATAGGTATGATAAAGAAGAAGAAAAAAAATAATCGGACAATGAACACACACACACACACACACACACATGCATGGGTAAACAAATGTGGATTATATCCGGTGGCAATTCATTGTCCGAATAATATAGACAAACACAATGTGGTAGGCAAAGTAAATTTATACTTTAAAAAAAAAGAAAACAAGACAGAAAAACAACATTTATAACCATTATACCATAATTATATATTCAGAGACAAAATCCAATTGGAACAACAACAACAACAACAACAACAACTACAATGATAAAACCGGACATTATCATTGAAGAAAAAGACCATCACCATCACCACCAAAAGAAAAAAAAAGACAATGATCATTATAATTGTATTGTGTGTGTGTGTGTGTACAGAAGAGACAAATTTAAATTTGAAAAAAAAAAATTTTTTTTTACTTTTCATTTTAAAATTGTGTGTGCATATATTTTATGTGTTCAATTTATATAGAATAAATAAACACCGTGAATGAAATGAAATTTTCCATTTCATAATATATTCGGTAAAGTTAAGAACAAAAAAAAAAATTTAGTCGTTACGTTTGGTTTCACAATAAATTTTTGTTTTCCGTTTGTTTTGCTGTTTTTGTTTGTTTGTTTGAAGAAAGAAATTCGGCCAGAAAACAAAAATCTTGTTATCGTTTCTCATTCATTCATTTGTTCGATGATTTACACGATTTTTTTTTCTTCATTGACATACAAACACAAATAGACACAGATGAATGATTTAATAGTTTTTTCAGCACTTCAGCTCCATTTTTTTTTTTGATTTTTTTTCTTGTAAACTTTACGATGTAAATCTTGTTTTTTCACAAGTTAATCAATCGATTAATAATGTAATATAATCAGATTATCGATCAATCAGAATTATATTGATAGATGAAGATATACTCTAAATATATTCAGAGTAAGTTTCACAACAATTTTGTTTGTGTGTGTGTGTGTGAAAAAAATTATTATTGTCTCACTTGACTTGTTTGGATAAACGTTGTTGTCGTCGTTGGTCTTGTTGTCACAATTTCTACCAAAAAAAAAAAATTAGTTATCAATTGCAAAAAGGTAATAATAATGATTGTTTGTTACACATGTGAACACACACACACACACACAGTGTGTGTCATTGACAGGTCACACAAGGTTTTCTTTCTTCTGTTAAGTTTTCTGGTCAAGCGAATCAAATATTTTTCAATTTAAATTCTGGAATTTAAAATGTTGAAAAAATTTATGCAAATTCAATTTGAATGATAACACAACACGTGTGTGTTTGTTCGCGTGTTTGTATCCACATCATATCATCACCATTATCGTTTTTTTATCTGGATATGACATGATAACAAGGTGACATTTTATGGTTTATAATGTCACATCATCATCATCATTATTATAAATGTTGTTAAAAGTCACGAATAATTGAATGAAATGAAATGAAAAAGAAAAACAAAAAAATTCTCACCATTGTTATCATTATGTATTAATAATAATGATGATGATGATAACGATGGTCTTGCTGCTGTTATTGATACTGATAAAGATGGTGACAAACCTTAATCTTGAATGAAAATGAAATGTGATAATAATAATAAGAATGATGATGATGATGAGGAAGAAGAAGTGAAAAAAAATGTCGCAACATTATGATGGCCATAGGCAATGTCATCGTCATCATCGAATGATTGACATTTTTTTTCCTTATCTAAAATGTCGTGATGCTTTTACATATATGTCAGCTGACAATTCCGAATCTAGAGCTGAGAATTTTTTTTTGTCCAAATCAATTTGATATATATGCACCTAATCAAGTTAATCGAATAAAAGAAAAAGAAAAAAAATTACCATCAAATGATGATTAACATTGACATTTGATGATCGATTTGTATTGAAACCTAAAACTAAATGTGACAATTATAATAATAATCATCATAATTTTTCATAATTAAAGAGCATATAATGGGCACATACTGGTTTGATTCGGTTGGTTGAACGATTGGTTGTTTTTATTTTTATTTTTTGGCCGATATTAATTAGAAAGAGACGCGACAGTATAATTATTGGCTGAATCAACAAAAATTTTTTATGTTTATTGTCTTCTATCACATTTGCCATCATCATCATCATATGATATGACCTGATCAATGACCTAGGTGATGATGAGTTAAAAGGCAAGAGCAACATCAACAACAACAACAACAAAATTAAGGTCAACAAAATCAGGTATCATATATGATTTTTTTTGTTTGTTTGTTTGTTTGACGTCCTTGAAATGTATGGTAACCAATTTTTATTTTATTCATTCAATCGAAGACGTTTATTTGCCAAATAAAAAAAAGCTCACACAATTTTTTTTATATTATCATCATCATCATCATTATTATTATGTAAGAGAAGAAAAAATAATTCGGAAAAAAAACACTATCCGCCGGCATGTTGTTGTTATGTATGAAATTTTTTTTTGGTGGTGGGATTATACAACGATGATGATGATGATGAACAAGTGAATAACCTGATTTTTTTCCGTTCGTTCGTTGTTGATGATGATGATTGCACTTACCATGGATTCAGGTGAATTTTATTTTTCCAAATTTTCTCCTTATTCGAATCACTTATTGAGAAGGATTTTGAGAAAAAACAAAAAAAAATGACGGATTGTAAATGTCGATGAGATTTTTTTTCTGCTTCTTCTTTTTTTTCTTCTTCGTTTCAGATATTGTTTGTGGTCATTGGAATAATAATGAATGAAATGTTAATTCGGCAGCCAAAGGTTTTTGTTTGAACTTAATTTTTTTTTTGTCAAAACATTCATTCGAAAAACGTTAATCGATCACTATATAACTAATTAAAATGAGATGATGATAATGATGGATATTTTGGGTGATTTCAAATTGAACTTGTTCTACTCTCCAAATAAAATGCCTCGAATCAAAATCTTTTTTTCGTTTCCATTTTAACCTTGGGCTATTTTAATGGGTAAAAATAGTATGAAGAACATATATTGACATTCGAAAATAATTTTCTTTTGTGTGGGTATATGTTACCAGAAAAAAAATTATCTGAATAAATGACTTGTATGTTCTTCGTGTTGTTTTTTTTTTGTTGTCATTTTTTTGTTGTTCGGCACACAAAAACCCGATGATTACGGTCATCATCATAATCATCATGTGTTTTTTTTTCATATATAAATTCGAATTCACAATCGATTGAAAAAGAAGTGATTGTGAGAAAGAATTGTGTGAATGAATAAAAGAAAAAGAACAAGAACAAGAAGAAAAACTCGTTTACAATCGATTCGGTTTGGATTTATTGATCATCATCACCATCGCTATTGATGATGATCATATACGATTATCGTTACCATCGTCATCATTGTAATACCATTGGGTAAGAAAAAAAAACCTAAATAAAACTAATGGGTATATTTCTGTAAAGGATTCAATTAACACGACAACATATAAAAATCCATCAAACATTGAATGCATCCATTCATTTGATCGATCAATCGATCGATCGATTATTATTATGATGATTATCTTTATCCTTTTTTTTGAATCTTGTTTTTTGTCCGATTTTCAATTCAACGTATATGAATGAATCGTTTTCTTTTTTTTTGATTTTGGATGATGACATCGATTAGATTTCTATCATCATCGATTAATAATTCATCTTTTCTTGGAATTTTTTTTTTCTATTTCCATTTATCAATCCTTTTTTTTCATTTCTGTGATGTTGTTTATTTTCAACAAATTACAAAACCTCAAAAACTAAGTTGAACTATTTTTTTTCATTCGTTTTATTTGATGAATGAATTTATTTATTTTCCAGAACTAAGTTTAATCGTATGTGAAATAATTTATACAATGGTTGAAGGAGCTAATGAATTAAAATTATCATTGATTGATATGTTTGTCATTGTCGTTGGCCATAAAAAAAACCATCATTACCACCCATAATCAACTTTATCTGTGCAAATTTTCATCATTTTCAATTTTGAATTGCAAATTAAATTCATCAAAATGGATGATATTTTTTTTTCTTTGTTATTCGAATTCGAATTCAAATCAAACTAAGAAAAATCGATTGGCTGTCAAATCAATCAAACAAACAAAACTTGCTTGGCTGATATTACATTGACACCTCTGTAATTATAGTAGTGAATAGACAAAAAAAAACTCTGGTTTTCCATACTACGGAAAACAACACCGGAGACAGTCTTTCCCGTTTTTCGGAATTGACATGAACAAAGAAAAATGAATAAAAAAAACAAATCCTGTCATTCGATCTGTCATTGTTGTATTATATGTGTGTGTGTGAGTGGAGGGGGAGGGGAGAGGGAAAATAAGAAAAAGAAATACCGTAACTAGCTGTAAAAATTTAGTGAGAAAAATAAATAGTTAAAAATTATATTGACACCTGTTGTATTTTTTATCACATTTGAACATTCAATCACACTCAATCAGTTTTTGTTTTTCTTATTCCGGATGCCATTCTTTGATTTAACATCGATTCATCTTTGTCATGAAACACACCAAATAGCTTCAAGCAGTATATTTGTGTGTGTGTGTGTGTGTGTATGCAAGTGATCAATAATCAAGCGATGATAATGATGATTGACAATACATACGAATTTGAATTATAATCATCATTAGTCTGTGTCCGTGTGTGTGTGTGTATGTTTGTTTGGTCATGGCCATGGCTAGAAGATATCGATTCGTAATGGCCATCCAAGAAATTGGAAGTAGAAGTGAAGAAAATAAAAAAAAAATCTGTTCAATAATTTTCACGGTATTGATCATTGTCTATATCATTTCTTTATGAAAAACAACTATATAGCAGTAGTGGCGAAAAAAAAGTGAGAGAAAAAATTTTTTTTTCTGTTTTTTTTTGTCTTAACGAGAGAGTTGAATGAGGCCAGAGAGATTTTTTTTTGCCTAAATTTGGATAATTTTTTTTTTTGGCCATTTTGGCGACAACAAAAACTTTATGAATTTAAACGAAAAGTTTTTGTTTTCAGTGGATGAAAATTTAATTGAATTCAATTTGTTCCAATTAAATAGTTTTTGACATTGAATCGATCTGATTGATTGATTGAAAAATTTTCCAATCAATCCTAAATATGAACTTTCATATGTGTGTGTGTGTGGTTCAAACTTTTATCACCATATATATGTGACACACACAAGTTTCATCAGTTCAGTTATATGGAAAAACATTTTCTAAATTTATCATTTGTAAATTATACAAGTAAATTCACAACGAAAAACAAAAAAAAATTGTTGATTTTTACCATTTTCTTTCAGGTGAGTGAATTAAGTGAGAGAGAACGAAGAGAGTTTTATTTTTTTTTCGCTATAAAAAAAAATTTCAAAATCATGATTATCGTTACTCATACAAAAACATCTTCCATATGTGTGCATCGATTTAGATTTTGAATCAACAACAAAAAAAAAACTTGATCAAACGACCTTTTTTTTCTATTTTCTTGTTATTTCTCTTTTTTTCTGTTTCAACATTCGTATTTTTAGAAAATGTTTCTGGAATTTTTTTTTTTTTTTTTTGATGATCATTGACTTGACCAAAAAAAAAAGTTGATATTAACCCTTTTGAATATCCGTATATATTTTTTTTTCGAAAGGTTTTCAATGGTTTTTTTTCTGTAAATATGATCATTGAATAGCCAAATTGTTGTTGGCTTGGCCTTGTTGTTGTCAATGTTTTTATTTTCTCATTCATTTTGTTTACTCATTTTCTTACACTGTGTTTAACCGGAAATATAATTAAGCAACAAACAAACAAACAAAAAAAAAGCCTGTGACAGGTTCATTTTGGTTGTCAAGTCAGGTCTAATCATCAATCATTGGTGTGTGTGTAAACATTCAAATCAAGTCAATTCGAGTAATATTCACAGAGAAAAACAATGTTATTTCGGTGTAAAAAAAATATATTGCTAGATTTTTTTTTCTTGTTGTTTTTTCTATATTATAGTATTTATAATGACCAAAATGACCAACAAAATATGCGATTTTTGACATGTAAACATTCATTCATCAATCATAATCTCATCACCACCATCATATTTTTTTTTTTGCTAGATGTCGAATTGTGAATTTGTATAGAGAAAGAGAGAAAATTGCAATTTTTTCATTCGAAAAACATAAACATAAACATAAATTACAAAACGAAACGAAAGGAAAAAAAAATCAAATACAAATATCGAAACAAAAAAAAAATTTGTTTCAGGATCACTATGGTGAAATGGAAAATCTTGATTTTTTTCCCTGTTTTTTTTGTTGATCATCATTGAATGTAATTTTGTTCTCTTTGGATCAAGATCATGTTGATGATGATGATGATTACATTCACTCTAAATATAATCTTGATATGTGCATCAATCAGTTTTTTGTTGACCGATTTCTCCTTTAATTTTTTCTTGTAGAAAGATTTTTTTTTCTTTCTTTCATATAATTAGATATGTATCATTAATACAACATGGATTCAACAGCTATATATATTCATCTTTTACATCATTTTTCTGCCTTTAATTTTTCGTTTTTGTTTTTGTTTTCGTTTTCTACTTTGAAAAACTAACAATTTTTTTTTCTATTTTGTTTCTTATTCCAGGTTATAAAATGCCGAATGAAATGGAATGATAATCATAATAACAATCAAACAGCAACAAGTGACTTATATAAGCTTTATATAATTTTTCCACATAAAATGAATGAATCCAGAACAAATAAACTAGCAAACAAACAAACAAAGAAACAATGGATAAGATGATGAATTAGTGTATTATTGAAGTTTTTTTTTCTTTATTTTCTTGGCTAAATGTCAATTATAATCATTATATGAAGATGAAAATGATGATGATGATGATGATCGTGATCCATAAGACAGAATAATAATAGAATGAAACAAGTAATGAACAACAATTGCAACGAAGCATAAAATCATTCGAGCAAAACCATTTGACCATCGACCATTTTTTTTTCTTATTATTATTATTATTTTGTTTTGTATTTTGCAAATGTGAATGAAATTATCATAATGTCCATAACGGCAATCATTACCGTTAACGCCTCTTCATTTCAATTGAATTTTTGTTGTTGTTGCTGTTGTTCAAGACATTCACCTTCATTGTAACAACAACAACAAAGAAGAAATTTTTTTTCATCATCATCATCTTTACTCCCCCGGTCGGTTTTCTTTTTCAATATTATTATAAATATAATAAACTGAAGAAAAAATGAAACCAAAGTTCATTTACATATTATGGCTACCATTATCATTATTATGGCTACTACTACTACTACTACTATTACTGTTATCGATAATGCCATTTCCAGATGTTGTCTATGGATATCATATGAACAATAATAATGATCCAACAGGTGTCGTTGTTGATGATTTAAATGTTGAATGTCCATTATCATATTTAATTGAATTGAAAACCGCTTCGAATCATCTATATTCAATCGATAAAACAACAACAACAACGAATATTACATATGTCAATCAAGATGCTGATATATATTTTACAGTATTTCTTCCTGCATTCGATTGTCGTCTGGATACAATACAGAAACGTGATTCATTAATATATTTAAATGCAATAAAATATGCATTAAATCTATTAAATCATCACCAACCTAATGGTAACGGTCAACATTCAACGACAAGCGATGATAATAATCAAACAACGCCAATATCATCATCATCATCATCATCATCGTCATCATCATTATCGATATTGAATCTATTTCCATTGTTCTCTTCGATAATGAACAATAGAAATGGACAAATGAATAAACAACGAGTCACTTATGGTGCTAAAATCATTTTCATCAATAATAATAATGATAATAATGGCATTGTTGGTGGTGGCAACGGTCATCAACGACAGTCTTTTGATCATGTTGAACATTTGGTATGTTTGTTGTTGTTCAATTTTTTTTTCTTTTGTTGTTAATTGCACGTGTTTCGTAAGAAATGAAATTTTTTTCAATTAACTATTTTTTTTTCTATTTTCCTTTTTTTAAATCAAAATTTTTTTGCGAATTAATGAAAAATTTTGTATGTAGAAATGTGTACCAGTTAAAAAACAACAACAATCTATTAATGATGATGTTGATGATGAACTAATGAGAATCAAAACGAAACAAACAATAGTACATGATTTAGCATTCATCGATGGTGCACAAATATTTGATAAGAACAATAAAGAAGCATTGGATAAACATATACCAATAATACCATTAACAACATCCGAATCAATTTTGACCGCACCATTTCGTGCCAGTTTAATCATCAATCTGCTTGATATACTTGAATGGAAACATTTTTCCATAATCACTTCACGTAATGAAGATTCATTGTATATTGTAAGTATTGTGTGAAAATTTCACATGAACATTTGCCATCATCATCATCATCATCATCATCATCAATAATCATAATCGATTTTTCTTTGTCTATTAATAGGTCAAAATACTAGGTCAATTGACTCATAATGAACAAATTTGCATTAGCGATTTATTAGAATTGCCTACAATCAATAATGAATTAGATGAAACAATTATTTGGTCACAATTTGAACAACGTCTTTATACATTCATTAATGCTATATTTCATCCGGCCAAACGAATACCGATATTGGTCATATCAAGTGATCAAAATGAATTGATACGTATAACGGAATTATTGTCAAAAAATTATGATAAACAGATACAAAATCATCAATTTTTTTTTACAATCATACCATCACCGGAACTATTGATTCGCCTGCAATATTTATCGCAATCAACCAAAGTATTGACTTTAACATCGAAATTACCAGATGTACCACTATTGAAAGAGACAAAGGTTAGTTGGATTTTTTTCCTCGATTTTTTTTTGTTTCGTTTTGATGCAATTACGTAATCAATAACTGATTGATTATGGTTTATTGTATTGAGTTTTTTTTATCAAATCGAATGTTTTAATTTTTTTTTCTTTTTATTTGATTACATAAACGCACACACACACAGGATTGTTTCAATATTAATGACCAAAATTTCAATAATGACATCTGGAAAAATTGGCTTTCATTTTCACCAATACGTTATATTGTATTCATGTCAATTGCACTTAATCTAGCACGTAATGATATCTGTGTCAATAATAACAATACTGATCGAACGACAATCACTGATTTTTGGTGTGATGATCTTATCCAATTTGAACGGAAATTATTTTTCAATTATCTAAGCGATCTAGAAGATAAAGTTGAAATGCCTGTTATGAGTCTTAGTTCAATAGATAAATCGGGTCATTATCAAGATTTATTATTATATAATGGAAATGAATTTAAATTTGTTGATGCTGATTATTCATTGGATCAAAGTAATTGTATTAATAATAATGATTGTCAATCATGTATTAAATTTCGTCAATCACGTACACAAGCAATGTTGGATGATGATGATTTGGCTAGTAATACTAGTGATGATGAAGATGTAAATCATAATAATGATAAAACTAGTCACGAAGATTTAAATCATAGACATCATCATCATCATCATCATCATAATCATCCGCAGACAAATTCTATATTAAATGATGAAAAAAATAATGTAGTGGCCACTAGCAACAATAATGAAGATGAAGAAATGGTACCGAATGAAGATGTATCAATGATGCATGTTGAAACATATGAAATTACACTTGGTCTATTACTTCCTTTACATAAAATTGGTAGCTCTATATTGGATTGTTCATCGGAACTTAATTTACCTGCATATTATATTTATGAAGCATCCAAATGGATTGTTGAAAAAATCAATCAAAATAATTATCTTATACCGGGTATTGAAATAAAATTAGAATTAATCGATACTTGTTCATCACCATTCTATGCAACACAAGAATTAGCACATCTGACAAGTTCAGATGCAAAAGTTCAACCAATTGCATTCGTATCATCATTACCACGTGATCATTATAAACAAATTGTTGAATTTGTATCATCTATTAATTATACATTGATTGCAACACAAGATATATCAATAATGGATTTTCCATTTGGTCCAAAACATGGTATACTTCAAACAGCAACAACAAGTCAATCGTTGATTAAAACAACCATTGAACAATTGAAATATTTTGGTTGGCGTTATGTATCCATAGTAATCGATCCAACTGATTTAGTTTCATCGTCAATGTATCATCATTTTCAAGAGATGGCTATACAGGAAAAAATTTGTTTCATATCAATAGAATTTGTTGATGGTAATGGTGGTAATACTACTGTCAATAAATTGATCGAAAATCATAAAAATGGAGCAAACATTGTCATTCTATTCACCAATTATGTGAATACAATAAATCTAATGCAATCATATCGATCATACAATAAATTCAACAACAATGAACGTAATTTTAATAACAATTTACATTTCATAATTGTACGTGATCAAAATCTTGAACTTGTTTATGGTTTTGAAGAAGAGTATTTGGGTTCTATTTTTATACGTGAATCGATTGGCAATATAAATCATTTTGACAATCATTTTTTGGATCTTGTTTCCAATCCATCATCATCATCATCATTATCATCATCAACGACATCGACTTCAACTTTATCATCGTCGAGAATAAAAGATAAATTGTTACATCAATTTATTAAACAATGTGGCGTGAATAGTCAACAATGTTTACGTACAATTTCATCGTTCGATAAAACGATCACGACAAATACAATGCAAGCAATTTTATCTATTGTTGGAGGTTTGTATTTATCTATAATTTTTTTTGTCGAAATCTTTACAATTTTCATTCAAAAATTTAGTTTATTTTTATGCCTACCTTATTTTTTTTTTTGTTGATTGATCAATTTTTTTTATTTTTATTTTTTTCCCCGTTTTTTCAAATATATCAACCACAACGACAATAACAACAATTGGTAACAAAAAAAAAAAAAAAAAGGTTTCGCACGAATGCGTAATCAAACCTGTGCAAATGAAAAAGGAATCTGTAATGAAATGCTTTACGCTGATTTTCATCGTAATCTTCTCAAATTTATTCTCAATACTCGTTCAATGCGTATCGATTCAGAGTTGGATAAAAAATTTAAAAGTGAAAATTTTGACATTTTCGAATTCGCTACCGATGGTTCATCGGCTAGAGATATAGAAATATTGAATTTTAAACATGATCATTCAAATGGATTTTTTCGTTTCGATAATGTTGCCTTGTATAATCATAATCAACAGGCATTGATGAAGAATCCAAATGTTCGTTATATATTCTATAAATTCAATGGTTTCATAAATGGACATAAAGAATATAATGAAACTGAATTTATTGGTTCAGATTGTATAAATCTAAAGAAATGTATTCAATGTGAACCACAAAGTCCGGAATTTATTTATATGCCATCATGGGATAATCTAATTGTTAGCGGTATTTTCGATGTACACCAACATTCAACACAAAATCCATTCATATGTGAACGAAATGAAACGATATTCGATAATATACAAAATGTTGAAGCATTCATTTGGACTATTGATTTAATTAATCAAGATACGAATATATTGCCCGGTGTACATCTTGGTACATTAATCTTTGACACTTGTTCATCATATCAGAAAATTTATCGTGATGTTTCAAATTTTCTAAGTAATTCTTTATTGCTTGGTGATTATAAAGTTCAGATACCAAATTCTGAATCATTAGCCGGTTTTATTGTCGATGGTAGTACAACAAAAGTTATTGATTCAGTATTGGATCTAACAAAACCATTGAATATGTCTGTATTGGCAACCGATGCACGTGAAATCAAATATAATGATATTCGTCATTATCCACAATTTCTTGGGTTTTCATTGCCAAACAATATCTATGTTGATGCAATGATTAGTTTTTTGAAAAAATATTCATGGACCTATGTTTCAGTATTATATGAAAATAATAATTTCGTCACCTATCGTCATGTGGATGCATTTTCATATTTTCAACATAAAGCACAACAAAATGGTGTACAAATTGCAACAAAAGAAGCATTCAATGAGAATAATATTCCTAACACTATTAAGAATCTGAAATCATTTGCTCAAATTGGATCACGTTTAGTCATTGCATTTTTATCACCGGAAAATCTAAGAAAATTTCTTGAATTTAATGGTGAACAATTGGAAGAAAGTGGCCGATTACAATCACATGAAGTAATGTTTGTGACAATTGATTCACAAAATGTTCTCCAAGAATTTGCAAGACAACAACCAGAATCACAAACAATGATAAATGCTATTAGTTTAGGACCAGATGAACATATTATTACGGAATTTGAAGAATATTTTTTCGATTTATCCATACAAAATAATCAAAAAAATCCATGGTTTGTACAATATTGGGAAAAAGTGAACAATTGTAAAGGTTATAATTGTAATAAGATTCAAACAAATTTAAGAAAGAAAAATATAACGATAAGTTCACGTACTACAAATATAATACATTCGGTTGTAGCCATAGCACATGGCCTAGAATATCTTCGAAGAAAACTTTGTCCTGATAGCTATAGTGGCCTGTGTCCAGAATTTCATCAACATATTCGACAAGATTCACAAATGATTTATAATTTTATCAAACAAAATGGATTCATCAGTCTTGATGGTAGTCAATTTCGTTTCACACCAAAATCCAATTATCTTGTTGGAAATTTAAATATATTTCATCTGCAACGACATCATAATATGCTCATGTGGAACGAAATTGGCCGTTTCGATTATGAGAACGGTTTACAAATGGGAAAAATGAAAATAAAATTCAATGCAATTAACGGTACAACCGTATCATTTTCGAAATTAATTTCCTTGTGTCAGAATTCATACGAATGTGCAGCATTAAAAGAGATGAATCAAGTGAATCAAACATTATTACCATTGTTACCAATGAAATTAGCGCAGGCAACAATTGCATTATTCATACCATTACATGATATAGAAAGATCATCAAATGGCGTGAATCGTACCTGTGGCCACATTAATCCAGGTAATAACCCATTAACGATTTTATTATTATTTTTTTCAATTTAATTTTATTATTTTATTCATAGATGTATTTGAAAAATTTATGGCCATCTACTATTCACTTGATCACATAAACAATCAACTTCAACAGCAGCAGCAACAACAACAACAACAACGACAATTGTCCTCAAATGAACTTCCAACTTCAAATTTAAATATTCTTTTACTTGATCTTTGTACATTGAATGAAGAAAAATTGACTACCATTTTGTCTGATTATAATTTTACGCCCAAAGTTGTTGCCGTACTTAGTCTAGCTGGTGAACAAAATTTGATGATCAATGGTAATAGAAATGGCAACGGAAATAATAATAATAATAATAATAATAATAATGTTGTTCATCAACTTGGCCAACGTTTTAAGAACCAGTTTTTGAATCTTCTTGGTGATTATAATCCTTTTGTCTATAGTTTCCATCAATCATCGAAGAATGAGAAGCAAAATTTTTTCTTTACAAACAATGAAAATAATGTGGCTGAGCTTGATATGAAAAAAAATCATCAAATGTTAACATCACGTTTGATTATTGATCTTTGTGTACGAATGAAATGGACGACAATCAATATAGTCTATTCAAATGAATTTGTTAGAAATTATTTTCAATTTGAAGCAAATAAAATGAATATTTGTGTGGATAAAACCATACAGATTACCATAAAAGATATTGGAAGGCCATTATTTGCCAACGAATGGCAATCATTCACACAGACATTCGATACAAACATCATAATTCTATTGACCAATACGGATATCAATGAATTTCTTATCAAATATTCACCTAAATATATTCTAGATCGTTATATATGGATTGGTGATAAATATCTAAAAACAGCGGCAACAAATTCATTGAAAAATTATCGAAAAAGTGTTGAATATGCTATCGTTTTGAAACGTTATCAAAAAGATCATTCAATTGATCAAGAAATGACCATGGCATTAGATGATTTATCGAAATATTTTAATATCAATCATAAACGAGTAGGAAATAAAATGATCAATAAATGGCTACATGAATATTGGCAAAGAAAATTTCATTGTTCACCGTATACACAGAAACATGATTCAAAATGTTTTGATAGTAAATATGCCCGTAAAGCAATGTTGAATATCAAAGATATTAAACGATTAATGGATTTTGGTAAAACATTGAGTACATCGATAACAAAATTCGTGGCCAATAAATGTCTAAATGTGACCACAAATCAACAGCAGCAGCAGCAGCAGCCACAGCAGCAACAACAACAACAACAACAACAGTTCGATGAACTTTGTCTATACAATTTTCATCTACGAAATGAACTAAAACAAAATATAATCGAAGATCTAAGCAATAATAATTATTATCTAAATGATTATAAACAAATCAATATAGATAATCATTATGAAGTTGAAATTTTATCAAATCAGGCCAAAACAATCAACCTTTTTAATTCATTAAATTGGCCAAATATTTCGGATTTTTTGGCCACACACATTAATGGCCGTAGCCATGTTATCAAATGTCGTATGAGCTGTAACTATTGTACGTTACAATTATCACAAAGTAAAAATAAAAGTGTTAATATGTTATTTTCTGGTTAGTATTATCATAATGATTCTGGAGATTTTCATTCTATAATTTTTATTCATTTCACATTAGATACATTACAATCATCATTGATCAGTGAAAATAATCTTTATCGAACATGGTACATTGTTCTTTCGATCTTGTCTACGTTAGGCATCATCATGGTTTTGATTTGTGTTCTATATTTTATTCTTATATTTCCCGTTGCATTGGGCACAACCATTATTGGCTATCAGATTCTTGTTGGATTATTTTTTTGTTTTTTGATTAATTTTGCCTATTTACTTCCAATCACTCATACAGTGTGCTGGGTTCGTCAATTTGGTATGTATACATTTGAAAAATTTAAATTTTTTTGACTAATTTTCCCTTACTAAATATAATAGGTCTACCATTTGCATATTGTATTGTATTGAGTGGATTTTTTGTTAAATCCTATAATTATTGGTGCCAGATTCTATTGAAAAAATCCACCACAACACTACGATATAATACACCATTTGCGCAGATTTCCATATCATTGGTTTTTGTCATCATGCAATTAATATTAACATTAATCACTATGCATCAATTACAAATTGGTCCTGCTTTTGATATGCTATCCACTCGTTGTACATTTATCGATATGAATCGTTTTGTTCTATCACAACCACAATTCATATTACCATTAACATTATTGATTATATTATTCGGTTTTATCATGTTTTTTACGATAAAAACTTTTAATAATCAAGAATCCAGATGGATTTTTGTTTGTAGCTTTATAACTGCTTTAATATGGATTGGATGGCTTACAACAATCACATTACGTATGTGTTTATTATTAATTATTATATGTAAAAGTTTTAAAATTCGAAATCTAATCATCAATTTCATTATAGATTTACATGAAAAATTCATCTTAACAATTGTGGCCAATTTGACCAATGCATTCATCATCATTGTATTTCTATATATTCGAAAATTGTATCTATTTTCCAAGATATCTCGAAAGATTCTCAAAGAACGACGTATGAATATGGAGGTGACATTGCAGGGTGAACCATTTGCCGATAGTCGTCAACAGTATGGTGGTAAGTGAATTTAGAATTTTTTTTTATTCAATAATTTCAATATTTTGTTTTACTATTTACAGCATTCAAAACCTGTACTGATCACATCTCCTGGAGTAATGTACATAATCGAATCAATTTTCGACAGGCAACAAGATCTCCATTCGAAGGTGACCAAGAAGATAATATTAGTTCATGTGGATCGGTTAAATCGACCAGTTCATCACAGGTACAATGTCAAGAATTATATCCAATGGAAGTGTATGATAATCAACAGCTAAATAGCAGTAGCAGTAGTAGTAGTGGTGTATCATCATCGAGTAGAGAATCTAAAATAACACAATCAACTCGTTCAATATATGATCTGATTGATGATGAAAATATGAAATGATGACAAAATCAACTTGCCCAACAACGGATAACAATGGGTTCCAACTTTTTGATGATTGGAACATATTTTTTTTTTCTCAAAATCTGGTCCTCATCTATTTCTGGTCATTATTCAGTACAATTTCCTACAATTAGGAATGTTTTTTTTTATTTCAACACTTTTAAATGCCATCCACTCATTTATTTTTTATTTTTATTTTTTTATTGAAAATAATTTATCATTTTCATTTTTACAACCATAAATGATGAATGAATGAATACAGTGATTTTGAACAATATTGCTGATTTCAGTGTTTTTTTTCAGATATATACTCTTTCATATTAATTTTATGACAATTTTTGCTCTTTCTTTGATTGTGATAATTTTTTTTTTGTATTTTACTTCCGGATTTTTGCAAATAAATTTTGTTTTTTTTTTGAAATTTCACTTCTATATTGATCCATTAATTCAATTGAATCACAATTTTTTTTTCATTGTTATGGTACGAAAACCTTGATTTATCGATTATTTTGAATGATATGATATGATGATGAATAGAAAAAACCAAAATCGATCATGGCCAAAAATTCTTGTTGTAGTCGTCTGTTTATTTTTTTTTTTTTTGATTAATTGTTATCATCACCATTCTAAGGCAGCTAAATTGCATTGGACATACATACATCAAAGGATTATTAAGTTTTGATAATGATGATGATAATGATAATATGAATGTAATGATAATGATGGGAATCGTTTATGTTATGTTAAAATGAAATAAAATAAAAAAGTAATGCCATCATGCCCTTGAATAATTGAATTTTTCTTCTTTCAATTATTATAATAATAAAAAGCGACATATTTTTTTTTTGCACGAATCAATGTCATGATGTATCAATCGATAGATAATGATTTGATTTTTTTTCTTTTTTTTTATTAATCAAAGAAAAAAAAACCGAATGAAAACAAATTTGATATATACCATAACATGTACACGATGATGGATTCATCATCATCGAGTGATGGACTGACAACATATAAAGATTGTTTATTTGAAAGAGAAAAATGTTTGAAATATTCGACATTTTCTTTCGAATTTACATGATGATCCATATACGATAATCCAGTTTTCCAAAGAAATTTTCGGAATACTTGTACTCCCTCTATGTATGTAGAAGGGTGGACGATGTTTTTGGATTTTTTTTTTTTGGCTTTCATTCGCAATGAACTTTAAAATTGTGATTTTTGTTTTGTTTTGTTTTTAGTTTTATGTAAGTGTAAAATGTTTTTATGTTTTGCTTTTGAATTTTTTTTTTAATTCATCATTAATCATCATTGCAATCGGCCATAAATGATGTATACATAATATATGTGATTTATGTTTTTAATTTCACATTTTCAGATAAAATTCTAGTGTTTAAAAAATCAAAGAAACAAAAAAAAACTTTCAAACACACACACACATGTGATTTTCTAATGCATTAAAAATCAATGTCAATGTCGTCGTTATTATTGCTGCTGTTGCTATTCTGGCCATTTCAAAAAAAAAAAATCCAAATTGATAATTGAAATTTTAAAATAATAAAAAAAAATTTCATTTTCACCACATTCAATCATCAATAGCTTATTCTGCTACAGCAGCAGCAGCAAAAAAAAACTTTGATTCACCTCATTTTTTTCACACTTTCTCTTCTGATATCGTAGATAATAATAGTTATTATTATCGATGAAATTTCTTTTTTTATGTTTTAAGATTTGTCATGTAAAAGAATGAAACAGAAAAAAAAGACGAAATAACTAGATAGCGCTAGCCATCACACATCATCATTACTCGTTTTTTTTACACCGAATTGTGCACAATTGGTGTACCTCTAACCCAAAAAAAAAAAAAAATTTCATTTTTCCGGTTGCTTGCATCTGTTTGTTTGTTTGTGCATGTGTCAAATATGTGAACAAAACAAAACAAAACAAAACAAAAAAAATTCCAAATATTGATTCGATCAATTCGTTCCGGTTGAATCATCATCATCATCATCATCATTGATCAAACTGAAAAAAAAAATTTAAATTTAATTTATCGATTATGAATTTATGTATGTATGTCAAACTCACGAATTTTTTTTTCATCATTGAATCGTAAAATAACAAAACGAACAAAAAATTTCATCTGATTGACGAAATTATATTGTTTATGTGTTTTTGTTCTTGCCAATGTTTCGGTGTGTGTGTCCAATCGTCTTGTATCAATCATATATATGAAAAAAACCAAATATATCCATTTGAATACATCATCATCATCATTAGTACCTGGGTTTTTTTTATCGTCTTGTTTATTATGAGAGAGCGAGCGAGAGAGAGAGGGAGAAAGTTGATGAAATAAAATAGATTTCATCACATATATTTTTTTTCACATCATTGACATTTACATTGAAATAATTTCGATGTCATGTCATTTTGGTATTGTTTTTTGTTGTTGTTGAATTAGAAACCAATCAATTGGTCATCATCATCATCATAGTTGTGTTTTCGCGGTGATGGTGTACTTGTTTGTCTTTAGTCATCATGTCATGTATATATAAGTGGACTGAATCACATTAAAATGTTTTGTTGTTTTTTTTTCGTTCTGTTTTGACATTGATTCAATTCATAAGTGATATATAAGCATAAATGTGTGCGTGTGTGTGATTTTAAAAATAACAACAAAAAAAAATTGACCCATAAACCAGATTAATGAGGAAGTTTTTCTCTTTTGTATTTTCTGGTTGTTAATCGCACTAAACATTTGCAATTTTGTTCCAATTTTTTTTTTGTATCTCTGTATTTTAGTTTTGTTAATTTTAACCTGTATTTGTATTTTTCGTGTTTTTTTTTTACTCGATGATGGTTAATGGTGGCCACTTGAATTGCAAATTTTTTTTTATCTTTTCCCACCGTTTTTTGTTCTTTCAACTTGATTTTTTTTTGCATTCATTCATTCATTCATTTTTTATTGGTTCCGCACACACACACACACAAAGCACAGCAACTGGTGAAAAACTTTAGCTTTCAAAATGAATGATATTTGCTACATTTCTTATGATCCGTTTTCGATTCCGGATCAAATGAATGAATCGACTACCATACGACATAATGGATATCTATTGAAAAATGTAACGGAACCATTGATATTTAATCTAAAATCATTGTTCAACATTGATCTCAACGGTCAAGATCATCATCATCATCATCGATCTGATATTAATCTCAACTTTTTACGTATCATTCTGTGCTTTCATCATGAAGCTAGTTTAATAGGATTTTTATCAATTTTTTTCATTCAACAATTCATTTCATTTGTAATCAATTGTTTTGGCGTCAAAATTCATCAGTCAAAAATTGATTATTCATCCAATCATAATGATAATGATAATAAATTTAATCATCAATATGATCAGAATAGAAATTCAATAATTGTCAGTGATTATAGATCAACAAAATTTGCCACACATGATTCATATCAAACAACTAGATATTATAGAATTAAAAAAGTGAGTCTTTTTCAATTTAAACAAACAAAAAAATGAAAAATAAAAACTCATTCAATTTGCAATCAGATCATATCCGGAATAATTGTCTTTACATATTTGGTGGAAATTTCCATAATTTTATCTCTATATAAATATGATGTTTTCGGTGAAGCATTGCCATATTTTTGTTCAAATTTCTTGTCATTAGTTTGTACGGTAAGTTTTCTTCAATGTTTTCAATAATTTTGAATTTTCATTTTCTTTTCTTTGTTTTAATAGCTATTTGCAATCTATTATATGTTCGTTAATCCATCGGTAAATCGACAAAGACAAAAATTCATTTGCTTTTATTGGCTCATATCAATGTTGAATTTCGTATGGAATATTATTTCATTATACATTCACATAGATAGTGATGGATATTCTATATGGAAAATTTGTTCAACATGTCATTGGCAATCATCAGAATTTTTATTTGATAAACATCAATTATCGTCGTATGATAAAGATTTCCATAATCAGATCATTATATCCAATCACAGTGATGATGATCATGATTTTCGTTACAAAACCAGCATTATCTGGATGCATTTCAATTATTTTTATGCAATACTATTTACGTTACAATTTTTTTGTTGTTATTTACCCGATTTTGAACCAATTGTTTCCGTACATCCAGAATCGAATGCAACATTGATTGGTCGAACAATTTATATATGGATGAGCCATACAATTTTCTGTGGTTATCGTCGACCATTAACTTTTGAAGATATATTTCCAACATCCATACCTGTTGAACATGTGGAAAGCTATTTCTATCGTTGGCTTATTCAACAATCAAATAAATATTCAAAATCATTTAAATTGATCAGAATTTTAATCTATCAATTTGGTGGTGAATTTATTCGAATTTCATTCATTAAATTGATACCAACATTGACTACGTTTATTGGTCCATTATTATTAGATCGTTTGATCAAATTTACTACTACTACTACTACTAATACATCATCGATAATCGATAATGAACAACCACAATGGCATGGATATTTCTATGTAATCGCTATGTTCATTTTGTTTGTGAATGAATCAATATTGAATTCTTATTCTGATTATCAACTAATGATATTGGCATTAAAAATACGTTCATGTTTAACGGCTTCTATTTATAGACGTTTACTTTTGTCGAAAAATATCGGCAATATGACAATGAATACAAATTTAAAACGGAAACAAACTTTAAATACATCTGGACAAATTGTTAATCTTATGTCAACTGATACACAACGTATTTTTGAATATGTTAAGAATGTCAATCTATTCTGGATTTGTCCACTTCAAATTACCATTGCTATATTTATGTTATGGCAACTACTTGGATATGCATCATTAGCTGGATTGGCCGTATTATTACTATTGTTACCATTTAATATGTTTATTGGAGCTCGAATACGATCATTACAATCAAAATTACTTGAATATAAAGATCGAAGAATTAAATCATTGACCGAAACATTGAATGGAATAAGAGCAATAAAACTGTATGCATGGGAAGATTTTTTCCATAAACGAATCGATCAATCAAGACAATTAGAATATTTAAATCTTCGTCATCAAGCATTGTATTCGACTGCCATTTCATTTGCATTCACATCGGCACCATTTTTCGTTGCATTATCCAGTTTTTCATTGTTTCTATACATTAATGCAAATACGGTTAATGAAAATTTAGATGCCCAGAAAGCATTCGTATCATTAGCCATATTCAATATAATTCGACGTCCAGTAGCCTTTATACCACAATTAATCACTAATTCGATGATGTTTTTAGTTTCATTGAAACGCATCAGTGATTTTATCAATGATAACAATGATGTCAATACAATTCAACTACCAAAAAATAATAATAATAAACAATATCAGATAGCGATATCATCAGTGACCAATAGCGTCAAAACTTGTCCACAAATTCGGTTACAAAATTGTCAATTTTCTTGGTCTCAACATATTGGATCATCATCATTTCGATTGAATAATATTGATGTTAATATTAATCGACCACAATTATGTGCGATAGTTGGTTTAATTGGTGCGGGTAAATCATCATTATTGGCAGCCATTTTAGGCCAGATGAATTTGAAGCCCAATGATTTCTATCGAAGTATGTGTCATATTCAAGGAAGAATTGCATATGTTCCACAGAATTCTTGGATTCAATCTGGAACCATTCGTGACAATATCCTATTTGGAAATGAATTCGATCCAATCCGATATTGGAAAGTTATTGATGCCTGTGCATTGTTGGAGGATATTAAACAAATGATTGATGGTGATAAAACATTGATTGGTGAAAAAGGTGATAATCTAAGTGGTGGTCAACGGCAACGAATTTCGTTAGCACGAGCTGTTTATTCAGATGCTGATCTTTATCTACTTGATGATCCATTATCGGCACTTGATTCACAAGTTTCTCGTCATGTATTTCGACGTGTTATTAGTAATCGTGGATTATTGGCAAACAAAATCCGATTGTTTACTACACATAATATGGCTTTGTTACCAAATGTTGATCATATTGTTCTCATGGAAAAAGGTTCAATCGTTGCACAAGGAAACTATCAGGATTTGATCAACATGGACAATGAATTTACTGAATTTCTAACTACTTATTTCTCATCAATAACTAAAGATATTAGACATTCAACAAATGAAACTATCTATGATGATGATGATGATGATTATGGTAATAGTTTGATAGTCGATGAAGAAGAAAATTATAATATTCTCGTTGAAATGGCTCAACGATTAGAGCGACAATTTGCTTCATTTACACGACGTGGTAGTGTGATGAAAAGAATTTCGTTATCTAAAAATCATTTGATTGAAAAAGCAGACAAAAATAATAATAATAAAAAGAAAAGAAAAAATATTTTTAAAAATTTTTCAAAAATTACCCCGAAAAAAGAATTGGAATTGAAAACAGATTACAGTGAAACCAAAGCTAGTACTGGTTCAATATCGTTGAAAATTTATTGGTATTACATTCGAACTATTGGATTATTGCCTTTGGCATTGATATTATCAAGCTATACATTTGGATACTGTTTTGTTGTATTGACCAATGTTTGGCTAAGTTCGTGGAGTAATGATTCTAAAATACCATCATCATCATCATCATCGAATAGCTCAATAATAATTGAAGATAATTTATGGATGAATAATCTATTGATTCGATTACGATTAATTGATCCATTAGAATCTATTAACCAATGGACACGATTGAATGTTTATGCAATACTTGGTTTTGGACAAACGATATTCATTTTGATTGCCACTTTATTACTACAATTAGCTTGTCTTCGTGGATCACAACGATTACATCGGTCAATGTTATATCGATTAATGCATGCACCGATATGGTTTTTTGATCAAGCAAATTCTGGCCAAATATTGAATCGTTTTAACAAAGATATTGATCTAGCCGATACGACATTGATATCATCACTTAGATTATTTATGATTGAAATATTTCGTGCATGTGCATTATTCACCATCATTGTTACCGGAACTGATTCACCAATTTTAATTGGAATATTTTTACCACTAATCATTTGTTATATTCTCATCTATAAATATTATGTTTCAACATCACGTCAATTGATGCGTATTGAGTCAACATTACGAACGCCGATTTATCAACAATTCAATGAAACATATACAGGTGTAACCGTTATACAGGCATTTGGACGTGTAGAAATGTTTCTTAGAAAAATCTACAAAAACATTGATATGAATACTAGTGCAATGCATATGAGTATTGCTGCTGCAAAATGGCTTACCGTTCGATTAGAATGTCTTGGTAATATTGTTGTTTTGATTACATCATTAAGTTGTGTACTGCTTCGTGGTCATATTTCACCTGGTATGGTTGGTCTTTGTATCACCAGTTCATTGTCCATAACTGGTACGTTGAATTTTCTTCTACAATCATCCATTGAATTGGAAAACAATGTCGTAACAGTTGAAAGATTGGTTGAATATACCAATCTACCACAAGAAGATGATTGGCATCATCATAAACAAAGTGACATGACCGAAACAATAACAAAGAGGAAAAATTTCTTCAATTTTATTAAAAATTTTCTCCATAAGAAATTGTTTCGAAATTTTCTGATTTCAGAAATTGTTGCCGATACAATGCCAACCGGTGTAGTTTTTTGTTCCAGTAGTCAAACTAATCAAAATCATTGGCCAACGGATGGTTCAATTTCATTTTTTCAATATTCAGCACGATATCAAAATTCTTCGACATTGTGTTTGAAACAGCTGAATCTGTATATTCCATCCGGAACGAAAGTCGGCATAGTTGGCCGTACAGGTGCTGGTAAATCATCATTTGCATTGGCTTTATTTCGATTGATCGATGCTGAAACCGGTGCTATACGTATTTCAAATAGAAATATTCATGAAATTGATCTACATGAATTACGATCAACATTGACGATAATTCCACAGGAACCATTATTGTTTGCTGGAACACTACGTAATAATCTTGATCCATTCAATCAATATACGGACGAACAAATAATCATTGCATTGAAAAAAGCTAATCTTGGCCATATGATCACAATGTTAGATCAATCGATTGATCAACAATTAAATCGTTTATCATTTGGACAGAAACAATTACTTTGTTTATCACGTGCATTATTACGAAAATCTCAAATTCTTGTATTGGATGAAGCTACAGCTGGTATTGATCCGGCTACCGATAAATTAGTACAGGAAACCATACATCATGAATTTGTCCATTGTACAGTGTTGACTATTGCACATCGTTTGAAAACAATTCTATCATATGATCAAATCCTAGTGCTTGATCAAGGACAAATCGTTGAATTTGATACACCAAAATCATTGATGTCTGATTCATCAACATTTTTCTATAAAATGATTGCACAATAAATTTTTTTTTTTCGTAAATTAAAAAGGTAATTTTTTTTTATTAAAATTTTCATAACATAATTGATAATATATTTGTTTTCATTTCAATTTTTTTTAGATCCAAACCATGATTTTTTTTGTAACATTTTAATGTTTTGGCTTAGCTGTTGTGCCCAATACAAAATGTCCAGCGGATTTACAATCTTTTATTGTTTTATCAAAAAATAATGTACCTGGACAATCGAGCAAAAATGGTACAAAATTATCACAAAGATAATATTTTTTTGGATCAATACGACATGCAAAACGTCCATGTTGTGCAGGACAAAGAAAACGTGGATGACTTGGTTGATTATGATGTGGTGTAGTTGCTGAATGTTGATCACCACCACCACCACCACCACCACATTGTACGGATGGCTGTTGTTCAATCAATTGGATGATCACCATGAAACCAATAATGGTCCATATAATTTGACGAAATGAATTGTACATTTTTTCGATGAAACGAAAATTTTTCTGTTCACTTGTTTTTTTTACTGTAAATTCAAAAATAGTCAGAAGAGAATGGAATTTGATTTGATCTATGCATTCGATTCGATTGTTTGCAGTCGATTTAAATAGGCTGCAAAGAAAATTTTCATCGATTCCTTTTCTCATTTGGTGATTTATAACTTTTATATAATCAAAATACTTATGTGATTGACATTTTTATTTTTATTTTTTTTATTTTGTAAATATTTGTATTTTGATTGATCAATTACATAGGTAGATTAGGGATATTAGCATACAAAATGTGTAAAAGAATTTATATATATAAAAAAAAATCAAATTTATGATTATTATGAAAAATGACATTTTTAGACAACTACAATCATCATTGTGGACAATATTACAATTATTATGTACATGTTAATTCTTTTTCATTCCATCTTGTATTACCTGGACAACTTTTATGTATAGCTTCCCAATTTGAACAAATATAAAATTTACATGGATCTTTCGGATCGGCAAAATAACCAAATCTTGTTGGACATTCAAATTCATCTTCTGGTTGTTCAGTAGTAGTAGTAGTAGTTGTTGGAGATGGTTTTACCGTTGTTGTAGTTGGTTTTACCGTTGTTGGAGATGGTTTTACCGTTGTTGTAGTTGGTTTTACCGTTGTTGTAGTTGGTTTTACCGTTGTTGTAGTTAGTTTTACCGTTGTTGGAGATGGTTTTACCGTTGTTGTAGTTGGTTTTACCGTTGTTGTAGTTGGTTTTACCGTTGTTGTAGTTAGTTTTACCGTTGTTGGAGATGGTTTTACCGTTGTTGTAGTTGGTTTTACCGTTGATTGAGATTCTGATGTTGTTGGCATGGAACTCGGTTGTACTGTCGTAGTTGAAACATCATCAATCATGGTGTTTCGATCATCATCAGATTTAGATGTGGAACTATTCTGATCATCATTATCGAAATGATCAATATTAGCATATGATGAATGAATCAAAATGGCCAATGAAACAAAAGCGATAGTTATGTTGAATTTCATTTTTAAAATGGTTATGAGAATATTGATATTTTGGTGTCAACGTTGGATTTTTTTTTTTTTTTTTTGATTAATGATTTGTATTGATCAATGGAAATCAATATCATTTATATACTATTCAATTATGGTGACATCGATTAATCAATTGATTGATCCATGATTGTTTGCGTCAATATGCTATCAATAGCACATCTCTAATCTACGCATCACAAATCTACACACAAAGATAGACATAATCAATTGTATCATCACTTTTTTTTAGTTTTAAACAACAATAAAAAAAATAGAAATTTAATAGCAAAAAAAAATATTTCAATGATAAGATAACAATAACTTTTTATATGATTTCATTTTGTTTTCTTGGATTATGGTCGAACACAATCAGTTAAATGATCGCAATTCAAAATTGCCTGATTCCATTGAGTGCCATTAGCACATGTCTTTTCATAGGCAATTCCGTTACCACATTGGTAAAACATCCAACAATTTTCATGTGGATAATATCCATTGGATTCAGGACATTCAAATTGATTATGAGAAGTTGTTGTTGTTTCATTCTCAGTAGTTGTTTCCGTATCTTGATCATCATCATCATTATTATTATCATCGGAGATAGTTGTCAAATCGATTTCGGTTGTTATTTCTACCGTAGTCGTTTCTTCTTCATTTTCATTGTTTGATGTTGTCGTTTCTTCTTCATTTTCATTGTTTGATGTTGTCGTTTCATTGTCTTGTACATCGTTGGTTGTTGTCTCATCCATATCGGGTCGTACACAATCAGTCAAATGGTCACAGGTTAAAATTGTCTGATTCCATTGAGTGCCTTTTGGACACGTCATTTCATAGGCAATTCCGTTACCACATTGGTAGAACATCCAACAATTTTCATGTTCATAATATCCAGATGGTTCAGGGCATTGAAAACCGCCTTCAGTGGTTGTTTCCGATTCCGTGCTGGATTCCATGGTTGTAGTTTCATCATCGTTGTCGTTATCATTAGATGTTGTCGATTCTTGTTCTGTTGTCGATTCCACAGTCGTAGTTTCATCATCGTTGTCGTTATCATTAGATGTTGTCGTTTCTTGTTCTGTTCGATTCAATGGTTGTAGTTTCGTTGTCGTTATCATTAGATGTTGTCGTTTCTTGTTCTGTTGTCGATTCAATGGTTGTAGTTTCTTCGTCATTCGAATCGGTTGTTGTTTCATCCATATCGGGTCGTACACAATCAGTCAAATGGTCGCAGGTTAAAATTGTCTGATTCCATTGAGTGCCTTTTGGGCATGTCATTTCATAAGCAATGCCATTTCCACATTGGTAGAACATCCAACAATTTTCATGTTCATAATATCCAGATGGTTCAGGGCATTGAAAACCACCTTCAGTGGTTGTTTCCGATTCTGTGCTGGATTCAATGGTTGTAGTTTCATCATCGTTGTCGTTATCATTAGATGTCGTGGTTTCTTGTTCTGTTGTCGATTCCACAGTCGTGGTTTCATCGTCATAGTCGTTAGAAGTGGTTGTTTCTTGTTCTGTTGTCGATTCCATAGTTGTAGTTTCATCATCGTTGTCGTTATCATTAGATGTTGTTGTTTCTTGTTCTGTTGTTGATTCAATGGTTGTAGTTTCTTCGTCATTCGAATCGGTTGTTGTTTCATCCATATCGGGTCGTACACAATCAGTCAAATGGTCGCAGGTTAAAATTGTCTGATTCCATTGAGTGCCTTTTGGGCACGTCATTTCATAAGCAATGCCATTTCCACATTGGTAGAACATCCAACAATTTTCATGTTCATAATATCCAGATGGTTCAGGGCATTGAAAACCACCTTTAGTGGTTGTTTCCGATTCTGTGCTGGATTCAATGGTTGTAGTTTCATCATCGTTGTCGTTATCATTAAATGTCGTGGTTTCTTGTTCTGTTGTCGATTCCACAGTCGTGGTTTCATCATCGTTGTTGTTATCATTAGATGTCGTGGTTTCTTGTTCTGTTGTCGATTCCACAGTCGTAGTTTCATCATCGTTGTCGTTATCATTAGATGTCGTTTCTTGTTCTGTTGTCGATTCCATAGTTGTGGTTTCGTTGACATCATCATCATCGTTTGATGTTGTCGATTCTTGTTCGGTAGTTGATTCTATTGTTGTAGTTTCATTATCATCATCATCATCATCGTTATTCGATGTTGTTGACTCAATGGTTGTGGTTTCTTTGTCGTCTTCATTGTTTGAAGTTGTCGATTCTTGTACGGTAGTTGATTTCATTGTTGTAGTTTCATCATCATCATCATCATCATCATCATCATTCGATGTGGTTGACTTAATGGTCGTGGATCTAATTGTGGTAGGAGTTGATGTAGTGGGCATTGTAGTTGTTGTTTGATTATGATTCGATGTTGTTGTAGTTCCACCGATATCAGGTCGTTCACAATCACTCAAATGATCGCAAGTCAAAATTGCCTGATTCCATTGAGTTCCTTTTGGACAAACCATTTCATATCCGATTCCATTACCACATTGATAGAACATCCAACAATTTTCATGTGGAAAATACCCAGCTGGTTCTGGACAACTGTATCCTAATGCTGGTCTTGGACAATCGTATATTGGAACACAATCTTGTTGATTTTCATCGAATTGTGTACTTTTTGGACATGTCATTTCAATGGCATTCCATTGTGTGCATTGATAGTATTTATAACATTCTTTATGTTTAAATCGGCCATTTGCTTTCGGACATTCAAAACGAGAATTATCTGATTTACGGGTTGTAGTTGAAGCTCGTGTTGTTGTCGTTGTTTGCCTTAGGGTCGTTGTCGGAGCCCGAGTTGTTGTTGTTGGTCGACGGGTTGTAGTTGTTGGTCGACTTGTTGTGGTTGTTGGTCTTAGGGTCGTTGTCGGAGCCCGTGTTGTTGTTGTTGGCTTTAAGGTCGTTGTCGGAGCCCGAGTTGTTGTTGTTGGTCGACGGGTTGTGGTTGTTGGTCGACTGGTTGTGGTTGTTGGTCGACGGGTTGTGGTTGTTGGTCGACTGGTTGTGGTTGTTGGACGACGGGTTGTGGTTGTTGGTCTTCGAGTAGTTGTCGGAAAAAACGATGGTCGTTCACAATCGGTGAGCCATCGACAAGTAAGAATTCGTTGATCCCATTGTGTAAACGGTGGACAAGTGATTACATGCGGTGTATACCATGAACATTGATAAAATTGCCAACAATTTTCATGTTCATAATAACCAAATGGTTGTGGACATTTAAATTTACCAGCATCAACATCATTCGGTACGAATGAAACAATGATTATGATGATGGATAAAGCTATGATTGCTTTCATCCTTTTTTTCGAATGATTAATTAACAATTACAAAAAAGCTGATTAATTTGTCGATTTATTTTTGGAATTATGATTAAAAACTTAATTAGTAATGATGATATGGTTACAAATTTTTTCGGTCATTTTTATATTAAAAAAAAATTAAAATCCAGAAAAAAAAACAACAACAACAACAAAAGACAATGAATTACATCGAAATTAATTATTATCCCATTGATGCATTTGTGATGTAATTTATTATTTTATGATCCATATATTTTTTTTTGTTTTGCATCTTGTTATAATCCATAAATGGATGTTTTTTTCCGTTGACAATCGTTGCAAACAATTGATAATGAATTTCATTTGAAATTTGTAAGCCATTAAAATGTAATACAACAACAACAACAACAACAATTAGCGAACCACATAGTTTATTCACGTGGTTTTTTTTTGTTTCTGGTTTTTAATCGATTACTATTTTTGAAAAACGGGTGAAAAACAGGTTTGTACCCTGTTTTTTTTTGTCAGCAGAAAAAAATGCCATAAATTATTAAATCATTCATACCAAAATTGGTCATAAATAGATCAAAATTTTTGATCATGACATTTGTCCATAATCCAATACAATTACCGCATACAAACGGATCATATCGTGTATAGATTATATGCGAAACCGACATGTCCGTAATGTTTTACGTTTGATAATTATGACAAAACGGTTTGTATGATAACAAATGATTTTCAGTTGTTGATTGCAAAAAATGGATTGCACTCATTTTTTTTTGTTATTTTATTTTTATTACACTAAAAAAAACGGTACTCATTATTATTTTCAAGAGGATTAATCTAGAATTTTTATTATCACGTGAAAACATAATGCCATGATATCATTATAATTGATTTATTATTGTGACCAAGTAAAAAAAAAAATAAAACTTGTTGATAATAATGGTAATAAAAATTGATCAATTTGATAATCGAAGTTCGTTGGATTCGGGCAATGTACAACCACAACATCGTATCACCTGTTGTGCTGCATATGTGCCAGCATTGATGCAATCGATCATTGAATGTCCGGTCAGATGGTAGGCAAGAAATCCGCCAACAAATGCATCTCCAGAACCATTAGTATCGATAATCTCACCGGTTGGTATTGATGGTACAGGAAATTTTTGAACAAAAGAATTGGTTGATACAACAATGATTTCGTCTGGTCCTTGTGTAATGATCACTGTGCGATTGGTTTTCTTTGATTCCAGATGGGCCATTTTTTCCACAATATCATCAATTTTATCATCTTTATCCCATTCAAGTGTTTCGGCCAATGCGAAGGCTTCGTTTTCATTTCCAAATAAAAGATCTACGTATGGAAAAATTTGTAGTAAACGTTGTGAATGATTTTTCACCACATACGATGCAGATAAATTCAAAGCAAATTTAATATCGTTTGATGATTTTCGACACAATTCGGCCAACAATTGTACACAATCAGGATTTGAAATCAAAAAAAATCCAGATGTATAAATAATACGTGTATTATTGAATAATGAAAGATTTTGTTGAAGAATTTCCATACGGAAACCATGACAAGCGTCTAGAAATGTGATCAATGATCGATGATGACTACCATTTGAATCAACGTTAATCAAACAAACACATTTGCCTGTAGGTCTTGTATTATCAATACAATAAACAGATTTAACGTGATCTTCTTGTTCAATTTTACATTTCATTTGATGACCAAAATCATCATTACCTATACAGCCAAAAATTGTACATACATTTGGTTGATCAAAAAACCATTGTGCAACACGTATAGTATTCTGTATTGAACCACCTGGTACGAATTGAATATCATTAAAATTTTCAATCAATTCATCGCATAAAATTTGATGACGTTCATTATCAGCCAATATTGCATCATCAGATTCAAGTTGATAACGATGAAGAAATTCTTGATCAACATTCGTAACGATAAGATCAAATAATGGATGACCAATGCCAATGATGGCCGAATTAAAATTATTTTTCAATATTGTGGACATTTAGAAAATTCAAAACTATTTTAATAATAACTTTGACTTTGATGAAAAACATAAACTAGAACGAATGATTTATGGATAAATATAGTGATTGATTACAAATATTTGGTACACACAGTTTTCTTTATTGACAAGATAAGATCTTATGATTTTTATTACTATTAGTTAAATATAAACGATGATGATGATGATGATGATAAAAATTGAAATCAAGAAAAAAAAATAACAACAACAACAACATAATGTTGTCATAAGATATGAATGAAATAAAAATATTTATTATTTCCGAAATTTGATAATAAACAAATCTACTACAATCAAACACAACAACAAGAAGCTAGAAAAAAAAAATTCAATAATAATAATGGTCCATTCATGTTAGAATTTTAAAAAAGAAGATTTATCTATAAGTTTTTCATTTTTTCTTTCTTTCTGTCTGTGTCTTCATTTAAACAAGTTTCATACGATTTTCTTTAGGAAAAACGCAACCAGATTGTTTAATCACTTCTTGTGCAGCAAAAGTAGCTGCTTTTATACATTCGGCCATTGGTTTGGCTGCCAAACGATAAGCTAAAAATCCACCAACAAATGCATCACCAGCACCATTAGTATCGACAATTTCATTATCATTCAATAATGGAACTGTAAACATTTCCATTGGTAGTCGTTGATTTGTATAGGCAACGATAATGGGATTTTTTCCTTGTGTTACAATAACTGTTCGTGGACGATGACATGGTTGCCAATCAGCCAATTTTTGAGCAATAATTTTCATATCATTTGTCTAGTGTTTAGTGTGAACAAAAAAAAAAATATATGTTAATTTCACCGCAATGCAAAATTCATTCATTCAATTTACTTACCTCCCATTTTTGCATCTTAGCAAAAGCTTCAGCTTCAGTTTCATTACCAAACAATAGATCTACATAAGGCATAACTTGAAGTAATTGTTCTGAATAAAATTGAGAAATATACGGTGCAGAAAGATTGATTACAAACAATTTATGTTCAAATTGATGTGCATGTTTAGCCAATAATAGTGTTGGTTCCAAACTGATAATCAAATGAAAACCAGAAACATAGAATATACGTGACGATTCAACGTAATCGAAATTTTTATGTACATGATCGATTGAGAATTTTTGTGATGCTCCAAGATATGCACATAATGATCGACATTTACCATTCTTAGTGATCAAACAGGCACAAGTACCGGTAGCTGTTTTCGGATCAACCATATAAACAGCGTTTACACCATCTTCATCTGCTTTACTTTTCATTTGTTTGGCAAAATCATCTTCACCAACACAGCCAAAAAATGAACATACATTTGGTCGTGGCATAAACCATTGTGCAACACGCATCGAATTCTGTACCGAACCACCGGCTAAATATTGAACCTTAAATTGTTCACTCATATCGGCACAAAGTTTTTCATGTTTAGCTTCAGCCAAAATGGCATTGTTGGCTTCGAGATCATATTTTTTAAGAAAATCTTCATTACAAGTAGCAATAACATCCAATAATGGATTTCCAAGGCCAAGAATTGATCTGTGACAACAATAATAAGGAAAAAAAATCAAAATTAAATTCACTATACTTGTAACATGATAACTAGGACATACTTTTCTTCTTGTGACATTGTAGCTAGAATGAATGGACAATCAGAATCACAACAGAATGGTTTATATCTAAAATGAAAAAATGAAAAATCAAAATTACAATAAACTCTAAAAAACACTGAATTCAAATAACAAAATGCAGACACCGAACATGTAAAAGAATGTGAAAAAAAGTCCTTGATCAAGGATAAAGATTATATTTCAAAAATCAGTCCATCATGATCTTATCGTAATTTTTTTTTTGATTGATAATTACAATAATCAATGAATTAAAATCTAAATCAAATTTTATTCGTCTTACCGTAGCGTTTTTTTAGTTTTTTTTTGTGTGTGCAATAACCACAATAAAAAAAGTGCTGATAATATTGATAAGGATAAATGGGCTGTTTGTTTATTGATCCAATTGAAACCTGCAGATTTTTTTTTCACTTTGAGTATCTAAATAATACAACAATGACTTGCAAGAATTGAGTATTTTCGATTGTTTTTTTTCCGTTGGAATTTATAACAACAAAAAAAAAATGAATGTTGATATCTGTTTGAATATGGTCGATTTATTTTTAAATTATTATTTTTGCATTAAATAAAATTTAAAGAATGTTGTCGTGCCAATTTTGTTTTCATATACATCTACCGATTCACATAACAACAACAACAATCAAATGTGCTGCTGCACGTGCAAATTATTATATCGAATAATACAAACAACAAAAAAAACCATGGTTTCAAATTTCATGAAAACTTTTTTTTCAAGAATTACGACTTTTAAAAAAATGTTTCCGGAAAATTTCTCAGAGATTTTTTTTTTGACAATCAATTTGATTTTCAAGTTAAAACAATAAAAATCATTCCTCATCGGATGATAAATCAAATGCTCCTTCTAGGTCAAGATTTGGATTAAGTCCACGAGCTTTTTTCCTATTCTTTTTCGAACGTTTTCGTTTCTTTTTCTTTGGTTTATCATCATCGTCATCATCTGATGGTCTGGATCGTTCATTATTCGATAATTTTCGTTCAGCCTTTTCAATTTTAGCCTGGAGTTTTTTCATTTGTTCTTCGGTTAGCTCAACTTTGTCATTTTCACCAAATTCTTCAATACTTTCATCATCATCATCATCATCATCACCGTCGTCGTTATCCATGTCAAGTTCATCAAGTTCAGATTCATCTAGTTCTTTGTCGTCTTGGTCATTATCATCATCATCATCACTTTCATGTTCTATATCTTGTCCGATATCGAATTCACGTACAACAGAAGTGGATAGTGCATCTTTCGCTAATTCCAACGGGGCATCTTCGTTAGTTTCTGATGTAGATTGTTTGGATTTGAACTGACGCCATTGTTCATAGAATTCAACCAGTGGCGTTTTTAGATTTCGTATTTCATTCTCAAATAATTCCTGTTTAAAAACAAAGAAAAATTTATAAAAATTAATCACAGAATGTAGATAATATAAACACTAACGATTCTTTGTTGATCAATCAATTCTTTGAGCTTTCCATTTAGGTTTTGTTTTTCACGGTGTTCAACAATGAATTGGGCATTTTTATCACATTTATCCATCAATTGTCTCATCATTGTCTGACCACGAGCATATGGTATTGATTTGATTAGTTTACTACATTCTCCATGAAATATGAGAATAATTTCCGGAAACGATATTAGATGTGAAATAGATTTCAGATAATATAACAATAACTCATAGATTCTGTCCACAACTTTTTGAATGAAATCCATTTCAAATGTTTGTTCTTTTGATATTTTCAAAGTTACATTTAAATTGATTATTTTGTTTGCACTTTTTGGTTCTTTTTTCTTTACAATTTCCATTGGTTTTGTTTCTTTTTTCTTCTTTTTGTTTTTGATTTTATTCTTAAGAATAATTTCATTTTTATTCTGTGCCAATTGTACGATAATTTCACGGAATGTTCGCAAAATCGGTATAAAATGACCGGATTCTGATGATAATTTTATTAATGATTCTATAATTTGTAGCCTATATGGAACATATTTGAATGCAGAAAATAACCTTAATGTTTCAAGTGAAATATTCGTAACGGGCATTAATAATTGACCAAATAGGTCATTTTGTTTAAGACTTGTGCCAATCAGTTGTGACCATAGATTCAATGAATGGATAAATTGCCAATTATGAACACGTTTTAAGGCATCTTTTTCTTTCACCATTATAGATTTACGAAGATTTATGGTCAATTGACGCATAAAAATAAAACATTGTTGATAGGAAATCATTGGTTCAAGTTGATAAAGTTCAACTAGTGAATTTCTCATAAATTGAATTTTCGTTATAGTAATTTCATTGGTTGTTTTTGATGTTACAGCATAGGTCATATATAATTGTCGTAATAAATGATTGATTAATGTTTGTAGTTCAGTATGGGTCATATGATTTTTATTCGATCGTATAACACGAATAGCACGATAAAGAATAAGAAAAGATAAAACACGTGAACGTTCTTCTTGGCTTGAATGCCATTCTTGAATTGAATAACGAATAATTCGTTTTAGTAGATGTGGAAATACTTGATAATATGGTAATAGTTCAAGAACATGACGTTCAAATGATAACCGTGCTTCAATCGATAATGATGAAATCATTTTCAATATATCGGTTAAATAAATTTTCATGGATGATAGAATTCGTTTCCAATTTCGTGAACGACGTGGATCAAATAATTGACATTTCATTGTTTCATCTTTGTTCTGTGAATCATCATTTTTTATACTTAGATAATATGAAATAGCAGGCAATAGATCAACCAGACAGGTATTGATAATCATATTGAACAATGATGGATTCATAACGGCCATTGGTTTCATTAACATTTGATCAGATATATCTTGTGTTTGTTGAACTGATTTTCGAAATGCTTTGATCGATGATTTAATTGCCATAAGGCAATTGGCTTTTGTTGTTGGATTTTGAAGTATTTGTTTCCATTCTTTGACATTATCAATGGTGACATTTCTCGTTGTTTCCTCAGTTGAATCTTCATCAAGATTTTGGCCAACATCATCATCATCATCATCATAATCACCTTCCGATGGCAATTCTTGATCGTCATTGAAATCAAGCAATTGTTTATCATGTTTTTGAAGATATTCATAAAATTCTGGATCTTTATCTTTTAAACTTTCCAATGTTTTTTTATGCGTTGTTGCATCCATAATAGATTCTTCACCATCCGAATCGTGTGAAGATGATTCAGATTCATCATTATCATTCGAATCGAATTCTTCCCATTCGTCATCCATGTCGTTGTCTTTGGGTTTTTTTGATTCAGGAATTTTAACTTTTTTGATTTGTTTACGCTTTTGTGATTTGAATTTTTTACCACCCATTTTCATTTTGATTGCCATCATTTGTTCATCAGCTATAAAAGTGATAAAATAAAATATTTAGAGAATAATTTAAAATGTCTGTCAATAAATTTTTACCGCTAAATAAAACTTAATTTTGGATGTTGTTAAATGATAATATCGGTGAGCACCACGTGCTACAGCAAAGTTTATTATAGTCGACTATTTCGACTGCCATATGCTTGCAATAATTTTTCCCATTCAACCTAAGAATCTAATTTGAATTTTGGAAAATTCGGGTAAAAAACCAAAAAAAAACACATAATACCAATTTACCAATTTGAAAAAGATAAAAAAAAGAAAAATGTGTCTTCCAGGTTTCGAACCTGGGACCTTCTGCGTGTAAAGCAGAAATGATAACCACTACACCAAAGACACAGAACCATGTAAAAGGAATTCACTGCTACTCCAGTTAAGGCTGGAACTACGTTCCAAAAATTTTGAGCGTAAAGCGAAACTCTCATTTTTACCCTTCATATACAATGTAACAATATTGTTGCATGATAATGTCTAAACATACGTCCTTTTTTGATGGCACACAGCCCAGTACTTTTTAAACACTTCGATTAAAAATGCATCAACTTTGCGACTAAAAAAGCTAGACAAGTTTTGTTTTTTTTTAAATAATATCGGATAACATTTTCCAAGTTTGTTTGACATTCAACGATTCGTGCCGGAAATGATTCGGATTTTTGTTTAAAAAAATATCATTAACCCTACTCATTTTTCAAAAGTATGGAATCATAACATAGCTGAAAAAGCAAATAAACGACCAGCAGTGAATCGTAAAAATTTCACTCGTATTACATTTGACCCTAGAAAGGTATTTCTCTCTGGCCATGGGAGATTCGCTTCCTACCTTGAAAGATTTAAAATTCAAGAAGACGGAAACTGTTGGTGCTGTTTTATTTTATTGTCAATTTTGAAATTATCATAGCGTCAAGAGAAAATAAAAAATAATCCTGTAAATAAGATTAATCAATTGATGATTGTATTTCAAAACATGATTGGCAAATTTTTATCTGATTATTATTAAGTACCATAACATATTATTAGTAGTATTAGTAGTGATTTTAAATTATAATCATTATTGTCAGTATTAAAACAATTTCTACAGTCATGTACATTCATCATGTTTATCTTTTCATACACTATGTACCTTCTTTGAGCATATATAAGCTCCACTGTTCATTTCATCAAGACACTTGATGTCACACCACACCAACATGCCTTTTCTTCAAACACACACACACACACATATTTTCTTTGTTATGTTACACACTTTTTTAATCCAAATTAAACTTAATAAAATCATTCATTTTATCTAAAAATTATTAACAGATTTTATGTTTTTTTTTTTATTCATTAAACAGTTTTTATTCGCCACACACACATAAGGCGATGCAACAACCGTTTATATCCGGTCGATCTAACCATGATAAATCTTTTTGAGATTGATTCATTTTAATTTTTTAAATAAAGTGAAAAATATTCAACATATGAACAGGCAGGGCCGGCCGAGAAAATCGCGAGGCCTTGTGCAAAAATAGCTTGAAAAGTTGGAGCTGCGAGGCCCTGTGTTGTACAGCGGAAAGGGTGAAGGCAGCGCGAGGCCTTGTGCGGTGCACAGTCTGCACAGGCGCCTCGGCCGGCCCTGTGAACAGGAAAACATGCGATCTGCGTTTAGACGTGTCGTGCATGTGATGTGGCTGGTTCATTGAAAAATGTACAAGTTATTTTTAATAGACAATATATCTTCCTGTTCTTGGTTTTGAAGGCTAAAAACACACAACGAGTTTTTTCTTAATCAATAAAATATAAGTTTTTTTCTATCATCATCTTTCCCGAGTAAAGTTCTTTCAATCTTCTATTCAAGCTTTTTCGTCGATTTTATACCGTTGAGCTTTTCGCTTCAAAAATGACTGAAGACATGATTATTGCAAATCAAGAATCATTCTTTTTTAAAAACATTTTTTTTTTGCTTTGAACTTTTCGATTCCATTGAAAGAAGAAAGAAAAAGTTTCAATATAAATGAATCAACCAATTGAACAGACAATTGTTCCAATTGTTGGAACTAGAAAATGATTCTATATATTCAATGTGTGTGTGTGTGTGTGTGTGTGTGTAAGTGTGATGTCACCACACCGACGCTGTAAATTCTCTTGTTTCTTTATAAAGAGAGTTCACTCGTTGCTGATGATAATGATGATGATGATGATGATGATGATCCATAGTTGATTGTTTCAAGCACATTTTTCTCTTTTTTTTTCTATATGAACTGATCCCTATCGATCGATTAATAGATCGATCGATCGCTCGACCCTTTTTTTTGGTTCCTATTTTATAAAGAACAACATTTTCATACATGGAAAAAAAAGAAAGAAAATTACCTAGAAACCTAGATTATTATATAATAGAACCGAAGATTATAATGCTAACAACCACTCAAATGGAGATGGGGATAGTGGGGGTTGGGGGAAAAAATTTCCAACCACTGGATTCTATATATATCGATATAACAACAACAACAACAACTAAAAATGGCCTGGAAATATATGAAACACACACATACACACAAACACAGATATAGGAAATGGATAGAAATTTTTTCGAATGTTTTTGATAATTATCAACGCATGTGCATGATTGATAAAAAGATACAGGACAAACTTCTATATACACCCAACTAACACCACACACACACTTAAACACAAACACCGGAGATTGAAGATCACATTGATAATTTGAAACTCAAACCACGAATTCGATGTGTATTTATGATCACACACACACACTATACACATCGGAGAAAGCAGCAGTAGCAATTTTTTTTTTCGTTTTGTCTGTTTGAAATTATATTTTTTTACTTCATTGCTACATATAACAACCAACCAATAGCATTGGCATTTACAGAGAGAAATATATTCAACGAAAATCAACCAACAACGATTCCACACGAACGTTTTTTTTTGTTCTGCAAAATCCCCTCACATATTTTGCATCATCATATAATAAATTGATGAATGAATATTTGCTTCTACTATCGCTACCGCTGCTTTTTTTTTGAAATGAAAACAACTACAACAACTGGCAACGGCAACGGCAACAGCAACGGCGATGATGATGATCATGGAAAAGAAATTTTGTTTTTTTTTTCATTCATAAATGAAGAAAGATTTCACTTTTTCGTTGTTTTCAACTCAACAGTCGTGGTCGGCGTCGGCGTTGCCCGTTTTTGTGTCTAAATATATTCTTTTTCTAAGTGTGTTAGTTTGTATGTGTGATACAATTTTGATTCAATTCACAAATGTGAATGTGTTTTTGGTGTTGAGTGAAATTTTATTTTTATTTTTTTTATTTTTATCAAATGATTATATTATCGCATGATATTTGAGTGAAATGTGTATAGATAGTATTGTCGTGTACACAAACAAACAGACAAACAAACAAACATACATACACAGAACGATTGAAATGATTCGAATTTCGAGTATATTGTGTGAATGAACAACAACAACAACAACGACAACGACAACAAATAAATAAATCAACCGAGAATTATAGATAATGAAATTAAAGAACAATTATCATCATCAATTTTCTATAGTTTTTATCACCAAAAAAAAAAAAAATTTTTGATTCTTCAAATCATCATCAACAATAACAACAACCTCGATATTTTTTTTTTAATTTCCATTTATAATGAATTGGCATTATCATTATGATGATGATGATGATGACAACAACACAATCAACAAGAAAATAGTGAAGAAAAATTGTTGCCGCATCATTCAATCCATCGATTTAATTTCATTCATTCATTAATGATGATGATGATGATGATGATGGAATGTAAACGAACGAAAAACAACAACAACAACGACAAGTGAAATAAAAAAAAAATTTCCATCTCTTTCCACATTTTGATGGTGGTGTAAACACACACACACACACACACACACTATCATTTTCAAGAATTTTTGGTTTCTGTTCAACTCTTTCAATTATAAAGTTTGATTATTTTGGCAGCCATCATCATCCATAACGACGACGACGACGACTTCTTGGTAATTTGTGTCACCATTCGTCTGTGTGTGTGTGTGTGTGTGTAAATTCACTTTTTTTGTTTTGTTTTGTTTATTTGTCATCTGAGTGATTTTTAGTGTTTACGAATTCGACCTGTTCCTGTTCTCTCTCTCTCTGTATTCGTCCAATCGACCGTGATGGAAATCAGTCGAATAATTTTTTTGTTTTGTTTTGTTTTGGATTCTTCCTAATTAAAATCATCATTTTTTATTTGATTTTTTTTTTGTCTTGTCGCACCGAGACGAGAAAAAAACGCCTCTTTTTTTCAGCAACAAAAATTCTGTTAAGATTTCTATTATTTCATCTGTTTTTTTTTCGTTTTTCACATTTTTGTCCTTGCTCAATTTTAAATTTTTTTCGTTGTTGTCGTTATACTCATCATCCACGTTGTGGAATGTGAAATGTGAATTTTTTTTTTTTTTTTGCCAATCTTACACATACGAACAGATCTTATTTTTGTATACAACAACGAATAGAATTCTATTCATCATTTGTGAATTGAATTGAATAACAACGGCGAATTCATCATCATCATCATCCATTGATTAATCGAATATAATATCAATTTTGCGTGATATTGGATCATCATTTGATTTATATGTACCTGATTTTCATCTGATTGCCAATCAAATCAAACCAAATTTGTTTTCTTCACGTTTTTGTTTTTTGTTTGTTTGTTTGTTTGTTTTGTTTCCACCATTTAGGTGTGTGTTTGTTTTTGTGTGTATGTGTGTATTGTGTGTTTATTACGGAAATTCCGTTTCCTTCAACCAATTTTTTTTTTCTCTCTCGGTGTTTGTGAATTCAATTGTGATTAACTTTATTTTTTTTTTTACTTATTCTGTAACTTTGATATTTTTTTTATGTGTGTGTATGTCTGTGAAAAAAAAATAAAAAATTCATTAAACATCATCATCATCATCATCATCATTGATTGATTAAATAAAAATCCATTCAAGGTTGAAAAAAAAAATTCAAAGAAAGAAAAAAAAAATTTTTTCTCTGCTTAGCATCGCTACGTGTGTAAATCATATCGATAGCACAACAACAACAACAACAACAACAACAACGACAACGTTGTCATTCAAGGTAAGCAAATTGTGTGTGTGTGTGTGTGTCTGTGTATTTTGTGGAAATTAACACCTTTCTATCGATGTTTATAACATTATCGATATTTTTATGCATGAAAGTCTGTCTGTATGACTACAAAATACATTTTACTTTACGTTGTTATGCCATAGATCCTGAAACATCCTGATTGTTTGTGTGTGTGTGTGTGTGTGTGTGTGCAATAAATTTTTTTTTATTTTTATTTTTACAACTTTACAATGTGTGTGTGTGTGTGAACTTAAACATTTTATATTTTCTTTCTCAAATAGTTTATTTCAATCATAAATTGAATTGATTGATTGATCTATTTGTTTATTTTTGTTGTTCGTTTGTTTGTTTCCGGTTTCAAAATTTTGTTTTTGTTTGTTTGTTTGTTTGCTTGATGATTGATTTAATTTGCCGGAAGGTGAATTTTTTTTTCTCTGGTTGATTATGAATTTATGGAATTTTTTTTTTTTTTTTTGGTAAAATAGAAATTTTTCCCGTTCATAATAAACAAATTCAATTACCTGGTTTGTGTTACCTGGAAATTTATGAAAAAAAAGACAGAAACCATCTGGCTGTTGTTGTTGTTGTTGTTGTAGAAGAAGAAGGAACAAATAATGTCGATTGTTTTCTTTCTCACAAATTCGATCTGTTAACCGAATAATTTTTAAGAATGATAATTATTGACAACAGAAAAAAACAACAAAAAAATACTTGACACACATTTAACCACACACACAAAAACACATAGACAGTGTTATATACAAATGAATGTGTAGCAAAATCGAGTATCGAGAGAGTTCATCATCATCAAAATGGCCAAAATCGATCGAATATATGGATCGATCCATATATATTCGATCGATATATATTGAATGATTCCATTCCATTCCATTACAGACATTGTAGAATTTTGCTTCTTAATAAATGTCTTTTTTTCTATATACGACCAAAGTTTATTGTTTGTTCAAATGACAATTCTTTATGTGTGTGTGTGTGTGTGTGTTTGTTACATTGAAATACATTATCGTAATCAAAAAAAAAGGCTACCAGGTAAATCAGCTAAATGATAGACATATTTGCCTGTAATGAATAAACAAAACAACAGAATAACAGAATTTTGAGACACACAGGTGTAGACACTATTATAATGAACTATTTCACCGTTTTCGTGTTCATTCATTCATTCATTTACTTTCTTTACGATTATTTATATGTGTGTGTACCTGTCTATTTTTTGCGGGTATGTGTGTTAGATAGATAGATAGATAGGTATAGAATATCTATTTTAGTTGACCTACATCTGTCTTTTGGATTCTGTTTATGTGCAAAAATCAATGTTTCTATGTGTGTTGTACCGTTTTTTTTTGCCTTGTATTGGTATTTCTCTTTTTTTTCTTCTTCTTCTTGCACTCATTATTTCTGATTATTGTACTTTTTGTTATAGTATTTCTCTGATGAAATCTGAATTCTGATTTTTCTTTTTCTTTTCTTTTTTTTTCGTACTCTATTGTTTATAATTGTTGTTGTTGTGTTGATCTCTTTTATATGTGATGATGTTGTCCATATATGAAATGATTATGAACGAATTGAATGAATTTTTTTTTTTTTTGGTTCAAATATTATATATATAGTTTTGTTGTTGTTTTTTTCACCAGGTAATTTTGCACAAGAAAAGAGAATTCTTGTTCAAAATTTCGCATCTATAATGCTATGAAAATTCACTCGTTTAGTCCTTTAGGCCAAACAAATGAATAAAAGCGAGAAAAAAGTTTTTATTTTTCTTTTTTTTGTATTATTCCATTTCTTTCATTAAATTAGTTAGATTTCTATGAACATTTATTCTTTTTATTCTTTATAGAATCTTGTGTGTGTGTGTCTAATGTGTTTTTGTGTTTGTGTGTGCGTGTGTGTGTGAACAAGGAATTTGGCTCCAAGTGTAGAGATGTTTAGACACACACACACACACACACACACACACACACACACAAAACGTGCAGCTGTTGATGTTTTTACAGGAACTTTTTTTTCTCTCTTTCTCTTTTTGTTTTTTTTTGTCTATAAAAAAAAGAAAACTTTTACTTTCCAACTTGACAAATATCATTTTTCTCATCATCATCTAATGTCTTTTATGATAATAAAAATAATATACTCACGTTATGTATATAAATGTCATGTGTGTATGTGTGTTTTTGGTGTTTATTTACATTATCTATCTATCTAAATATATATTCACTCTCTATATTTTGTTTCACTGCCTATAGTAGTTGATGTTTATTATTATATTATGAATATTCTTTGTACATAAATTTGGTTTCCATTTGGATAGATTTTTTTTTCTTTTTTTTTGGTTCCATAGGATGGGTTGATGATGATGATGATATGCTAATTAGATGATGTTGTTAATGATGATGATGATGATGTGTATGGTGACGTGTCAATTTCTCTAAGTTTGTATATGTTTGATGTCCTTGTTGTTGTTATTGTTGTTGTTTTCGGAATAATTTTACTTGTTACATTGATGTATTTATTATTTATGTTGGAAATTTTTTTTTTATATTGATTTTCAAAAATTTCAACGAATAAAAATATGTTGAAAATTTCATTTTCTCATCCATGATGATGATGTTGATGTTGATGTTTATTTTAATAAATACACACATCCAAAAGAAATGTTCACTATTCACGGTCGATTCCTTTGAAGAATTCCTTTGATGGAAATTTATAAATAATAAATAAATAATCCAAGAATATTCCGTGATGATGATGAAAAATAAACATGATACACTTGTGTATTTTTTTTCACTTTTTCACAATAAAACCACGTTATAATAAAAAAAATGTACTCATTTTTGATTTCCAGGAATTTGACCGATCGGTTAAGATTAAAATAGTACAGAATAGAATGGAATTGAATGAATGAATGAATGAATGAATGCATGGAATAAATGGAAAATCTTTTCGTAATAATTTATTTTTCTGAATACCAACGTCTTTTCTATTTTTCGTTTTTTTCTTCGAAATAATAATAATAATAATGGTTTCGATCAATATATATATGATATTTATAGTCATCACACTACGTAATTTTGTTTTCTTTTTCATATTCTGTTTCACTTATTATTATTATTCATTCATAGAATCAAAACTCAGCATGACAATTCATTATTTCATAATAATGAAATAATCGATAAATCTTTGTGTTATCGTGTGATTCATCACCACTTTTTGCACCCAACTGGATAGCGGAAATAAGCTTAAAACAGTGGGAAAAAATAGTGATAGGATTTTTTTTTGTTTCTTGTAAATTGATCGATTTGAGAATCGTTTTCCTTTTCCTGTTTCTTGATTGTTTCTTTTTTTTGAAAAGGGTCATAACGATCAAAATGGGAGGTGATGATGGTGTTGATGATTCTCTTTTTTTTTTTTTTTGGTGTTGGTGTTGTTCCACCATCAACATTGAATGGAATTGTCTATTTCATGAATTCATTATAATGGTGATGATGACGATGATGATAATAATGACACAATGACAAAGATAACAATGACTATTTTAATCGATAAAATTATTTCCAATTGATTCTGTGTGTTCATCAATTATAATAATCATCAAAGAGGTTTATTGAGGTTCATTTTAAATGATTTTTTTTTCATTTGACACATAACACTTTATCGATTTACAGGAATTGTGTATTCACTAGAATTTGTTATAATATATAACAGGAATGAAAAAAATTTGTTGTTTTTTATTTCATAGAAAATTTTCGTTTTTATCGATAACTCGTTTTAGATTAAGATTGATGAATACTTTTTTTCCACTTTAGAATCATGTTGCAATTCTTATTTTTGTTTCTTATTTTTTTTTATAATCTCAAATTTCATGATTTGAATTTTGTTTTGTTTTTAGCTTTTAACTTTAGTGTAATTTGAAATTTGAAGAAAAAATTTTCGCTTTGAAATTTGTGTAAAAATATGTCTCATGAATGTTTGTTTGTGTGTGTGTGTGTGTGTGTGTGTGTGTGCGTGTGTCTATGAATAAATCTCATTTGTAAAATTATTCAAGTGGGTGTTTTTTTTTCCTGCACACATTGACTTTTTCACACCCAAAAAAATTGTTTGATATTTGGTTTTTCAATAAAACTACTATAAAAAAACTACACATTGGATCATCATCATTTTTTAATCCGATAATAATAATAATAAAAACTGACGAGTAGAGCATAGAGTATATCCAAGGATTAAAGACAATACCGACACACACACACATCGACAACATTGACAACATTGACAAACACTAAGAAAAAAAAAATATCATTTTAATGATAATAACCAAACCATCTACCTATTCATATATTGTAAAAAAAAAACTAAATATAACTAACCGAACAACATAAACAACAACGACGACAACTAAACTACACTAAATATATAAACACCATGACGCCCAAAAGTTGACAACCCAGTCATCTGATCCAAATAGATGAATTCATATAAACCAGAAAAAATGCATACAATAATATGCTTTCTCTCTCTCTCTCTCTCTCTCTGGTCTCTAGGTCTCGGTTTTTTTTCATTTTTTTCAGGTATGTAAATTATTATTATTATCATCATCATCATCATCATTATACCTTTATCCATATTTAATGATGATGATGATAATCTTTTAATCATATATGTATGTGTCTCATTTCAGGGTTTTTTTTCCTATCTTTACACTTGGCTGGTTGGTTGGTTGGTTGGATTTTCTTTTTTGGTTGTTTTTGTTATTGTTGTTCATACAAATTTGTGTTTCTGGATCGGTTTATTCTGGTTTTTTCGATTTTTTTTGTTTTGTTTTGTTTGTTTGCTTCACTTTTGCTTTTTCCGAGTAGTAGTGGTAGAAATTTTTTTTTTCTTGAAAATAAAAATGAATGACTTGAATGTGGTTCAAGATTTTGTTTTCATTTTTTTTTTCGTTATTGTTATCGTTGTTCATTGGATTATTTTTGACAAGCAAAAATGAAAAAAAATGATTGAAATTTGATTGTCATGGCCATTATCTTTTACCTTGTTGTTTGTTTGCATGTTTTTCTCTGCTGTCAAGATAAGATTGGCCATGATAATAATAATAATAAACAAAAAAAAACGATGATGATGATGATGGAAATTTTCATATTTTCATCAATGGAAAACAACAGTCATAATTAATTAATTCGACATTGAATTACTGAAGAAAAAAAAACAAATTAAGCCAATAATAATATTCAAAATAAGTGAAATGAAAATTTTTGTTCAAAACATTCAACATATATATAATTGCAACATGCTGCTACAACTGCTATGACTATCATTACTGCCACTGTTGTTACTACTACTACTACTACTATTACCACTATTACTATCTAGTTTAGATACCTGGTTTTTTTATCCAAAAAAATTTTTTTTTTTTTGTTTGTTTCATTTTTGGATGCTCAAGATTCATTTGAACTTAAATCCATTTGTAATATAATGTAGCTCAATCATTTTTTTTTTTTTTTTGAGCACAAAGTTAAAGTAATATTAGGTTCCAGAATAAAATTCAGGTATTATTTTTTTTGTTCATTTTTTAAAATTAAAATGTTGAAAAATTTTACTTATTTCCTTATTTATGAAATAATGAAAAGTCAACTTGTTCATTGATTTCAAGATTTTTTTTCTTTATTTTGATTCTAGTTCAGTTCTTTTTTTTTAAATCAATTTCTCAAACATCCTGAATCTACATTCAAAAAATTCGGTTTGTGTGTGTGTGTGTGTGTGTGTGTGTGTGGTTTAGTTCGTTCAGTCATCTGATAATGGATTTTTCTGGTAACAATTCTTTATTATCATCCATAAAAGAGAATTATAAGCTTGAAATTTTTTTTTCTTGTTTGTTTTATTTTCATCCATCCATATATATAGAATATATAATACTTATTATGGTTATCCTATTTACAACATCAATGTTTTGTTTTTTTTTCCACCATATTCTTTCACTTTCATTGATTATTATCTTTGATTGATGCTTATTGTTGTTTGTTATTTGTATGAAAAAAAACCACCTTCACACACACACACACACACACAGTGTCTGCATGTTTATCTTTAAGATTATTTCCTTTTGCATCCATATAAAACAGAAACTGAAATAATGAGAAATATATAAAAAAAATGAAAGAAAAAAAATGATTAGGATAATGTTAATAATAATATTAGTTTTTGGTATGAAAATAAAGATTATGATGAACCTAATTTCATTTATTTATTTATTTATATCAAATATTCAAATAGAAAACGATTTACCATTTTATCATTATTATTCTTGTACCATACACCTTCATTTTTTTTTTTTTTTTTTGTTACCTATTTAGAAAATTTAGGAGCTTTAAACTAGAAGGAAAAAAAACAGAATTTTCATTTGTTTTCAACCTGAATCTTGATTATATAACAATAATAATAATTCATTATGATGTATATATCATAACTTTTGGTTGGTGTTGGTATTGGTGTTGGTGTTGTTGTGTGTGTAGTGTAGTGTAGGGGGTGGAGGTGTTATTTTTTTCATTTTTTCATTCATTTTCACTTTCTTGGATATAATTCTGGTTTATTTTTTGTCGGTTGATTATTTGATGTGTGTTGCTTTCATCATCATTGTGGCTCTTTGGTTGGTTGTCTTGTTGGAACCCAGGAGATCCAACCAACCAACAAATAGCTACGACATATACAACACACACACACACACGCACAGACAGAGTGAATGAGAAAGACATATATATTTGAAATGAAAGAAGAAGCAGACAAAAAGTTATGGCAAACATCAAGGTGTGTGTAATAACGTCAAACAAACAAACGAAAGACTAGGAAGAAAGTGAAATGTGGAAATAAAACTATTCCCGTATATAAAGAGGCATATGTTGTATGTATATCACACACACACACACAGTCATACCCGAATTCTAGCCCAAAACAATGCCGTGATGATGATGGTGACCGAAAAAAAAGGAATTTCTCTCAATCTCGCTATCTCTTTTTGGATTCTGGAATACCGATTCTTGTCAGATGTCGTTGTTGTTGTAAGTGTTGCTATTTTTTTTTTAGCGAGTAACTGCGGGTTGTAACATACCTCTGGTTCACTGGTAATGTGTATGTCTCACACTCATTCAAATACTACCTACTTACTTGATTCTGTTTTTTTTTCTTCATTCTGAATAAAGAGAGAAGTGAAATTTTTTTTATGGTTCGTCAACTCACAGACACATAAAACATTAAATGTGAACGAATGAAAAAAGTTATGTTCCAAAGTTCCAGGATTCAATCCATTCCATTCTATACTACTGTTGTTGTTGTTGCTGTTGTTGTGCTGCTGCTGCTGCCGCTTTGTTTTGTTTTTAGTAGTTGCCTGCCGCCATATCATTTCATGTTTCTACATGATGAATATATATCGATGTGTCTGTATCTGTATGTGACCGTTTTTACGCCGACTCTAAACGAAATAAAAAAAAAATGAAAATAATATATGAACCCAAATTATGATGGAAAAAAATGTGAAAATTTCTAGCTGACCCAGAAACTAAAAAAAAAAATAAATAAGAAAATCATTGTAAAACTTATTTTCATTAATTTTTTTTCTTTGAATCTTTTAAAATTTCTTTTTTTTTCTATAGAAATCAAGTCATAAGATGAAAATATGAAAATTTTTCCCTAGACATTCTGTATGATATTGATTGATGATTTTCGATTTTTTTTTTGTTTCTCTTTTGTTCACGCCATCTTAATTATCACTACTACCATTTCAATTATATATCAATCGCTGATTATGATGATGATACTTAAATGATGTGTGTGTGTGTGTGTGTGTGTAGCTGAAATGATGAACAATACGAAAAACGAAAATTAATCACATTCAATATGTTGGTTGTTTGTTAGTTGTTCATCTAATGATGATGATGAACACTCAGATCATAATTGATTGATTTTTCTCTTTTTTTCTATCTGGTTTTTTTTTTAATTCCAGGTAAATTCCAAATAGAGTCATCGAACAACTCATCGAACAACAACAAAATGTATAACTGGAATCCAGGTTCTGGATATCGATGAATTTTTGATTTGACTTTCTGGTTTCTGGTTTCTGGTTTTTCTCTTGCTTGCTTGATTTCACATTAATTTAGACATTTTTTCATTTTCATAGAGTTTTTTTTTCTTCTTTTCACGCCGGAAACAAAAAAATTGCTGTTGAAAGAATTCTGTATATATCTGTTTGTCGGTCGACTCTGTTTTTTAAACACTCAGTCATAAATCTGAATATTTCTTTGAGTTTTTTTTTTAAATTTATGTCTCACATTTTTCATCAAAAAAGTTTTATATCAAGTTGAGAATTAAGTTCCAACAACAACAACAACAAAAAAAGGAAAGAAAAATCTTATTCCATTGTCTTTTTCGTTGATTCTATTCTATACATCAGAATAAAATTGAATGGAAATCAAAAAAAAAAAAAAAAAATTCATCATGATTTAGGTCGTCATTTTATTTTCTACTGCCACTATTTTTTTTTTTTTTTTGTTCTACTCTGATGTTGTCGTTGTTTTTTGATAATAATGATGATTAAAAAAAAAATGAGAAAAAGTCATCGACTTTTGTGTATGTATATGTTTGGCGTATAATCGATGTAAATTGAACAAACGGAAATTGAAGTTGTATATTTGATGATGATTAGAATCAATGAAAGAATATATGGTGTTTGTGGGGTGGTGGTTTGTAAGAAGGGGAAAAGCAAGAAGAGATAGGTGTAACACATTTTTATTACCCAAAAATCGCGACTATAAGACGCATCTTTTACAAAAATTTTGTTATGGAAAAAAATATCTGCATTGCGTCTTATTAGTCTCGATTTTAGGGTATTTTGTTTTTTTTTTTTTTTGTTTAATTTTACTAAACATGTTGTTGTTGTTGTTGTTTTGGTGGTGTCAACTAATTTTTTTTTTCATTTCATTTCCATTCCTCTCTGAATATTTTTCATCATTATATAATTGAATATTTTTGTTGTTGTTGTTTGTTGTTTTTTCCAATTGCATAATAATAGTTGATGATGAATGCCAACGCCTATTATCATCAAATGTTTTGTGTTTTGTTTTGTTTTGTTTTTCCGGAGGCCATTGCTAAACTTTTTTTTGCATTTTTATTTCATTTTTGGTCGTTTTTACATGGTCTTGCACAAGAATTATTTCACTTTGATTTGAAAAACCACCACTACTAACAACAATAGCCGGACTATTTTTCTCTCTCTCTCTCTCTCTCTCTCTCTCTCTCTCTCTCTCTCTCTCTCTCTCTCTCTCTCTCTCTCTCTCTCTCTCTCTCTCTCTCTCTCTCTCTCTCTCTGTGTGTGTGTGTGTGTGTGTAAATTTCATATTCATTATTAACCGGAAATGATCAATTGTGAATGAATCGAATAATTTTTAGATGGAAATTTTTTTTAGGAAAAAAAATTATTGGAATTTTTTTTTTGATTTATTCTTATTTTCCTATTTTCTAGATTCTGAATTCATGAATCAGTCAAATGTCGTCTGTATTGTGAAAAATTAAAAATGTTACAACACACAACGGTACTACTACTACTACTATTACAACAACAACAACAACAACAACAAACTACTACAATTTTTTCATGATGAGAAAAATAGCAGTAATGGTGGTAGAGTATATACCGTTATAAATATTTCAACTATATCCTTTGCAATTTATTTTGACTGAATTTTTTTTTTATTTTTTTTTTGCTGTTTACTTTCGTTGTCATTAGTATACATATGGAATTTGTATTTGCCATTTTTTTTTCTTCTTGCTCAATCCATCTATAATTCTAATCTAATCGGATCTCTGATCCTATTCAATTGTTAGATTCTGTTCATCATTCATTCATTCATTCATTCATTCATTCATACAATACAAAACAATGTTTGATGATTTGATGTAAAACTTAACGAACCATAAAGTGTACTGCCATCACCACCACCACCATATTACCACCACTGAAGATATTTTACTCCCTTTGAAAATAGAGAAAAAAAAACACAACCACTTCTTCAATGATTCCAAATAGTGGTTAGAGAGAGTATACATGTGTTTTTTCTCATCTCATATATATCTAATATAAATATTTTGGATAATTTGTAGTAGTAGTGATTGTAGTAGTAGCATCCATAGACTCCAGGATATATTATATTAACCAGAACCAAAAAAAAAAAAAAAAAAGCCAGAACCTTGGAGCCTGTGAGATGGATAGTGGAAAAAAAAGAAAGAAAACGCCAATGAAGAAAAAAGCAAAAAAAAAAAAAAAGAAGTGGTGTGGTGGCGATAATGATGAGCAAGTAATAATAATAAACTCTGTATATGTGTATACTAACAACAAATATTCGGTAAAAAAAAAGGCGACAACGACTACGAAGACGACACCAACAACAACATTGTCCTGTCGTCATCATTGGATATATCGGGGAAAAAAAGGAAAAACAATTTCTTCTTTTTCATTTACTCCTGATGTATATTATATTTGATTGTGTTTCTTGTTTCTTATTCTATTTCCATTTCTATGGTTGGTTTGTTTGATTTGTTTTTTTCTCTCTCTCTCTGTGTGTGTGTGTGTGTGTATATGGATTTGATTTGATATCAAACATCGATAATGCTAAACTGTCTCTGTCATATGAAATTGGTGAATAAATAAAAAAAAAAAAAATTCAATTCATTTGAATTGAATGTGATTAATAATTTTGATTGATATTTATCTTACTTTTTCTTTGTGTTCGTGTTCGTGTGTGTGTGTGTGTGTGTGGGTGTATTAATCATTATTTATTATAAAATAATGACCGGCTTGAAAATTTGTTTGTGTTTGTTTCTGTTACCATGAAATCAAAATACCGGTAAATATTTCTGTGATTTTTGAATATTGATTTGCTGTATATATGTGTGTTTGTGTGTATTTATGTGCATTTAAAATACCGTATATGTGATTCATAATTCATCATCATTATCATCATCATTGCCATAATTATTCATCAATCTCAGGTTAGTAGTAGTAGTAGTAGTAGTTGTTGTTGTTGTTGTTGTTGTTGTTGTTGTTTTCCATGCCAAAACAAATGAATGACAGGACATATGTATTCTCTAAGGTGAATTATCATTGAATCATCATCTTTATTTTCTGTCCAAAGAAAAAAAAAATCAATTTTTCAACAAGAAACTTTAAACTTTTTTTTTCTATCCATCTTCCTCATATATTTTGATCTGATGATCACTAAATTGAAAATTTAATAATCATCATTCATTTATTGATGGTTGATTTTCAAAAATTTTCATCTTTTCACTTAACTTTACCTGGAAAAAAGATGATGATTGAATATCATTTATCATTCTACATGAAAAAAAAAGGATTTAAAACCTGAAAATTGATCGATGCATGCATACGCAGTGTGTGTGTGTGTGTGTGAAAAATTGTCATCCAGGTTTTTTTCCATTCAATCAGTTGCTGATGATGATCATCATCATCATTATCATCATGAATTTAACTATGTGTTTTTTCTATTGCCAAAATGTACCATTTGATTTTTCAATAAAAACAAAAAAAAAAGAAACGTCTGATGATGGATTTTTTTTTCTGATCATTCCATTTTCCTTATGCAAAAAAAAGAAAAGAAATTTTTCGACCTTCTCTAGTGCAAAGACTGTTTTTTCCCTTCTTCTTCTTCTTCTTCTTGTTGAAGGATAGTCATCATATCATTATCCATGTCATTTTTTTTTCATTTTTCGTTGTAACAAAAAGCAAAAAATTATTCATTTTTGTCGTGTTTGTTGTTGTTGTTGTTTTTTCTAACCAACAACGTAATCCTAAAATCAATTAATCAAATTATTTGATGAAATATGAATATGAACATTGATGATTGTAATTTTTTTCTCTTTGAATTATAGAAGGAAAAATAGAATTTTTTTTCACCCCTTTTTTGTCAGATTTCATTTCACATTTCTATCTTAAGAATCAATCTGGCAGATGATAAGATTTGTTTTCGTTTTTTATTTTTTGTTGTTGTTGTTCACTTTTTTTTTAATTCCTGGATCGCATCTTTTTTCATCAACAAAAAAGATTTTGGAACATAGAGAATAGAGGAAAAAAACTAAAATTCTACGGTACAATGATTATGTATTTGTGTGTATGTGTGTGTGTGTGTGTGTGTGTTTGTCATCATTCGTTATTTCTATTTTCAAACATATGTAATTCATTTGATGATTTTTGATCAGATTTTTGATTTCTATATCTAGAAAATTGATTTTTTTCTTCTTCTTCTCTTCCCCTTTGTCCTGTCAATTCAATTTCTTGTTGTTGTTGTTATTGTCGTGAAACATGTTTTTTTCAGATTATGGTTTATAGTTTTTTGTTTGTTTGTTTGTTTGTTATCAATTTTTACTCTGAAAAATTGAAAGTTAGAAAAAAAAAATTTTCTGAACCAAAAAAGATTTCAATTTTTGGTTTGTTTATTTTGTTACCACATGCAATAAATTTTGAATCTCATTTGATTTCTTCATTTTCAGTTAGTCAAGGATTATGCATGCATCTATACCGATCATTACCGTTTTTCCATATTTAGTATTTATATTCCTGATGATGATTATTATCTAGCCATCTGTCCATATATGGTTGCTTGCTGATCATCATCACATTAAATGAATGTTGTTTGTTTCAATAGGAACAAAAAAAATGAAGAAGAAAATAAATAGCTTTATAATCGATAAAATAATAATAATTTTAATTGGATCGTTCCAACACACACACACACACACAAAAAAAAATCTTCTTTCGAAGTAATAACCTGTTTTGTGTTTGTTGCAAGCTAAAATATGAATCTTGCTCTATTCGTAACTTTTATCTCTTCAATAGTTATCCTATGTGTGTATTCAAACAAATTATGTTTCATTAATAATAATTTGCTAATAAATATTAACTAGATTTTCTTCTACCATTTTTTTGTGGTTATAACAAAATTCTTTATATTGCTTTGTGTTTTTTCATCCATTCATTCATTCATTGATCATAAAATTTTCATTTTCATTCACTTTTTCTTGTTAATCATGTTGTTGTTGTTGCTGTTGCTGCTGCTGCTGCTATATGTTTTTTTTTTCATCCACACACATGGAAACTGATTACACAATCTTGAAAATGAAATGAAATGAAATGAATCCAGTGATTTTGGTCTACATTTTCAGTTGCAAATGTTTTTTTTTGCTCCTTCATCTTTTAATTTTCATATATTGTGAAAGTTTTTATTTTTCATATTCTTGAAATGACAAGACGTATATATAATGAATAAATCTTTTTTTCCTTTCTTGGCCCGAGAATATTTTCGTGATTCTGAATTCATGAGAATTTTTTTTTCATTTTCAATATGATTGTCATAATTCTTCTCTGTACAAACACACACACAGACACACATATTTCATTTTTTTTTCTAGAATCATATTCATGATGTGAAACTTGCATGTGTTTGTTTTGTCATTCATTTTCAACAATGTATTCAAATAAAATTTTATTAAATTTTTCTCTTTCATTTTAAAATTTAATGATGATTATTGTGTGTATGGTACGATTGCTGCTACAGCTGCTCTTATCACCGGTGACATTGGTATGTTGGTGCATTATATATCGATTCTGATTGATTAAATGTCAAGTATATCAATTCTTTGATTCCTGGTATAGTTTAATTTCTGATATTTCAATTTTCAATGAATCAATGATTGGTTACATACAAATGTTTTATTTCAATCAAACAAATTGCCCTTTTATTTTAAGATAAGATTTTTTTACTTTTGTTTTGTTTCGTATTGTTGGCATTCTTCTTTGAATTCTTACCATTTTGTTAATGAATTATTTTTCTTCTTTTTTTTGCCAGTGTGTGTGTGTGTGCATGTGTTTGTGTTTGTATATAGAATAACTGAAGAAAATTTTTTTCACTTTAACTTTCACATTTGTAATGAAATCTATGATAATAACAACAACAACAATAAACCATAGAAAACTACGACAACAACAACAACAACAATGAAAGGAGGAGAATAAATCATTCATTTCCGTTCATGAATAATGTAACAGTTTATGGCAACCATTCGTAAAGCTTGTATTTATTATTATTCTTAAATTCTTTTGCCATTTTCTTTTTCTTTTTCACATTGGTCATAGATATCTAAATATCGTAGATTTGAAATCAATCGACCGAGATATGTTGATGATGATGATGATGGACCGGCAAATTGATCCACTGACAGTTTTTGATCTTTTTTGCGTGTGTGTGTGTGGATCCGGTTTGATAAATATAATCGGCCATGGGCCGTATCATTGTAATGGGTTAATTGAATTCGATATTCTCCTATATTAAGCTACTGTTGTTTTGATTGATCTATAGGATTTTTTTTTCTGGAATGTTTTTATCGTAAAAAATGAAGACTATTTTTTGCAAATTCCTGATTTCGGAATTTAAAACTTTTTTTTCATTGTTTCGTAATTCGATTTCAACAAATATCGTACATTACACGCTTATGCACAACAATTTGTTGTGTACACATTCATTTTTCTTTTTATTACCATTTATCAAGTTACCATATTCTGTGTTTCGATTATTCTGTTGACAAAATCCATCTGGAAACATTAATCAAATTGAAATTGAGTAATTTTTTTTTATTATTTGTCATCTTTCATCATCATTATATGATGATGATGATGATTATAATTAAATTTTTTTTTGGGCTATTAATTAATAATCAATGATTTATTGATAAAAATCAATAATAATTGACCCTTAGTTTGTGATCGATTTTTTTTCTATATTTTATTGGTCCACTTTGGTCTGAATATTTGTGATTTATTAGTATGGTCCGATAGTTTTCCATGATGATGGTGATGACCATTTTTATTTTGATGACATCATTGTAATTGATAATTGAGATCATTGTTTTCTTGTTTTCTCATCGATTGATTGATTGATTTTTTCTGTTTCTGTTTTTATTTTTTATTTTTTTTTCGTTGTGTTTTGTTAATGTCAAAAACATTCCACATTGACAATGATAGAATACCTTTTTTTATCGTTGTTATGGTCATATTTTTTTTCGCTTGAATATTTTTCCATGATTAATTTTTTCGCTTTTTTTTCATTTAGTTTGCACATTAATAATAACATAACATTCAAACAGAAAAACAGATGTTTATTATGGGAAATTTTTTTTTTGTTGTTCTGGCTGTTTGAAATTGATCATCATCATCATCGGTCATCATAGATATTGTTTGTCTCAAATTAAATTCCGAATCCAAATGAGCAATACTTATTGATTTTTATTTTTGTTTTTGTTTTTGTTTTTGTTAACCAACAACTAGCACAATGAATTCTGTGTTAACAGTGCACATACAAACATAACGTGCAGCAATAATCATCATTCCATGATGATGATGATAATAATGCTACGGTTTCAATAATAATCATCAACAAAAGAACTTCTAGTTTTTCATGGTTTATAAATAGATATAAATAAAAATAAAAATCACACCCCTGCTTTTTTGGAATTAAATGAATGACGAACACTAATAATGATAATAATAATAATTTTTTTTTTCGTGGCAAAAAAAAAGCAACCCAAGATATAACGGTATTTAGATTAAATAGCACACACACACACACACACAGACACACTGGCATTAAGTATAAATGTGATTTCAATATAGTAAAGTATAGAATAGGCAGCATTTGGAAATTGGGCGTCATTCTTATTTCTCACCATAAAAAAATCATCATCATGGCGATGATCCATGATCATGTTGATGATGATGATGATGATATAAACAAACTATTTCGACCCGATTCTATTCAAAATTTTACAACAGTGAAAAAAAATTATATCGAACTAGAAACAACCAACCAAATAGAAGAAGAATCATTGATCTTGCCATTTTCTCTGGTGTGTGTGTGTATGCTAGCCATAAAAAGAGACAGGATTTTAGTGTGTTCAGCCTTTTTCGATTCTTTTTGAGTTTTGTTTTGTTTTCGTTTCTCATCAATTCGGTTCAATTCATCTCGATTGATTTTCAATGAAGTTGTTGTTGTTGTTTATATACAATCGATTTTGGTTGTTGTTGTTTTTTCTTTCTTTGCTCTATATAAATATGATTAGTGTATGCTTGAAGATCGGTGGTATTAGTAACAACAACAACAACAACAACAACATCGACAAGACAAGAAATCTGGGACACAAGAATCTTTATTTTTTATTTTTAATTCAATGAGTGTGGAAAATGGCCTGAAATTGAATCCGAACGATGATGATGATGATGATGATTTGAATTCAAAACCGAAACATGTAGAAACAACAACAGGATTTTTGTTTTTTCACCAAATTCACATTGTAATGTGTGGCCAAAATTCAATGGATTTTCTTTCTTTCTTTTTTTTCAACAAAAAAAAAAAAAAAAAATTTTGTTTTTTGTAAATCGATTCGGCATTTTTTTCCAATAATATTTGAAAGACAAACATAGATGAATGAATGAATTTTTGTAATCAAAATCAATGAATCATTTTTTTTTTTAATTTCACAAAAAGAAATATGATATTGGCTTATGGTATTTTTTTCGGTTTCATTTCAAGAATCGAAATTCTTTCATATATGTAGAAAGCCAGAACTTTTTCGGATTGTTTTATCAACAACAACAACAACAACAACAACAAAACGCCATTAAGCTGGATGGTGGAAAAAAAAGTTTATTTCAATTTATGATAAAATTCCGTAGAATTTTATTATTATTATATTCTAATCAACATATTTTGGACGAATGAATGAATAAATATAAATAGTGAATGGAGAACACAATATCGAAACAAACAAAATATATATGTATATATGAAAAGCATGACCTTTTTTACGTGTTGTGAATAAATTTTCTGTCATTTTTTTTGTTTTGCTTTTTGAGGTAATAAATTCATTTTTTTTTTAATCTACTTCAGATGATGATTATTAATTGGTAGCAGCGTGTTACAGAGTAAAGTGTGTTTTTCTGTTGTTGTTGTTGCAATGATAGAATTTTGAGAATTTTTTTTGTTGTTGTTTTCGTTTCTAGATTCTTGATATCATCATGCAGACACACACACACACACTAGATGAATATTTGAATATCATACATACCATTGTCATTTTTTGAAATTAACTTTTTATTATTTCTCCTGTTTTTTTCTATCAGCTATTTTTACTTTCGTCATTAATTCTATTTTTATCCATAATTTTTTTTTCTCATTTGTTTTTATTATATTGTGAAATGTGGTTTTATCGATTCTTTGTGCATATTATCGATTTTTATTTTTTTTTTTTAAACTAATTTTGTCTCTTTTATTTTATTTTTAGGTATTTCAATGATGAACGGTGGTGATGCGGTGGTTATTGGCGACATCATTCATCACTGATAGCACATCTTACATTGCATCACGTCATTTATGAATTTCTCATGGTTTTGATTTATTTATTTTTTTTTTCGTTGAAAATTTAAGAATTTCTTAAATTCGATCTCAAATTTCAATTATCGATAATTGTAATTGGAAAAAAATGCTCAAATAAAATTGAATTTTCAATTTTATTTTTCTCATCATCAAAAGTGTGTCTGTGTGTGTGTGTGTGTGTGAGTGTGCCTCTTTTGATTGTTTTTTGTCAAAACTAATCAAAACATCATTGATTACAACCATTGAATTTCGACAACTTAAAAAAAAATCCAGGTAAGTCTTACCTTTCATTGAAAAACATGATGATTGGAATTGAATTTTTTTTCTGTAAAAAAAAGTTTCCATTAAAGAATATTATTGATGATGATGATGTTGATGATGGTGGCAGACGAAAATTTGCATAAATTTTCAATTTAATATTTTTGATTTTTAAAGTATTTTTTCCTTTTTTATATTCTGATTGCTGATTGAAAGCAATGAAAGTTTCGTGAAGCAACACAAAAAAAAATCCATCACACACACACACACACACATTGATTTCCATTGTCATTTGATTTCGACATAAAGTACCATTATCATGAAATCATTCAATGTGTACCTTACATGTCTGGACTTTACGCCATTGTCACAAATGACCACTATTAATAACAATCGATCAAATTCAAAATGACTTTTCAATTCATCGATCATCACACACACACACGCACACACTTTTTTTTGTTGACAATAATTCCTACAGATACAAACACGTACCACCACCACCACTAAACCTTGTCTAAAAAAAACGAATAAAAAAAATTTTCTTTTCAATAATATTCTGAATGTCAGAAGAAAACAAAAATTCATCCAATGCTACTGCTAATGCTAATAATGTCGTCGTCGTCGTAGACGTCCATTATTTATTTTACAAGAATTTTTTTCTCTTTTTCTAAATCAAATCTCAATTCTATAGGACAATATATATAGAATTATGCTAATTTCATTAAATTTCAATATATCATTTCGATTCTTTAATGGTATCTGTTGTTTTTCATTGAATTCAAATCGAATTGAATTGAAATTTAATTTTCATTTTCATTTTTATTTTTTTTTCTGTCGTCATCATCATCTTAAACATTATCAAATTCCCTGAAGGATGACGAATTGAATAAAGAATGATGAAATGAAAAAAAAATGATGATAATTGGCCTTGAATTCATGAATGGAAAATGATGAAAAAATAACATTATCTTTTACATTTAATTCATACAATTTTGAGGAATGTATTGAAGAATATTCAGAAAAAAAGTAAAAGATGAAGATTCTACATGCATCCATGCATGTGTTTGGTGTTGTTTACCAAGTTTTTTTTTCTTCCCTTTTCATTCTTTTTCCATCTAAAAATAGAATCCAAGTTTTTTTCCTGATACAAGGTGGTGATGGTGGTGGTGGTGGTGGTGATGGTGTTAGTTCACTGATAGTCGTTGTAGTTTTGTGGCCATGTTTTGTTGAATTTTTTTTTACAATAACGAAAAAATAAAACCCAAAAACAGATTCAGATAACATCTGTCATGTTGTGTACGCGCATATATAACTGGTATCTTTTTTTTTACTTTTATTGAGATTTTCAATTTTTTTTTTGTGTTTGCCCATTCGAATGTGTGTGTGTGTGTGTGTGTTTGTTTTTTGATTATTGACATTTTTTTCATGTTTTTTTTGTCAATTTTCACCGAATATATTTGTCACACGGTTAGAAAGAATAAGATTATAGATTCTGAAAAAAATCTTATTACAAAGAATTTTCGGTTGATGATGAGTAATGTTCAAAAAATTAGATAGTTTAAAAATGATTATGATGATGATGATGATTGGAATGAGAAACAGAACCAGAAAACAAATTCTGATCAAATGATGTTTTTTTTTTGAAAGTTGCATTTGTTGTTGAAAATGAATTTTTTTTATTGCTGGTGATGACAATAATAATCGTCATCATAATAATAATGATGATGATGATAATGATGCTCATTATCATTATCAGTGGATGAAAAAAAAATGAAAAATTTATTTCATGTTTTTGTCTCAAACACACACAGACAAATTATGTTCCATTTTTTTTTTTTGCCTGTCTCATGAGTTACATCATAATCGGTTTTTTTTGTGTTGGTCTGGTTTTTTCTATGTGAACAAAAAAAAAATTACACTGGTCTAGATCTGATCTTGATATGAAATTTGGATTCATTTTTTTTTTTTTGATCAATGTATCACTTTTTTTTAAACAAAATAATAAAAAACTTATGGTTTTTCATTCTCACATGTAATACATTATGATGATATTTCTTTGTGTGTTGGTTAGTTTATCGTTGATGGTGTGTGTTGATTCCATTTGACTTTTGAAACACACACATACACACACACACACAAAGAGAGTGATCTTCCTGTGGATCCATTTTCTATGACAATCAAAAATGATGATGATGATGATAATAAGATGTTGATGATGCACTTTATGATGATGATGATCATGATCATCATCAAGATTTTTTTTTTCTCTTCTTGGTGATAGTTTTTCATTTTTCAATAGTCCCGTGCTGTTTTTTTTTCTGTTCGTTTATATGTATGATGACCCTTTGAACCATACATTTACCAAAAAAAAAATGGTTATTTTTTTCAGTTTTAGTTTTGATTTTTTTTTCTCGCTTTCTTGAAATGGTTTCTCTGTTCTCTTGTTTTCGCCTCATCATCTATATATATTTTTTTTTGCTTTTTGCTTTTTGCTTTTTTGCTTTTGCTTTTTGCTGTTCAATTCTGGTTAACAACTCTATTATTCATCCACAACAACAGAAAATGAATCCATATACCCATATATACACACATAATGTTTGAAAGCATCATCTTATTTGCTTTTTTTTTCTTCTGCTCTCTATGTTCTCTATTGTTCTGGTTTTTTTCTTCATGTTCATCATTATGGCTGTAAAAAAAGAAGTAGAAGAAGAAGAAGACAATGTATGTCTGGATCCATCTATCTATTCCATCTATTCGATCCAAAATAGAGTCATTGTTGTCGTTGTTGTTGTTGTTGTTGTTGTTATCGCTGTTGATGCTGTCAAGTGGAACGAGAACGAGAAAGCGAGAGAGAGAGAGAGAGAAAAACATTTTTAATATATTTTTCTACACAAAAAATTTCTCTCTTTTTTTGTTATAATGCATAAAGAATCCATCAAAACCAGAAATAGCCATCACGAATTCAGAAGAGAGTGAAGAAAAAGAAAAAAAATGCCATGGCTTTTGTTGTCCGATTCCGAGTTTGTTTTTTTTTTTTTTTTTTTGGTTAAAAAATGTTTTTATTCATTTTTCTTTTTTCTTTTCATCAATGATCATTCATCCACAATTTATTCATTCATGAAAAAAAATAAATAAACAGAATGTTTCTCATTCGTATGATTTTCAACGTGGTCATCCAATAATAATGTATTGAATTGAATGTGATGATGAACAAGAATTAAATACACCAAAAAAAAAAATGAAAAAAAATTCTTTATGAATTATGATTTTTTTCATCACCATGGGGTTGTTCACATGTACTTGACAAAGTTTGGTGGTGGTGGTGGTCGGTAGGCCTGTTATTATTTTTAGATTGAAATTATTAAAACAATAAAAAAAAACTTTCGATTTTCTCATCATCATCATCATGAACAAAAAAAAAATTCATGTCGAACAATTATTATTTGATTCTTTTTACATATGTTGTGGTGGTGGTACTTTACCTACACTCAGGAAAACCACCCAGAATTACACTTGGACGCTCTCTTTGCCATTGCCGCTCTTTTCTGGGTTTTTTTCTCTGTCCCATAACCATAACCTGTCCCCCCCACTCCGCTACCAATTCATGGTTTTGGGCGGCCCTCACAACAAAATGATTACACAACCTTGCTGCCTTGATAACATTATTTTTTTTTTGTTTTTGTTTTTGTTTTTGGTTTTCCCATTATTATCACGGACTTTTTTTTTGTACTTTCTATTCGAATGATATTGTGTTGCTTTGCAAAATGAATGTGATTCGAATGAATTCTCCTCGTTACAATGGAATTTTTTTTTCTTTTTCTGCTTGTTTTTTTTCGAGCTTTGTTATATAAAAAATATTTTCATTCAAAAAATACGTATGCATGTGACATTTGTTATTGTTATTTTTATTTTTGTGGGATGAAAAATTTTGGATCATTGTGTGTATGTGTCAGTGTGGTTAACAACAGTAAATGTTTGATTTCGTGAATGAATGAGAAATTCCTTGCAAAGATTTGAAATTCATTCCTTTCATTGTGGTTTTCATTTAATTTCATTTTCAAAAATTTTTTTTTTTGTTTTTCATTTTGAATTTCATTTATTGAAATGAATGCAAAGCATTTTCTCTCTCTCTCTCTCTTTCGCTCTATGGGTGTTTGATTTTAATTTGAAAAATTTCAATGACAGAAATGAAAATTTACATGATTTGTTTTTGTGTTTTTTTTTGGGGCGAATGAATGTATTTCATTAAATGAAATTTTCTCATTTCCATTGAGCAATCATATTGCTATATTTGATGATTTGTTTTGGTTTTTTTTTTGGTTGCAGTAAATCCTAGAGATTTAAATTGCAGCCAAAATAATTTGTATATGTCTGTGTTTTTTTTTTTTATTTTACATCTTATTTAGTGTTTTCTTTGTTTCTTTTTTTTCCCCCCCCATTGTTGGCTATATTTTTATATGGCCATATGATTGTCATTGTTATCATTATTTGAATGAATGAAAATTGATGAAAATGAATGAATCAAAATGATCAAATCAAATAATAAAAAATAATAATAATAATAATAATGTTTATTGGTTTTATTTCCCACCACTATATAAATATATTTTCAACCTATTTTATCGTTTTGTTTATTAATTTTTTTTTCTATTATTGTGCCAATACAATTCATTGCTAATAAAATAAATGACCACAGTGGTCATTTATTTGTGTAAAATTTTTATTATTATTATTTCTGTGTGTTTTTTATGTGTGTTTATGTTTTATTCGTCATTTGGTTTTGGTTTTGGTTTTTGGTTATTGTCTGATCACCATCATTGATCATTATCATTTCCACTATTTGTTTCATCATTTTCATCACCACCACCAGTCTTACACATCTTGGTCAATTGAACTCTTTTTTTTTCATTACATTGTTGTTTCTAACTAATTTTCATTTGAAATATACAACTTTATTTCTCATTTTCTAGTTAGTTTTTTTTTATTGTTTTTTTTTTGTATTTGAATTCTAAATGACTGTATAATAAATGTAGTGAAAAGAAAATAATGTTTGTGTGTCAGTGTGTGCGATAATAAAGAAAATGGAAATTATTCTCCACTCTCTCTCTCTCTCTCTCTCTGCATATATGTGTGCAACTAATAAAAACTCCATCTATATAAAAACATTGAAAATGACCCAAGAATGATTGAAAATTCGACTGAATTAGTTACCTCTTTCTGCATCACATACATTTTGCATCAATTTATATATATTGAAATTAAAGATTTTCATTGGTCATTCATTGTTAACACTTGAAATTGGAAATTTTCTTGAATTTTTTTTATTTTGCTTTGTTTTGATCACATTTTCAATTGAATGTTTTTGTGAAATGCAAATCGATTGTTTACTTTCTAATATCTTTTTCATAGAGATATTTGAAAGTAATCGATCGATTTGTTGTTTTTACATTTTCATCGTTCAATATAATAATCTATTTCTAATGACTTTTTTGTTTCACTGTTTGTTATTAGATTTTTCTAATTGTTTGATGTTCAAATAGTTTCTTATTGACTAGAATCCATAATGAATTTACTATTGCCTATTCATTTTCTTTTCTTTGTCTCTTTCTTTTTTTTTCTTTCTTTATGGATTGATTATTTCCATTATCTTGGTTTCAATTTCAGAATTCAGAAATTTTTTTTTGTATTCATGATAATCTATGATGATGATGATGATAATGATCTTGGATTCTTTTATTCGATTCTATAATTGAATTTAGAATCGATTTTTTTTTGTTTGGCAATTCAAACCAACTATACAGTGTAGAGTACATTCAAAAACTATTTGTCCAGGGAAACTAAAAAAACAGAAACGAACATAATGTCTCTCTGGCTCATGTGTTTTTGTGTGTATATAAATGATGTGATTGAATAAAACGATAAAAATGACAATTGAAAAGAACAGTGACTTTTTTTTTCTTTTCATTCATTTTTTCTTCTTCTTTTTTCTTTTTCTTCTTGCCATCTTGTTTGGATCGAAAAGAAATTCAAATTCGATTATGTAGTGAATAGTGAATCCATTTTCTTTTTTTTCACTTATAATAATGATGCTTTTTTTTTGTTATTCATCAATTATTTTATCTAGGATTTTTGGGTTAAATTTTTTTTTCTTCTTCTTGTCATAAAAGTTTCAGCTGGTCTCTTTTTTCCATGATATGGAATTTATTGAAAATTATTCATTTGATAATAGAAATTTTGGTTTTTTTTTATCGAAATTGAATTATTCCGAAATGAATTATGGAATGAAGATTACGAATTTTCGTTTTTTTTTTTGAAATTGGCTCGATCTCACATTGCCATTGTTGTTTGGCCGGTTGTCTGGTGGTGGTGGTGGTGGTGGCTTCCCCATATGTGTGTGTTCATTCATTTATTCTAGCCTATTCATGAATTCTATTTTAAATACAGGAAGTTGATAATCATCATCATCATTGAATTTCTTTTTCGAGAATAATTAAAGTGGTTATAAAGAATCATTTTCGTATTTCCGTCGAAACGATGATGATGATGATGATTGAGACAAATTATAGAATGAAAATATAGAAAAATCGACGACGACGACGACGACCGGTTTCGATACAAATACAATTGATGACAATTTAATTGTGTTCGAATCAGAAAAATTCTGTTTTTGGTTTCCTATTTGAACAAATGTGTGTTGATTATGTCATCATCATGGCTATGTGTGTGTGTGTGTGTGTGTGTGTGAAAATTTTCATTTTTTTTCAAGTATCATCTTTTTTTTCCATCCATCACGTTTGTTTTTACAATTTTTCAATGGTTTTTTTTTCATGAAAAAAAAATTGAATTGAATTTCATTCTTGTCAATATTATGATGTTCATAACCATGTTGATGATTGTAGTCTTTGTTTGAAATGGAAAAAAATAGAATCACCTATATACACACACACACACACACACACAAAGAAAGAGAGAGACAAATTTATTCTACAAATATACCTCAACAACTTGTATTTGTGTGTGTGTGTGTGTGTGTGCATATGTTTTGAAAGAAAAGTTCAAATTTTTTTTCAATTTCTATTCACCGTTTTTTTTTGTTCGCTTTTTCGTTTGTTTATTTTCTCTTTCTCTCTCTGTTTCTTTCTTTTTTTTTCACCGAATTTAGTCTTTCCAATGACAATGTGTGGATTCTTCAATATTTTTTTTTCACATCTGGAAAAAAAGTATCGAACCCCACAAACAGTACAGGCAATGGATGATGATGATGATGATGATGGACAAAATGACAAATTTTTTTTTCTCGTACATTGTCCATATGGACATTTTTCTCGAAACATATTTTTTTTTTGATGCCTCTCTCTCTCTCCTCTCAATGATAATAATATACCGATCAATCGATTTAGAATTTAGAATTTCAAATTTGAAATTATTCTTTTGAAAAGAATTTTTTTTTCTATTTTGAAGAGAATCAAAAAAAAAAAAAAAAACAAAATTTGAATGCATTTTTTTTTGTCGATGGTTATGGTTCGTTGGCCATATGATTCAAGTACAATATACTTTCAATTTTTTTTCCAATTCGTTGTTGACGGAATTTTCTCATTTTTTTTCTTTCTGTTTTGAAAGTTTACCAATAAATAAACAACCACCACCATTTGTGTGTGTGTGTGTTTACACAAAAAATTCAAATGATGATGCTTAATAATGGCCAAACAAAAAAAATTCTATCAAAAAGAGAGAATTTTTTTTTTAATTGAAATTTTATAGAATAAAAAAAAAATTTGTCCTCTTTGTGCACCAGCGATTTAGTTAGAGTCTTAGTCAAGTTTTCTTTTTTTTTTTTTTAATTCTCCTGATGATTAAGTTGTCTTTTCTCATTATTTTTCAATGATACAAAAAAAACCCAATTTTGCATGTATCAATGAAAATTGATTTTTAAATTTTTCATTTTTACATTTATTCAGAAATAATTTTATTGTTTCACTTTTGTCAAAATTATTTGTTAATAATAATGAACAAAAAAAACTCAATCAAAACTTCAATATAACCTGAAGGCATTTTCAACGTACCTTTCCTCTTCATGATGAATTGATTTCAAGCAAAAAAAAAAAAAGTTTTTTTCCTCATATATGAAGAACAAAAACGATCCAATTAGAAATATCTAATGATTGAAACAAAAAATCGATCGTTTATCCAATTATTTAGCTAATCAGCATCAATGGATCCACCTGAATAATCCTGTTAGGTTTTTTTTTGTTTTCACCTGATTGTTTATCGGATCTTTAATTTAATTTGTGAATATCGTTTGGAATAATAAAGACTCACTGATTGTCTTAGTCGAATGTCTGAATTTTTATTCGTTCATATTGATCATCATCATCACAAATTTGAAAATAAAAATTCGACATTTTATATATTGGATTATATTATGTTCTCCATTTTGTTGATGATTGATACATAATTTTTTTTTTGTTTTTTTCACATTTGAAATTTCGTTTTTTTTTCACATCTGTTATTGATTTGTGTTTAGTAACAAATGGTTCCACTTAGTAAAATTTTTTTTTCTTTCAATGGAAATAATGGAAACAAACAAAAAATTAAAAAAAAAATTGTTTGGCATTCTGTGATTCTTATGTGTACATGTGATGATGATTGTCGATCAATCAATCAATCAATCAATCATTTGATTTTTTTTTTCAGCCAATATGTTGGAGATTTGTAAAATCAAAATTGATTCTTAAATGATTTTTTCTTCTGAATTCTTTTGGAAAAAAAACAAAATAAATTCATCATAAATTCAGAAAAATGTACAGAATCAGAATTTGTTTTATGTTTGTTGTTGTGAATAAAAACAGTCATTGAAGTTGCTCTTCATTCATCATCTTCAAATTGAGAAAAAAAAGAGACAATTTCGAGTTTAAAGCTTATGGGTCATCATCACCACACACCTATAACATTACGATACAATATCGTTTTGGTTATTTCAATTAGAAAAATAGCGCAATCACTTTGACATCGAAAACTGTCAATAAAATCATTTTGAAAAGCGAAAAAAAAAAATTTTTTTTTCCCGATCTGACAACTTATCAACGACAACTACAAAAAAAAAGAAATTAAAAAAAAATTTCAACCACCATATCAAACCACTTGAATGGTTTATTCTTTATTCGTTATTTTTGTTTCTTTGATAGACAAAATGAAAAAGCGATTCTAATGATGATGATGATGATGATGTTTAATGGAATTGAAAACAAAACTCTCTGTGTGTGTTGTCTGAAAATGAAATGAATTTTTTTTTGCTGTTGTTTCGTTAGATAAAACTTTGCAAAAGTTGCAAAAAAAAAATTGTATCAAGAGCCGAGCAGTGTGTGTGTGTGTGTGTGCGAATTTGTTTCATCTTGGTCGTCTTTTTTTTGTGGAATTATTTGGTTTTTTTTTCGTCTTTGTTTTCAATTTTATTTCGGTTTTTCCTTTTTTTCTTTGTTTTGTTTTCATATATATTTTTTTTTAAGTTGAAAACGAAAAAGTTGACATTTTGCTGAACAATCATAAATACAGAGAGAATATAAGAAATGTAAAGTTTGAAAAAAATTTTTTTTTTTTTCGTGTCCTCGAATAAATGGATTGAGATTTTCACTACTTAAGATTCGATTATTGTTTTTGTATGTGTGTGTGTGTGTGTTTTTTTTTTCATGACAAAATCAATTGAGTTACAGAACATCCTCATCATCATCATCATGACGGTTATTATTTTTTTTCACTGTGAATCATTTAATCCCTATGTTCTTTAAATATTTCAATAATTCGTTTAAACTAATGACATTTTTTTTTATTCATTTTCATTTTCATTTTCATTTTCATTTTTTTTCCCATAGCTCAATGATCACCACATATACACATCTATTATAAACAAGGCCAATAATTGAACAACGATAACATCTTAATCATCAATTATCTGGTCAATTTACATATCATCAATTGATTGTAACAAAATAAACAAAACTAATCAAGAATCTTAAACCTAAAGAGATCTTTGCCTACATTCTTCGCACACACACACACACACACCTACACATAAACATACACACACACACACGCCAACCATATTATTATTATTAAAATCAAACAGATTTTAACATAATCCAAATCCAATCCAAATCCAAATTAATTTTTATTTTCTAAAAATAAAAATCCTCCTTGTAAATAATAATCAATTGATTAACTTTTAAAACAATTCACATTTGTCTTCACAAACATTTTATTCAATTTAATAAGAAGAAAAAAAATTCTGAATCCAAATTATAACAAAACAAACAAAACAAAATAGATAAAAAAAAATTTATATATAATTATTCAAATGGCCAATTCAACAAGCGTAACGACCGGTCAGAACAAAGTTCAAAATAATGACAGTTCTACGGGCGGAAGCGGTAGTAGCGGTGGTGGTGGTAGTGGTGGTGGAACGACAAACACTACTGCCGCTACTGCTAACGCAACATCATCCTCATCAACTTCTGCTGCTGCTTCTACTGCTGCTGCTGCTACTGCTGCAACATCATCATCATCACCATCAGCAACAACAACAACAACAACTGGTCAAGGAACGACAACCGGAACTGGTCAAACAGCAGCAACAAATTCAAGTAATACAGCAACAACAAATAATGCAAACCAAAAACTTTCAACAACTGATCGTATCATTAAAAGTGAGTTGTTTTTTTTCCTAATTCATATATTTAGATAGCAGGTGCATATGTATTTCGATTATTTGATTTGATTTGATTTGATTTGATTCGATAAAATCCTTGATAGTTTGTTGTTATTCATGTAAAATTAATAATCAAAAATCAGAAAAAAACAAGATAGATAGAATCCAAAATGATATTCATTCGCATTGAAAGTTTAAAAATTAATCCGATTATCGTAGAGGAGAAAAATCATCATCATCATTAATTCTTGATTCCAATTTATGATGAACAACGATGTCAACGACAACAAAAAATTGGCTCAAACCATCAGCATTCATTTGGTCATGTCTCTTCAACATATTGGACTTTTTGAAAATGAAAATTTTCTTTCAGTCTAGTCTACTTTATTCAAATGAAACGAATGAAAAAATAATGGCTTATTATTAATGAATTTAATGTTGATTATTATTTACCATAATCATCATCATCATCATCATCATCACAATATTCTGTGTTGTCAAATGTTATTTGATTCTCATTAAAAACAAAATAAAATGACAAATATCAGGCAAAAAAAACAACAATATTTTTGTTTTCATTTTCATAATCTTGTTTACCGTTATGATGATTGTGATTATTCATACTATGTGAACATTGAATGTTAATTTAAAAAAAAGTTTGTAACCGAATATTACAACAACAACAACAACAACACAATAACGAATATATGGAATGATCGAATCTATCAACATGAACAGCTGTATTTTTGGCTAAAATTTTTAAATCTTTAATAATCCAAAATTATTTTATTTTTAATTTTTTATTTGCCTCTATATGACTATGAGATAGAGGCTTTTTTTGCTCGATACAATTCAATTCATGTCAATCCAATCATCATCATCATCAAAGAATTAATGGATTCCTTTGGGAAATTTCAAGTGGATGGCCATGATTTCTATGAAATGTACATGATGATGATGATGATCATCATCATCATCGTCATCGTCATCACGATGATGTTGAACGATGACGAACTAGACCCAAGAGATTGTCATTCTCTATATCGAAGTTTCAAAATCAATTTTTTTCCCATCTTCAGTATTACATTTGATCATTTCATGCATCAAACAAGAATTTTTCTCGTTTTCTCGTTTATATCCATCATCTTTTTTTTCATCATCTATTCTGTTTGATTCGAATTTTTTTTTGTTGTTATCTTTGTTTTGTTTTTTTTAGTGTTTATCGTATTTGTCGCTAACGTTGTTGACTTTTGGCATTTTGTTTTTTTTTCTCTCTGTTGGATTCACGATGGCATTGGATCAATTTAATGTTTGGTTTGGTTTTTTTTTGTCTACATTCGAACAAATAATGTATGATCATTGTTTGATTGTCAATGTTGTTTTTGTGTGTGTGTGTGTGTGTGGCCATATTTCAAATGATCCAAATATTTTTCATTGAAGTTTAGCGTTGAAAACATTATAAACATTTACTATGCACACGCAAGCTTCATATTCTTTATTTTATGTGGAATAATAAATTCCGGCGAAAAAAAATTTTAAATTTAAATTTATTGTCCAAATTTTCCATTCAATTGTCCACTATTGGTTATATTTTTTTTTGAAAAACAAAAGCAAAAAATAAAAATAAAAGAATTTAATGGACAATTCTCGATGAATCAAAATGGCTGAAAACAGTTTTTTCAGATTTATCAAAGTCGATTATTCAATGGGGAATTGAATCGAATAGGATTGTATTTTGGTTTGATTTTCTTTTTTTTCTCCAGAATCATATACGATCTATTTGATTTGAAGTGAACTAAAAAAAAAAAATCATTCCACTGTTTTTTTACTACGACGACCACAACAACAACAACAGCAACAAAACCGAATGAACAAAAGCGGATTGTATCGATTTTTTTTTACTCCCGTGAAAAATGAAAAATTCGATTAATTTTTTTTTTCTGTTTTCATTCGAATCAATCAAACAACCATTGACGATTATTATATGTTTTCTGGTTTTTTTTTCTCTCTCGTGGTTTTTCATGATAGAAATGTCCGATACATTGTGTCGACAATATACAACGTATACGGTACAAATGTGATGATATAATAATCAGGAAAAAAAAAATTTTAATCGGATCTATTTTTTTCTTTATAAAAATTCACTTGTGGCCATATTGGCCAGAATCGATAGATCAATTGAGAGTAGTATTCTATTCCGTTACAGATTCTATGGTCATTTTCTATACAAAATTGAATTGAATCAACAACAACAACAAAAAGATGTCGATATGATTTTGTATCTTCAATGAATGCTGATAATGATGATGATGATTACGATGATGCTTATCCTGTGTTCAATCAACCATATATCTCAAATGATGATGAACAAGTTTTTTCGTCGGAAAAAAATGTCCAAATCGAGTATCATAATAATCATAATGATGATGAAGCAAATACATTTAGATAAGAAATCGGTAATTTTCTTTTTTTTCTTCATCATCATCAAGATTCATTCGTTTGTTGTTTGTTTGAATTTTTGTGTTTTCAATTATTTTTTATGATGATTGGCTACTGACAATCGTTTCAAATTTTTTCCTTTTCTATTTATTCAACATTCTATATGATTTGACAATTATCATCATCATCTAGTTTGTTACTGTTGTTCATTTGTCAAAAGAGAGAAAGAAAGATTTTATCATGTTTTTCATCTCATGTTTACATATAAAAACTTTTGATCCTAAAACATTTTTTTGGTCATATTTTCATTTCATTTCATTTTTTTTTGTTTCACTTATCATCCATTCAATTACAATGTTAATTTTTTCATCGAAACTTTTTATTTTGATGAAAATTGTAACAATGATCAATCATACTGTGGCTATGATTTATCCATCATCATCATATGGTATGAATAGATATGGTTATGGTACAAATATTGATGCTGCAATTATATCGAAACAAGATTTACGTATTATACCGGTTCAAAGTTTACGTATTAATGGTCCAAATCCAATGATTGATATTGCATCAACAAATAATATGATTACATTACGTTTCAATACAATTAGTTCACAAATAAATACTATACAAAAACATCATGGTATTATGGCAAAAACGCACAAAGCAAATTTTATGGCCGAACCGGATATACTTGTACAGAATATACAAAAACCAGTTATACAAAATGTACGTGAAATAATTCAACCATATCGTAAAGTATTTCAAGAAATAAGACCTGTACAAGAAAAAATTGAAACAGTTATTTCCAAAGGAACTGATGACAATGGACAAAATCATCATAATGATCATACATCATCATCATCGATACCTGTGAAATATTCAGAAAATATTGATAAACATGCGGATGAATCTAAATAATGAAATAGTCAACTTGTGAAAAATGAAAAAAAAATTTCAAATTTCATTTTACCGAATATGTTTTATAATGGCAACATTTTCGGTATTTTTACCTGATCTTTTTTTTTCTTTTTTCTTGTTCTTTCCACTCTACATTATTGTTTAGTGATTCACAGTAATGATGATGGAAAACGAAAGAGATGATAAAGAATAAATTATTCAATTTATTTTGCCTAATTTTTTTTTCTTTGCATTTTGGGTCCAAAAAAAGAGAGAGAAAGTGGATACTACTGAATTCGGCTACTGCATTTTTTTTTTCTTTTCTTTTGCTGTTGTTTTCGCATTTTTTTTTTACTGAAGTATCTTAATGAAAAACTTTTATTCTTTCACTTTATGTGTTTCATCTTCATCTTTCGCCAAAATGTTAGCGAACTTTGGATTTAATTTTCAAACACTATAGTTCTGATAATGATAACTTAAGAATTAGGTAGCAACAACAACAACAACAACAACAACAAAATATAACATTGTGACTGAATAGATTACTAGAACTGATTCTATATATGCTTTGTAAGTTGATTAATATTCCATTAGATTTTGCCGTTTGTCCACTGAAAATGGTTGCACAAAACACATAGGCCCATAGGAATCATTGTTCAATTCCTGGTAAAAAGAAAGGGAGAGAGAGAGATAGAAAAAAATAATTCTGAACATTGTAGAAATGATAAGACCAAGTATGTGTGTGTGTGTGTGTGGGTATTTGGATTTTTCTTGTTTCATTGTATTCTTTTTTTTGTCTTGGATTTTTTTTTGTTATTTAATCATCAATCACCTTATATTCATCTGTTGGGTCCATTCATTTGTTCAAGAATCGTCTAATCACTATATATTGTTGTTGTTGATTGAATTTTTAATTTTCATCCAAATGAAATTCATTATTAACCCGTTTTAATTTTATTTTTTTATTTTTTTGCCAAATCAATCAGGTGTACCATTTCCACCATCGCGAAAGATAACGATGGCCGAAGCATTTGATCCAAAAACGAACAAGCCACGTATAGATGCACTTAAATATCATTTTGTACATGAAGGACGTTTAGAGGAGAATGTCGCCCTACGTATTATAAATGAGGGTGCCGCCTTATTGAGAGCTGAAAAAACAATGATCGATATTGAAGCTCCAGTGACCGGTAATTTAAATTAGAAATTTTTTATTTTTTTCTGTTCACCTTGTTATTTAATATTTTTTTTTGTTTTGTTTTGTTGTTTCAGTTTGTGGTGATATACATGGTCAATTTTATGATCTAATGAAATTATTCGAAGTTGGTGGTAATCCATCATCAACAAAATATCTTTTTCTAGGAGATTATGTTGATCGTGGTTATTTTAGTATCGAGGTATATGTTTTGTTTGTAATTCAAATAAAATGTTAATAACTGTTTTTTTCCGGTTCCGGTATTTACTGACATTTATAGTGTGTTCTATATTTATGGTCTTTAAAGATAACCTATCCAACAACGCTCTTCCTATTGCGTGGCAATCATGAATGTCGCCATCTTACCGAATATTTTACATTCAAAACTGAATGTAAGTATATATATCGTTTGTTTTGTTTTTGTTTTTTTTTTATTTTGTTCATTCCACGATTAGAATTCATTTTTTTTTCGAGCTTGAATGTCTGGTTTATCTATCAGGCATGAAACACACACACACACATATACACGCACAATTGTTTTAAGCCTAGCTATATTTAATGTGTGATGATCAGTGATGTAATGTAATGTAATATAAAAAAGATGATGCCAAAAAAAAGGAACCAAAACATGAACGACAATAACATCGACGACGACGACGACGTACAGTAGTGTGACAAGAAAAACGGACGGCGGTCTTACCCCCATATATTTATAGCCATTTCTAAAAGTTTTTTTTTTCCTACCATTGTAGTCGCCCGTAGTTATGTTATGTAATTTTATTTTTTGTTTTTTTTTTATTATTATTATTTAAAAAATTAATCACGTTTCAAACTTTATTCCGTCTATATAAATGTTTTTTTTTGTTTTGTTTATATGGAATCTAAAAGAATTTTTTTTTTAATATTCATTTGCCTTTTGTATTCTATACAGTCTGATGGCCCATACAGTTTTTTTTTTCGTTTGTTTGCTGATGATTCTAGTCAATTCAATTTCAATTTTTTATCCGTAATAATAATAATAATAAAAAAACTTTTTTTTTTGAGAATTGCCGAATCCACTACTACTACTACAATGGTAGGAAAAAAAACTAGTAATAGTAGTAGTAAAACAAAGACATTGATAAGGCAAATTGTTTATTTTTTTATTTTTCTGGCCATACACAAACGATTTATGTGACCTTAATGTTGATTTTATTTTTATTTCTGGTCAAACATTTGCTGGCCATTTGCTGCATACCAAACGCTTATTGAACTTTTTGGCTAGTAACTAAAACAAAAAATAAAAACAAAAACAAAACAAAAAAAAAATTGTGATCAGAATAAATTTTTCAATGTATGTGTTGTAGGTTTCGATTTTCTTCCAAAATGATAGTGTGTTTAACTTAAAAAAAAAAATTTAAACATATTCTGGGCGTTGTATAACAAATTTTTCATTATCGATTTTCTGTTTGTCTGTGTGTGTGTGTGTGTATATGTCCAGAATGTGATGTGATGAGATAATCGAAAACTGAGCAACAACAACAAAAAAAAAAATTGATCCATTTCAATGTCAGTTGATTGTGATAATTATGATGAATATTTTTTACTTTTCATAGAATGAAAAAAAAAATTCACATTCACAAACATGATGATGATGATGATGATGATGATGTGTCAAAAGATTCCAAACACACACACATAAGATTCCTATTCTATGGCTATCGATTCCAGAGAAAATCTGATCTGTATTGTTGTTCATATTTGTTTTGGTTTTGCTTCATCATAAACAAAAAAAGAATTCAATTTGATAATGAAATTAATAGCGTGTTTAAAGTAATTAATTTTCCATATTGATTCATACCATACATTCAATGTTTTCTTCATTTTGATTAAATCAAAATGAAAATGGGTAAAAAAAAATACTGATTCTGTGGCCAGCCTAACTAATAATAAGGCGATCATGTGTTGATATATATGTGTGTGAAACAAGATCAATGTGAAAGTGAAAAAAAAAAGAAATAGAGAATCATTATATCTTGGGCGTGTGTTTCTCTGCGTCTGTGTGTGTGTGTGTGTATTTGTGTGAGTGATAAATTTTTATGACAACCAACAACCAAACAAACAAAACAAACACATACACAAACAGTGACAAAAAAAAACAACCAGGAAAAAAAATCTAATGACCTGAATTTATTTATTTTTTTCTGGTTCTTCACAATGAATGAATCCAAATCGGCTGGCTGGCTGGCTGGTTGGTTGGCTTGCTGGATTCAAATCTCCAATTACTCTTGTTTCGTATGTGTCTGTGTGTTTATTTATTCTCGCTCAGTAAAATACATTATCTAATCATTTCTGGTAAAAAAAAAAAATTTTTCTTTCTCACTTTCTCTTTGTTTATTTTATATTCTGCTTTATTCATTCTCATTCGTTTTGGCTTTGAATTATTGGTGGATTTTTTTTTTTTTTTTTGGGGTTTTTATTCACCAAAACAAAACTAAAAAAAAGGTAAAATCAAATACTCGGAACGTGTATATGACGCCTGTATGGAAGCATTCGATTGTCTACCATTAGCCGCATTAATGAACGGTCAATTTCTTTGTGTCCATGGTGGTAAGTAATGTGTTTGTCTTTTTGTTTTCTCTTCGATGAATTTCATTATAAATATTTAACCCTTTGTTATTTATTTATTTGTTTATATTTAGGTCTATCACCAGAGATACATACATTAGAAGATATTAAAAAATTGGATCGTTTCAAAGAACCACCAGCATTTGGACCGATGTGTGATCTACTTTGGTCTGATCCATTGGAAGAATTTGGTAATGAAAAACCAAATGAAGAACATTTTACACATAATTCTGTTCGTGGATGTTCATATTTTTATTCATATGGAGCATGTTGTGAATTTCTACAACAGAATAATTTATTGTCAATTATAAGAGCTCATGAAGCACAGGATGCAGGGTATGTGGATTAATTTTTTTTCTGCCAATGAATAATATTCATGTTGATTTTTTTAATTCTATTTCAGTTATCGAATGTATCGAAAATCATTGGTAACCGGATTTCCATCATTGATAACAATATTTTCGGCACCAAACTATCTGGATGTTTATAATAATAAAGCGGCCATACTCAAATATGAAAATAACGTGATGAACATACGCCAATTTAATTGTTCACCACATCCATATTGGCTGCCTAATTTTATGGATGTATTCACATGGTCATTACCATTTGTTGGTGAAAAAGTAACAGAAATGTTGGTCAATGTGCTCAACATTTGTTCCGATGATGAATTGATTATAAATGAAGGCGAAGAAGATCAAAGTATTGAAGAAGGTATACTGATTATCATCGTTATATTAATACATTCCAAACATTCCATTTCATTGTCCCAAACGTGGATTGCTTTGATCCTGTTTAAAACCATTGAACCGATGACGATAATTTTACTAATACCAAAATTTCATTCTATTTTTCTTTCTATCTCTCTCTCTCTCTTTCTTACAATTATCGTCGAAAAATTTTCTACTATTCCCAATCGATCATCGTTTTTCTAATCGATATCCAATCCACAAATCCAACAACAACAACAACAACCACTACAACCGACCTACTACGAAAACAAAATTCATTAAACCTACTCCTACGCTTGTTATTGAACCCGAATTATTCACATGTTTTTATTTGCTTCGAATCATGTCATTGTTGCCACCGCGGCTTGTCTGCTTGGTATCCAAACAAACAAAATCGTCTTTCTGCTTTTTTTTCTGTATCATGCCAACAATTCGTGTGTCAACATTCGTGTTCCATCAATCAATTGAATCGATTTTCGCCATCTATCGAACAAACTATGCACTTACCTCGATATTTTTTTATTTTGTTTTTCTATTTTTTTTTCATTCATATCCAATGAACAACAACAAAAAAAATTTCCCTTTCGATTCTTCCCTTTTTGTTCTTTTGTTTTTTTATTTTCGTTTTCAATTTGCTATCAATCTCTCTATTGGCTTTTACGTTATTGGCAATGCACGTGTACCTATACAATTGCCTGCAGCAACGGCACGTAAAGAAGTGATACGAAATAAGATACGTGCCATCGGTAAAATGGCACGAGTATTCTCTGTATTACGTGAAGAATCTGAAAGTGTTCTACAATTAAAAGGATTGACGCCCACCGGTACATTACCATTGGGTGCATTATCTGGTGGTAAAAATACGTTACGTAATGGTCAGTAAATTTTTTTTTTTGTGATAAACAAAACAAAAAAAAAACTAAACTTTTTTTTCTAATTTAAAATAGCATTGGCTGGCTTTTCACCAAATCATAAGATAGCCAGTTTTGAAGAAGCCAAAGGTTTAGATAAAATGAATGAACGTATGCCACCAAGAAAAGAAGCACCACCACCTGCACCAAAACAATCATCAAGTAAAGATGGAAATTGAACAATTGATGATAATGATGACGAATCTCACCCATATATATATATATATATATATAAATTATTGTTTTCTTCTTTCTGTGTTTTTTTTTCTTGATTCATTCTTTAATTCATTTGAAAAGAAAATGGAAATGAAAATTCTACTTTCATTCATCCAATTCATCAAAATTGCTATATCCTGTGCTACTATTTTAATTCTTGTTGTGTTTGTTTTCATATGTTTTTTTTTCTCTCTCTCTCTTTCTCACCATTCTCTCACCATAATCAATCGTCATCATTATTTGAAATATATCAATTTCAAGACAAAATACTGGAAAAACAATTTTAATGATGTAAATGTGTCATCTTTTTTTCAGTTCAATTTTTTTTTTTGCATTTTTCATCTTTTGTTTCTTTTTATTCCGTGTACCGTGTGCATTCAGCACCAGCCCATATTATGGCGATTATATATTGTGACAAATTTTCCTTTTCGGATCAGAATCTCGGATGTAATCAAAAAAAAAAAAAAAAAATATTTAACCTGAAAATAAAGAGAAAAAAAATCCACTACTCCCGTACACAAACAAATTGAAATGGCAATGAAAATTGAATATAAACTCAAATTAACCGATGATGATATATATATGTTCGCGGTTAAATTACCATATATAACTTATATTTAAAAAAAAAATCCAAACATTTGACATAATAATAATAATGAAACGAACTTTTTTTTTCTTATGAATTTTGTGAAATACACACACACACACACACACACACAATGATGTTTTATACAGAGATTCGATACTTCAATTTTCATGAATCACTACCACTCCCACACACAGACACACCCATATTATATATATATTTTGCACAGAAAAAAAACTGCACAAATTTTATGGAAAAAAATTTCTTTTTTCCTCCATTCATTTCAATGATCATTCATCATCATCATCATCATTTATATAATGACAATTGATTATCATTATTTTATTGCCATGTGTGTGTGTGTGTGTGTGTGTGTGACCGGTGTATAATTGATTGTTATTATTTTATATTGTTCATGTGTTTATTTATTGCTGTTGTTCAAAATTATTCTTATGATGATGATGAGTTGATGTTTTCTGTTTTTTTTTGTTTCTCTTTTTTTTTCTTATTGAAATTCCACTTTCACTTGATTACACACGAATTCACATGCCCACATTCTTGTCAATCAATAAGCAATCAATATATATATATATATATAGATATAAATAATCTGTTTGTGTAGTGATTCAATTTTCAATAATTATAAATTTATCAATTTAATAGATCCGTTTTACATAATAACAACAAATACAATGAAATTAAAAAAAAAAAAATTTTTTTCCCCACAATTCAATAGAATTCTATTCAAATTGGTTTAAATAGATTGAATGTTACAACAAGAAAAAAATTGTCGCTTTTGTTTTGTATAAATAAAAAATGAATTTTCATCAGCACACCCACACACACCCACACACACATTGGTTTTTCTGGAATTATTGATAAATCTGGACGTAATTATCACCATCATTATCATCATCATCTATCTGTAATCACCAAACAATAATGTTTTTATTGATTTACTTCTGATTTTTTTTTCTTTTAAATTCTATAATCATCCATTATATATTTATGTGTAATATGAATTCGACAAAAAAAAGAGAGAGAAAAACAGGATGAAGATTTCATCATAATAATCAACGAACCACAAACTTTTAACACACACACACACACATGTACACACACTCGCCCACATTTGCACTTTGTATACACTTCGATAATATAAATACAGACGCGATTCTTTGAATTTTTTTTTTGTTCTCTTCACTTCCTTTTTTTGTTCAATGTTATTGATTATTTTTTGTTTCTTGAAAAAAAAACGTGCACCCATGTTTTTCATTTCCTCTTCGTCTTCTTCTTCCTCTTCTTCTTTGTGGTTTTATATATGAATATAAATTGATTACAACACACACACACAATACATAACCGTTGATTGATGTCACCATCATACTTTCTGCCATCTTTCCTCCCACTACTACAACCACCACCATCACCACCAGCACCACCATGAACAGCACCACAAACACCAACACAAACAATACATTACCATTTGTCATAAACTTCCTAATTATTTATATTTATATAAATATTACGTTATGATGATAAATTGAAAAATTTCTATATATTTCAAATTATTTACAACAATTTTAAATTGTATCACTTTTATGTTTGTGTGTGTGTGTGTGTTATTTTTTTGTGTTTGTGTGTGTTTGTTTTTTTTGTGAACATTTAACATTTTATCATGTTTATTGATTATTTTTTTTCAAATTTTTGTTTTTGTTTTTTTCTTTTTGTATAATTCCGGTTTTTTTTTTCTCACTATTCTTATTCAATTTTAATTGTAATTGTCATTCATTCATTCATTCATTTTTTTTTTTTCTCTCTCTCTCTCTCTCTCTCTCTCTCTCTCTCTCTCTCTCTTTCTCTCGCTCTCACTATTTCTGTTTTTCACCACAATCATATCCCAAAATGTGTACTTCCTGTTAATGTTATTTTATTCGATTCTCTTAAATCTCTCACTCTCTATCTCTCTCTCTCTCTCTCTCTCTCACTATCTTCATTAACATTTTCATTTTATTTGATCTTGTTTGTTGATGATCATCATGATACGAATAATAAAATTACCAAAATCATCATTGATGAAAACAGAATAAATACCCACATACCCACTCATACCTACAAAACACACACACACACACACACACGCAGAGACCGAGAGGAAAAGAGAGAAAGTGAGATACACACACACACACCCACACACACACAAACATGATTCATTCATTTGCATTTATTCCTTTTTTTTTCTTCTTCGCTCCTCTCTTTATGGGCAAAAAAAAATCATTGATTGATTGATAGATCGATTGTTCTATCGATTATGATTGATCATCCACTTTTTTTTCTGATTTCAATTTGTGTCTGATAAATCGCGAAAAAAAACAAAAAATTTCAAACAAATGTCACGTGACAATTTGTGTAACAAATTATTTAAAAAAAAACTGATATTAATATAATAAAAATTTATTCAAAAAAAAAAAAAAAAAAATTTGATTCGAATTCTATTATTCTGCAACGTTTAAATTCAAAATTCAAAACAAAATTCTTGTCTATTCTAAACCACTAGATGGCAGCCGAAATCATTGGTCACATTTCCTGCCATCTAGTGACAATGATTTCAATTTTTTTTTTTTATTTATTCGATTCCACACAATGTAGTTTCTTTTCCAGTATCATTTCAAACACATGAATATAAAAAAAAAAAAAAAAAAACATTCGGACCGTTTATGAATACTATACATTACTAATAATAAAAATTCAAATTCAGAATGTATACATTAGAAGAGAAAAAAAAAGAAAAGAAAAAAAGTTGAATTTATATGAACGCAGCAGCAGCAGCAGCAACGACAAAAATTTTGAATTTTCATCATCATTCATAATATTCATTTCTCGTTTTCCTTGAATATTTATTTTTATTATTACTATTATTCGAAGCCGTTTGTTTCTTATTCATGTTCGTGTAGTTTTTTTTTCTGTGTGTATATATCGGTGTGTGTGTGTGTGTGTACGACAGAAGAAAAACGGTATATGAAAATGAACAAAAGAAAAGAAGAAAAAAAATGTTTAAGTTGAATATAAATGTGTAATGTAATATTTCTACACAAAAATTTATAAACATGTGAACAACGTTTACCATTATCAACGAATATAACACAAAATATGAGGATGATGATGATCGTAGTGTTTTTCATCATCGTTAATGATGATTATGCGACGACTCTCGCCAAATGTATATATGTGTGTGTGTGTGTGTGTGTGTCTATTTCTTGGTTTTTTTTCTGGTTAGATATATTCACAAAACAATTCGATTCACAGTATTTGCCAGTAGTGATGATGATCATCAAGACGATCATGATGTTTGATTTCTGTTCTGTTTCAGTAGTCGCTTTGTCGTTGATTGTCATAGTCGTTCATTCATTCTTTTTTTTTCATTGATTATATAAGAAAGCGACGAAATATTTTTGTTAAATCATCATTCAGAAAATGAATTCTAATCCCAATCAAATTGATTGATAATGATCTCCTTTTTCAATGTGATTAGACTTTTTTTTTGACAAGAATCAATAATCTGTGCCGTTTACTGTGGTGATTCTGATTTCCCCATATATATATCTGTGATGATTATTGCCGTTTCTTTTCTCTCTCTCTCTCTCTCTCACTCACTCTTTTTCCACCCACTTCCTCTATCACATTTATTTCCTAAATTGTCTTCCCTAGTTTCCCAAGTTTTTTTTTCGTTTCGTTTTCATCAAAAAAAATTAAAATTAAAATTAAAATTAAAATGGCAGAATTTTTCACTAAATTAAATTCAAATGAATTTTATTCCGATTCTTATAAAATTAACGAAAATCGATAATGAATATAAATGAAAAAATAACCAAAACGATCAACATTATAACATGATTGAATCGATTCATCATTGTATGATGATCCAACAACAACAACGACTACGACAACAACAACAACAACAAATGATAGGACAAAGATGTAAAAATGAAAGATCCTGGTTAGAAAATTCGTGAAACCATAAAAAATTCATCCAACAAACGAACCAAAAAAAAAAAAAAAAAAAAAAGAAAAGAACATTAAAGGTAAGTTTCTTTTAATTCTCAATTTTCACTGTCCCGTCCCCCTTCCAAAAAAATTCATTACTAAATTCTGGTCAATTGATTTGATTGTAATGAATTTTACTTTGTCATGAATGAATAATTTTGAGGTTGAAGAAGAAAAAAAAATTTTTTTTTTTCAAAATTTTAATGACGTTAATAATGATTCTTATTCGTTATTGATCTCTTTTTTTTTCTTTTGATTACAACATGTGTGTGTGTGTGTGTATGTATGTTAATTATATGACATGTAAATGATTAATATTTTATTCATATTTTTTTTTTTTTTTGTTATTCGTTTGCCGCTCTCTTTTTCCGTTTTTTTTTTGTTTTGTTTCTATTTCTCATCATCATCATCATCATTATTTATTCCAAATGATTTATATTTATTTTTTTGATTCATCTATAATGCATACATATGATGTCACAAGAATATTTTTTTTTCGGTGTCATTTTTTTTTTTTTTTTTTTTGATTATTGTTTTCAATGGCCAAATGTACATTTGTACTTTAACTTTAACCTTTGCAATGAAAGGAAGAAAAAAAATATATGGCTTCTATATTGGTTGGATTCGTGTGAATATTTTTTTTTTGTTTTCTGTTTTTTTTTGTTTTTTGTTTTTTTTTTACTTTAAATTTTGAAAATAAACTAGAATTTGTTTTCAGTTTCTTCATTATTTTTGTTTTTTGTTGTTGCTGTGTGTGGTATTCGTTGACATACGAGAAGGGGTACCGACACCCACATTCGCACACACACACACACACAAACGATTCCTAGCGATTTTATTCCACGAATGAATTGAAAAATAAAAAAGATCCAGAAACAAAAAAGAAAAAAAAACATACAAAAATTTTGCTGTGAATGGGAATGTTGTTGTTGTTGTTGTTATTCTCTTCTCTTTTTGTTCGTAATGGTGGCGAAATATTTTGCAAATTTTTTCTGTTTTAACAAATCAAAATTATTTTCTATTTGCTTTGCTCGACAAGTATTAGGTTTTTTTTATTCTAAAAAATTTTTTCAACAGAATTTTCCAAAATAATACATGTATATGGAATGAGAGAATGTGAAAAAAAATTAGTAATGAATTATGATCCATTTCCAACTTTTTTTTCTACTCGTTTTCTTTTTTTTCGTAATACTAGTCATAGTCGAATAACAGAGAAAAGGTTAATTTCTTCTGTTTTTTTTTCTCATGATTATAAGACACACTACCACAATAAGAGAATTCTAACGACAATGACAATTCTCTTTTCTCGATTTTCTTTCTTTTGTCGATTCCATTATTTTTAATGATTCTTTTTTTGTTGTTGTTGTTGTTGTTATTGTTGTTTTTTTGTTGTTGTCTTACCGGGTCTTTTTTTGGCCCATAATTTTCTCAAGAATTTGTTGAATATTCTTTCTCCAATGATAATGGTCATGAATTCGCTGGAATTCAGTTTTTTTTTTTGAATAGAAATTTTTACAAGAAAAAGATAACGTTATAACCACATCATCATCATCATCATCATTATCATCGGCGGCAATAAATGAATGTACAATGAATTGGTCGGTTTTTTTCTTGTTGTTGTAATGATATCATAATGGATAATGAAAGAGTAATACAACAACAACAACAACAACAACAACAACAAAAGTTAAATTCATAAAGTTTTTCATGAAACAAGAAAAAAAAAGAAAATTAAAATGAAAAAGCCAAATAATCGGTAAATTTTCATTTCAGAATTTATGGCAACAAACTTAAATTGAATGATAGATAGATATTTTCAACAGCAAACAATCAAAAAAAAAGTTTGATGATTATAAATTATTAATATTATTGGAGATTTTGTTTCTAGATAATCAAACATATAACCTGATTATGTTTAATGTTTTGTAATTAATAATGAATAAAATTCTCAATTCCGCTTAGAATAAAATGAATGAAAATCCAAAAATCATCTACTAGTCTATGATGGTTTCGAAATCAGCCAGGAAAACTTTTTCAATCTCTCATACAGTAGCCATTCGATTTTAATTCTGTAAAATTTTTTTTTCTCCAGAACAAAAAAGATTTCAACATTCAATATATGTCATATGTCGGATTTTCGTTTTCCTTCTTCTTTTTTCATTTCTCCATATTTCCGTTTTTATTGTTATGAATTCGTTTTAAAATTTTATTTCACATTCTTTTTCTATTCTGTGTGCGTTTTTTTTTGGCTCACTGATTCCGGTTGTACCGAAATGAATGTTGTGCATTTTTTTTTGTTGTTGTTGTTGTTGTTTGCACGTAAAACATTTGAAATCGATTTGAATTTCAAAGCAAAAAGTTGCTTTTGAGCAAACAAAAAAAAACTTTCAATTCTTTAGAAATTGTGTAGTCATTGTTTTTTTTTTTTTTTGCTCGGTACATGCATGGAAAAAAAATCAACCTTTATGGGCATATATTTCACACTGAAATCTTTATCAAAAAAAAAAAAAAAAAAAAAAAAAATTATTACCATTAGATTTTTGATTTTATCACTACATTAAACTTGGTAGTTAGTAGTTTTGATGAAGAGTGAATGAAATAAATATCGTCGAAAACCTTTTAGTTCAATGGCTAAAGAATTTTCTTTTTTTTTGAATCAATATTCTGATTTTCTTTTTCTCTCTTTGGGCTATCAATCAATATACGAATTATGCAATTCCATCATGTTTAATTATCCGTTTTCTTGAATGGCAAACAACAACAACAACAACAACTAACATACTGATAATATAAACATTATTTGCTAAATTGTTGACGTCGATGGTTTCTAATAATCATTCATTGACAGCCTGTCAATCATTTAGATTTTATCTTGCACAACAACTTGTTGTTGCGCAATGTCGTAATATCCTTTGACGTAACCAACTTGATTATTGAGTTGTAGTTTTTTTTACAACTACAAATTTTTTGTAGTGATGGAAAAATTTCCATCAGATTAGAGAGCGGAATTTGTGACAACAAAACAAAAAAAATTTTTTTTTTTGTTGTTTGTGGTTGTAGAAAATTATAAATTGATAGATATAAACTACTATCACAGCTTATTGGCACCGGAACTTGATTTTGATCAATTTTTTTTTCGTCTGTTTACATGTCTGGGCTCTGTCATTTACGTTTTTGTTTTTCATTGTTTATTTTATCAATTTGTCTCATTGTTGGCCAAAAAATTTTTGTATTGCTTAATCCAAAATCAGGCTAAGAATGTTCACTTGTTGATTGCCGGACATGATGTGCGTTCGAAGTGTGTGTGTGTGTGTGTGTGTGTGTGTGTGTGTGTGTATACCAACAACAGTTGAATAGTTGCATCACATTCACAATCTGTTTTTTTTGAAATTTTTTTTTTTACATTGCAAATACCAGAAATTACGTAAGAATTACTGAGAAAAAAATTTCTTGAGCATAAAATTATTCTTAAAAAAAACATCTTTTGCACTAAAATACATCGTGATTGAAAGAGTTAGTGTGTGTGTTTGTGTGTTTGAAAGTGATGATGAAACATGGATAATGTTTCGAAATGATTATCAAATCAATCAGTCGAAAACATCATCGGTTCCGATGAATTCTAAAGATATAATTCTGTTGAATCGTAATCAATCAACGAACAAAAAAAAAATTCATCTTTCATTGTGGAAATCCAATCAATTTTGTATTGACCAATCATTGATTTCGAAATACACGTTAATTCACCGTTAATGTAAATTCCATGATTCTAATCAACATCATATTTTATGAATTTTTTTTCCCTGATAATGACAAATGGGAAGCAATTAAATGAAACGAAAAAAAAAGAAAAGAAGAAAAATTCCAATCTGCAATGGAAAAAAAAGCCATAACAGCAGCAGCAATAACCATTACGTTGTAGTTGAAGAGTTGTATTTTAACTGGAAAGGAAAAAAAAGAAGGAAAAAAACTAGCAGCATCCAAAGAAAGAAAGAAAGAAAGAAAGAAAGAAAAATAAAAACAAAAAAAAAACGAAAAAGAAAAAGAAAGAAAAAAAAATTTGCACTGAAAAAAAAGCGAGGGAATAAACGCACGATTAAAATGAGAAACAGCAAAAAAAAAAGATACTTTGTATCGCTTTTCTGTTTCTTTGTAACTTATATATTTTTTGATGATAATGATGATGATAATATTCCTAACCGACGCCCCGCCCCGGTGGTGGTGGTGGTGGTGTTGATGTTGGTGATGGTAATGGTCTAGCCTTTTAGGATGAAAATTTGTTTTTTTTTTGTTGTTTTCTTTTTCCCCTTCCACACACACACACACACACACATTTCACACACACAATAATAAATCGATCATCAATCTGGCTTTTTTTTCGTAAATAAAGAGTAGTATGGAAACTTGCTTGTCGACTTTTGTTGTTGTTGTTGTTGCTCTTGTTGTTGTTGTTGTTGTTGTTGCTGATTTCATTCACAATCGTTCATTCGCTTTGATTTTCTATTTTTTTTTCAATGTTGTTCAATTTGTTGGTCGAACCATCATCATCATCATAATGATAATAATGATGATTATTGAAAAAAAAATCATCAACACAGACATAAGCATAGACACACACATATACATTGATTATTAAATGAAATGAAATGAAACTAAATTCAACTAATAGTGTGTGTGTGTGTGTCTGGATGATATTATCATTATCATATCGGGTCCATTGATTTATTTTTGTTCAATTTTTCCATCTAACTTTGTCTGTATGATTTCCATGTTTTTTTTTCTATTCGATGTCGTTGTCGTCGTCGTCGTCTTCGACACATCTTTGACGTCGTTCAATTTGGTTTGTTCGGGTTGATAATTTTAGTTTTTTTTTCACTGTTTTTTTTGTCGTTGGTTATTTTGTAACCAAATTTTTTTTTTGCATATCAAGCTTTCACAGTGATTTTTTTGCTGGAAAAAAAGCTATTTCCAGTGAATTTTTTTTTTTTGTAAATATATCTAATCTCTCCTTTCTTTTTTAATAATTCGTCCGGTTTTTTTTTGGCAATGTGTGCAGTATATACAAGAGATTATTTAAGCTTATTTGGTTTTTTTTTCGTAGACACACTGTATAATAATAATCTAAACATCAAAAACAAAAAAAAAACAAAAAAAAGAAACAAAAATAAATTTTCTGGCTATTAAAAGTACTTCTGCTTTTGCTGTTGTTGTGGCTGCTGCTGCTGCTGCTACTAAAATTAATTTTGGCATTTTTTTTTTGATTCTTCATTTTGTTACATTGTATAAATCTTCATCCTGTATGTGTGTGTATGTGTTTGTTTGTGAGTGCTGTAGCATCAGCAAAAGTAGAAGCAGCAGCAGCAAAAAAAAATGAAAAGAAAGAGTTGAATTTTTTTTTGTTTTGCTTCAACAAGTTTCAATGTAAATGTGTGTTATTTTTTTTCATCGTTAACTTAAAAAAAATGAGAGATAAAAATGAAAATAAATCGATGCTAGTTTCATATTAATTTGTTGTATACAAGTTGCGTTGGTGTGCAGCCATCTGAAATTGAATAAAAATGATTGAATGATTGAATGAATGATAAACGGTAGATGTGTGTATAGGTTACAATCCACCACCACCATCACCATATAGCCATACTATATACCATATATAACGATCATATAATTATCTTAAAGATAAAAAAAAAGAATTTTTCTACAAAAAAAAAAATCTCGGTACTTCTGATGATGGTCATCAAGTTATGTTGATGATCATGTGCCGTTTTCATTTCTCTCTTTCTCTCTACTACAACAAAAAAAAAAAAAAAAAAAATCACGCAGAAAATTTTATTTCTTAGAATTTCAAATCTACTCTATCCATCTCTTTTCTTCAAGTATGTGTGCGTGTTTTTTTTTCTTGTGAAAAATTTTTTTTTTTTTTATCAAATTCCGATTAAAAATTGTGACAATGTTTCTCATTTCAATGTATGATGATGATGATGAAGATGATGATGATAAATCAATCTATCGTTCATGGTTGATTTGTTTCTTGCTTATTGCTTGTTTTCTCTTTTCTATATATATTTCTATGTATTTGTAAATGTTTGCCAAACGAAAAGTTTTTTTTTTACTTTCTTTGTTTGTTTGAACTTCAAATCAATCAATCAATAGTAGTGGTGGTGGTGGTGGTTTGAATTTTTTGGCTCTTAAATTTTTTTTTCTCATTCATTTGTTTTCGAGCATTCATTCAGCAGTGTGAATGAAAATTTTAAAAAATTTTTCATAAAAAAAAATTAGAGCACTTTGAAATAACCAAACAAAAACCACCAATATCGATGGTTATACATCAAGGTCAATCATCATCATCAATAATAAATAATAATGCTGCTGCTGCTGATGATGATGATGATGATGTTATAACCCTATATGTGTATCGATTGTAAAACTGATTTTTTTTTCTGATTCTCTTAGCCCTTGGCCATTGAGAAATAGGGTTGTTGTTGTTGTTGTTGTTGCTGCTGCTGCTATACATGGGAGGAGAACAAGACTTGAAGAAGAAGAAGAAGAAGACTAGACACAAATAGAATGATGATGGAAAAAAAGGATTGATCACCTTTTTTTTGCATCCATTCCATAAAAGACAGTGTTTTGTGTGAGATGTGAGATGGCAATCTATTATACATAAATTTTATATTTTTGATGGTCGTTTTTTTTTCTTTGATTTTCATCATCATCATCATCATTCTTCATTGGTTTCATAAATTTCTTTTCTTTTCTTTTTTTTTTTGAATTAAATGATTATATATATATGTGATCAAGATTGAAGATGTTTGTTGAGCAAAAAAAAAAAAAAAGAGTGAGTGAGAGAGAAAGATAGAAAAAAGGGTTGAAAATCGGTATTAATTATTGGCCTAGACATTTGGTCGGTTGAATGTTCGTTTGATTCGATTTGATTTAGGTTTTTATTTTTGATAGTGGTGGTGTTTTTAATTCATCATGATGATGATGATGGTAATGTTGGTGGTGTGGTGGTGATGGTGGACATTGATACTTTGTAATAAAATATTAAACTAAAAAAAAAAAATTAAACTTGACGAATGTAAAAATATAATCATGGTTGTTATGTAGCTTTGGCTGGCTGGCTAGCTGCTATTTTAACGAAGTAGAAAAAAAAGAAGAAAAAAGAAAAGCTAAAAACTAAATGTTAAAAACTAAAAAGGAAAAAAAAGATAAAGTTGAACAGAATGAATTTTTTTTTGTTCCTTTCTTGATATATTGATGGTTGATTTTTTTTCGGTTCAGTTTGGTTATGGCTAAATGGAATTTAATCATAATCATCATCATTCTACTTTTTTTGAGTGTTCATTGGATAAATGTGTGTGTGTGTCTGCATTTTAGCTTATAACCCGCTTGATGATCATTGCTTGAAATTTTTTTGTTGTTGTTTTTTTTCATCATCATTCATTTCTGCTACTTTGTTTTTATTCATCATCATCATCATCATCATCATCGTAATCATACGCCTTACAAAAAAAACGACGTTCAATCTTCATCAAATTAATGAAAGAAAGAAAGAAAGAAAAAAAATACGAAGAAACTAGAGAGATCTCATCATTTGCCATCTTGATCATCATCATCATCATCGAAAAAAAAGTGACACTTTGTTTCCGAAAATCTTTCAATTCCTATATATTTGTTTTTTTTTTTTTGAGAAATAAAACAAAACAAAAAAATCAACTAATCCGCTTCATATTCATCAGCTATATAATAATTATAATGGTTAAATCTAATTCATTCATTCATGATGATCATGATGACGAAACCAATTGATAATGACGACGACGACGACGACGATGAAGACGATATCGACAATGACAACAATGTTGATTATGATAATGCTGGATGGCTAGCTAGCTAGCTAGCTGGCTGGCTAGTCAAATTCATCATCACCATTCAATCATGTTACCGTGAATAAAGCCGAAATTTTTTTTTCTTCTTTTTGTTTAGTTTGTGGTGGTTTTTATTTTCCAATCATCATCAATTCTTTAATGTTGTAAGTCTTCTTCTTTTTTTTTTTTTTTTTTTTTTTTTGCTAATTTCAAATCTTTTTCTTCACTTCTCTCTTCTTCTTCTTCACAATGTTTATTGTTTTATGAGCATGTGTGTGTGTGTGTGTGTATTTTTTCGACTGTCACTTTATATCCATGTTGGTGTGTGATTATTTGTATAATAATAATAATAAATGAATTTAAATTCCAACGTTTCATCATCAATTCCAGTTAATTTATTACAAATGATTTTTTTTATTTGCTTTCTTGGTATTTATTTTTGGTTTGAAAAAAAGAGAGAAAAATTTTCAAACGTAAAATTTGTTATTTTCTTTCCTGGATTTCCAATCATCATCATCATCATCATATGAATGGGAAAAATTCGAATCTTTTTTGTTTTTTTTTTGCTGGTTTTATTTTTTCTTGATGGTGATTTTCGTACATATTTCATACATATTTATCGCCAAATAATGGCCATCATCATTATCTTTATATGATCATTTTAATCTTAATGACAAATTCATGGTGATGGCATCACAAGATGGTCAAACTGATTTTTTTTTCTTGTTAATTATTATTATTATTAAAAGTTTATTAAGAATGAAAAGAAAAAAACTAAAATCATAACGGTACATAAAATCGTAAAGAGACATCATCATCATCATCATCATCATCGGTTGTCATCAGTATCATCAATCGATTGTGTGTGTGTGTATGTGTGAGGTTGGACACCCAAAAAAAAAAAAAACATCCCTCGTCATCATCGTTCGTAATCATTATCGATAGTTGAGCGGAAAAATCAAAATACTTGAGAAAAAGAACCCTTTCTGATTTCTTTGAAAAGATAACCATTTTTTTCTTTTTTTTTCATTTTGGATTCAATTCATTTTATTATCATTAAAATGTTGCTGAATAAATGAATTGCTACTAGTCATGTCAAAATATATTAATGAATGTGTGGCTAATGAAAATAAAATATTCATTCAACCACTGATACAATGTATCATTTCAACATTTCATTGATCTGAACAACTGATCATCAATGATCATCAACAACACATCATCATATTCGTACGTGATTAATGTGTTTTCATTTGGAAATAATGATGAAGTGGAATAAAATTAATAAAAAAAAAATGAAATAACGTCAAATTCCCGTTAATAATTAAGAATGAAAAAAAAGTAAACAGAACAAATTTTCAAACTGTTTTTTTGTTGTTGTTGTTGTTGTTGTTTTTCATATTTTTGCATTTTTTTTTCTCTTGCAATGATCTTCATTCATTGATTTAATGGGAATTTTTTTTTTGTTGATAAATTCAAGTTTTCCATAAAAATCACATATTTACCCGGTTATTATGGTTTATCTGGGGCGAAAAAAAAAAATTTTTTTTTCCACATTTCGCAATAAAGAAAAAAAAATTGATCAAATCGCACTGGAAAAAAAATGGCACTGGAAATCATTGTCATCATCATTTTCGATAATAATAATAATCATATAATATGTATCATGTGTATATATATATTTGGTTAATCATTAATGACGTTATGACGCCACCACATTGGTTTATTTTTTATACAAATCAATAAATCGATAATATATGAATGAATTCAGGAATGAATGAACGATATTCATATTCAAATGAATAATGAAGACTTGCCTGTTAATTTTATTTGACAAAATGAAAAAAAACAAACAAAAAAAAAAATTTTTTTTTCTAATTTCCTTCATTATCATCATCATCATGTGTATGCATAACTGAACTTTTATTCCAATATAGACTAACTTCAAGGTTTGCATTGTATAAAAATCATTTTTTTTTCACACTATAATGAAATTCAGTAATCAGTACGAATATGGTGGAAATGTTCACTTTTTTTTCGTTTCGTTTTGTTTTGTTTCGTATTCACATTTCACATTTTTTTTTAAATGTCCTATTGGATGTGAACCCCCATTTTTTTTTAAATTTGCCAAAAAATGAAAATTATCGATTGATTAATTTTATAGTTTACCATGTGTGTTTATTATTATTGCTATATTGTGAGACGGGTTCCATACCCATCGATGAATTTGTTTGGTGTGTGTGCATGTGCACACTTCTCTTTTGTATATTTATATTTGAATGTGGTTGATTTGTTTTTTTTTGTTGTCGTTGTTGTCGTTATCATCGTCGTTTTTCTTTCCCTCCATCTATCCTATAAATTTATTGATTGAATTTGATCGGTTTTTTTTCACATATTGAAAATCTCTGTGTCCATCATCATTGTTTTTTTGACATTAGCAACAAAAAAAAAAAAAAAAATTCTACCGTGCCAGAATACTTGATAACTGCATTAATTTATTTTTATCACAGGATTACTGTTGTTGTTGTTGTTTGATTCTTGTTTCAACTATTTACAGCAATTTTTCCGTTCTGTTTTTGTTTTGTTTGATTGTTGTCATCCAATGTAAATCCAGTTATTTACCTGTTTTTCTTTGGAATATAATATTTATTGTTATATTGCTTATTTGTTTTTGAATGATAAAAAACGAAATTTTTTTTTTATTTCTCATTTCACTTGGATATATCACTAACCACCCACCATCATCATCATCATCATCATTGCTGATAATTGTATAATAAGTATCATTTCTGAGAAATGATAATGATCCCAATTCCTTTTTTTCTCTTTCTTTCATTTTTTTTTCGCCTTTGGCCAAAATTTATATGCCGGATTTTCATATGTTGGAAATCAAAAATTGACCTTTGATTTGATTGATTTTGTTATTGTTTTTTTTTTGTTTTTTTTTTGCTGATTAAATTATCATCATTGATCACCTGATTATCATCATCATCATCATCAATGGTTACGCTGACCTTGTTGACAATGGTGACAATTTTATCAATCAAAAAAATTATTTTTTCTCAAAAAAAAGGTGTACAATACAAAGTGTATGTGTGTGTGGTTCGATGACAATTTTCAATGTCAAATTTGTATGATTATTTGCTGTTGTTATTGTTGTTGTTGTTGTTATTTTCAATTGTCTTCAATTTTTTTTTGTTTTGTTTTCTCTACGCCTCAACACTTTATCGGCCATTATACCGATATATATTTATATTGTAGGTGATAATATGTACATTTATCAAAGTAAAAAACAAAAAATGAGAGAAAAATTTTTCAAAAGTTGGAGAACCAAAAACAAATTCCCACATATTTTCAAGGCTAAATCGATAATTCATTTGATTATATTAGTCCAGAATCGATAATTTACCTGCCGTTGTTTTTATTCACTAAACACAAACCTATAAGGCTTCTATATATGTTGCAATCCGAATATGAACGGATTGAGAAATGATGATGATGATGATGAGAAAAAAAACTCCCATTCTTTAGTTCTTATTAATCACCCAAATTCCATTATTTTTTTTCTAAAAAAAATCACAAAATTGCAATCAATCGATTACATACAGGAAAAAAAAATTAACCGATAAGAATGACAAAGAAAAAAAAATAGAAAATTTATCATTTCAAAATCAACATCAGCAGCAGCAATCCAAAAATTTAAAATTGAAAAAAAAATAAAGATGTTGAGTGCGTGGGGCAAGTGTACGAGTATGAGAATGAAAAAAAAATGGAAAAAAAATAATAAAAGAGTTTAATGACCGTATCCCTAAAATAATGATGATGATCATCATTGTGATTGTGATTTCGATGATGATGTAAAACATAATTTATGTCGCAAACAAATTGAATGTAAGAAGAAGACATAAAAGTCGAGTTACAATTACAATTTATGATGATATGCTGTGTGTGTGTGTGTGTGTGTGTTGATGATAATGATGATCAATTATTAATTAACAATTTTCTTTTATTTGTTTGTTCTGTTTTCTGAAAGAAACAAACCAAGTGATAAACTGTGTGTGTGTGTATGTGTATGTGTGACTTATCAATTTTTTTATTTTGTTGCAATTTTTTTTCTTTTCCATCAGTTGATGATCATTAAATTGTTTCATATTTTTTTTTTTCTTCTTCTTCTTCTTCTCGCTTTCTGTTTATTATTGTTGGATTGATTTTTTTGGTTTTGTTTACTAACAAAAAAAAAAAAGAAAAAAATTTCTCTCCAAAAATTACCTGATGATTATTGTTGTTGTTGTTGTTATCATCATTGATATTGTAATACTACACACCCAATCTGATTGCGATAAACATTTTGATTCATTTTTCTTGTTATTATTATTATTATTGTTCCATTCTCGTCAGAATCTTTCGTAATAAATTTTTTTTTGCTGACTGTTTTTTTTTCATGTATAAAAATCAGTGGTAAAAAAAATAATTTTTGTCGTTTGAGAATTTTTACTTTTTATTCTCATTTTAACCAATTCCTATTGATTTTGAATTTTGTTGATTTAAAATTCATTTTTTTTTTAATTTTCCATTTCCAACAGGTTTTGATTAAATGACAACCGAATTAAAACAAAAAGTGTTTGCAAATGTGGCAAATCTGAATTATTGTTTTTTGTTATTTTTTTTTCTTCACCATCACACAAACTGAAATTTTCAATGAATTCTTCAAGCACTATAAATACCTGAGAAGAAGAAGAAAAAAAATTTATTTTTTTTAATTATTATTAAAAATTCAAAATGATGAATCTATTTGAATTAAAAGATAAAAATCTATTACGTATAGATCAGAATAATAATAATATTCAAAACGATTATCATCGATATCATCATCAACATCAACATCATAATTATAACCATAACCATAATCGAGTGTCGAATATTCATTCAGTTTATATTCAACAACAACAACAGCAACAGCATCAGCAGCAGCAGAATTATTATCATCATCATCATCATCATCATCAGAATCGATTATCATTTCCATCATCATTATCATCAACGCCATCAACAACGGAAATAAATACACATCCATTATCAACGATAGCAGCGGCAATCTGTAGTATGGATAATCAGGAAAGAAAATCTATTCAAAATCAATTTGAAAATAATAATATACAAGATCCAAATCTATGTTTATTGAATCTAATTCAACAACAAGCTGATATACGTTTTCAGTCATTATTGAAACGTTATGAAAATTATCTAGCAACAGCAATTGAATCCTGTTTGAATTCTGTACGATCTGTTGATCAAATTATTGCTGCTGCTGCGGCTGCAGCAGCAGCAGCATCAGCAGCTGCTGCTTCTTCCTCTGCCGCTACCACCAACAATTCGGATCGCGTGACCACATCATCATCATCAACTGCTAACGATGCTGTTCCATCAACCAAATTATCATCAACAACAATACCAATAACTGGTCCATCATCTGGTCATAATCATAATCACCATCATAATAGTAATAATCAATTATCATCACTAACAATAGCATTATCAAAATCAAATGAATCAAATTCAAATGATAATGTTATTGATCATCATCAACAGAATCATCATAGCTTATTAATGATGAATCAAGCTATAAAAGAATCAATAGATGTGGTTGCCACATATAATTGGTCAAAATTGTTGCAACAACCAACCACATTATTACCATTACCACCACCACCACCACCACCTTCATCATTATCACCAACTGAATCATTGTCGTCGTCGTCGTCATCTTCAATGATTATTGGATCATCATCGACGACATCTAAATCTTCTTCATTGGTATCAACAAAAATGTCATTATCGAATAATGATATTAAAAATAAAACAAAGAAAACCGATCTCAATAATATTAATGATGCTGATGATGATGTCGATGTCGATGTCGATGTTGTTGTCGTTGAAGAAGAAATCGATGATGATGATGATGATGGCGAAGATATCGATGATCAAGATTGTATTGAATATGATAATATCATTGATATCGATGATGCTGATCATCATATTGATCATCATCTTAATCATTTTAATCGTGATCAAACTAATCAAAATGAAATCATTGATCTAAAAGATCGAAAAACAACAACAATAAATAGAATTGATGTTGAAAAATTTCAATGTGATTGGCCCGGTTGTATACGTAGGTTTCAAACCGAAGAGATTCTTAATCATCATCGTCGTTTTCATATACGTAAATCAAATTATCAATGTAAACATTGTAGCTTACGATTATTGGATCGTCGTGAATTATTGGAACATGTTGTTAATTGTAAGCCAACAGCAACAGCAACAACAACAACAACAACAACAACAACAACAACAACAGCAACAACAACAACAACCAAAGATTGTAATAAAAATTTAAATCCAAACCATTTCATATCCTCACCAATAGATGGCGTAAATATGTCAATAAAATCATTTAATTCATCATCAACAGGTAATATTTTCATCATTGAAAAATTATCCATTAATTAATTTTTATCATTATCACATTTAGGCTTATCTTCATTTCCATCATCATCATCATCATTAACATTGTCTATAGATATGAATGATAGAAAAATGTTAATTGATCAATTAATATCACCACGAATGTCAAAGAATCGTGATCTTAAAAAAGCATTATTAGCTGTCAAAACAGATGTGCATCTTACGTCAATGAATAAAAATCAAATGGAAATCAAATCTGAATCATTATCATCATCATCATCATTATTATCTTCACCCTCATCATCATCATCTTCATCATCATCATCATCAACAACAACAACATTAACAAATGATCAACAACAACAATATAAACGAACAAGATATAGCGGTATTGGACGTTATCGTTGTCCATGGCCAGATTGTTCATATACACCACATTTTCTTCGTGATTTACGTAGACATATGTTTAAACATACTGGTGATAAACGTTATAAATGTCCACAATGTCGTTTTGTTTCCGTATGGAAAACATCATTATTACAGCATCAACGTAAAAAACATTCAATAACAATAAACAATGTATCTATTAATACTAATAATAATAACTAAAAAAAAAAAGTTCCAATTCATCATTGCCACCAATGATCTTTATTAAACGACCATTGACGACCAAAAAAAAAAACTGACAACGACACTAATTTGAACTCAATCAAAAAAAAAAAAAAAAAAACAAACAAACAAATGACAGAGCTTAAACATAAAAAAAAATCAAAATTTAAAAATCAAAATTTAAAATTTGTAAAATTTTAATTTTCCATTTATCATCAACATCATTTGAATGAAATATATATTTGTCACATTCATTTATTACTTTCATACACTGAAAAAAAACTACTACTGCTACTAGGTCATTTTTTTTCTTTAAAAAAAAAATTTTTCTGTTTGTTTTAATTATTTTTTTGATTTATTTTTTTTTTTTGGTTTTGATATTTCTCACAAATTTCTTCAACACGTTTGGCCAATTTTTCTTTATCATTTTCTGATCCACGTATACGTTCGCCAATTTTTGCCATTCGTTCTGTTAATTGTTCATCATCCAATAATCGTTGAATGGTATCCAAAAATTCTTTTTCACTTGATTCAAATGGATTTAATCGTGCACCAAGACCAACTTCAACTAAACGTTGTGCATTATCAAATTGATCATCAAATGTTGGTAAAATGAGCATTTTTTTGCCAAAATAAAATGATTCCGTTACCGTATTATTACCACCATGTGTAATGACCAAATCGACCAATGGTAATATGGCTTTTTGTGGTAGAAATTTATCGCCCCACATATTTTCTGATAGATCATATTCCATTGGTCCTTTTGAAACAATAAATCGATTTGGTGATTTACTAAAAATGCCCACCAATCGTTTCATTAGGCCAACGTTTGAACATCCAAACGATCCCATTGAGAATAGAATCAATTTGCCCGGTTTATTACGAATCGATTCTGGAATATCGAATTGTTGTTGTGCTGTTTTCCGCATAAGATTGTCGACACCAAAGATATTTTCAGGTAATTCATTCATTTCTTGATATCGCATTTCAAGTGGCCACATATAAATATTCAAATATGGTGATAATGGATGAAGACGATTATTCAATGGTTGCATTCCTTTTTCCATTGAATATTCATTAATATCATTAAACAATGATTCGTAAGCTTTATTTGTTCTTTGTTGAAATTCTTGCCATTGTTTCTTATCACCATTCGATGGTAAACCTGAATAAAATGGTGGTAAACGTGGATCCATAATCATTGCTTGTGGTGCAGCAGAAAAAAGCCATATCCATGGTATACCGGACATTATAATGGCCGGACAGCTTATATAACAATCACTAATAATCAAATCTGGCCGGATATCTTCAATCGATTTACGATAAATATCTTCAACACTACGTTGTTGATCAAACATCGTACGAAACACTGTCGGATTCAATTGTTCCATCTGTTCAACTGGTGACAGACTATATAGTTTTGCATTATGAGATAAAAACCATTGCCAGAATTCAATTTTTTCACCAGATTCATTCTCTATAGTTGGTTTTGGCATACGATAATGACATTCTTCAAAACCAAATGGTTTTAAACGGCCAGCAAATTCTTCGTCAATTAAAAACACAACATCATGACCATGATCACGAAGTTTATCGCAAAGTCCTTGACAAGCATTTATATGACCAACAGCATTCATAACAATCGCAAGTATTCGATATCGTGGTCGTTGTTGTTCTTGTTGACTCATTTTTGTTTTCTTGACTTTTCACTTAAATGCTGTGTGCACAACGCTATAAAAATTTCACCAAATTTTAAATGACATTGAAAATGTCTATTCATAGATGACTTTAAATAATAAAATGGAAAAGATAAAAAAAGAGACAAGTTTGAGCACAAAATCATCATCATCATCATTATCATTATCATCATCAAAATCAATTTTTCCAATAGAGAGAGAGAAAAAAAATGCCGATACGAACCGTTTGAAGTTTGATTGATCTATGCATATGATAAAAAAAAATGTATATATCAGATTTCGTATGTACTGGACGTATTCAAGATATTTTGATGGTTGACAAAAAAAAAATTTCTGGATAAAAAATAATCAATTTCATATATATCATTTCTATTCACTAATTCCTTTTCAAAAAAAAAAAATTCACAAAATAACCATGAAAAAGGAACGTGTAAGGATTGATTTGCTATTCAATTTTGTGTAAATTAATTAATTAATTAATTAATATTTTTTTAATGATCAATTAATAAGTGAAAATAGTTTACTATTGTTGTAATTTACACAAACAATGATGATGATTAGTTTTCATTTTTTTATTTTTTTTTTTTTTTTTTTTTTTTGGAAAAAAATTCATTTTTATATTAGGTATCATTTTTTTTATGGATTTATAATGGCCATATTTCTCGATAATGAAAACAAAAAATGATCAGATTATACAATATGGATCAATATTATTATTTCCAAAGAATTGGAGATTAAAATTTATATATTCCAAGAATCTTGTATAATAAAAGTTTGAACAACTATATACATACACAATACACACATACACACACGGATACAATTTATTGCAATTCCGTTAGCAATTTAAATCATTGTGTCGTGGGTGTGACTTTTGATGACTCACACACACACACACACACACCACACAGTCAGTCAATAAGTTAGTCTTTCTTTCCAGTATAACCAATGTATACATGTTGATAGCAGCAAGCAAACAACAACAACAAAAAACCGCTATACATTTACAATACTACATGCAGCTAGAAGCTAACAGCTAGTTTATATACATTCAAAAAAAAAAAAAACTAGTAGCACTATTATTAGTCAGTATGGTAGGTATTCATCATCATCATCATCATCATCATTTATATTACAATAAATTGTCAATGTTCGAGCCGAGATTGTCTATTTTGAGATTCTTGGATTCTTATATATTATTTATTTATTTATGTATTTTTTTTTCTTTGATATTCATTAAATAAAAATTCCGATATTTTTTTTCATGATTATCGATATATAAATTTGTCAACTGTATAATGATGATTATGACTAGATAATATTGAAATCCAAAATCATTTCATCATCATCATAATTTTTTTTTTAGTTATAATTGCATTGTTGTGTTGGTGGTGGTGGTGTTCATTTTACCTTCAATCCAAAGTCTTTTTCAATTATCTCTTCATTTATTATCATTAGAATTTTATTTATATTTAGTATATATCATCAAAAGTTTTTAGAATCAGATACATTCCAAATGTTTTATCATCATAGCCGTCCGTTTTTTATTGCCATTTTTTTTGTTATTAATGTTGTTGTTAATCAATTAATTATTGTTTCATCTATTCTTAATGTTCAATCATCAGAATGGCTTCAGATGCCATAGATTTAAAACAACAACAAAAACAGCATCCATCAATTTCATCACCATCGATTTCCAATAATACGATCAATACATCATCATCATCACCCTCATCATCGTTGTCGTCGTCTGCTGCTATTGCTTCTACTGTAGTTACTACAAATAGCGGTAGTTGTAGTAGTAATAATAATAATACTAAAAATCATCAAACATCAACATCATTGAATAATTCTGCCATTAATCGAAATAATACAAACGATAAAATGATACCCGATCCGGCAACATTCGAAGAATTGACCACACAATTCCATACGATTCATGTTAATGATACACGTTTTGAGATAATAAAACGTTATGAAAATCTTCGAATTGTTGGTTCCGGTGCTCAAGGTGTTGTTTGGTAAGTCTTGTTTTCATTTTCAGACTTCCGTTTGTCTCAATATCTTTTTTTCTTTTGTTGTTGAAATTCAACAGTAGTGCTCATGATCGTCTTTTGGATCGAGATGTAGCCATTAAAAAATTATCCAAACCATTCCAGAATGTTACACATGCTAAACGTGCATATCGTGAATTTAAAATTATGCAACTTGTTAATCATAAAAATATCATCGGCCTATTGGATGCATTTACGCCGCAGAATACCCTTGAAGAATTTCAGGATGTCTATCTGGTCATGGAATTAATGGATGCAAATCTTTGTCAAGTGATCCAGATGGATATCGATCATGAAAGGATTTCATATCTTCTTTATCAATTGTTATGCGGTATTAAACATTTACATTCGGCTGGCATTATACATCGAGATTTAAAACCATCAAACATTGTTGTCAAAACCGATTGTACATTGAAGATATTGGATTTTGGTCTGGCTCGTTCATCCAGTGGTCCACAAATGATGACACCATATGTGGTAACAAGATATTATCGTGCACCAGAAGTGATACTCGGTATGGGCTATCAAGAAAATGTTGATATCTGGTCAGTTGGTTGTATAATGGGTGAATTGATACGCGGCCGAGTATTATTTCCAGGCAGTGATCACATTGATCAATGGAATCGTATTGTGGAACAATTGGGCACGCCTAATCAGGAATTCATATCAAGATTACAGGCAACAGTGAGAAATTATGTAGAAAATCGTCCCCGTTATACGGGCTATACATTTGAAACATTGTTTCCCGATGTATTATTCGCTAATAGGCCATCGCCACAATCTGATTTGAATGCTCCACAGGCCCGAGATTTATTATCCAAAATGTTAGTGATTGATCCACAAGATCGAATTTCGGTTGAAGGTGCACTTAATCATCCATATATACGTTTATGGCGTGAAGAATCTGAAGTAAATGCACCGGCACCACGTGTATATGATGATTCATTCGAACAACAGGAACGTTCAGTTGATCAATGGAAAGGTAAGTGTATTATAATGATGTAAAAAATCAAAAAAATGACGTAATTCTTTTTCATTATTTGTAAAGAATTAATCTATGATGAAGTTAAAACATATGAACGTAATCATAGGAATCAATTGAATTTGTGGTTACGTAATCAATGAACGTTCAATTCTTTTTTTTCGATTCTGGATCAACATACTCTGGATGGATCAAAATGGCAGCCTGTTGTATCATTCAAATTTAGATCTATTCAATCAACTAAATATAGAGAAAATTTTCAATAATAATAATAATGCAACTATAGTAGAAACCAAACTACTACAATTTAATTAATATCTACTTGTTATAACTATTATTGTTATGGCTACAACCAACCAACAACAACAACAACAACAACATCAAATTAAACGAAAATTTTCACACTCACAAACATTTTGATTTTAGTCATCATCATTTTTTTTACCATTCAATATTGTTATTGTTTTATTTATCAAATTTTTTTTTTCGTACAAAAATATTTTATCAATTTTTTGAGACAAATGAGACACACATACTTTGATTTTACCTGTAATTTGTAACATGATGATGATAATAATAATAATAATAATAAAGTGAAGAGAGAAAAGAAAATCATTCCCAAATGAAATGAAATCACCACCAGTGTCATACATAAAGAATGTTGTTGCTGTGCAATGTTTCAATTTTAAGTTGCAATATATACAAATTGAAGCTCATTTTTTTTGACTCACTTTTTTTTCTATTTCAATGACATACACACACACACACACACACATTTGTTGCTATTATCGAAGGAAAAATTCATTTGATTATCTCTCATTGAATGATCATCACTTGGATGAGTCACACACACACACACACACAAGCAAGGTCACCAAGAATTTTGTTGTGAAAATAAAAAAAAACACAAAACGAAGATGATGCGTTTTTTTTTTTTTTTTTTGGTTTCTAGTGTTTGTTTGTTGCATCCTGTCTCTTCTCAATTATATCAAATTTTCATTACATGTAAAACACACACAGAATTGCATTCATACAAAAAAGGCTACAATGAATATGAGTGATTTGAATTGACATTGAAAACCAAAACGAAAAACAGACCAAAAAATTCTATCTGGTAAATGATGATGATGAGCTTATTCAAATTATCGTAACACATATACAAAAAAAAATATCATTACAACTAGTCACACCGAACACACACACACACAAACGAAAACGACACTTGAATAAATTATTTGTTATACAAAAGAAAAAAAATTCCAATTCAAATTAGTTCCGGATGTTTACCTGTTTATCTATCTATCAATCCCATTTATCAATTATTATCAAAAAAAAAATTTTTTCCCCACTTGTTATAGAAAACTTTATTACCATTCAATCAATAAACAAACGAAACAAAAAATGTTTAATGTTTACAGTTCTTTTTTTTTTCTCTTGTTACCACAACAAGCGATCAAAGTTTCATTTCAAACAATTAATGTTGTCAAATGTTGCTTTTACAAATCATTTTGTTTCATTCTTCATGGAAGAGCAATATATAAGATATATATTCATTCACTCTCTCGCTTCACACTGTAAGCGAAATTCTGTTTTTTTTTTTTTTGACACATAATTGATAAATGGGATTGATTATTTATCAAATTTTTTTTTTCGTACAAAAATATTTTATCAATTTTTTGGGACAAATGAGACACACACATACTTTGATTTTGACATCTCTTTGTTTATTATTGAAAACTAAACTGCAATTTGTTTTTTTTTTATTCAAAGTTACCGGCCTTTACTCTGTGAATCAATTTGAATTTTTCAAGAATTTTCAAAGGATTTTATTATCGACCAATTTAGAGGTTAAATAGGTTGTAGGGGTTGTCTCTGTTTTTTTTCATTAAAAAAAACACACACACACACAGAGAGAGCATGCCTATGAGTTGTTTGTTTTAGATCGATTACAATCGATTCAAAATGTTTCTACGTGTGTTTTTCGTCAAATGAAATTATCATTTTCATTATCATTCATATGACATTTTTTTAAATTTATTTATTCGTGTCCCGAAAACCATGGTTGTTGTTGTTGAAATTTTTATCGATAATTTTCAAATTGATTTTTCATGAAAATTTTCTTTCATTTTTCGTTTAATGGAAATTTAAAAAAAAAATTAAAAATCGATTTCATAAGATTCATAACTGAACATAATTCACTGGGAAAAAAATGTCCGAAAAATGAACATTGAAACTGGAAAAAATTTTTGATTATTAACTACCACATTTTATTTTCTGGAAAAACAAACAGATTTTATTTCTTTTAAAAATGGTTTCATAACACAATTTTCTGGTTTAAAATGGCGCAACTGCTCAAATTCAAAAAAAAAATTCTTGAATTTGAATTTTTTTCCCGGTACATGAGAATAAAAATAGAAGAAAAAAAATGTCATCTCCATAATTCATCATCAGATAATTTTTTCTTTTTTTTTGATATCATTAATTTCATATCATGAATTTTATTGATCGATCTCGATTCTTTTGAATTCAAACAATGAATTGAGAAATGATCATCATATTGATAACGACTGGCTGCATTCGACATATTTCAATCAATTGTTATCATTTGATTTTCAGTGCTCGACTTGTTCAATCATCAACGATATTGATATTGATAATAAATAATAATAATAATGTCTAGACCAGAACGAGATTGGCGAATATTTTTTTACATTGTAAGACCAATAAAGAATAAATATCAACGTGATATTCATATAGTGGATATATTTGAAAGTGGTTTTCAATATCTAAAATATTTTACATTTCGTATTGATTATAATCGATATGATTATGGTAAACATAATATACGATTGTCATCTGATGTATTCAAACGTATTATACGAAAATCAATATTCATATTTATGGTCATCTGTTATCCAATTTTATTATTATTATTCAATAATAATGATTATTTAATTAGTATCAAAATTCTTGAACAAATGGTACATTCAAATGGAGTTGGTCTATTGTTATTTGAAATGATCATCATGATGTTTCTAGTGGAAACAATGTGGCTACGTTTATTACGTTCAATACTTAATTATAAATCATCGGAAAATGATTTTTTCATTGAATATGAAAATTTTGATGATGATAAACAATTGACAATGAAAATGAGACGATATTTGATACAATTTTATACGTTCAGTGAATATGGTTCCATTGTTGTTTATGATATATCAATGTTTGGTTTATTCATCATGACAATGATGCATACATATTTCTGTATTGAATATTATTTCAATGATCGTATTACATTCATACAAATGATAACCGATATACCAATGTTTGCTATTACCTGTAATCATGTTTCCTATCTATTAGGACATTTGTTATTATCCATTAATTTTCAATTATTTTTGATTGAATTTTTTAAATCACAATTAAAACATTTGTTACGTATATCACAATTTATGTTGATGGATTACAGACCAACAAAACGTTCATATTATCTGGCAAAACAATTATTTTGGTCAAATTTTCAACGAAAATATGTACAACTTTATAGTGAAACCATTGGTTTTAATCGTACATTTAGCATTGTATTGTTCTATATGGAAACCATATCCAAATTATCCATTCTGATGTCAACTATATTCTATAGTAAACAGATACATATGAGTGTTTATAATTCCACAGCATTAATCGGTTTAATGTCATCATTTTGTTATACAACTTGTTTATATGCACGTATAACCGATTTACCATCTTGTAATCAACAATGTTCACGAACAATATCCTATTGGTTGGCAAGACAGACCAGATTTATGATCTATAGACCACAATGGCGACAATCAATTAAATCCAATCTATTCATGCAGACAATGACCAATAATCAATTTGGTTTTACATGTGGTCAATTATTTTTCATGACAAAATTTAAATATATTGAAATATTAATGATGAATCTGCCATTAATATTATTGTTTTATAAAAAAATTTGTATTTCATCATCGATTTATTAATAATGAATAATGATTCTCATGATGAATGAATGAAAAATTTTATTTTTGGTTTGATAAATGTTTATTTTTCTCATTTTTTTTTTTTTTTTTGAAAATACAATTTAGAATTCATTGCTCCATGAAAAACAATCAAAAAAAAAACAATCATCATAGATTTTAATCAAAAAAATAAAATTGAAAAATTCATAATTTTAATGTCTTGTTTATATATTGATTTGTGAAATGCATAATATTTGCCCCCCCAAAAAAAATCGATCACATTGTTTGATGATCTATTCAATTTCATTAAAAAAAAAGAATTTGAATTTATTTGAATTTATTTTTTCATTTTGAAAATAGTTCTTGATTCTTCTTCTTTTAATTTTTTAAAATTCAAATACCAAAATGGCAAAAACTAAAATGGCTATTCTTAGTATTGAGAAATATCGAAATATTCAAATATCGGATATATTTCATTGTGGATTTGAATATTGGAAAAATTATACTCTACGTTGTGAATATTCATTGTATGAATATCAATATCGAATGATTTCGAAACGATTCGAATTTTTTCGCCATAATATATGGATATCATTCAATGCATGGGCTGGAATCCTATTCCTATTGGCAATGATTTGGGAACCATTCAACGAAATAATCATCGGAAATAAACATTTTGAACGTATAGTCGATGGTAAAAAAACCGATCTATTACTTATCTATGGAGCCATTTCATATTCAATTTTTGAATTAATGTGGTCGCATTTATTTAAAAATTTTCTTCATTATCGTTCATCAATGGATGATTATCTGATTAAAAATATTGATTATGATGAAAAACAATTATTACCAGAATTACAGTTATATTTGCGAAAGTTTTTTATCATTTCCGATTCAATTACCGATCTATCACGCCGATTAGTATCGTTTTTCATCACGATAATATTGTTAATATACACAATTTTTGGTTGCATTTTATATCATGATAGTCGGATCAACTTATTTCAATTGATTATAAGCGTTCCATTTTTTTCATTTTTTTGTCGTTATACTAAAACACGGGCAGCATATTTCATGATATTAAGTTTCTTAATATTTCTAATAACGTTTCATAAAGTTCGTCTCCATCAATTGATGTTAAAATCACAAAAAACATTGAAACAAAAATCAACGAATCCACATTATTACCGTGGCCATCAACGATTCAATCTGAATGAAAAAATTAATAAAATATTTTGGAATCGTTTCCAGATTGAATATGTAAATCTGTATGCCGAAACGGCACAACTCAATCGTACAGTCAGTTTAATACTTTTTTATATGGAAACAATGTCAAAATTTGCCATCATATTTTCTTGTGTTTTCATTAGCCAACAGTTGAAAATGAATTGGATGAGTTTCTCATCCGTAATGGCTATTATGAGCCTTTTTTTCCTAATATTATGCCTGAATTGCATAATAACAACTATACCATCGATTGATAAGAATTGTAGCAAATTTATTTTCTATGATTTGGCTCGTTCACAATGGCATCGTTTTAGAATGGTCAATCAATCAATGACCGTTAGTTTAGTATGGCGACATTGGATTAAATCTAATTTATTCGTACAAACAATGACTGAAAATCGTTTTGGTTTTACATGTGGTCAATTATTTTTCATTACAAAATTTAAATATTTTGAAATGTTATTCTTAAATTTACCATTGATAATGTTGTTTTACAAGAAAATTTGTTTATCTGGATCGATTTGAAAATTGTTTCGCTAATGTTTTTCTTCACTTTAATTACCTTTGTAAATGAATATTGAGAATTTATGTTTTTTGTTAATTCATTGGTCCGTGAAAAACAACACGAAACAATCATAGATTTTATTCAGAAATAAAACTAAAAGATTCGTTATTATGCCTTGAATATTGATTTGTAAAATGCAAAATATTTATTCAAAAAATCGATCACATCGCTTGATGATCTATTCAATTTCATTGAAAAAAAAATCTTGAAGAATTTGAATTTATTTTTCATTTTGTGAAAAGTTCTTGATTCTTCTTCTTTTAATTTTTTAAAATTCAATTTTGTGTTAGACAAAAGCTTTTCGAAACTACTTTTTTTTAAAATTGAAATATCAAAATGGCAAAAACTAAAATTGCTATTCTTAGTATGAATAAATATCGAAATATTCGAATATCGGATATATTTCATTGTGGATTTGAATATTGGAAAAATAATGCTCTACGATGTGAATATTCATTGTATGAATATCAATATCGAAAGATTTCAAAACGATTCGAATTTTTTCGCCATAATATATGGATATCATTCAATGCATGGGCTGGAATTCTATTCCTATTCGCGATGATTTGGGAACCATTCAATGATTTAATCATCGGAAATGAACATTATAAACGTATGGTCGATTGTGAAAGAACCGATATATTGCTGTTATTTACGGCCATTTCTTTTTCAATTCTTGAATTAATGTGGTTACATTTATTCAAAAATTTTCTTCAATATCGTTCATCAATGGATGATTATATGATTAACAATATTGATTATGATGAAAAACAATTATCACCAGAATTACAGCTATATTTACGAAAGTTTTTTACCATTTACGATATAATTTCCGATCTATTTCATCGATTATTATCATATTTTATCACACTAACATTGTTGATATACACAATTTTCGGTTGCATTTCCCTTCTGAATAGTCGAATCAACTTATTGCAATTGATTATAAGTATTCCATTTTTTTCATTTTTTTGCCGTTATTCTAAAACTGGTGTAGCAAGTTTTGTGACAATGACAATGGGTTTCATATTATTTTTGGTCGAACTTCATAAAGTTCGTCTTAAACAATTGATGTTAAAATCAAGAAAAACATTAAAACAAAAATCGACGAATCCACATTATCACCGTGGCCATCAACGATTCAATCTGAAAGAAAAAACGAAGAAAATATTTTGGAATCGTTTTCATATTGAATATGTAAATCTGTATGCCGAAACGGCACAACTTAATCGTACAGTCAGTTTAATACTTTTTTATATGGAAATTGTAGCCAAATTTGCCATCATAGTTTCTTGTGTATTCATCAGCCAACAGTTTAAAATGAATTGGTTCAGCTTATCATGCGTAGTGGCTATAATGACCCTTTTCTTCCTTATGGTAGGTATAAATTCCTTAATCGCAGCTCTACCATCATATGATCAGAAATGTGGCAAACTTATTCTTTATAATTTGGCTCGTTCACAATGGCATCGTTTTCGAATGGTCAATCAATCCACAAATGCTAGTTTATTATGGCGACATTGGATCAAATCTAATCTATTCGTACAAACAATGACTGAAAATCATTTTGGTTTCACATGTGGCCAATTGTTCTTTATTACTAAATCCAAATATGCCGAGATATTATTGTTAAATTTGCCCTTGATAATGTTGTTTTACAAAAAAATTTGTTTATCTGGATCGATTTGAAAATTGTTTTACTAATGTATTTCTACACTCTAATTACCTTTGTAAATGAATATTCAGAATTTATGTTTTTTGTTAAGATTGAATACAGCACAAGTAGAGACGTAAATAATACATAATACACATAAAATTCACACAAGAGACTGGTTGTTGTGGTTTTTAATAACATGCTCACCAATCAATACATATGGAATCATTGTTATTGTAATTGTTGCTGCATATGTCAACAATAGCACTTAATTTTTTACATTTTTTTCTGATCCAAATGAAAAAAGTTAATTTTGATCAAAAATAAACTGGAAAAAAACTCATCATCTTTATGTTGAATATCGATTTTTGGAGACCAAATAAAATTCATTATAACACATAATGATCTGTTTAATTAAATTATATGTCTACCTTTATGGAACTTTGAACATAATAATTAACATTTCTATATTCTTAATGATCAGTAACATATAATGGATCGTAAAATTTTTTCTCGTTCATTTAGAAATTTCTTTTTCATTAATTTAATTTTGTTCCAGTTTGTGTGTGATTGTTGAATGTTTTCATACAAAAATATTTTTCTTATTTCTGTGAGAAAAATGAGGATAACATTTCTGAATTTTGGTAAATATCGAAATATTCAAATATCGGATATATTTCATTATGGATTTAAATATTGGAAAAATAATACACTACGATGTGAATACTCATTATATGAATATCAATATCGAATGATTTCAAAACGATTCAAATTTTTTCGCCGTAATATATGGATATCATTCAATGCATGGGCAGGAATTCTATTCCTATTCGCAATGATTTGGGAACCATTCAATGATATAATCATTGGAAATGAACATTATAAACGTATGGTCGATTGTGAAAGAACCGATCTATTATTGTTCTTTGCAGCCATTGCATATTCAATGCTTGAATTAATGTGGTTACATTTATTCAAAAAATTTTTTCGTTATCGTTCATCAATGGATGATTATCTGGTTAAAAATATTGATTATGATGAAAAACAATTACTAACAGAATTACAGCTATATTTGCGAAAGTTTTTTATCATTTCTGATCTGATAGCTAATCTATTACGTCGATCAGTAACGTATTTCATCACACTAATATTGTTGATATATACAATTTTCGGTTGCATTTTCTACCTTGATGGTCGAATCAACTTATTTCAATTGATTATAAGTATTCCATTTTTTTCATTATTTTGTCGTCATACTAAAAATTCTGCAGCAAATTTTATGACAATGAGTTTCATATTATTTTTGCTCGAATTTCATAAAGTGCAACTTAAACAATTGATGTTAAAATCACAAAAAACATTGAAACAAAAATCAACGAATCCACATTATCACCGTGGCCATCAACGATTCAATCTGAATGAAAAAATTAATAAAATATTTTGGAATCGTTTCCAGATTGAATATGTAAATCTTTATGCCGAAACTGCACAACTTAATCGTACGGTCAGTTTGATACTTTTTTACATGGAAACTGTAGCCAAATTTTCTATCATAGTTTCTTGTGTATTCATCAGCCAACAGTTTAAAATGAATTGGTTCAGCTTATCATCCGTAATGGTTATAATGGGCATTTTCTTTCTAATGTTAGGTATAAATACACTAATCGCAACTTTACCATCATATGATCAGAAATGTGGCCAATTTATTCTTTATGGTTTGGCTCGTTCACAATGGCATCGTTTTCGAATGGTCAATCAATCCACAAATGCTAGTTTATTATTATGGCGACATTGGATCAAATCAAATCTATTCGTGCAAACAATGACTGAAAATCATTTTGGTTTTACATGTGGCCAATTGTTCTTTATTACTAAATCCAAATATACAGAAATATTATTGTTAAATTTACCATTGATATTACTATTTTACAAGAAAATTTGTCTATCACCTTAATTAGCCAACTTAATTGTGAAATGATTTCTATATTAAATAATAAAATTGTCGGACCGATTAAACAAATTCTGTCAGATCGACCGGCTGCTTTCTTATCCAGACGATACAAAAAATTCTTGAAAAGTAACATCACAGGCTTGTTGTCATCAACGCAAAATCCACAATGTAACGGGCTCAATGAACGAACAAATCAAGAATTGATAAAATGATTGAGATGCAAAATAAACGATCCAAGTTGATGATGACATTCTCGTGGAAATTGCATATGACCAAAACAAAAGTTGACCACTTTTATTGAACGCACAAATAAAATTCTAAAGGTTGTATCAGAATCGAACGTGGAAATGAATTGGCCAAACTAACACACAAATAAGAAAACAGAGGTAATTAATTTCAACAAACTAAGGCTATATCATCATGATCCGGGAAAATTTCGAATAGGGGCGGGGAGATGTCACGACATATAAGAAATATTTATTCAAAAAAAAAAAATCAATTACAACAGATAATGATCCATTTAATTTTTTTATTATATGTCTCTGTTCACGAAACTTTGAATAAAATAAGCATTCCTATACTTATTGATCAGTAAAATATCTAGGATTGAAAAATATTTTTCTTGCTCATTTTGGGAAAAAGTTTCTTTTTTCATTTATTTAATTTTGTTTCAGTGTGTGTGGTTGTTGTTTTATGCAAAAACTTTTTCGTATTTTTTGAGAAAAAAATGATAATAAAATTTCCAAATTTCGATAAATATCGAAATATTCAAATATCGGATATATTTCATTATGGATTTAAATATTGGAAAAATAATACATTACGTTGTGAATATTCAGTGTATGAATATCAATATCGATTGATTTCAAAACGATTCGAATTTTTTCGCCATAATATATGGATATCATTCAATGCATGGACCGGAATTCTATTCCTATTGGCAATGATTTTGGAACCATTCAATGATATAATCATCGGAAATGAACATTATAAACGTATGGTTGATTGTGAAAGACTCGATCTATTAATGATCTTTGGAGTCATTGCATATTCAATTTTTGAATTAATGTATTTTCATTTATTCAAAAATTTTCTTCGTTATCGTTCATCAATGGATGATTATCTGGTTAACAATATTGATTATGATGAAAAACAATTACTACCAGAATTACGGCTATTTTTGCGAAAGTTTTTTATCATTTCTGATATAATTACCGATCTTTTTCATCGATTATTATCGTATTTTATCACATTAACATTGTTTATATACACAATTTTCGGTTTCATTTCCTATCTGAATAGTCTAATCAACTTTTTGCAATTGATTATAAGTGTTCCAATGTTTTCAATTTTTTGTCGTTATACTAAAACTCGCGCAGCATATTTTATGATGTTAAGTTTCATTGTATTTCTAATTGAATTTCATAAAGTTCGTCTTAAACAATTGATGTTAAAATCACAAAAAATGATGAAACAAAAATCAACAAATTCTCATTGTCACTATGGCCATCAACTATTCAATCTGAAAGAAAAAATGAAGAAAATATTTTGGAATCGTTTTCATATTGAATATGTAAATCTTTATGCCGAAACGGCACAACTTAATCGTACAGTCAGTTTAATACTTTTTTATATGGAAATTGTAGCCAAATTTGCCATCATAGTTTCTTGTGTATTCATCAGCCAACAGTTTAAAATGAATTGGTTCAGCTTATCATGCGTAGTGGCTATAATGACCCTTTTCTTCCTTATGGTAGGTATAAATTCCTTAATCGCAGCTCTACCATCATATGATCAGAAATGTGGCAAACTTATTCTTTATAATTTGGCTCGTTCACAATGGCATCGTTTTCGAATGGTCAATCAATCCACAAATGCTAGTTTATTATTATGGCGACATTGGATCAAATCAAATCTATTCGTGCAAACAATGACTGAAAATCATTTTGGTTTTACATGTGGTCAATTATTCTTTATTACTAAATCTAAATATACCGAAATATTATTGTTAAATTTACCATTGATATTACTATTTTACAAGAAAATTTGTCTATCACCTTAATTAGCCAACTATTGTGGAATGATATCTCAAATTAAATGATAATTGTCTTTTCTTCCATTTTGGAGAATATTCATTTGGTGTGGATGTGGGCAGTCTTCAACGGATAAATTCGTGGTGTTGGCTGTGTGAGGCCTGTAGTGTTAGGATGCTCTAAGTTGGAACGTAATTTAAAAAGGTGTTCATTGTGTGGTTTACTTTTCTTAATGAGATAGGTGATGGAGCGATAGCGAATTTTCAGGTCGATTGGATCAATGTTCGCCAGAACTAAGGTCGCTTAAGTTGAAATTCGATGACATATATTATATATAGTTTTTAATACGTCACGATAATAACTCCCAGATATTTCATGTGTTTCATCATTTCGATCTTGGTAACTTTCATCTGGGAATCTATTTCTCCAGTTTTCCATTTCTTCGTGATGATAATTGCTTGCGTTTTATTTGGTTTGAATTCAATATTGTTGTTTTCGCCCCATTTAGCTATTTTCTCAAACACTTTTTTGGTCCGATACTCGTATATGTCAAGATTTTCGTGAGATACTTTCAGAAAAGACAAAATATTTATCCAAAAAAATCGACTACAACACAATGATCCATTTAATTTAATTTAATTATCTGTCTCTGATCACGGAAAGTTGAACAAAATAAATTTTTCTGTACTTATTGATCAGTAACATATCTAGGATCGCAAAATTTTTTCTTGCTCATTTTGTGAAACAGTTCGCAATTTTTTTTTCATCAATTTAATTTTGTTTAAGTCTTTGAATGTTTTTATGCAAAAACATTTTTCGTATTTTTTGAAAAAAAATGAAGATAACATTTCTGAATTTGGATAAATATCGAAATATTCAAATATCGGATATATTTCATTGTGGATTTAAATATTGGAAAAATTATACTCTACGTTGTGAATATTCATTGTATGAATATCAATATCGAATCATTTCGAAACGATTCAAATTTTTTCGCCGTAATATATGGATATCATTCAATGCATGGGCAGGAATTCTATTCTTATTGGCAATGATTTGGGAACCATTCAAGGATTTAATCATCGGAAATGAACATTATAAACGTATGGTCGATTGTGAAAGAACCGATCTATTAATTATCTTTGGAGCCATTGCTTTTTCAACTTTTGAATTAATGTGGTTACATTTATTCAAAAATTTTCATCGTTATCGTTCATCAATGGATGATTATCTGGTTAACAATATCGATTATGATGAAAAACAATTAGCACCAACATTGCAGCAATATTTACGAAAGTTTTTTATAATTTCCGATATAATTACCGATCTATTACGTCGATTATTATCGTATCTCATCACATTAACGTTGTTGATATACATAATTTTCGGTTGCAATTTATATCAGGATAGTCAAATTAACTTATTTCAATTGATCATAAGTATTCCATTATTTTCATTTTTTTGCCGTTATACTAAAAATCGTGCAGAAAATTTTATGTTACTAAGTTTCATATTATTTTTAGTAGAATTTCATAAAGTGCGACTAAAACAATTGATGTTAAAATCACAAAAAACATTAAAACAAAAATCAACGAATTCTCATTGTCACTATGGCCATCGGCTGTTTAATCTCAAAGAAAAAATGAAAAAAATATTTTGGAATCGTTTTCATATTGAATATGTAAATCTGTATGCCAAAACGGCACAACTTAATCGTACAGTCAGTTTAATACTTTTTTATATGGAAACTGTAGCCAAATTTTCCATCATGGTTTCTTGTGTATTCATCAGTCGGCAGTTTAAAATTAATTGGTTCAACTCATCATCCTTAATGACTATAATGGGCTTTTTCTTTCTAATGGTAGGTATGAATTCCCTAATCGCAACTCTACCATCATATGATCAGAAATGTGGCCAATTTATTCTTTATGATTTGGCTCGTTCACAATGGCATCGTTTTCGAATGGTCAATCAATCCACAAATGTCAGTTTATTATGGCGACATTGGATCAAATCTAATCTATTCGTACAAACAATGACTGAAAATCGTCTTGGTTTTACATGTGGTCAATTATTCTTTATTACTAAATCCAAATATACCGAAATATTATTGTTAAATTTACCATTGATATTTCTATTTTACGAGAAAATATGTCTATCACCTTAATTAGCCAACTATATTGTGAAATGATTTCTATATATTAAATACTAATGGTCTTTTTAGGCTTCTGGAGAAAAGTTTTGTTCCATGGTTTCATTATTCATTGATTTTGGTGATAATTACATTGAAAAATTGAATCAATTTTTGAAATCTAGTTCAAAAATTGCACAAACACATACACACACACACAAAATACACTAATTGTTCTCTTCTATTGATGTTTTCAATTTGTTTTTTTTTTTTTTTTGGTTGTCAATAATTTTTATATCTGTGAATTGAATTGAATTCAATATGGTAGACGCAAAGAAAAAATGAACTACATTTTTCACCTTATTCAATTATTCACTATGTTAAACTAGATTTCATAACAACCATAAAAAAACAATTTTGTTGATTCCATGACTACCATTATGAGAAAAAAAAAATTTTCAGTTCTTTCCGGCCAAATTTTTTTCATGTTTTGTCAGATTGCTTTTTTCGTTTGAAAGTGTAAATTCATTGAATTGAATTTTAAAAAAAATTTCATTCAAATTTTGTTCACAATGTTAACACGTTCAGAATGGCGGACATTGAATACGATAAGTTATTCAAATTATAAGAAAATTTGCATCGATGACATACTATATCGTGGATTCCAATATTGGAAAATATTTTCATTTCGTTTTGAATATTCATTGAATGATTATTGTCAAAAACGTTTGGTACTTAAATATTCACAATTTAAACGTGCCATACTGTTAATGATTCAAGCATGGTTGGCAATAATATTACAATCATCATTAGTTATATGGCCAAAAAGTCCATATCTAATTGATCTTAAATATACTGAAGAAATATTACATTTACAACGCATTGATATTGTATTCATTCAAACAATTACCTTGTTCATACTTTTAGAATGTATGTGGTTTCATCTATTCAAGAATATAATTCATTATCGTTCATTTTTCACCAATTTTCTGGTGGCTAATCTACCATTCAATACAAAAAAACTTGATCCAGAATCTATAAAATATTTAATTCGTTTTTTTTATATTTCAGATTATTTTGCCATTTATTCATATAAAGTATTTCTATTCGGCATCATAAATATGGTCATTGCAGCTACCTATTATGCATTTTATCTTTATATTAATGGTCAAATTAAAAGAATTCAATTGATTATTGTAATTCCTATATATATCATATATCTTCGTCACGTTGTATTCGTTATATGTCAATTATTTGTATCGATAAATTTTCTGGTATTTTTGGTTGGATATTTGACCATTAAATTCCGACGATTATGGAAATCATCACAGGCAATAGTGACGAAAAAATTGCCATCAACTGAACATAATGCTACAATTGTATGGAAACGTTTTCATTATGGATATGTAACATTGTATAGTGAAACAGCTAAATTCAATGGAACCGTACGATCGATATTGTTTTATATGGAAACCATATCAAAATCATCATTGATTATGGCCACTATATTTTATAGTAGACAAAAAGTAATGGGCATTCATAATACATTGGTCATTTTGGCTCTTGTGTTTGCATTTGTCTATACAAGCATATTGTTTTCACGTGTTGTATGTATGCCTTCATATAATCAACAATGTACAATACATTTATCCAATTGGCTAGCACGTATACAACGAAAACGATTCAGTAATCGTAAAATTCGTAACATATGTAAACGTGTTGTATGGCAACGATTTATTAAATTAAATTTATTCTTTGAAACAATGATGGAAAATGGATTCGGTTTCACTTGTGGACAAGTGTTTCTGGTTACTAAATATGAATTCTTCAAATTATTCCTGATGAACATACCGTTTTTTATCTTATTCTATAAAAAGATTTGTTCAATTGATTGAGAAAAAAACTCAATTTATTCATTTTACAGTTATATTGAATTGTTGTCTTCAACCAACCATTATGCATTCAAATATCGATATTTATAAAAAAAAATGGCGGATCAAATATGGATTTTTCACTTTAACTTTTTCTTCAAAATAAAATTCATCTGTATTTCACAGTTAAATTCATTTTTTTCTTGTGAAAAAAATTTACACTTTTATTTTATTTTAATTTGTTCACAATTCGTTTAATTATTTTTGCACTAAAGTGTTATTTTCTGGTTTATTATTTTCATTGATTTTGGTGATAATTACATTGAAAAATTAAATCAATTTCTGTCAACTAGATCAAAAATTGTACAAAGTTGTCTTGGTGGAAAAAATTATTATATTTTCAAAAACAGATTCTTTTCTACACACACATGCACTAATTGTTCTCCTTTATTGATGTTTCCATTATTTTTTTTTGTCGTCCATAATTTTTATATATCTGAATGCGTATATTGAATTGAATTCAATATGGTAGACGTAAAGACAAAAAAAACAATTTTGTGGATTCCATGACTACCATTATTAGAAAAAAAAATTTTCAGTTGTTTCCGGCCAAATTTTTTTTCATGTTTTGTCAGATTAAATTTTTCTTTTGAAAGTGTAAATTCATTGAATTGAATTGAAAAAAAACAAAAATCTCTTACAAATTTTGTTCACAATGTTAACACGTTCAGAATGGCGGACATTGAATACGATAAGTTATTCAAAATATAAAAAAATTCGCATTGATGACATACTATATCGTGGTTTCCAATATTGGAAAATATTTTCATTTCGTTTCGATTATTCATTGGATGATTATTGTCAAAAACGCTTGGTACTTAAATATTCACAATTTAAACGTGCCATACTGTTAATGATTCAAGCATGGTTGGCAATAATATTACAATCATCATTAGTTATATGGCCAAAAAGTCCATATTTAATTGATCCTAAATATACTGAAGAAATATTACATTTACAACGTATCGATATCGTATTTATTCAAACGATTACCATGTTTATCATTTTGGAATGTATGTGGTTTCATCTATTCAAGAATATAATTCATTATCGTTCATTTTTCACCAATTTTCTGGTGGCTAATCTACCATTCAATACAAAAAAACTTGATCCAGAATCTATAAAATATTTAATTCGTTTTTTTTATATTTCAGATTATTTTGCCATTTATTCATATAAAGTATTTCTATTTGGCATTATAAATATGGTCATTGCAGCTACCTATTATGCATTTTATCTTTATATTAATGGTCAAATTAAAACAATTCAATTGATTATTGTAATTCCTATATATATCATATATCTTCGTCACGTTGTATTCGTTATATGTCAATTATTTGTATCGATAAATTTTCTGGTATTTTTGATTAGATATTTGACCATTAAATTCCGACGATTATGGAAATCATCACATTCAATAGTGATGAAAAAATTGCCATCAACTGAACGTAATGATACAATTGTATGGAATCGTTTTCATTATGGATATGTAACATTGTATAGTGAAACAGCTAAATTCAATGGAACCGTACGATCAATATTGTTTTATTTGGAAACAATATCAAAATTATCATTGATCATGTCGACTATATTTTATAGTAGACAAAAAGTAATGGGCATTCATAATACAATGGCTGCTCTGGTTATACTGTTTCTATTTATCTATACAAGCATATTGTATTCACGTGTTGTATGTATGCCTTCATATAATCAACAATGTACAATACATTTATCCAATTGGCTAGCACGTATACAACGAAAACGATTCATTAATCGTAATATTCGTACCATATGTAAACGTGTTGTATGGCAACAATTTATTAAATTAAATTTATTCCTTGAAACAATGATGGAAAATGGTTTTGGTTTCACTTGTGGACAAGTATTTCTGGTTACTAAATATGAATTCTTCAAATTATTAGTGATGAACATACCGTTTTTTATTTTATTGTACAAAAAGATTTGTTCAATTGATTGAGAAAAAAACTCCAATGCATTCATTTTACAGTTATATTGAATTGTTGTCTTCAACCATCCACTATGCATTCAAATATCGATATTTATAAAAAAAAAAATGGTGGATCAAATATGGATTTTTCATTTTAACTTTAAAAAAAATTCACCTGAATTTCACAGTCAAATTCATTTTTTTCTTGTGAAAAAAAAAATTTTTTGCACTTTTATTGGATTTTAATTTGTTCACAATTCGTTTAATTATTTTGACGAAAAAAAAAACAAAAAGTTTTCATTTTACTCAACAATAAAAAGTATATACATACCACTACCAGTACTTTGTTTCGATTTTTCCCATATGACACATTTTTATTCACTCATTACCTGGATTGGTGAAAAATATTTTTCAACATGCAAAAAAAAAGAAGTAAAAAATCGATCCATTTATTGGACAAAAATAGTCTTGTAGGAAAAAAAAACAACGATTAAAATGGATCAATGTGTCACAAAACCGAAAAAAAACTAAAAAATTTACTCATCATCTGGTATCCTGATCAATTTTTTTTTACCTGATAAAATCTTAAATTTAATCTACGAAATAAAAAAAAAGATTAAACGGATCTTTGACCATCACTATCGTTTTTCTTTTCATTTATGTATACATGATGTTTATTTATAGATTCTTTTTTAGCAATCACCAGGTCGCAGCACAACGATCATCATCATCATTAATTATAAATGTCTATCAATTATCATTTGTCATCTTGTAAAGTAAAGCCAAAAAAAAAAATCATGGAAAAAAACCTTGTTCATTTTTATCACCAGTTTTCATTCGAATCATCATCATCATCATCATCATCATCAATAATCATAAGTTAGTGGTAATGTTTACATACACCAACCGAGATAGTGAACCAAATCAAATCCAATTCAATCAAATCACATACATTACAAACAAGGCGACAAATTATGATTATCAAAATGATATTGGTCGTTATTTATTCAAGTCATATTTTACATTTGACATACACGAAAGAATTTAAAAACCAAAATTCTAAGTGATGAAAACTCATTAAAATGTACACACACACAAACAAGCCAACAAATGGCTTGTTTTATGATTACCATCATCATCATCAACATCATCATCATGATACACGCAACAGGTTAATTCATTTGTATGGAATGAATTTTTTTTTCTGTTGCTTCGTAAATGCACTGACACTTTAATTTACACATATAAAAATGGACATTATTTTATGATGATGATGATAATGATGATGATGATGATACACCTCCTCATTACAATCATCATCGATTCGATTTACCGGTCAGTTTGATTTATAATAATAATAATAATAATAATCACCATCATCATCATCATCATCATCATCATCAGGTGTCGAATCAAATCCAATCGAACAACAACAGTAGATAGACAAGCATTTTTTCACTTGAAATAATTTTCACCATTCATAATTTATGATTATATAATGTAATCACCATCTTTATGATTATAATGATGATGATGATGATGATCATTGAATTCAAATCAAATCAACTATAATAGTATTATTGGATGGATGTGTGAAAAAAAAAACAATTCCAACTTGTAAACATAACAATCGATTATTCGATTACAAGGGCACAATCATCCTAATCAGGAAAATGCAAAAAAAAACTAATTACAATCATCAAAAAAGAAAAAAAAGAATGATTCAAAATGAAACCAAAAAAAAAAAAAAAAAAATAATCAAATTTAGTAACATTCTTGGTTGGCATAGTTGAACTTTGTGATCTCATCATCATCAATATATCGAATTGCGTGCATCCGCAAAAAAAAATTTGAAGAGAGAGGTAGAATAACAGCCAGCTAGTATAACAATCAACACTAACAAAGATGGTAAGTCGGATCACAACGATTTGATCACGAATTCGACACTTTTGAATTTTTCTTGATTTTTTTTTTCTTATGAGGATCTTTTGTTCTTTGTCGTTCGAATGTTCTCATCATCATTGTTGCTATTACTTTAGTTGTTCATCATCATTATTGTTTGCTTTTATCATGATGATGATGATGAAAAACGATACAAGAATTTTGTGCATGTGTCGATGATGATGATGATGATGATAGCCACATGTTATGTAATGATAGTGGAAACAAATAGAAATTGATCTTGTTCTATATCGTTATCATCATCATTGAATGAATGATGAACAGGACAGGAAGTAAAATCCGCCATGGTTTTTCATTTCAACCAACAACATGCAATTGCATTGAGTTTATACAAAACAAAAATAAAACTGAATAATGGAAATTTGAAACCTGAATATTCAAAAAAAAAAAAAAGAAAACCGAAAAAAATACATTACATAAGTTGTTTATATCAGATTACATTCAACATACAGTGATCATTTTCTGATGACAAAAATCTGGCCACACACACACACACATGATGATGATTCGTTGTTATCTTCATCATTTTGATCATCATCATCGTTACCCGGAATAGAAGCAGCTTCATTTTGAGGTTTTGTTTTAAATTTAAATTCATTATATTTTCATTTATGTTGAACATTGAACTTGAAAATAGATGATTGTCGTCGTTATTGTCTTTAGAAGATATCATTTTTGTTGAATTTTGTTCCACAGACTATTCGACATCAATATTTTTTTCGGGTTTAGATTAACGGGATAAATTTGGCCAATGATAAAGTGTTTTGACTGCATCCGTGTCTGTGAACACGAAAGAATTAATCAGGATTAAGATTTTTTTTTCGCATTCGATAAGATCTCTATTCAAAGAGAGATTATTATTTTATTACTATCCACTTTTGACATCCGGGTTTGAAATGATGATGATGATGATGATAGAAATCAGCAAAAAAAAAAAACATCCGAGATTCAATAGTCATGGATGGCCGTGGATTTCCATAGATTCCATTGTTTAATTTCTAATCCCATCAGCTTCCAAATAAATAATTTTTGGCCATAGTGATTATCGTCATCATCATCATCATCATCATTTGATGATTAATTCTCGGGAACCCAAAACGAATTATTTTTTTTCCTACAAACAAACAAAAAAAATTTAAAATGAAAACCAGTTATGTTTGTTTAGAAAAAAATATTCATACCTCATAATAAAACACACACACACACGCACAACAATGGAAGAAGAGATTTTCTTATGACGATTATTTATTTTATTTTTTTTTTTTTTTTTTGATTTGGAGAAATAACAAATGAATTTTGTTACCATATTTCTATACACATTCATATGGTCCAGATTATAATAATAATAATAATGATTATATGTTGATAATAACTTGAAAAACGAACAAATGAATGAATGAATGAATGAATGCCAGGTTTGACGGGGTTGAAAACATTTTAAAAATTTTTTTCTTTCTTCATCATCATCTTGATCTTTTTTGATTGTGGCTATCTGTTGTTGATCATTTTTATGTTTCGATATAGAAATCTAAACGATTCTTATATGAATGATTATCATCATCATCATCATATTTCTTTGATTGAAATGTATTTGTATTCACATACGTGACCTTTTCTTCTTTTCATTTGATTTTGGATTCAAAATATCCGATTTTTTTCCATTCACCAATCGTTTATTTGGACAATGATGATGATTTCTAAAAAAAAAAAAATCTTTTGATGATTGGTTTCTGGCATCCGAAGAATGAGTTTTTTTTCATATACAAATCAAAAAAAAAACGACGACGACGACGAATCAATCCAAAATTAAATCCTCGATCATAATCATCATCATCATTCGAATCAAATCAAATCAAATTGTTTGTTTAATTCTCATATATATAAACTGTACATAAATGACGTTAGTTCTGGTTTCGATCCTGTGGTATGAAATGATTTCATTTTTTTTTTAATATCAGATTTTGATCACATGCTACTGGAATTGATTAGATTGATTTGTGATTTTCTTAGAATAGTGATCATTTTTTTTATTCAATCATTGTTTATTGTGCGGAAAAAATTTTTAAACTATCAATAAATCGTTGATTAACATTTGTTTTTCATTTATGAATGACATGAAACCAGATGGTCAAACATGTCAATCTTGATTGATTGATTGATCGTATGTATGTATACGATGGTATACCGTTCATCATTTAATCAATTTGGTTTTTCATTTTTTTTCCGGTTAATTGACCTAGATTAAAATTGACTAATTTTTTTATCCACATTGAAAAACTGAACAACATTTGAACACAAGAAAAAAATGGATCCAAGAAATTGGTAAGTCAATTTTTTTTCCTTCGAAAACAAAATGAACAATAACCACAAACTGATTTGATTTGTTATCTATAGAGAGAGAGAGTAAGAAAGTTTTGTTGCATTCATTCAATAAAATTTGTCGTGGTTGATCAAAATCAATTAGAATCATCATCATCATCATCATCATCGTAATAGTAATTCCAGTCAAATCATATCATCATTCTTCATCAACTATTACATTATCATCGAGATAATCACAACCAAATAAACCAGTTCAAACAAACATTCTTCTTTTTGTTGTTGTTGTTGTTTGATACTCGGACAAAAAAAAAATGATGTTCATCGATGATAACAATGATAAACATACTGAATGTGATCATCATCATACAAACATTATTAAATGATGAAGATACACAATTAATTAATTAATTTTTTGTGTACTTGCTCACTTCATGGTATGTGTGTGTGTGTGTGTGCGTGTTGTCCCTTATAAATTCGTATTTATAATACAAAATGTTTTTTTTTGTTCATTTCTTATAGATTTTACTATAGTTTCGAATCAGATCGGTAGTTTTATTTATACTTGAATGAAATTCAGATCTTTCAAAACGAGCCATACAATCAAACATGATTGTTTCATTCATCGTTCATTCTATAAAAAAAAAATTCATTCCAGATTTTCACATCGATGATGAATGGTTGAATAAATTAATAATGGTTACTTCAATGATGATGATATTTTTTTTCTGGTCAAGATAATTGATAATTTGTTGGTTGACCATCGTCGACGATTACGATGATGATGATGATGATGATAAGACGTGAATGAATGAATAAAAACCATGGATGAACTTGGAAAAAAAACCTGTCGATTATATAATAGAATTTATTTTATTCAATACACAATCTCTTTGAACATTTAACACCCTTGTACAACGTTGTTGTTGTTGCTGATATTTTTCTTATTATTCAAGTTCGGGTTTGACCATCAACATCATCATCAACTGTCTATATGTCTGATCAAAAGAATTTGATAATTCTGATAAATAGCCAAACATCGATATTGGATGGATTTTTTTTTGTTCGTTGTTTGCCCATTTGTTTCACATACAAACAAGATTATTTTCAACAACCATTTTTTACAACTAAATAGAATTAAACACAACTTGTGTGTTTCAATGGATGATTTTTTTCCCGTAGCAAAATTTCTTTCTTTTTTTTCTCTTCGGATACTCGGTAAAATTCTAGGATGTAATTATCATGTTTGTATGGACTTGTGTTGTATGCACAGGTCAATTTTATCAGTTTATTGAACGATGGCCATTGACGCTGAATAAATTTGTTGTTGCTGTTTTTTTTTTTACTTTACTTGTTGAAAAGTGCTGATTATCATCATCATCATCATCATTATCTAATGTTTGTTTGGGAAAAAAGTACCGTTTTTTTTCGTTTCTGGTAGCCAATTTTTTTCTTTTTCCAAATTAATCGATGATGATCCATGGGAATCGAATTCGTATTTCGTTTCTCTCTCATTGATTCTGTCTACCCACTACTTATTTCGATGATCATCATCAAACAAAATTGATATTTTAGATCAACAAAGAGGTGTGAATTGATGTTGAAATAACAAAAATGATCAAACTAATAATAAAAAACATTAATAAACGAAGAAAAAAAATTTGGGAGGAGGTGGATGATTTTTTTTTTGTTTTTACATTGAAAATCAGCCATCTCTTTTAATACGAAAAATTTTCCCATTCGTTATTACTGTGTGTATGTGACCTTTGCACACGACACAGGTCAGGACAGTCAATCCGTTTATCATCATTTTGGTAATGATGACCTTTTTTTTGGGTTGAGAAATCAAAAAAAAAAAAAAAAATTTACCCGATTACCCTCAAAGAATGAAAGAAAAAGATGATAATAAAGGCAAACAAACCAACGAAAAAAAAAATCATGATGATCAAGAACAAATAATGGCGCATTACAAACAATCAAAAAAAAAAAAAAAAAAATATGACGAATATAATGGCCAGTTGTTTTTTTTTCTCTTGTCCGTGTGAATCCCTACCCTGTTTTTTTTTTGTAAAAAAAAATTGAAAAATCTCGAATAAACAAAAAAAAAAAAAAAAGAATTTCATTCACTCATCATGAAAGAATCATTATTGGATATGTCAAATGTAGTGGGCTTTCAAAAAATCTTTGTTTTCTTCCAGAAAACGAAAACCAATTCTATAATTACAACTCTAATTATAGAAGGTGTAAATCGGTTAATGTTGGAAAAAAATCCAGTAGCTAAATAGATTGTAGTAGGTAATCACTTTTCTCTCTAATGTTTCACGATGATGATTATTAAATTTTGCCAAAAGTTCAAGCAAACTAGAAAAAAAAATCGTGGAGCCTAAAACCAAAAAATGTAAAAGAATTTTAAATGTCTTCAGGGGGTATTATACATGTAGATTCATAATTGATGATCAGATGGCAAGTTTTTTTTTGGCCGCCCACTTGTTGTTCATTCTTGAGGATCAGGCAATCATTTACTTTGTTGATCATTTATGAATCTCATATTTTGATGATCAAATCAAAACTATTTAGGATATATGATAGTTAAGTGAGTGAACTTGGAAAAATTCCTTGATTTTTTTTTCATTATCCAATGGAATGATAATGATGATGACGATGATGATGGTGGTGGTGGTGATGGTGATTGAAAAGTTGAACACCAAAAAAAAAAAAAAACCTACCACACATAATATTACGCCCTATATACAATTTGTGTTCATCATCGTGTGATGATGATGACGATGTTTTTGTTGTTGTTTTTTTTATTTCCGGTTTTTTTTGTTTTAATCTTTAATCGATGATGATTGTTGTTGTTGTTGTTGTTGTCAATGTTACAAACCTGTTGAATGTTCTTGTGTCATGTAATATATTTTCCACTGAAACCCGTGAATAAAAAAATTTTTTTTTTCCCATTTTCACGCTCAGTTGTATGAACAAAACAAAACAAAACAAAACAAAAACCACTGAGCATGTGGATAAATTTCATAATTCATATAAATAACAATTGATCATCATTAACAAAATTGTATTATATATGCATGCATGCATATATGCATCATGTGTGTTGAATTCATTATTTTTCTCTCTCTCTCATCACATCTCAACGCACAGATGACACACGTTCACAGACACACAATGACTATGAAAAATGATGATGATGATGATGATAAATAATTGCCATTGTCTGTGGTTGTCGGTGATATGTTTGTAATTCTCATTGGTCATCATCATCCGAAACAAATAAAAATCAAAAACAATTATCATCATCGTGATCATAATTCAAATTCATTATGTAAATAAATAATGACCAACACATAAGGTTACACCATCTGCTTGGTTAAATAGAAAATACAAAAACATTTTAACATCATTTGACACGAATTTTTTTTTCTTTGTTGATTCCCAATTTCCATTGATTGAAATTTAAATTCTTTAGTTCTTCTTTTTTTCCATTATAATGGCAGAAAAACAAATAAAAACAAATAGAGAAGAAGAAGATAGATAAAGAACTTTGTAATCAATTATAGCATTTGTGTTTAGTGTAAATGATTTTTTTTCTTCTGTGTGTGTGTAAATATTGACAAAATGAAATAAAAAAAAAAATAAGACAAAAATTTAGAGGCTTGCCCTTTACTTTTTTTTTTGTTCGAAAAAGGAGATTCTTGAAAAAAATTTTCATTTTGTTCTGGAGAAAACATTTATATAAACTCATTAAGAGCCAAATAGGCGCCAATTTTAATTGCTATCCAATATATCGTTCGTTTTTTTTTTTTTTTGGTTGTTAAAATTTTCAAAAAGGTGAGGTCTTCGGGATCAAAAAATCAAGTTCATTTTTTTTTTTTGAACACCGAAAATAAATAAATTTTTCTTGAAACGACAACAAGTGATATGAACTTTTCTTTTTTTTTCTTTCCACTAAAAAAAAAAATCCGACCGGTCATCACAAATGATTGCTCTTAATGGTCAAGTTTTCTTACCATATACATGTCTGTATATGTGTGTGTGTATGACCGTTTTTTTTTTTTTTTGCTACGTAAATTCTGGTTCAATGTTCTCTGCGATGACCACCTTTGGTGTATTTTCGTTTGTGTTTTAGTTTTAAAAATCTAGCCATTCGTGAACGTGATTCATGATAATGGTGATTTTTTTTTCTTAACATTCACATTCACATGTTGTTGATTGGAACCTTTCTATATATATATATGACAATCAACTGCTTGTTTCATTTTATATGATCATGATATTGAGGACAAGTTCGAGGTTGATGTTTCGTTTATTTATTTATTTATTTTTTTTTGGCTCAATATTTTGCTTTCTCTCTGTCTTTTTTTTGTGCGTGTGTGTAAAAGAGAATTTTATAAAGACGAATGAATTATACAGAACAAAATTGAACGTAAAATTTACGCAAAAAAAACTTCAAATCATCATCATCATCATCAAGAAATATTAATCTTGAAACCGGTCTCTCTCAGTGTGTGTGTGTTTCTATGTGAGGCTAGCTATGTACTTTCATGGATGCTAAATGTCGATCATCATTGAACTAGAGAGAGCTAGAGAGTCTTGCCGCGCAAGTTACTATAGAAATAGTTCCAAATGCATTACATTTGTACATTTACTGCTTGTCTCTCTATCTTTCTCTCTACTTTTTTTTCTACAATTTTGTTTTTTTTTTGTTGTTGTTGTTGTCGTTGATGATGATGATGATAACGTTCATATTAGTGATCAAATGATCGAATAATCAACAACAACATATACAGCCATCATTATCATCATCATCATCATCAACATCATCGTAGTTTGATATCAAAATTTTAGTTTAGTTTGATTTTTTTCGAAACGAATTTTCACTTGTTTATCTCATTGCTAGAGAAAAACATTTCCGTCTATCATTTTCGTGTGTGGTTTGGTGTGTGTTGTGCTTATTTTTTTTTGTGTTTGTGCATGTGGATTTTTGATTCCAATTTACAATTGCTGATTTTCGTTCGATTTTTTTTTCTCAAATTCCATTATCACTCGAAAGTGTTAAACAACAACAACAACAACGAAAAAAGTGTTTTTTCGCCAAATTTGGGACAAAATTATCACTACTACTACTACTACTTGTACGATTGGTGATTTTCAAGTTTTCAGAATGGAAAAAAATCCATTTTGATGATTTTTGATCTATCAAGGTTATCAAGGAAATTTTTCATTTTCAACAACTTTTTTTTCCCAATACGAACAAACGTAGCTAACGGTTTAATGTTTGTAGGTGTGTGTGTGTGTTCAAGTGTTTACGAAACAGCAACAACAACAACAACAACAAAATTCGAATTAATTTCCATAAATCATTCCATTTGTTTTTTTTTCTGCTGCTGCCCATTTGTTTTTGAAGAAAAATCGACTCATTTCAATGAATTCTGAATGATTGGTGCAATAGTGGTGCTATGACGGACGATTGTTTTTGATTTGCTGTGTTTGTTTGTTTGTTTGTTTTTTTTCTTCATTTTATTGACTCAATGATCCGATTTAAATGTTGTGTGTGTGAACAATAAACGATCATCATCATCATCATCATCATCATTGATTATAGGTTTTCATGACGAATTTCCAATAAATCTTGTCATAATTATCATTATCATCGATCTCTTGAAAACCAGACAAACAAACAAAAAAAAAAAATGTTTAGACATCGAACAATTGGATCATCATCATCATTATTCATTATCATTATACTTACATTTCTTTTACCAAGATTATTTGGTCATCATGTGAGTTGTTTTGGTTGTTTTTCGAAAAAAAAAATTTTCTTGTTTTTTTCAAATTTTTTTTTCACTCCTCTACTTTATAAATGATTAATATCGATATTTTTTTCAATCCATAAATTAATAAATTCAATAGATATATTCAGGCCATTGATCCGATTGATCAGATTCAGAACACACACGATTCTCGATAATGATCATTCATCATCGAATGGTCACGAATATTATGATCAAAAAATTCAAGTTTTTCTTGGTTGTTGTTGTTGTTGTTGTTGCATAAGAAATTGGCGATATTAAATCGCTGAGATCGATATGATGATGATGATGATGATGATTATCAGCACCCAAACGTAGTTAAAAATCAAATGAAAAAAAAATAAACTAAAAAAAAAGAAAATTTCCATGTTCCTTACCTCTCATTCAAATATAGCACAATTATTCAATTATATATCGATATCGAATTATTGATCAAAAAAAAAAATCGACAATCGATAATCGATAGTCATCATCGAATAATAGCAAAAATTTCTATAGAAATTTTTTTTTGTTTATTTACTTTTTTACATTTTCGTTATTTTTATTACAAGAAAAAAATTCAATTCTTTCATCTCTTATCTGTTCTATCTATCTATCTATCTACAAAAAAATTTTCACATGAACACGAACACGCACATTTTTTTTTTTTTTTGGTTTCAAGAAAAAATCTGTCTTCATCATCTATCATCGATCTATAATGTCATGTATGCTGTCCATTATAATTCATCATCATCAATGATATGACCGATTTGTGTGTGTGTGTTTTTTTTTATCGGAGAAGGTCAACGGTAAATCAACTGATATTTTAGCCACAAAAAAACTAGTTTTTTTTTAATACCTTGTAATTCTTTTACATCTGACCGTTGTTGTTGTTGTTGTCGTTGTCATCAAAGTCGCGACTTGATGAATAAAAATTGATTTTCATTTATTTCAAAAAAATTTTTCATTTTGACTAATGGATTTTCTCTATTCATTTCTATAATTTGTTTTTTCCTATTGATCCATTTCAGGTTGTCACACAAATCTCACTATACTATGAAACATTATGTCCAGATTCAAGAAATTTTTTTCGCAATCAATTATATCCAACATATGAAAAATTGAATCGTTATATGGACGTTGAATTAGTACCATTTGGTAATGCTAATGTTAGCTATCCACGACATGATAATAAACCAGTATTCCATTGTCAACATGGACCAAAAGAATGTTATGGTAATCGTGTTCAAGCTTGTACGATTGAAATGTTAAAGAATACTGATCTATCCATAAGATTCGTACGTTGTATGTTTGATCAACATGATTATAGAGAAACATCACAAACATCACGTCGTGTATGTATATATTGTTGTTTTTATTTATTGGTCTTTTATTTTTGTTTTTTTCACAATAATAATCAAAATTAAATGATTAGTGTGCTGAACAAATGCAATTAGATTGGCCAAAAATATCATCCTGTGCTGATGGTAGTGAAGGTGAACGTTTATTGATTGCAAATTCATTGAAAACATTCAATCTTAATCCTGAACATACATATGTACCATGGATTGTGATTGATAAGAATCATACTAAACAAATGCAAACCGGTGCCGAAACGAATCTATTACAATTTCTATGTGATAATTATTTCAATCATGTAAGTAATATTTTTTTTTTTGTTTGTTTCGTTCACCTCAATTTTCCAATTCATTTCCATTTTTAAGTTGAAAAAATTACACACAAATTTGACAATTTGACCTATTATGATTTCAATATGTTTCAATTTCTAATTCGATGAACTTATATGATTTTTTTTCCTTTCACCTTTCTTTCTTTTTCACAATTTGTTCTTCTTTTTTTCCATTTTAAGTGTATTAGAAGCGAAAAAAAAAATTTGAAATTCAATTTGCCCCTCATTTGTTGACCTATCTATCTATCTATCTATTTATTTATTTATTTTTCACATTTCAACACTTTTAATAATTTTTTTTTGTCTGTTTGAAACATATGAATAATTCCTAGGAACCACAAATTGAACAATGTTCAAAAGAAGCAATCAGTCTTAGTCAACATTTAAACGCTGCAATCAAGCCTGAAGCTGCCATTATATCGATGATGATGACCGCAACAATAGTAATTATGTCGTCATTGCTATAATAATGTGGACAAAACAAAAATTATTAGATTAAAATAATCAATCAATCGATTAATCGATCATTTGTGGTGCGGAAGCTTTTGGAAAATGAAATTTTTGTTTTCTGAATAATTATTTCATCATCATCGTTGTTGTCTTGGAACTTTACCGATTTTAAAAGCGATAGCAAAAAAAAAAAAAAAAAAATGGACAACTCATTCACACTTGTGCTGCCTGATTTTATAAATAATTTTTCTTTTCTTTAATTTGTTTTTTTTCTTTTGTTGTACATATATATAGAGATTATTATCAAATCAATCATTTATTGATTATCATTGATTATAAATAGATTCACAGACATCATGTTTACACACACACACACACACACTGTAATGGTATAATTTAATCGTAAAAAAATTAATTAAAATTAACCCCTTTTTTCGGATGGATATGATAACGACAACGAGCACGTATTCATTAGTTCATTTTTTTAAAAAAACACGCACACAAGCTATAAAATTGCGTATATGTATGGAGATTTGGTAAATTTTCATCATCATCATTCATATATATAAACGTTTAATTCTTTAATTTTATATAAATAACTTTATGGATATCGGATGTGTGTGTGTGTATGTGTGTTTGCGTATGATTTTCAATTTGATTTGACGATGATGATGATGATGATGATCAACCGTTGTGTTATGTAACAGGACAAACATTTCATTTCTTTCACTCCTTCTTTTATCCAATCAATCGTCATGTCATCATCATTATCCGAAAATAGAATTCCCAGATACAATGATGATGATTGAATCGAATCATAAGATAAATCAAATGAATTGAATAAATCTTACACCCATAAATGTGATATAATATTTTATGATCCAGATGATGATGATGATGATGATGACCGTAACTAACGGGATTTTATTTTATTTTTATTTTCTTTTTGATGGTGGATTTTTGTTTTTAATTGAATTTAACCATTCGGTTATATTCGGTCATGTGCAAATTGTATATGATGCAGAAGAAGAAAAAAAAGTGATTTTCCAATTCATTTCGTTTCGTTTCGTTTCATTTCGATTGGTACATGGGTGTTGATCTCGATGTCTATAATAATAATAAATTTGATGACATCAATTTCTTCGTTTAAGAAAAAAAAGTCAAATGTTATAAAAAGTTGATGCAATACGTTTCGGATGGATAAAAAGTGGCAATCAATCCACAGTCTTGTATCGTGGGCATCGACATTGTATTTTGATGGTTTAATAAAATGATTAAAAACATGGACCACTGTCATTCATTTTCTATATTTCATTGATTTGTGAATTCAAACATTTGACATAAACAAATCCATAAGAAATGATCAATAAGACAATCATCACCATGATGATAATAGCCATCATGATCATAATGGCAATCGATGTTATTGATACATTAGATTGTGATGATATTATCATACGAAAACCTGCACGTTTTGGTAAACGTTTCCTTTATAATGATAATAATGATGATGATTCCAATATGATAATGTTCGATAATGGCAAACGTGAAATGATTCAATCACATCCATGTTTTCGTCTTGTACGACGTTCATTGCCATCATCATCACCATCATCATCGGCGTTAACAACAAAAATGATCGATGATAATAAATTTGTCGATCATGATGATAATGATGATCAACAAAATAACAATGGCTATTACGTAAACGAATATGAAATGGGTGTGCCTAGCCCAATAAACCAGATGAATAATGATGATGATAAACAACAACCAATCATCATTTATAAACAACAACATTTGTTGACACAAGCAATGCAGATAAAATTACCGAAAAAATTACGTTTAATAATGAAAATTTATTCAATTCTTTATGGTGGTGGTGGTGGTCATCATAATCATCATCATATTGATGATGATGATGATAATAATAATAGTAATGATGGTCAGGATGATAAATAATATTGACGAAACTTGGTGAAAACAAAAAACAATTCAATCGAATTCAAACGAATAAAACATTCATAAATGAAATGATGATGAACAACAACAACAACAAAAAACGGAAATCGATTAATTCAATTTTATTTTACTTTGATTGCAAATATAAACGAAATTAATAGATATATATATGGAATGAAATAAATGACACATCTTTTTGTTTCAAAACAATAATGATGATTGACAGCAAATCAAGATTGGTATTAATAAAAGTTCATTTATTTTGTCTTTATTGATAAAAAAAAATTGGTTTCTAAAAACAATTGGCGAAAATCGAAATACAAAAAAAAACTAAATGTTTGTTTTCAATATAATTAAAACAACAACAACAGCAGCAGCAACAACAACAACAACAATAACAACAATCACCTCCTGAGCAACGATAACGATGATGACAATGACGACCAATGATGATGATAATCATTGATTTCCATTTTTCATTTAGATAATAAAATTTCACATTCGAAAATTTTATTTGTTTGTTTGTTATTTTTGGTAAATTTTCCTATCGTTTAGTTGCAGCTGCCATCGCTTTCAATTTTTCGGCCATTTGTGGTCCGGTTTGTTGAATTAGATTGTAGAATATTCCCTGTAAATCTTGAATTAAATTACAAGGTGTATCGAATTGTGATACACGACCAGCATCCAATACTAATATTCGATCTGAATCGATAATTGTATTTAAACGATGAGCTATGGTTATTACCGTACAATCTTCGAAATTATTACGAATAGTTTTCTGTATTAGATCATCAGTATGATGATCAACATTGGCTGTTGCTTCATCCAATACGAGGATTTTATTTCGTCGCAATAATGCACGTGCCAGACAGATTAGTTGACGTTGACCAACACTTAGATTACCACCTCCTTCCGATAATTGATATTCAAGTTTTCCAGACATTTCATTAACAACATTTTTTAATTGAACTTTTTCCAATGCATCCCAAATTTCTTCATCATTACGTTCGTCGAATGGATCGAGATTTTTTCTCAACGCACCAATAAATGCTACAGGTTCCTGTGGAATGATTGACATTTTTGATCGAAGTTCATGTAGACCAATATCACGACAATTGACGCCATCAATTGTGATTTTTCCATCAATTTCAACCATTCGAAATAATGCAGTCAATATTGAACTTTTACCGGCACCGGTTCGACCAACAATGCCAATCTTTTCTCCTCCACAAATTTCTAAACAAAGATCTTTTAGTACCGGTGCCGATGACCCATCATAGGTGAGATAAACGTGATCAAAGATAACCTGTCCATTTTGTGGCCAATTTATTGGAAATTTGTAATCAGATTTTAATGATGCTTCTGGCTTCAATGTTGAATACTCGATAATCCTTTCAACTGAAGTCATCTGATTTTCCACTTCAGCTGATTGTCTGACGCCCCATTGTGTCATGCCTGTCAAACCTAATGCCATAGTAAAGGCAAGTCCAGCTGTTCCGCTTTGAATACCTAATAACGAACAAACGTTCAAATGGTTATTATAATAATAATCATAAGTCATCAAATGTTCAACATTCAAACGAAATGCATTCAAATCGAATCGATTCAAGTAAATGTTGAATACAACAACAACAAAAAAAATGAAAATGAAAAGAAAAGAAAAGAGAAGAAAATGAAAAAAAGATCCAACCATCACATACCATGATAGAATGCCATCAATGAAGTGGCGACAATAACAATATATCCAATACAAATAATATCCATACAAATTCCTAAAAATCTTGATGATGAATAGCAAACAAAATATGTAGCCGTATGATCATTTTGATAACGATAATATTGATCAGTAAATATTTGTGATACATCAAATGCACGAATTGTTGCCAGGCCATTCAATGTAACAGTCATATGATTAAATAATGGGCTACGAGCAATCGCTTCATAACGTTTAAGATCACGAGCGGTACGTATATATGCAGCACGAACAATCAATATAAATATGATCATTATAATGGCCGGAAATATTAGATACCATTGTGATAGGGCAACAACCACACAGGTGCCAATCACCTGGGCAATAATCTAATTTTTTTTTTGATATTTATATCAAGAACGAAAGAAAAAGGAAAAAAAATGAACAAATGAAAATGGTAATTTAATATATCAATTCAATTCATTTTCATACCAGATTTAAATCATATGCAGCCAATGGTAATTGTTCATCAACGATGCCCATATCTTTGGTGAAACGATTCAATATCCGTCCTGTTATGAAATATGAAATTATAATTTAAAAATTTTGAACAAAAAGAAAATAAATTTAAATTTTACCTGTTGGAACCGTATCGAAAAATGATATCGGTGAACGCATTAGACAATAAAATATACGATTATGTAGATTGATTGATGCAAATATACACATTGCGAAAAATGTAGCCGATCGTATGATCATGCCAAGAAATTGTGTTACAACCAATGTTGTATATATTATTACGTTATTCGTTTCCACTGGATGTATGTCATCACTATCAATTAGATCATTATCCGTATCATTTGTTGTTGCTATATCTTCACGATTTGTCCAATTAGAAAGCCAAACATCCGTATAATGAAATAGAATTTGTGAAATTATTGACGATAGAATCATCGATGTCATCAAGATTGGACCAGAACCGGCACGAATATATTCCCAATAAATTTTTGAACTTATTGATCCTTTGGTTTTTTCTTCATCGGCAATAACCTGTTCGTTGGGTGCTATATCTACACAAGATTCTGCACGATTTAACTATCGATTGAACAGTCAATTAAAATTTTCATATTTTTTTTCTGACATACCTCATGTACAATGTTTGTTGCTGTTGAATAACGACTTGTCATCGAATCGGTTCGTACACGATTCTGTGTCTCTGAATCTTGTCGCTGTGTACCGGATAATTTTTTATCAACCTGTTCTTTTTCTGTACGCTGTATTAATGTAACTAGATCGATACCAGAATTGATTATCTCATCAAAACTACCAAAAGCCATTTGACGTCCTTCATGTAATACAAGAATTCTTGATGCTTTACGTATGAATTGCATTTGATGTGTAACCAGTATAACTGTTTTTGATCGTAGATAATATGATATGCATCTATTATAAGAAATTTTTAGTGAATAAAAAGACAATAAAAATGAAAAATTGAGATATTATGAATGAAAATCTTACTTTTCAAATATATGATTAGCTACTTCGGCATCGACAGCACTTAATGGATCATCCAATAAATAGATATCGGCATCATTATATAATGCTCGTGCCAATGTTAATCGAGCTTTTTGGCCACCACTAAGCGTAACACCACGTTCACCAACAAGTGTACGATCACCATATTGTAATTGTTTCAAATCACGTTTCATGGCACAAACATCAATACAAGCATGATATTTTTTACCATTATATGGTTTTCCAAATAGAACATTATCTCGTAAACTACCATTATAAGACCATGGTTCTTGTGATGCATATGCAATACGACCATTTAATTCGATCGTACCAGTGGTGATTTGTATTTCATTCATTAATGACATAAGAAATGTACTTTTACCGGCACCAACCGATCCAATGACAGCGATAAGTTCACCTTTTTTTACATCTAATGATAATCCATTCAATGATGGTGGTTCCAGGCCTTTTGTCCATATAGCATTCATCTGTTTGATTGATATGGCTGGTTCATTATTTTTTGATGGAACATTTGTTTTATGATATGCTATTGATTGTTGTTCGATTTCATCCAATTCTAAAAATGTTTGTACACGTTTACATGATACAGATAATTCGGATAGTAAAGCAATTGAATTTGGAAATAACCATGTCATTGTATGACGAAGTGTATTGACAATAGTCATTACGACAAATACTTTATCGGCATTCAAAAAATGACCTTGAAGTACATAAGTAATAAACATTGAAAATAAAATGATACGACCAGCAACCAAAGATATGGAAATATTCATTGCACGTAAAAATGTTGCATTACGAATTTGAATCATTTCACGACGTCTAGATTCTGAGATTAATTTAGAAAAATGATCTTCCCATGCATACATTTTAATTACACGCATTCCTTTGATTATTTCCGAAACAATACGAATTCTTGTATCAGATAGGGCAGCAACTTTTGTACGAACTTTTAAGAATATTCGACCATTAAAACTATTGAACGGAATGAATAGTAAGAGAATGACCAAACCAATAAAACAATAATAACCAATGTATAGATAACAGATATACATTCCAATAATTGTTTGTATTGGTGCAGCAATCATATAGCTTGCAATGATACAAAACTAAACAAACAAACAAACAAAAAAAAGAATATCAGAATTTCATAAATATTGGACCATCACCATATACTTACCTCATCAAAACGGCTAACATCATTGGACATTAGATTTAATATCTGACCAACGGTTGTTTTTTTAAATGCTGAATTATGTAATCGTAATGCTTTCTTATACATCAATGTACACCATGCAACACGAACTTTGATTGCACAACGAACCGATCCATAACATGCAGGATGATGACATAGTATATAGAAAAATGATGCACCAACCACACCGGCTGCATTTAAACATGCCCATAGATATTGATCTTCGGATGGACGGGCAAAAAAATCAATCACTTTGGCCAACATTAATGGTTGTACATTACGTAAGAAACATTCTTCAAATAAAAATAAAATAAAACTGAATAACATATGTTTTTTGAATGATTTGATTGTGGCCAATGCAAAGCTTGGATTCTTTTTCCGTAATTCTTGTTGCCAATTTCTATTGAACAATTATTATTATCATCATTAAATTTGAAAATAGCAGAAAGGTAATGGTAGTAATCAAAGTAAAAAAAAATAAATTAAATAAATAAACAAAACTTTACTACATACTTTTCCAATTCATCACATAATATTTTTGTATCATCCGATGTTGAACATTTGGTTAGATCTTGCATTTGAATTTCATTTTTAAGGCCTTTATAATATAACGGGAATACCCATCTATGAATGTGGATAAAAAAATCAATCAAATCATCAATAACACAAAAATCAATCAACTTACGTGCTATAGATTTTATTGATGAAAAATGATTTATCAAATTTTGATGGTTTCGTTATAATTTCTTCGTGATTCATTTTCAATAATTTTTCATTTCACTAATGTTGTTCCACACACAAATATACAATACAATCAACAATCCACTCACCGTAAAACACTGGATAAATGATGATGATGATGATGATTTTACAATTGGGAAAAATTTTACTGTTATTTTCAAATTTAACTGCTGCTGCTGTTCCATAGGAATAATGATGACGATGGTGATAATTATTAATACAATAGATAAGAATTTTTTTTATGATTCTTACTTACATGTTTATTAATAACCACCATCATTATCATTAAACAACGAGTTTAATAATTGCCATAATTGATGTCGATATCATCATCATTACCATAATCGTCGTCAATGTCATTGTCGCCAGTTATTTTTTTTTTAATTTCATTCAATTTATTGTCACATTCGTAAATATGCAATGGATGATCCACGGGTGATGATGAAATTGGTAAATTGTTTAATTGTCGATTTGGATTGGATTGAATTGGACTTTGTCCGTTTTATTTTTTTTTTTTTTTTTTTTGCAATGTTTTCACAAAATCCAAATTATAAAGTTTATAATTCACCGGACATGTAATAATACAATTAAAACGTACCGATAATTGTTTTTTTAAAAAAAAACTGGGCAATTAATTAATTGAATGCCATAAAAAAAATGTAAAGATATCAAAAATTCATTCACAAATAACAAACAAATTGATCAGATTGATTCGAATGAATTAATTAATTCCACTCTCTCTCTCCATCATCTGTATTCATTCGTCGATATTAGCGAATTGAAGATTCTTATTATAAAAATTTTTCTATCCATTTTTTTTGCTGTTCTTCAAACAAACAAACAAACAAAAAAAAGATGTGAAGATCAAATTGTCAATGATGAAGATGATCATGAACATGATGAATGGAGGAATTTTTCCCTTCCTCAATGTCTATGTATCTGTGAGTGTGTGTGTGTGTGTGTGTGTAAAGATTTTCATCATTTCAATTTCAAAGATTTTATATAGTTTTTTTTTGTTCTTTTTCTTTTCGAAATCAAATTCGAGGTTAAATGATGAATTATCATTTTATGATTTTTTTTACCCGTTTATTGTTAATGAATGCATGCATGCATGTGTGTGTGTGGTATGTGCCTATATGTTTGCGCTGTGTTTCTATATATAGAAAATGTTTTTCAAAACCAAAAAAAAAAAAAAAATTCGCCTCTTAATATTTCTAACTGATGATGATGATTTTATTATTCATTTAAATTTTGTATTTACAATAAAAAATCATAGATGGAGATATTGTCGTTAAGGAATTATTTTATGAATAAATCCATGTGTGTATTTTATTTGAGCATTAGAAAAAATAAATAATATATATGTATTTACACAAAGTTGAATAGCATTACAAAATATGATGATGATGATGATGATGATTAAAAAATATATATGTATTTACACAAAGTTGAATAGCATTACAAAATATGATGATGATGATGATGATGATTAAAAACTTGTAAAACCACGGAAAAGGACCCCGGCCCGCTGAATCCGCTGTATTGATCCAGAAATCGGACACCATAACGAACACCGTTGAAAGCCAATACTTGCTGAACGGGCAAATCCATCACGACCAAACGATAATTCTTGAATTTGTCCCGTTGGCCATGCTTCACGTTTTGATTTATCTGGTATGAGAATAAAATCACCAATATAAATTGAACTGCAATGAATTTTTGGACGAAAACGATATAAATTTTAATATCGAAGTTTCAGTAATTTCGTAAAACGCTTTCGAAGATCTTCATTTAAACATCGCATTTTTTGCATTCTTTTCGGACATTTTTTTTTTACAAATAGCGAACTTCCGTTGCCAACCCATCTCTGTCCTTTCAATAACGTGATTTTCCGATAGTCGAATATCGACAGGAACATCGACATCTTGTCAAAGAAGATTTTGGCAATGTTTTTTGCCCTTGTTGCCTTTGGCAATTGATCCAAGCGCTGGTCAATCATAAGATGATTTATCATTCTGTTGGTGAAACCTCTTGCTACCAGAAGTGCACAACACGAACAAAAACAGTTAGTTGTATTTTAATGCGGTAAATAATAAACGGGCAAGATTATAGCAATTCTAAAACTGAACTGCGAAAGGCGTAAACGCCAACTGTTTAAGTAGCAGTAGAAATCAAATCTAATTATCGAACACCAATCTAGTTATTGTTTTTAATTAATTGATTAAATTTATACTTAGCACATGGCCAGTTTCCACTTGTCGGAATCAATACTGCATGTTACAACAATCACAACAAGATGTGTATTGTTCACCTGCCAGCAATGGCCACAACAGCTTCACTTTCATTTGCGATTAGTCGCAATAAATCTATTCGTTCATGACTTTGTCCATATTTGATTAGTTAAGAAAAGTATAATCAATCATTGATGATATCAATTTTAAACTTGAATTTCAGAAAATCAAATACAGTCAATAAATCTGCTCTGTTGATTGAAGCCACAAATCCATCAGGACGTTATTACATTATTAAATTTTTCCATTTCGATGTTTACTGATGATACTTTGATGATCGGATGTTTAATCGATCGTTTCAATTTAAATTTTCGGTATTATTATGATTTTATGAAAATTCCTTGATCCTTGACATGTATCAATATAAATAACATTATTATTATATTGCTATTGAAATCCACTAGCGACTAAACATGCTTTATATCGTCCATCACTTTTGATACGATATAAATCCATTTATATGCACTATATCAACAATTAATAATTTACATTAAACATTTCCTATTTAACAATTTACTTATAACAATCTATACTCGTTTTTGAATCTTTTTCCTGGATACGGTAATTCGGTTATTGGCTTGGACGTTTCTAATAATGTTGCAATGTGTGGACCAATATTCAATATCGGTGAGTAGCTTTGCTTTTTCCATAACTTTCATATCAATAGACATTACGTTGTTGACTAGAAAAACAGACCGAGGTGTATGAAACCATGACAGACACTGATCAAGATTATCCTTTGGATTTTTAGTAATCGTTCGTTGATTGATGGATGAATCATAAGGCTTTAAGGTTCCATTAGAAGTTAGTCACAGACCAACGAAGCATTTGTGGAAGTAAACGACACAAAAGTATGGACCGAATGGAATATTTCTGTTTCCATTTGTTTTTTGGTTTGTTTAAACAATAAAATGACACTTTTTTACATTAGAGATTTGACATTTTAATTTGAACAAAAAAAAACATTAAGCACGAAAGAAACAATGAATCAATAAGGCTTAATATATAGATGTAGATGGAAATGGAAATATTAAATTTATTTTCCACACAATATTCAATTGTTATGGACATTTTGGTTTCACATTAATACGGATATAGTTTGCAATTAACAATTCACGTGATTCATCACAATCATCAAATGTATTAATCTTTTCGATTATGATAAAGTTGGATGGCTGAAATTTGAACAACAGTGAACGATGAGTAGTGGCATCACATTGTTCATTGTTGTTATCCAATTTTTGAAGTGATGTAGAAGGAAATTCGCCAACAATAAGATAAATGATTACATTATCATATTTAGCCACATTTTCTTGGGATTCGATTGAAACTAATCCATCAGCTATGGCTGTTTCAAAATGATAATAGATTTTTATGTTTGGATCAATGCAATAAGCGGTACTAATGGCGGTGATATCGGTTTCGATAGGAACATTTTTCACATTAATTTGAATGGGCATTGATTGAGAAACATGATCCAATTGATGAATGATGGGTGCTAGAATTCGAGCTCTCAACAATTTATTCATCCAAGGATTGGATATAGGATTCATTGGTTTTACTTTAAAATGTATACCAGAACCAAGAACAATTTCTTTCATTTCTTCTGTATCATTTGATATTGTTTGCGGCAATAATGATGGGATGAATGACGGAATCGTAACAGTGCAACCATTAGCATTAACCAAATTTTTAAAACAGTAATCGATCATTTTTACTGATTGTTTCAGATCAATATTGTAAGAAGATGTGTTTTTCGATATATTGATTAAAAATTTTTTCAATTCTTCACATGAAATAACCATTCCAAAACGATGCAAATTTCGAAAAATGTCATTAAAACCATTATCATTTAAACGTTTTTTATCACCATCCAAAACGATAAATTCAATGGATTCATGAAAAAGACCGATTCCTACATTGATTGAAATGATACCGATTCTTTTATAAATAATACGTTTGGAGATATCTTTGGGAAAATCATCAAACTTTATATCGCCATAATTGAAATTGTTTTTCAAATTATCAAGAAAGCTTCTGAGAATATAATTGGCGTTGAAATCATAATTTAACATTGCTTTGATTGATGGTTCCATTTGATTCTTGCATTTACTGATCAAATTAACCATTATGGTTGAAGAATCAATTGAAATCATCGGTGATGATAAAGATCGATTGATTCCGGCCTTCCAGTCAGTATTCAAACAATTCGATATGGCTAATTCATCCATTGATTTAGTTAATGATTCACTTTGATTAGCAATTGAATTGTGCTTGAATTTATTGCCAACATGAGCGATAATCGGTTTAGGATGTAAAATTTTTGATGGGGTTTGATTTCGACCACTGTTTACAAATAATAATGTATCACCATCATAATCGGAAACGTTATCAAAATCAGAGTAAGAATCAGACAAAGTCTTATTCGAAAGCAATACGTTTTCATTTTGTTTGTAAACTTCATATGCAAGTTCAATACTTTTACATCTGGAAATTGTATGATAACGGCGATATCCAATATAAAAACATGCTGGACAATGTCCTTTGCGATTCGTATCACGAGTCAATTTCCGAAATAATTCCAAAAGCTCTTTTTTACTGACCATAGGTTCCAGTTGTCCGAAATGGTTTGAAATCGAAGTTCGTTCTTTCGATGTGCTGTCGGTAACGTTATTATCATCATCACCAGCATGATTACCACCACCATAATGATTGCCATCATCAACCCAAGCATCATAATCCAAAAGCTTCAAATCATATAATTGAATCAATTCATTGACTTTGGATTCGAAACGATTTTGTACAAAATCACTCGTTACATTGAATTGGCACAATAATATTTGATGTAATTTTCGAATATCGTGTACAAGTGTTAGAAAATAGCGTTTATCATTTCTATTTGAGAAATTCTTTCTCTTGCATCGATTATAAATGGATTCGAAACGATTGATGTAGATTCTCTGCAAATCAACACAAGTTTTATAATCATATTTCAAATTAAATGATGACATCATAGCCTGAAAAAATACACGAATTTAAAAAAATAAAAATTTTAATTTTAATTCAATTTAAAATTCATTTAAATACCAAAATGAACGAGGCAGCCAAAAAAAAAAAAAAAAAAATACACAAAGTCACATTTAAAGCACAAAATTGTATGTGTGTGTGTGTGCTCAATGACTCAATCACTCACTCAACGCTCATACAGTAAACGGAAATATTGACGGCTATTGTTACTCGAGTGGGCTTGAGTTTTTGTTGCGTAGTAATAGGCGAGAATATAAATATATCAATATATAGCAGCATTAATAACCAAAACAAAATGAAATAAAATTTTCTCATTCTGATTAGAATGAATCTATTCAATCGAATCGAAATGTTTTCCAATGATTTTTTTTTGTCACAAAAAAAATCATCATCATCATCATCATCTGAAATAAATCTTTAAAAAAACATGATTTAAATGTCATTGTGACGACATCTAGCGTTATTGATTGAAAATTTTTATTGGAAAAAAAATTTCCCATTTTTTTTAGGATTTTCTAAAAAAAATGGCTTAATTTATTGATATCATCATCATAAATGGATTCGTAATTGTTTAAACGAATGTTATTACTGAAGGTAAAAAAAAATTGGGATATATTGGGATTATTGTATTTTTTTTTGTTTGTTTGTTAAATTTATAGCAAAGCGACCGACTTTATTTGTCACATTACGGTCTCCATTGTCGACCTTTATTTTGACTCCATGTACCTTCAGTCATACGATATAATCGATCAAGTTCTTCACGTTTTTTTTCTTCTTCACGTCGTTTTCGTTCCGCTTCTTGTTGTTCTTGTCGTAATCGGCGTTCAGCTTCAGCATAATAATCACGACCTGGTGGATCATTTGGACGACGAAAAGCATCATTGTAACGGTCTTTCAAAGATGATGATGATGATGATGATGATTTTGAAGTGCCGCTAGATGATGATGACGATGACCATGGTGATTCTTGTTGATATTTTTTACGTTTATCATCATCACGATTATTTCCATTGCCACCAAAACGTTTCATTGTTTTTGAGAATTTCAAAAATGTTTCGCTATGATTTGGGCTAGCTATTTGGCCCGAATTTTGGCCATCGATCGATCTTTTATACATCTCTCAATTTACAATTATCAACTTAAAACAATAGATATAATTAAACTCTGAACCACAAAAGATGAAAAATGGGTTGATAACCAATCAACCAAAAAAAAAATGGTCACTAGTTATGGAACATAAAATTTATGAAAACAAAACAAAAATTTAGGTCGGTGCATTCAAAAGTACACAAAATGCGTACCCCCAACCAACAGCAGCAGCAACAACAACGACAACAAAACACAATAACCAGACCGAATAATCATAATTTAAAATTGGACAATTCAATCCTTTCAATTGATGGCAACTTACCTGGTCGTTTACTTACCTACCCTAAGTAACTTACCGGAATAACCTTATTTTAAATATAAATATCAAGATAAATGATGATGAATTTGTCTAGACATCGAATAATGATGATGACCAAATCAAATCGAATGGAAAATAAATTCATCGATTTTAGGTCAATGATTTTTTTTCTACTATTTTGGTTATTTATGATTTTTTTTCATTAACAATTGAAATTTCGATTTTTTTTCTATTTTTCGTTGAAATTGAATAGGTAGTTTTATAATAATAATGATGATTGTTTATCGGAAAAGATCAAATGATTTTTGAAACGATATAATTGATGTTCACTGTTTTCACTGTCTTCATCATAATGATATTCGGTATCGTTTGATGTCAAATCATCGAATCTAATCTTATCTAATAATTGATTCTTGTTGTTCAATACCCAGGCACATTCATGTTCATTTCATTTCCATTTAATTAATCATCAAAATAAAAAGCAGAATTCCAAAAAAAAAAAATTGTCATAATATGTCTTGGTCATTATTAAATCTAATTTATGAATTCAAGAATAAAAAAAAATGAGCCGGTCATTAGAAATGAAAGAAAGAATGAAAAAAATACCTTGAAATATGAATGATTAAATGTTCTATGTCTGTGTGGGTTGAAATTTTTTTTTTCCCGAAACTGAATGCCATCATTATAAATTATGATGATAATATTCATTTAAATCATTATAAATGATGAAGAATATAAAAAAGAAAATCACAGGAATATTTCATATATCAAAGACAATATTTCACAATCGAAATATGAAGATAATGATTCAATAATGATGGAATTTGATTCGAAATTTGATAAATAAATCATTTGAATGATAATGATTATAGATGATGATGATGGTGATGATAAGTGATGATGGGTTGAAGAACCCATGATAAAATTTTTTGGACAAACATTTTGATTTTTTCAATTATTTATCAAATTTCATATCAGGTAAATATTGAATTGACATCCGGACATCGAACCCTTTCATCGATTTTATTTTCATAAATTTTTACTAAATGAAAACAAAACAAAACAAAACAAAAAATTAAAACATTGATCGATATGGACATGACAAGAATACCATTATGATTTTGGCTATTATGTTGATTTTTCGTTCAATTTGTTCATCAAACATTCTTGAATTCCCATGGTGATTTGCATTCCAAATTGACATCTGTATGGCCATCATCAAACATGTTTACCGTAGATAATTGATCAATAAATGAAAACAATTATAGTAATTTGTCAATCAAAATCAATGTATACGTACCATATGACTCTTTAATTTATTTTGATTAATAATGTAATCTATTCATGAATCTATTCGTCAACATGTTGGCAAAGGGTAACAAATTCCATTGAATTTCATTAATGGATCTGATTGAAATCATCGACTAAAAAAACACATGTTGATGTTGTTAACATCTATCCATAGACGTTAATTGATTGGATAGTTGATGGCCATCATTTTGATTCACATGATGATGATGATGATGATAGATTTGGAGGGTTTAGATTTTCAGGTGCAATGAATAAATAATTTTCTTCTTCTAAAGCTTCAAGGAAGTAATTGAAATTGAAATTGATTTTATTTTTTATTATTGTATATGAGCAAATCGATGTGAATGATTCTTTCAATGTATTCAAAAGACAACAACACCTCTTGATGATTTTGAAAAATTCACAGCGGGTAATGCAACAATATTCATTTATTCATTCATTCATTTTTTTTTGTTGGTAAATTCATTCAAATAAAAAAAAACAAACGTTAAAATTATTCAATTTGTGATGAATATCAAATGATGATGAAACAATTGATTTTAGAATTTTCGATTTTTTTTCTTGGCAATTTTTTTTCGATTCCGATTTACATATCGATTGTTTCGACCTTCACATGAAACAGTGAAATTAAGAATACCTGAAAAAAAAGCTAAAAAAATTTCTGATTGATTGATTGATTGATTGATGGCTACTGATTTATTCTGTGAAATCAATCATTGGTTTATAGCAATTATTTTATTCCTAAGTGCTGGTCTTTGTCTTTCTCCATTTGATCAACATTCGATTGTTAATGTTGTGATCTTGTTGTTCATCAATCATAAAAAATTTCCGTTTCATATGCTGTACAAATGAAATTGAAAAGAATGTTTACATAACCTGGCCATGAACCTCAACAGGAAAAAGATCATAATGATGATAATGGTGATGATGATGATGATGATGATTCATATTGCATCTTCGACGTTTTTTTTCTCATCTATCAATAAACGAATTGAACCGAATCGAACGAAAGAACGTAAAAGTGAATGAATGAATGAATGGATGAATTGAAGCGAAACAAAAGAAAAATCAAAGAATCAACATTGAAATAAAAGTTAAAAAGTGAACAACAACAACAACAACAAGCAATCATAATGAATAAATGATTGTTTATTTGGTCATCATTATCTTGTTATTCACTCTTTTTTTAATGATATGTTTGAACCTCGATGAACCTTTAGTGGTTTTTTTTCGAACAATTATTATTATCAATTGAAAAACTAAATTCTGTTTCATTCAAAGACATGACGACTTTTTTTTTGATGTTTAAAATTAATTTTCATTGTGTTTATATTATATGGTGATGGTAAGATTAATTTGTAATTAAAATTCTTTTTAATTTTTTGTTTTTGTTTTTATTCCACCAGAATAATTAATCAAAATCAATCGGATATAAAGATAAAATCTCAAAAAAGATTTATTGCAATTTTTTTCAATTTGTTAAGCGATTTTGTTTCATCACATATATTCATTACATTCAGTCATATATGAACAACATTATTGTTGTCATCGTTGTTGTTCATAATTACTGAATGAATCTCATTCATAAATGAAAGAAATTGACCGCCAAAAAAAAAAAAAAGAATACAAATCATCATTTGTATTATACAAATTATTATTGTCTTCTATCCATTTCAACGGCTATCGATTGCTACTGAGCAATTATGAATTATTTTTTTTTTCCACCAAATGATTATGGGGACAATTTTTTGTGAATTGAATGAATGAATGAATGGCCAATTGTGAAACATTTGCATACACGTGCAAAACACGTTCATGCTTTTTCTTGCAAAAAAAATTCAATAGAAATTCAAATGAAAAAAAAATACAAATCTCCTTTTTTTTCTTTGACATTGTTGAAAATGAATTTTTTTTTGTTATTGTGTGTCGAATACAAGAAAAATTCAATTTTCATGAAACAAAAAGAAAAGAATGAAATTCAATTGAAATTTTATTTTAATTAAAAAAAAAATTTTGTTTTTGCTGATGTTGTTTCCAGTCATTGAAATATTGAGGGTAGTGTATATAGTCGGAAATCAACAATGATGATGATGGCCACCGGCCACCAAACGACTACAATGTGAATGTAACGATAATTTGAGGAAAATTTGTGCACAAAAAAAACGACTTCAAATGAAAAAATAATTTATTAAGCAACTGAAGAACAAAAAAAAATCACGAAATTCGACATTCAAAGACAACAAACGGATTGGATAAAGAATCAAAATGACCAACAACTATAGTTACGAAAACAAAAAAAAAAAAAACAACTTGGACATGCTGAGATGATTATGACGACAACGACGACGAAATGAGGATGATCATTATGAGCAAATTGAAACTTTTTTTTTTGCTGGGTGCGTAAAATTGAATTCAAGTTTTTTTTCTTTCATTTTCTTTGCCAATATTATATTTTGTTATGTTTCTAAACCGAAATCCTGACAGACGACAAACATCATCATCATCATCACATGCCTCGCGTTATTTGACATCTTTTACATCCACAAACACTACGACGACGACGACGACGCCGATGTCCAGAAAAGAGGATTTTTGTTTAAAGAAAAAAAACATACAAGACCAACCAGCCAATTGAAATGCCAATCATCATTTATATATAAAGGTTTGTGTTGCATCTATAATAAATTGTGCATTCAGAATTTTACAGAAAATTTTATGAATTTAAATCAAAAATTGTTTTTGTGTGTGTGTGTGTGTAGGAGTATGATTTAACTTATTCGAATTTCATGATGATAATGGCGATGTCCTAATGTGCATATATTCGTATCGATTTGATAAAAATAAAAAAAAACTTCAAATTCCGGCCATAATGGTAATGATGATAAAAATATAACTCTGAGTGTGTGTGTGTGTGTCTTTTCTCTCATCATCATCATCATCATCATCGTATGACATCATCAAAGCCATTTAAAATACAAAAAAAAAAAAATTTTTTGCTAATGTTATCATTTTTTACGCTTGTATACATGATCATCCTGCTTCATCATATTTTGGTGAAATTTCCCTTTGTCTCATCATTACATTATTCACATTATTCATTCGACCACAATAGAGATTTGCTGTTTTTTTTTTGCAACAACAAGAATTTTGCCAAAAAAAAATCATGCCAATCAATCGAATATTAGACAACGATGATAAAATCAAAAAAAAAAAATTTTTCAATTGTTAATAATTTGTGTTTTTTAGTTTGAAAACATGAGTGTTTCTGTTTCTGTTTTTTTTTTGATTATTAATGATTTGTTTTATACTTATTCATTCACCACACCATAATCATCGAACATTATTATGATGACGATGATTATATTCATTCATTCATTCATCGATATTTAATGTCATTAAAATTTCAAATTCACATACCCCTACACACACGCACACACACATTAGCGCATAAATTGATTGAACAATTTTATTATTTCATTCAATCGATAAATTTGAATTGAATCAACAAGTTTTTTTTATTTTTATTTTTCTTTATTCATTACTTATTCAATTTTGTTGTTTTGCTGTTGGTGCTGTAGCAGTATAGCTGTTGTTGTCTTCGAGGTCGTTCGCCGCTACAAAACGTCAAAAATACATTTACACTGGGAAAAAAAAACATTTTTTTTTCTAAAAAAAAAAATACCTCAATAACATCATCAGTGGCTACCCAATCATCATTAAAAACCATCCTGACCATTTTGTTCAAATTCATTCGTGTTCATTTTTTTTTAAAAATAAACATTCAGACGTGCTTTCTTCATTCATTCGAGTGATTTTTTTTTCGTCACTATATTAATTCACAAATGACTGATAATTAAAAACCTCTCTCTCTCACTCTCACTGATCAATTATTATTATTTAACTGAAATATTTATGTTTTTCTTGTTTTTTTTTCAACATCTCCCACAGAAAAGGTATGGTTGTTTTGTTTTTGTTTCTTTTTTTTTAAAGAAAAATATTTAACTTTGATGATATGATGATCATCTGTTGATTGTATAATTAATGTAATTTTTTTTTTGTTTCATTGCCACAGGTTTCATAGCCACATTTTATTTTCAATGAAAATTTTTAAAACCTGCGCTTTTCTCTTGTTGTTGTTGGTGTCCATACAAACAATTTTTTCATACAAAATTCGATGACAAGGTATCGATTACGTTTTAAAATTCAAATTCTAATATATTGATTTGAATGTTTTTTTCTATGCGCATTTTTTTTTACCAGAATCAGGAAGCCAAAATTCTTAATCATCATGTAAAATAATTTGCGATTAATTTGGAGAAAAAAAAAGTACGAAATAAGTCTCCATTCACAGATTTTTATTATTGCTGCCGATAAAATTTATTTATATCATAATCATAATGACAACCATAATATTATACATCCTTTCAACATTTATAATTGTGTTTGATTGTATATTACAGTCACAGTCACAGTCACAACAACAACAACATCAACAACGTCCAACAGGTTTCTTTCTACATCATGAACATCAAACACCTAGATTTTCATATTCCTATACAATCAATCACTTAAAGAAATTGAAAAATAATGATAGGTCATCATTGAATAATGATTTGATAAGCCAGCCATCATCACAGTCATTATCGACACGAATAAATCACCGCACATCATCCATCATCAATAATCATCATCGACAACATTTTGGATCTCAAATTAACCAACGTCTTTATCCATATCTGGAGAAACCATTTCAACGTTTGTGTTTACAACAATCAAAATTTCATCGTGGATTCTATGTTGGACGATCTAATGATGGTAAACATTGTTACTATGTTTGTCCGGATAATCCACAAAAAATACCGATCGGTCAGGTTAATTATTTTTGTTGCCGTTCAGGATTTGGTTTTGATTTTCAAACCAAAGTCTGTATTAAAACACAATCATTAAATCCTTTACGTCCATCATGGCCTACACAATCAAATGTACAAAAAAATAATAATCATCGCTGGCCTTCTCAACCAAAAAAATGGTCAAATCCTTGGAATAAGAATAGAACTCCTTCAACAAAACCGAAATGTATCGATGGTGAAACCAAACCTCATCCATTTGATTGCCAACGATATTATCGTTGTTTGTTCAATCATAAATTTGTCGAAATGAAATGTCCATTTGAATTCGGTTGGAATCCAATGCACAAAATATGCGATCCAACCTATAGACAACAATGTCGACGACCAATATTGAAAGCGAAACCACCGATGACAAAAAATGATAATTATCCAGTGATAAAATCAAAATGGCCATCAAAATCCATTGTAAATCGATTTTGGACAAAATTCAATGAAAGGGTATGTATGAATTTTTTTTCAAATTCTTGTTGTTACTAAAAAAACGATCGATTATCGATTCAAACAATGTAGCCACAATTACCACCGCTTAAGCCATCGATAAAAAATGTTGGAAAAAAACGACAAAATCATCGACCGTCTACATCGGATGACATCGATCAAAATTCAATTGAACCACAACAACAACAACAACAACTCGACGATGAAGATGATGACGAAGAACGTCAACGCAATAATGTTCCATGTCCTATGAATCGATGGCAACGTAAATTTTTCCTTCAACATTATGGTCGTGATTGTATTTCTAATGATAATGATAATAGCATCAATGATGGTGGCAATACTTTGTCGGTGGCAACTAAAACTATTTCATCGATAAATAATTCAACAATCAATAATTCACAACCACCTTTTAGACGGCGTCGGCCATTGTTTGGTACAAAAACACGTCCAGACGACGATAATAATGGAAGAAAAACAACAAAACGAAAATTCTGGCAACGAAGACGCCCAAAATCTACTACAACAACAACAACTACTACCACCACTACAACCACAACAACGACGACGACGACAACCACACCTCCCTCTATCAAAGAGACAAAACCAATCAATTTTCCTGACACTTATTCACCGGGATTGATTCCGGAATTAACTATTAATCCATCCATCACTAGTTCGACAACTGAATCTATTGAAATAATGACGCAACCATCGACTATGTCTACGGAAATTGAACGAGAAACATCGATCACAACCACTACTGAAACTCCCATGACAACCGTATCGGAAACAGAAGAACTTAGTACATTACCAACAACAACTGAAACAAACGAACAATCGAGCATGGATTTAACGACGACCTTGCCTTTGGAAACATTTGAAACAACAACGAAATCTAATGATATTGGAGAAGAATCATTATCACCCACAACACTTACAACAATGACTCCAGAAAATCTTATGACACATACCGATAGTATTGAAAGAGAAGACGATACAACATCGACGACTACAGGATCAACAACGACTGAAATGACAACAATAGAAACAACCACTATCGAAATTCGTGAACCATTAATATTCGAAGAGAATGCCCATTGCTATGAACCGACAGCTCGTTATAAAGATAATGAGGATTGTCAATGTTTTTATGAATGTCAATTCAACAAACGATTAACAAGAAATTGTTGTCCAGATGGTCTGTTTTTCAATCAAATTGATTATGAGCCCAGTATCAACGGAACAGATATGTCAGATGAATCAGAATCTGAAACAGCATATTGTGATCTAATTGAAAATGTAGATTGTAAAACCATTATTCAGGTAATCTCGTTATATTTTCCAATATATATAAAATTTTAATTCACTAATTCTTTGAAATTTATTCAAATTTAGTAAGTAAACTTTATGGCTAGAAAAAGTTGGAAAAATTTCCCGGAAATTTGAATAAAATATAATCGAAACCGACAATCAAAAAAAAAAAAAAAAAAATCAACAATTCAACGGAAATTTATTGGCGGCGAGTGATGAACAAAAATGTCCTTGTGTACGTTTGATATTTTAGCATTTTGTTTTCTATTTTGCTCTCAATTTTTTTTTTTATTTTTTTGTGATGATTTTGTATATCATATAATTTTTTTTCTCAATTTTTAAAATACAATATATATTGATTGATTGATTGATTAGTTTTTCTTTGATTCATGAAAAAAAATGATAATAACAATTCTATCTTTATTGTCTTCGATTTGGAATATTTTACTTCTTCGAAATTCACTTCGTATAGTGATTGATTCGAATGAAATTCTATACAAACAATTGTACAAACAATATACTGCTTTAGAATTGCTCAATTGGATTATGATTCGTTTTGTTGGATTGTGTTTGTTGATTATCATATTGATCATGAATGCAAACAACAACAACAACAACAACAACAATAATCATCATTTGATAATTTCCATACGTATCATATATTGTGCATTTCAAATAATTGTATTCATTGTGGAATGGTATCGATATTTTTTTGCATTACAGGCAAACAGATTGGCATTTATTGTTCAATATTTATCATTATTATTTATAATGATCGAAACATTGATTATAATCATTCAAAATCAATTGATTGATGGAAAACGATCATATCGAATTGTCCATATGTCACTGCCACCAATTTGATTTCGAGGAAATAAATTTAATTTTTCAAGATCAAGATCGAGTGATTTTTTTTCCATGGTGATTAATGGAACTATTTTTTTTGTTGTGATTTTGTTTTTAAAAAAAATATATCTATGTCGCCAAGAATATGGGTCAAAAGAATACATTAAATATTTTTGTGTGTAATTTTGATCACAAACACACACAATTTTCCATTCATTGTGATTCCAGCGATCAACAAAATGGCCACCAATGTTTTGGTTAAAAAACCTAAAAAAAGTGAAAATAAAACTTATAAAAATTTAGTCAAATGTATTAATTATTTACCAAGAATATTAATCTATATTACTTGTATCTATTTATTTTTATACAATGTACAAAAATTGATTGAACAATTTCTTAATTTTGAAACTATTGTCATGGTTCGATATCAGGCACCGCAAAAGATACAATTTCCTGCATTCACCATATGTGGATGTTGTATTGAACAAATTGTGCAGAATGATACGGCTGAAAAAATTTGGAATAATGAAATGGCATTATTACAACGATATACGGTAAAAGAAATCATTGAAAATGTAAGCTATGTTGATAAACAATTGATCAGATCTTGTACGGTTGTAACCGATTCAAAAGAACATTTGTTAACAAAATGTTCGGATTCAAAACCAATATTATCAACCATTTATAATGGAAGAAAATGTTTCACTTATTTATCTACATTGGATCCAAATGATCATCATGGTATTGGTGATAATAATTCTGATAATGATGAATTGATTGACAATAATGATCGCTATACTGCATACATAAATGTTGAATTAGGTTTCTCTACACATGAACCAATTTGTTCATTATTACATGATGATAATACATTGCAGAATGCCGATTTAATTATTGCCATTCATCCACCGAATATGTTACCAACAATGTTGGATACGGAATTCTATCGTATTGATCCGAATAATTTATATGAAATTCAATTCACTAAAGAAGTGACCAAATTGAAAGAGAAACCTTATAGAACAGCATGCAGAAATTATGATCGAAAGTTAATGCCCAATGGAAAACTTGGTAAGTTGATAATTGATGTTTTTTTTTTTTTTGATTAGAATAATTGATTAAATTTTTCATCCATATTTTCAAGCACCAAGATCACGAAATGAATGTGTCAATCTTTGTATATTACGTAACAGTTTGAATAATGAAAATGAACAAATGAATTGTGTGTTTTATCATAATGTTATCAATAGTTATATGTTAAATTATTATGATGATACATTAGATTCAAAAAATGCAAAATTCTGTACATCACGTAATTATATCAATTATTTGAATTTCACATTAATCCGTAGACAATGTTATCAGGATTGTAATCCCGATTGTATTGAAGAAAATTACAAAACTACCATCGATGTATCAACTATTGATGATGATGATGATGATGATGATGATGATGATGATAAGAGATCGACATTTCTGACCAATTCTTTACCATTTTCAATTGATGAACCTATTGTTAGTTTTTCTGGCATTTCAACGGAAATGGGTGGCAGCATCAAGCAAACTAAATCAATGATAATAATATGGCCAAATCGTGAAATGTATCAAGAAGTTGAACATCAAGGTGAATTAAATTTTTTCGAACTAATCGGCTGTCTTGGTGGTCATGCCCATATATGGCTAGGTCTTTCAATCATTCAATTCTATGATGTTTTTGCTGATATTATATCACGGGCTAGATATAGATGGCAATTGATTGGACAAAAATTTGGATCCATACGAACATTTTTTCAACATCATAAAAATCATTGGAAATCAATCACATCAAATTTCAATCGTCAACGATAGATGGCATGATGGTGATGAAAAAATGAAAAGTGAAATTCGATTCATCATCAGATAAATGGTAATCATATCATCATCATCAAAAAATTTATCATCACTCACATCAACAGAGACAAATAAAGATTTTTTTTTCTTATGAATAAAAATTTTTTTGATAATTAATTATGGTTGTGTATGTGTACTCGACAAAAAAAAAGCATAGATCAATGTATCATTTGATTCATATTTATTCATACAAACAGCTGCTGCTGCTTTTTTCAATAATAATAATGATGATGATTATTATTATTATTATAATCATTGATTGATGTCACATCTGACTATTCGATTGATGCTGGTGGTGTTGATTAAATATTTCACCATAACAAAATTTTTGTAAAATAAAATTTCAATTCACTGGTGCAGTTTTTGTGTGTGTCTGTTTTTGTTTGTTTCATCATCATCATCATGATAAGTTTGAGAGTAATCAAATTAATTTTTTGAAAAAAAATATACAGGTATCATCATCATCATCATCATTATCTGATCAATACATCTATTCAATCACGAGATATTCTTATTGCTAATTCTTTTTTTTTTCGTTAAAATTCGAATCAATCAAAACACACACCCGGCGTCATCATCATGCACTAAAACGTTTATTTCAAAAAAAAAAAAAAAAAAAAAAAAAAACACAAGGACACTGAATACCTTTTTCATTTTCCTGTTATTTGCCTGTGTGTATATTCCACGTTCTGACGTATTTTTTAATGATGCCAGAAAAAAAATTCAATTCGTTTGTTTTTATTCCACTGTGTGTGTGTGTGTATTCAAAGAAAAAAACGATAAAATTTTTTGCACCAAACCATCGAATCGAATGTATTGATGATGTTGATCATTTTTTACCTAAAATAAAAGAAATGAAATGAACAGACGAATAAATATAAATTTTATTTTTATTGTTGTATTGATAGAATTGTCCATCAAGATTGCTGTGCACACAGTGGTTTTTGTTTTTATATCCAAAATCATTCTTCATTGTTGTCATAAAAATTCCTTTTTTTTATGACTTTTTTTTGGTATACCACCATTCATTTATTCACCAATTATTCATCATCATAATCCTACCTGGCGTGGACGAATGATTGGACATAAATATAATATATATATGTCATTATCAGAATCCGGAATTCATAAAACAAAGATGATGATGATGATGATTGTATTTTCAATTCCCTCATGGTGTATGAAAACATTACACCATTAGACCGGAAATTTCTATGTTCATGCTTTTTTTACGTTCGAAATAAATCACTTTTTCATCGATTAATCAATCGATGATGATGATGATGATGATGAAAATGTAACTTGATCAGAATATCAATATGTTTCGATTAAATATTTTTGTTTTTTGTTTTGAAGTTATATCCATGCTATATAAACATCGTATTTTGTCAACGTTTTTTTTTTGTTCTGCTTATAATCTTGTTTCTAGGTTATTGAGCCGGCTCGGACATTAAAAATTGTCATTCGTCATCACATGATGATGATGATGATGATGATGATAACAGAATCTGGTCATTGAGCTTTTAGAAATTCTTGTGTCTATCTATGTGTGTGTGTGTGTGTTTTATATTGAAAAAATGAGCAATTGTCCAAATAAACTGATGAAGAACTGGATTTAATATCTCTCTCTCTCTCTCTCTCTCTCTCTCTCTCTTGCTCTTTCTTTCTCTCAGGAATTCAATCATCATCATCATCATTATTTATTATTTTACAGATCATGTCTAGTGATAAAATGATAATAAAGAGTTAAATGAACTTTGAAAAAAAGGTACGAATTTCATAATCATTTCTTTTTTTTTGAGAAAAAAAGAGAAAAATTTTTTTAGATATTTTTTTTTTCTTTCGTCTTCTAATTCTCTCTTTCTATCATCATCATCATCATCGAATCGAAATCAAAACCCATTTATATAAATGGCAGCAAAAAAAAAATGATGTGAAACAAAAAACAAAAAAAAAATTCAACAGATGATTAAACAACGACATATCAATATGATTTATTTTTTGTCCACACATTGCTCATCATGTTAATCATCAGTTTCATCATAAAATCATAATCATTTGGATTTTTGTTTTCTCTATAGATAATAGATCAATCAATTAGCCTTGTTTGTTTGTTTGATTGATTGATTGATTGATTGATTTTCAATCATAACATCGACAATTTGGCTACAAACACACGTAATTATTATATATGTAAATGAATGATAATTTTTCAGTTTTAATAATTCAGTTTTAATCATAATCAGTTTTTATGTGTAGATGTGTTACGATGTAATTGTGTGATTACCATTCAATGATCATCATTCATCATTGATTTTTCTTTTTTTTTCTTGTTTTACCTACACAATTATGATAAATGTGTGTTCAATGTAAATGTACCGATTGTTGTGTGTTTGACATAATTGTGTGTTGTTTCAATTAAAAAGAAAAAAAAATTAATCAAAATTTCGGTGTTTATTGTGTGTGTGTGTGTGTGTGTGTACTGATAATGATGATAGATTCAAAGATTTACTATCTGTTTGATAGGGTCTATCGATTGATCAATCCTTTCAGTCGGTCTATTGATTGATTTGATTGCCATCAACAACAACAAAGAGAGATAGAGAGAGAGAGAGAAAACCCGCTACATTGTTACCGCCCCCGATTTCCTCATAGAATTCATCATCATCATCATCATCATCATTAGCATGTCAAATATAATTTGGAATTATTCTTGGAATTTTCATTCATTCAATCAATTTGATCAATTAATCGTTTGGTTTCTTCTTCATATGCGAACAACACAAAACAAACGGTAAGTTATTTTATTTTATTTTTTTTTGTCATTGAAATATGAAACAACTATGCCTGGCAGTTTATACACAAATATTTTCATCATCCATGCTAAAATGATGAACTTTTAATGTTTAGTTTTCAATGTCTGTTTGTTGTTGATTTTTTTTCCTGTTTTTGTTTGATTTTGCTTTGTTTTTTTGAGGCTACAGTTAAATTCCATAAATGAATTGAAATTGTACCGCGTGTGTATGTATACCCAAAAGTTTTGTGTGTACCCGGCGCTTGAAAATGAACTAAATTCATTTGAAATATGAAAATGTTTCACAATATATCGTGTATGATGATGATGATGATTATTAATAAATATCGCTACCACCAACATCACCATATATCAACATGAAAACTGTGTATACATGTGTGACATTAAAACAAAACAAAACCAAAAAAAAAAACGTTCACTTTTTTTTATCAAATGGACACACACACACACAAAAACGCCCGTTTGAATAGCTAAAATGGAAAAAAAACAAAACGTATAGAAGAACAAATGAAACCCTAAAATTGATTCAGATTTCATATGTGAATGAATGGAAAAAAAAGTATAAAATGAATACGGTTTTCAGAGTTTTAGTCGTATTTTTTTTTTTGTTGTTGTTGGTTGTTGTTGTTGATATTTGTTTGCTGTCATCATTGTCTCTTCATCGTATGATAATAATAATCAGAATTTCTTTTTTTTCTCTTTGTTTCCCATCATCATCATCATCATCATCAAGTTTTTTTTTTCTTTGGCCCATTGTCATGTGTTTTTCTCATAAATAATTTAACAAGTTTTATGGATTCTGTATTCATTTGGTTTGATTTTATATCTTCTTCTCGTAAAAACAAAAAAAAAATTCTCTTTCGTTTAGTTCATTTTTTTCTGTGTGTGTGTTGTCCATGTATATGAAAAAAAACCTTTGATTCATTTATTCTCATTCATGTAATGTTTTTTTTTTCTTGCTGGAAACTCAAATTTGGAATTTTGGTTCCATTTTCATATCAGTTTGATATTTATCATTTTTTTTTTCATAGTCATTTTTCATAATTTTCATTTACCGCTCCGTGTGTTTGTGTGTGTGTGTGTGTATGTGGGCTAATAGTAGTAGTGACCTAATGTTTTTTTTCTGGTGACTGAATTTGAATCTCATCTATAAAACACGCCAGATTGTGTGTGTGAGAGAGAGAGAAAGAATTCCTAAGTCAAATTCTGATTTTTTTTTTTTTTTGGTTCTTGTTGCTGTTGTTGTTGTTATTATTGAAACAGGATCCAATCAAATGTGAATAATGAAGTGTCATGTAAAGTTATTAATATTTTTTTTCTTTTCGTGAGTGATTCATAAATGCCACACCTCTTTAGTCGTCGTAGTCATCGTCGTCGTTTTTTTTTCATTATTTGTTCGTCGTTGATCAACGACAACAACAACTGGAAATGGATCACAACATATGCTGCCATTTAAAGTTGATTAAAATGGATGATGATTCTTTATGAAAACTAATATTTGGATACTTGGATATAATTGTCAGAAAATTTGCTTAAAAGAAAATGGTTTTTTTCAATAGAATCATCGATGATACTTGACATTAACCATCTTGAAAACAATAGCCATCAATAATTGATACTTCTAATTCAATGATGATGATTGATATGTCATGTCGTGTTTGATGTTTTGATGATGATGAAAATATATCGATTTTTTTTTTGGCCACTTTATCATCGTATTTTTCAACTGTCACACAAACTTGTCAATATCGTCAAATGAATTTTTGTTTTACAAAATTTATTTCCTTTTTTCCCTCTATTTTGTTCCACGCCCATATATTTAGTGACATTTTCTCTTGTGCTTTTTTTTTGATGCTCATCTTTTTCTCATTTCTAAATTGGCTGATTGGCTTCATCATCATCATCATCATCATCGATGTTTCGATCTCTTTTCGATAAAATTTGTTTTTTTCAACTATTTCTCAATAATTTGTTTCAATTCAATGATCATTCATTTCAATGTGATGCAGCATTTTTAATGATGATGATGATATCCATTGATGTATGTGTGTGTGTGTGTGTAAGTTTAGTTTGAAATGACAAAAAATTTTTTTTTTTTTATTTATCCATTGAACATTATTCACACACACACACACACACACACACACTGTTCTGTTGTCTATAGAATTGAAAAAAAACAAGAGTCTGACAAGCTATTATATTATGAAATAGAAAGAATAAATAAGACAAGAGAGAGAGAGAGAGATAAATAGATAGAAAAAAAAGAAAATTCGAAATGTGTCAAATATAATTGAATTATTCATCATCAAAATAATATATATCCGAATATGGTTCATTGAATTGTCAAACTTTAAAGAATCGATCGTGAAATCATTCATCAAATCGCAAACAAAATTCAGTTGTCGTACATGATACGCCCGTTTTTTTTTGTTTTTTTTTTGAATATATTGAAATCAATCAATTTGAAACAAGTGAAAAAAATTGAATTTTTTTTCTTCCATTGTGTGTGTGTGTGTGTCTGGTTATATATGTGTTCATCATCATCAATATTTATTGTGAAATTATCTCCTATTGTTGATCGTATTTCATTATTATTGTCGTTGTTGTTGTCCAGTTATCTAAACAAAACAAAATTTCAAGTCAAACCAATTTCAAGGATAGATAATAAAAAAAAAAAAATTTCTGATCTCTCATCATTCTATTCGATTCATTCATCCATTTGATGATGACCAACAACATTTTTTTTTTCATCTATAAAAAAACATTTTGTCAGTAGCAATAAACAACACACACACACACACACATACGCCACACAATGCTAATATACGACTCTGAAATGTGACAAATTATTTGATCGCGTGTCAAAAAACAAAAAAAAAAACAAAAAAATTTCTCATCCACCCATTTGGTCTCTTTGGTGTTTGCCGAAATTTTTTTTTTGTCGTTTTCGTTTTCATTTTGTTTTCTTTTCAAATTGATTTCACTTTCTCTTTATCTCATGATCTTTTTATTCAACAACAACAACAACAACAAATGATTATCGTAATCAATTTTCTTTTTCTTTTTTTTTTGCATTTTTTTTCCATGAATATTCAGATGTTCCATTGCATCTTTGATTTGATTTCGTATCCACAATGATCGATATTCCGAATTCAATTGCCATTCATTCATGAAATAATCAATTAAATTTTTTTTTTATTGCTTGTGTTTGATCAATATATAAATTCATTTGGACAATTTTGTTAATTTATTGGTTCACCTGGTAATGATGATTTTTTCTTTTCTGATTGCTTGATTGATTATTTAAAAAAAAGAACCTGAAAAAAATGGATGTCACTAAGGCTACGCAATTGACATCTACATCATCATCATCACCATCATCATCATCATCACCACCACCACCACCATCAACATCATCGAAGATTCAAGAAATTCTTTTAAATGATATTCATCAATCAAATATTGACAATAATAATGAAATTCATTTTAAAAATCTTCAACGAATTCATGATGATAATGATCCAAATTACAAAATCGAAAATAAATCATCAAACTTATGGTTATCCAACAGATATTATTTCAACATCACTTTCTCTTCCGGTGGCTACAAATACATCAACAACAGCATCACAAACACCATCAACATCGCCAACATTATTGAATCATAATAATCAAATTATGAATATTAAGAATTATAATCATCATCAACAAAATGGTTCATCACCAATGCGATTAGATGAACAGCAACGTTCATCACCATCGATATCATGTATATCGAAATTAAATTTCGATGATATTTGCTATTGTTCCAGTAATTGTTGTCATGATCATACAACAACAACAACAAGTTGTGGTACAAATATTACAAAGAAAATGTCACATCATTCTCATCATCATCATCATCAACATAATCTTTCAAATAAAAAAATTAGCAATGATTCTGGTTGGTCTAAATTGGCCCATATGATTGCTAATCATTTGACCATTGTTGCCCTATTAATTATGTCCGGTGTAATTATAGTATTGATGATTTTATCATCAATGTGTCTAGCTAAACATTCACAACAGGATAATGTTTGTTTATCACATACATGTGTACGTGAAGGTATGTGAATTTCAATTTTTAAGTTTTTTATTTCATTCAATTAAAAATTTGGTCATAATCATTAAATTTTTTTATTTATTTATTTATTTAACAAAAAGCGGCCAAAATTATCCGATCATTGGATGAAACAGTTGAACCATGTGAAGATTTCTATCAATTTGTTTGTGGCCAATGGCTCGAATCGACAATCATACCGGAACATAAACCGTTGGAAAATAAATTTGATGAACTACATGATATCCTTAATCGACAAGTTCGAGGTTAGTATTTTTTTTTCGCATCTAGCAAAAAAAAACTAATGATGTAAAAACAACAAGTGTGTGTGTGTGTATGTTTCCTGTTTGACAACTTGTAAATTATTCGAATGTTAATAGAAAATCAAGGAAACATATTCGAGGTCAATGTTATGTAAAAATAATTTATTTTTCTCTTTCTTAATGATTTATTTTCCAATTTTCTAATCCATATTTCCGTATTTCGTGTGAAGATATACTTGAAGAACCAATAATGAAAGATGATCCAGATTTTGCCCGTAATATGAAATTATTCTATCATAGCTGTATGAATGTAACGGAATTGGAACGAAAAGGTGCCGAACCATTGATTGATATGATTGAAAAATTAGGTGGATGGCCTGTATTGGATGTTGGTTTTGAAAATTCGGATAAAAATAATTCCACAAAAATCTGGAATGAAGATAACTGGTCATTGCTGGATATTCATCGTAAACTAAATGAATTGGGTGTCGTTGATGATATGATTATACCATTGATAATTACATCGTATGATCGTAATAATTCACATAATATTTTAGCCGTAAGTTTGTTGTATTAAAATGAAATTCAGAATCCATATTCTAATATCCATTATTATTATTATTACAGATAAAAGAACCAAGTTTTGGTCTTATGAGTAGAGAATTTATGGTTAAAGAAGAAAATAATACACATATCCGATCATATTTTGATCTTATGTTGTATAGTATCGAATTATTATTGGATGATGAACGATTTCGTATGGATATGGACAAAATTTCATCTGATAATAACGATAATGATTCGGATGGTGAATCGAAAAATTCAACTACAAACGAAATTATGAAACGATTTGCTGCATCACAACATCATCTAGATCAACGTCATCATCATCATCATCGACGTAAACAGGTTGCAAGAGAATTTACATTCGAAATAGATGATCATGATAAATTACCTGAAAAGGTCATAGAAGAAATGCATCAAGTATTACGTTTCGAACAATCGTTAGCCAATGTATGCAACACTTAATGACATAATCTTTTTGATTTTTTTCTCTAATCTCATTTTTTTTTCTCTTGATTATTGGTTATGTGTGTGAAATCAGAGTTCAATCAAAAAAGAAGACCGAGGAAATGTTAGCCAATTATTTAACAATATGACCATTGCACAATTGCAGAAAATTTCTCCAAATGTAAGTGTGTAAAAAAAAATAACCTCGATCAATCGATTGATTGATTGATTGATTGATTGATTGATCGTATGAATAGAATGATTTAAACATTGATAATAATCATCTTCATCATCACATCATATCATTTCACAATAGATTGAATGGCTTGAATTGATCAACACTTTTGTTGTGGACAAAGAAAAACCGATGACCTTGGATAGAGAAATTGTTGTTATAGATTTGAGTTATGTAAAATTTTTAAATGATATCATACCAAAAACATCGAAACGTTTACTAGCCAATTATATTGTATGGCGTGTTGTTAAAAGTAAAATTGGCATGTTAGATTCAACATGGCGTCGATTGAAACAGACTTATAATTCAATCAATTTGGGCCATCCAAAAATCGAACCAAGATGGATGCAATGTGTTAGCCATGCACATGCTACATTTGGTACAGCATTGTCCAATGTTTATGTGAAGAATTATTTTTCTATCAAAGAGAAAACAAAAATCAATGAAATTGTTTGGCAAATTCGTTCAGAATTAAATGAAACAATTGCACATGCTGATTGGATGGATACGGAAACACGAAAACATGCAATGGATAAACTTAATTTAATGAATTTCCGTGTAGGATTTCCTGATGAATTACTTGACGATGAATTGGTTTCGGATTTTTATGAAAATGTAGGTTTGATATCACTTATATGGGTGTATGAATTGTCAATCACAAATAATGATCGGTTGTACTTTCCTATTTTTTTTTTTTTTTTTTTTTTTTTGAATAGCTTACAATGACCGATGATTATTTTGGTAATGTAATTGCCGTGCATAAATTTGAAGCTGAAAGTGCATTCCAAAGTTTGGATGCGATTAATTCACGTGATGAGTAAGTGTTTGTTGACTATTAAATGAATATATCTATAGATAACAAAAAAAATTGATGGTAAATTTTCCTTTATTATTAGTTGGCGAAAATATTCCGAAGTTGTCGATGTAAATGCCTATTATTTTCATCAGGAAAATTCATTTATCCTGAATGCTGGTATATTACAGGATAGATTCTTTAATCCTGATCGACCAAAGTAAGTGGAATCATCAATGTTACGAAATTTTAATATTTAATGTTTATGCATTTAGCTATTTGAATTATGGATCAATTGGTGAAATAATTGGTCATGAAATAACACATGGATTTGATTCGATTGGAAAACAATTTGATAAAACAGGACAACTAAGAAATTGGTGGCTATCATCGACCAATAAACATTATGAGGAACGTGCACGTTGTATGGTTAAACAATATAACCAATATTATTTTGAACAAATTGAAACAAATGTTGATGGTGAACAGACTAAAGATGAAAATATTGCCGATAATATTGGTGTTACACTTGCATATAGAGCTTATATACGTGCCTATTCGACTGGCAATGATGTTGATGGATTTATTGGTACCGGTAATAATAAAAAAAAAAATCATCATCATATGATGAATATACGACATGATCGTGAACAATCATTACCCGGTTTATCAAATTATAATCCACGACAATTATTCTGGATTAGTTATGGTCTAGAAAATTGTGAAAAAATGACCGATGAATTGTTAAAACTTACATTAGAAGTGGATACACATTCACCAGGCAAATATCGTCTAAATGGTGTTGTATCGAATTCAGAATATTTTGCAAATGATTTTTATTGTCCACCACAATCATCAATGAATCCAAGAAATAAGTGCCAAGTTTGGTAATCTAATTTAATCATCATTAACCAATTATTATTCATAAAATATTATTATCATTTTATTGTCCAACAAACAAACAAACAAACAAACATACACATAAATACACACAAATGTGAAATCATGTATTTTGAAAGTTATAGAATTACAAAATTCGAATGAATCGATGATCTCTATATATACATACACACACACACACAGTTTGGCACACAATTTTTAAATTTGCCATCATTATTATATCGTTTGTTATTATCAATTTTTTTTTGTGATACCAAAAAAAAAACATCATATTCACGAAATGATTCATCAGTTATCCAATTATATATTCATTTTAAATTGTTTTGTTTTCATTTTCAATTTTTTTTTACACACACACACAAACGAATTATAATTGATTGATCAGTGATTGATAGAATTTTTTTTTGTTTGCATCCATATAAAAAAAAACAAAAATACCGGTATTTTATTCACACAACAAAAAACGTGTTTGTTTTTTTTTTTTTTGAAAGAAAAAAAATGATATCCGTTTGGATGAAAAAAATTTTTCATTTCATTTCATTTACATTGATAATTTGTATTGACAATTTTTTTTTATCCTTTACTTATGGATGTGACCATGAAATATGAATAGACATTTTTGTTGTCCATGATGATGATGATGATGATGGCCAAAATGAAATTATCATCATCATTGTACCAGAATGGCCATCATAGAGAGAAAAAAAATCGTTATTATTCAATTGTCATCATAATATATATGATTATTACACATACATAAATATAAACGATATATATGACATAATCAATATCAAAACATTGTTATTGCCATTTTTTTCTTTCTCCTTCTTGAACAAACACGTATGATCATCATCATGTTAATGAAGAGAAGAAAATCGAATGAATGCAAAAAAAAACATGTTGTTTGTTGGTTTTTTTTTCTGCAGAATGTTGTGTGTTTGCCATAAAATTTGCTACCCTATCAATAATAATAATAATAAAATAATAAAATTGATTAACAACAAAAATGAAATGAAATGAAAAATTTAATGATGTTCGATAATCATTTTTCACGTGTTCAAACTTTTCATTGTTTTCAATGATGATGAAAAATTGAATTTAATGGGCTTGAATATTGTTGTTGTTGTTGTTGTTGTCACATTCATCAAGTACATCATGATTTTTCAATCATTAAAAAAAACAAAAAAAAAAGAATTTAATCACATGAAGATTTGTAATCGAATGTGATAAGTTTTTTTTCAAAAAAAAAAAAATTTGTTGTTGATTTCAAACAACAATGTAATAAAGAATTCGATTCCATTGAAACAGAATAATGTGATGATGATTATTGGCGAATAATAATAATAATGATGATTATGTTGATGTGTATGTACAATGTGGCCGATAATATAATAATAATGATGATGATTATGATGATCTTTATGACCTTCGTGATTGGAATGAATTTTTTTTTTCTAAAAAAAAAAAACACATTATCATCATCATCGTAAACATGTCTCCATTGCCATGGCAAAATAATGTCTGTTATTATTATTATTATTAGAAATAAGCAACAGAGGACAAAGAAAAAAGGATGATTATGGTAAAAAAAGAAAAATTGAAGAAAAAAGTGATCATTATCATCATCATAATGGCTACTTGAAGTTATTTTCGTTTTTCGTAAAGATAAAAAAAAAAAATTTTTTTCTTGTTTTGGTTTGTTATTGCAATGGCACACAAGCTAGGATCATATATAAATAAAAAAGATTCGATTCGATTCGCGAAACATTCGATTATCATTTTTATTTTTTTTTTTGAAATTTCAAATCGTTTACAGTGTGTACAGAAAAAAAATGTTTCAACGTAAATTATTCTTGTTGGCCATATTTTCATATATGGCTATTGGACAATGTGCATTTAAAAATAATTCACTTGACTGTCATAGAAATATCCTGACCGAAATGGATAAACATTTACGTTCAATGGAATTGGTACATGGTGATCAACAATTTCCAGAATCATTGGAAGAATTGAAAGCACATTGTGGGTAAGTTTGTGTGTTCAAACAAAAAAACCGATATCGATTCTCAATTAAATCATTCTGAATGTGATAAATAAAAAAAATAGACGAAACAAAAAAGTAATTGATTTGATGTCCAAAATGGCTGATAAATGTATGACCGGTTTCACTAAGAACATAATGCAAGTAACCATTTATTCGCTTCGACGGTCAAGAAAATCGATTTGTAAAAATAAACCAAATAAAGAAATGCTTGCATTGATAAATGCTGGAAAATGTGTAAACGGTGGCCGTAAACGATTCAGTAAATGTGTGAAACATGCACAGATTCATATTGAAACAGTAAAAGATATGCCGACTAAAAAACGAATTCCATTGATTTGTTGGTAAGAAAAACAATTTATCAATGATTTTTACTAATTGAAATTCCATTTTAAATTCAATTATAGTGAAATTGTACGAGCTAAAAGCTGTATGTTAGATAAAGCTAAAGATGTAAATGAATGTTCGGAACAAAATGTTGAAACATTACAACGTCGATTTACACACATCAGTGCAAATTCTATGAATATGGCATGCGGTGATTATACTGAAGATAGTAATCGATGTGATACGGTTAAACCACCAGAAGGTTTGGATTATAATAGACCACCAAAATCATTCATGACAACGGCATTAGAATTGATCAATTTATTTGAGAATGATCCAGAATTACAAGTTTGATTCTTAACATCATCATCATCATCATCACGAATTAACATTATTTTCATCATATGGTTTGGGATCTCATTGGTCGATGGCTTTTATAATGAATTCAAATTCAAATTGAATCCAATGCATATTTATACCAAGAATGATGAAAGCGGATTCTAATTGAATGCCAATGACCAAAATTACCTGCATATTATCATTATATTTTTATTTCTATTATTATTTTTATGGCGACATGGGATAATATACTTACATTATTTAATAATTTAATAATAATAAATATAACCAGCCCGGTACAGGCGCTTCGCGCCTGCCCCAGGCTGGCCCTGCGGGGCTGACTCCTGACGGTCAATATAGCTGGATACCCGCAGGGGTGGCGGCTGCGCCGCCCCCCCTGCTTGGTATCCAGCCAAAGGTTTCGATCCTTGACGGCCAATATAACTGGATACCCGCAGGGGTGGCGGCTGCGCCGCCCCCCCCTGCTTGGTATCCAGCCAAAGGTTTCGATCCTTGACGGTCAATATAACTGGATACCCGCAGGGGTGGCGGCTGCGCCGCCCCCCCTGCTTGGCATCCAGCCAAAGGTGTCAATTTTAACGCTTCGTGCTTGACGGTGGATTTTTATGCATGGCGTTTTGCTTTCGGTTTGGTACCGCAGGGTCAGCCATCACTTGTGCATTGCATCGGATACCGTTGAAAAAATTGCGTACACCGAACAGCATAATTATTATTGCTAATCGATAAGTTGAAGAAATACGATATTTTTGGTATAGATACTGTGGTCGTTGTTGATATTTTCCTCAATTTCCTGAACAAAAATCTTCAGATTATTAGGATTTTTGCAGCGGCAAAAAGCCACATAAATCATTCCATGTTGCAATACTGGTGTAGGAAGGTACACACTTATTTTTTCGAAAGATTGCCCTTAAAACATTAATTAATTGTAAGAGCAAAAGCCAATACGACAGGCAATCGTCCACGCACCAAATTGAATGGTAGCTTAGGATCTCGATCGTTTTGCTGCAAAATGAATCATAGCCTCCGTGTCAATATTCGAGCTTCAATGCTGCGTCTATTTACAAATAAACGCGTGCCATTGAGCAAACCACTCTGTGGTTCAATATTGCGGATGAACATTATAATCGATCCAATGTTTAATCCAAGTTAGTGTCTATAGATCCTATAGGATAACCATGTGGGTTCATCGCATGAAGACACTCAACATTGAATCTTAAATGCTCTTTTCTTTATTTTAAATGAAAAAAGTTATCAGGTATTTTAGGTATAATCAGGTTAAATAACCGAAATAACTTACCAAACGATGAGTAGATCATAGATCACGGGAACAAAAACAGAAAAAATCATTCCAATGAATGCAGTCTTCAGGCAAGATTTCATCATCAAATACACACTCACACAGACACACAAAATGAAAATCACGTGTGACACATGTATTATCACAATAATCAATTCGAAAAATTCGAATTCGAACTCTTTCTATGTTCTATTGAATGACTGCACCATCTATTGGATGCAAAAGCTGCAGCAACGTGTGCTGAGCTAGAACAATGAAAAAAAGCTTTGTCAAAGCAACATACCACAGAATGCGTTTCTTTGGAAGCGACTTCTACTTCTGAGCTGGACGAACTGTTCAGCGGCATTCAAAAGTTTTCCCGCATGCTCAGACACACACACACAACATACACTGAGTAGCTCATACTGAATAGTTATGTTTGTACTGAAAATAAGCAAGAATGGCTGGCTCAGCTTCGCCGCATCAAATGCCAAGTTAATACACAGTGCCAGTACACAGTGCAAGCACTTGGCGAGTGTAAAAGTTGCAGTTACTCACAAACGTTAGCCTCTTAAAGAGTAGATATAATCTAATTAATTTGACATTATTCGTAAAATTTACATTTCAAAAAAAAAAATCTGCAACTATTTTGTTTGGGATTGATGCTATTTGGTGTTGAAATAGTCGAACGGAAAACATGCTCATTTGTGCATTGTTGTTGTTGTTGTTGTTGTTGTGATTGAGTCATTTTTTTTCTAAATTCAATAGCTTAAAATGTATAATAATAATAATCTTACTCTTCACACGAATAAATTGTATGTTGAAATATTGGGTACCAATATAGAACAAAATCTATTGAATCGAATGTCAATAAATTTGCTCGAATCACGATTAAAAGTACTTTGTTTTCATGAAGAAAATTTGTACAAATTACAATCAACTTTTGAACAAACAAAACATCCAGTTTCATATAAATTGCAATTATTACTAGATGAAATATCAAATTGTCTTGCAAATATGAAATCAACCACCGAACAAGTTTTGAAAAACAAACGAAATCAAGAAAATGAAAATAAATGGAAAAATTCGAAACAAATTGACAGTAGTTACGATGGATATCGTTCAAGCTCTTATGAAGATCCGGTCAAATTGGTAAATGATCCTATTGAGTCTAAATCCGAAAATGTAAATGATTATAAGTATGTGGTAAGTATATTTTTTTGTTATAAAATGAAAATTTTTAACATTTTTTATTTTATTTTAAATCGGCATCTATTAGTATCAATTATCGGCATCCTCATCCAATGAATCGCTTATCGGATATGAAAAATTGGTGTCAAAGATAAACATGCAGGATGAGAATGACGACAATAGTGACAACGAATCCGCCAATTCATCGCATATTCCATATGATTATTTACACGATGACGGTGATGAAAATAATGAATCATCAAATGTTTTGGTCGATAATCCCACATCGTCACATACATCAGAAGTATCACAGGTTAATTGCGTGAATTTCGACGATCTTTTCAATGAAGGGAATTTATTTTACATTTATGACGAATGGCGTAATTGGTTTGATTTCAATCCTGATCTCGATGAACGTTTTGGGCTTGATTTTTACAATGATAAAGCTTTTAAAAATTTGGAAAAACCACAGAAAGATGATGATTTTCATCTCTCATTGTATAAGATTTTCAGCGATAAAAATCCCTGGAATAAGGATGAAAAATTGACACAGATAGAAAATTTACAAATCAATACTAAACAAGATTTACTAATGTTGGTCGAATGTGTTTATTACAAATGGATCTTTACTCGAAATGTTCATGACCATTTGTTTGATGTTTGTAATGAATTATTCGATGAATTGGCTGTTATAGAAGAAAACAGTTCACTTGTTCATATCACTTTTGGACAATTGTTAAGCTCAAAATGTCGTTCATTATTTTTCATTTCTGACAATCTTGATGCTCAATCGCTTACTTTTTTCCGTAATGCTAAATTTATTTCAAACTTGTGTAAAACTAAAATATTGGATCCAAGAATTATCATCGTTTGCTTGTATTTTTTATGTAAATCAAAAAAACAAATTTGTCTTGAAGCTTTTCTTCAAATGGTAACCACTTGGTACGGAATTTATGAACTAAAAACATTGTCAGAATCCAGTTCGAACGCTCGGAATGCTATTGATTTTATTTTCGATCAATTGGAACAATTTATTTTGGATATCGAAAAACAACAAAAAAAAGAGTTCGATCAGGAAAAGAATCTATCAAAGAATCCATCAAAGAAAGAATCATCACCATTTAAACCAGATGTATCGAAAATTACTTTTGGAAGATTGAAAGAAACATTGAATGCTTATGATTTAGTTTTTCGTACTACTTAATGATATATATGATGATCATCATGCTTAATTTAATAATACATAACGATATTTGATTTAAAAATTCATTGAATAATAATAAATCTGAATAATTTTGTTATAAATTTTGCTTATAAATTGATTTCATTATATCTCGAATACTTTGTTGTTTTGATTGGAAATTATTTTTCTGACTTTATTTTTCATTTTCATAATGATTCTTTCATTGATTGGATCGATAGGTTTAGTTAGCCTGTTGTTTATATTCAATGTATTTCTTCATTATTATGAATTAGGTATGAATTTATCGATGCCGATGATGATGTTTGTTTGATTGAATACTTAATTCATTTCCATAGAACAACGAAATTGTCACAATGATGCTTGTAAAAGTTTTACAAATAAAATTATCGATTCAATCGATTATACTGTAAATCCATGTGATGATTTCTATCAATTTGTTTGTGGAAATTGGATTCGAAATATCGAGCTACCACCAGAAGTTGATTCTATTGAACCTATGATTATGGTAAAAATAAATCTTAAACGACAACTTCGCAATGTATTAGTTAATGCTTGGGATATTGACAATAATCATATTAATCGAAAAATTATCAAATCTAATTCATGGGCCGTAAAATGGGCAATAAAACTTTATCATCTGTGCATGACTACTACAGTACCAAAAAATGCCAAGTTTTTACAAAAAAAGTTTTATCAAAAATGGTCAAAACTTGGATTACCACGCGTTTTAAATTGGCCAATTGTATTGGAAAAAAGATAAAACAATTATTAATGAAAATTTTGCTATTGATTGGATTGAGATTTATGCAAATTTTTATCATGAATTTGGATTTGGTCCAATAATCGAATTTGACGTTGGTCCAATAGGATGGGATAAAGATTCAATCATTGTAAGTAATGAATGAATGAAAAAAATACATATAAATCTCATTGACATTAATTAATTTTAATCTGATTTTAGTTTGATTTTAGTAGATTTTTATCGGAAAGTTTACGTTATGAAGATGAAAATATTGATTATTTCTATAATCGACCTTATGAACTAATGAAAATGATTAAACAATTTGATCCTTCAATTAACATATCGGATAAAGTTCTCCACGTAGCCATGATGGAAGTTGTATGGATGGAAAAATCAATCGCTCGACAGATTAATAATGAATTTGGTGAAAATGTGAAAATACAATTGGATAGATTGTATCTAAGAACAAAGCCGGCGAATATGACAAATTTTTTAAATAAAATGTATAAATTTAGTCAACAACTAGAACACGTTAATGTCAACAACATGAGTAATTATCAATGGAACGATAAAGATTATGTTGGAATTCAACAAAAATTACCTGCATATCATTCGATATTTGATAACATCGCTAAGAATCCTAAACATATTCTTTATAATTTTCTATGGATAAAAGCATTAGAATATACAATGGAAGAATTGTTGCCAAAATCAGCTGACCAATGTTTTTATTTGATGTATGATGATAAATTCGAATTACAATTTGCATTAGCACGTATATGGATTGATTATTGGCTAAAATCTGGTTCAAAATTGAAAACAGTTGAAATGGTCAATTATTTGAAACAGGCTACGATTGAAATAATAAAATCAAACGAATGGTTAGATGAACAAACCAAAAATCTTGTTATAGATAAAATTCGTGCCATTGTTGATGAAGTTGCTTTTCCTGAATGGATTCTAGTTGATGAAGAACTAGATGCATTTTATGGAATGTTTGATTTGTTACATCACCAAATTCCGGATAATTATTTTGATGCATATGTTTTATTGAAACAAATTATTATTGCAAATATATTTCATCGTACTAAAGGCAGAACAAATTGGAAATTTAAGTAAGTAAATAAATTGATGATCTGAAATAATTTTAATGATTTGTTGTTGTTGTTGTTGTTGCTTTATAGTTTAATATCACCTATTAGCGTGAATGCAGCATATCAAAGCCTTAAGAATACAATCCGTAAGTAATGAAATTTTTTTTTTTTTTACAAATGATTGTTTGACATCCAATATTGTGTATGTGTTTTGATCATATATAGATATTGCTGCGGCCATTCTGAATGCACCGGTATTTGATCCAGAATTACCATTTTATATCAATTATGGAATGTTAGGATTTATTATTGGACATGAAATTACACATAGTTTAGATGAAACAGGTTTCAGTTACAATAAAGTTGGATTGAAAACAAATTGGTGGACAAATGAATCAATGGAAAAGTTTGAAAATCTAACCAAATGTTTTGTACGTTTATATGATGATCATAATGAAGAATGGAAAGAATTATTCGATGGTTACAGAACATTAGGAGAGAATATTGCCGATAACGGTGGAATACGAATCGCATATCATGCATATCGATTACGATTGAAACAATTAAAACATATTGGTCGAACAGTGAATTTATTGCCCTGGTTATCCACGAATTTTACTATCGATCAGATATTCTTCATTTCATTTGCTCGACTATTTTGTAAACAAGAAACCAATGAACATGCATATGAATTGGCAGAATATGATAGCCATTCACCACATAAATATCGTGTAAATGTTGTACTTGGAAATTTTGAACAATTTTCACAAAGTTTTCATTGTTCCAAAAATTCTACAATGAATTTTAATCAACGATGTATTATATGGTAATCTATGATTATAACAATAACAATGGTTAATAATAAATATAACAATTATTATTATTGAATAAATGATTCGAATTTGAACTTTTTTTGGATTCTTTATCATCCGCCATTCAACATAAAAAAACCATTCGTTGGCAAATGGATTTTCTTTGATTTGGCAACAAAATCATGAAAATTGAAAAATTGAAAATTATATGGAATCGTTTTGTCAGATTTTTAAACAATATTCATGAATCAAAATTGGAAAAAACATTATCCATTTCATCGATTGTATTGTTTATGGCTTTATTGATCAACAATATCTGTATATATTTCTATTATGATGATGGTAAGGATTTTTTTTATTACTCAGTTGAAATCTTAATTCTTTTTTTTTTTAATTCCAAAAGCTACCGACATGTTTTGTATGAGTGAAACATGTGATAATTATAGTAAAAGTTTACTACAATCATTAGATTATTCTGTAGATCCGTGTGATAATTTTTACCGATTTGCATGTGGAACAATGATTGAAAATATGAATGCAACAAAAGATGATTATTATGGAACTACTTTTTTAACTAAAATGGATGATATAGTTCGTGATCGTGTACAATATCTTCTAATGAATAGTTGGGATGTGAGTAAAAACAAAATTAATAGAAAAATTATCAAATCTAAATCATTGGCCATTGAATGGATCATTCGTGTATTTCAACAATGTTTACATATGCCAAAACCGAAAAATTTCTATAAATCATTTCATGAACTGTGGAATAAACTGCCAATATCATCGAAATTATTATGGCCATTAGAATCCAATAGTAGTGATCATATGATTGACATGAATTGGTTAGATTTTTATGCCTATTATTCAGATCATTTTGGTTATGAACCATTATTTAAAATTCGTTTTTTTCTACAAACAAAACTTCAAATCAAGGTATATTACTCTTTCACATTATTAACGAATTCATTCAGTAACATAAAAATTATATTTTTACTATGACGCAGATTGATTTTCATTCTTCATTACATCAAACAGTTCAACAACATTATACGAAACAAATGACAAATTATTTATATGAATTGTCCAGAAATTACAATATTTCAAGGATGAGTAAAGAAAATTATAAAAAAATTGTCGATAATGTTATTGATTTTGAGAAAAAAATTACAAATATTGTATCGAATACACCGCCAATCATAGTGAATTATAGTTTACCTTCATTTGAAAGATTTACGGAAATAAAATTGAGTAATTATTTTCATATACTTTTCACAATCATCAACAAACCTAAAATCAATCAATCATCATGGAAATCGGAAAATTCAACTAATTTTATCACTAATAATGATTTTTTGGTTATTCACAAATTGGAAGCTTTTGTTTATGTTATGGATGTCATAAGAAAAACACCAAAACATGTTGTTTTCAATTATTTTTGGCTAAAAGCATTATCATATTGGTGGACTGAAAATCAACCAAATAAACCGGAAAATTGTTTCCAAATATTCTATTCAAATGAATTTCCATTAACATTTGCAATAACACGTTTATATATTGATCGTTGGTTTAAACCTGGCTCAAAACTTAAAGCTATTCATATGGTAAATCAATTGAAACAATCGGCCATTCAATCAATGGAAATGAATACATTTCTGGATGATGAGACACGTGAACAAGCTGTTCAAAAACTTCGAAACATTATTGATAATATTGCCTTTCCCGAATGGCTTATTATTGATGACCATTTAGATGAATTCTACGGTGTTCAGGGTAGCTCAATCGATTCATTGATTGCCAATCATTATTGTCAATCATATGTTCAAATGTTAAGATTGGATAAATATCGTATGTTGAAATTTTTAAATAATGATGAATTTGATTTTCCAGAGTAAGATGTTATGAATTCAATATATAGTTGAATGTATAATGAAATTTTTTTTTTGTTTTGTTTTGTTTTCAGAATTCATACTTTATCCTTACAGGTTAATGCTTTTTATAGTCCTGTGAAAAACAAAATTGGTATGTTGAAGCTTGCCTAACTGGTTTTGATCAAAATTTAACAAATTTTTAAATCACCAAATCTCTAGAAATCAAAGCAACATTATTGATGTTACCATTGTTTGATGTTGAATTACCATTCTATATAAATTACGGTAAACTTGGTTCCATAATTGGACATGAAATTACACATGGATTTGATGAAAAAAATATGAAATATGATAAAAATGGCAATTTAAAACATTGGTGGGCGGAAAAATCATTTCAAAATTTTAAAGAACGATCACAATGTTTTGTTGAACAATATCAAAATTATAGTCGACAATCATATGGTATTCAAATAAATACTTCATCATTGAATGAAGATATTGCTGATAATGGTGGTGTACGTTTTGCATATAAGGCCTATCGAACCGAATTGAAGCGGATTGAAAATCTAGAAAGACGGCCACAATTATTGCCACGATTAGTAGCGAAAAAGATTACAATCGAACAATTATTTTTTCTATCATTAGCACAGGTAAATCCAAAAAATCATATTTCAAAGCTCTTCATATAAATCATTAATAGGTGTTACTCGTCTAAAATATAGATCGAATGTGCTGTATTAACACCAGCTCAATTACTTAATAGAATAAAATTCGATCCACATTCACCACCTGAATCTAGAATCAATTTGTCATTTCGAAATTTTGATAAATTTGCCAAAAGTTTCAATTGTCCAATTGGATCACCAATGAATCCAGAAGAACGTTGCATTCTATGGGAATGATGTATTGATATAAGATTTTTGTTTTTTGTTTTTTTTTATTCTAATAAATAATAATCAATTATTTAAAACAATAAAAACATTCGTTCATATGTGTATGTGTATGTAATCACAATAATAAAAATTTATATATAGAAAAAGAGATCGATAGTCAATTTGATAAAAAAATTCATTAGTGATGAATCGATTCAGTCATTTGTTGTGGTATTAGTCGATGATGATGATCCTGGTTTTATTATCTGATAAGTAATGATATATTCTGTGGAAAGATTTTTTTTTTTTGGATTATTTGAAAGAATTTTAAAATAAACAACTATACCTGGATATGCTTGTTCACCACGATAGATGACATATTCTGGAAAAGATAGACCACCACCGCTTGGACGTCCTATAATTTTTTTTAAATTAAAAAATTAAAATTGTAAACAAAAATTAGTAAACACATACCAATAATTGAATGATGTCCAGGAGGGGCGTGGGCTATTTTTAATGCACTAAACTGAAAAAATGATTTTCCCAAAATCGTACGACATAATAGCATCTGTCTTTTACATTGATAACATGAACGATCTTTATGCATTGGGCAACCACTACCACCACAAATACCGTAAACATATTGATTTGATTTAGAGCTATTTTCAGCGAAATAAATTCCTGCACCAAACATTCCACCAATATATGCATGACGTTCATCGAATCCTTTTTGTACGATGGAATTAATGAATGGCGATCCATGGAACAACATTCTTTCATTAGCGAATCCATGATTTTCTTCACAAATCTCTTGACGACGATGTAGATATCGTTGCCATAATTTTAGATTAATCATTTTCTGTATACGAAATATTCGATATCTAGTAAACACACCACCAGCTTGACCACCATCTTTATGTTCTCTAATAGTTGATTGCATTTCATCTTCAACAGCACGATATTCACGATCATCGGATGATAATTGAATCAAAAACGTAGTCGTATGAATCATTGATATTCCAGGTGTGGGCGATGATGATGATAATGATGGTGAACCAGAACTACTATTACTACTATTCAATAAAGATTGATAGTTATTGTTATTAGTTGAAGTTGAAGAAACAAATGAAGGAGATGCTGCTGGTAATGGTACAACCGTTCCACTTGGTGTCATCACAGTGATAGCATTAGCATTTGTAATGGCAGTTCCTAAAAATTGGTTACCATTCAATGCTTGTGTTAACGGTTCCAATTGATGATTGGCACGTACAACCAAACCAGAACCATCAATTGTATCATATAATGTTGATGATGAGATCAATAATTTTTCTATACCTTTCAATATTCGATGTCGATGACCATAGGCAGTTACACCGATTGCTTTCAATTCTTCATGACCCATTTCGGCTAAAATATCCATCGTAATATGTTCACACATTAATATGGGTGTTAAAAAATCTAGACCCAATGTTGATAAAAACATTGGTATAGTTATACTAGGTGGTATATTTGAGACTGGCAAATAATTGGTTAGCTTGTTGTTATTATTTGAAGCGGCGGAAGAATTGTTATTGTTGTTGTTATTATTTGAAGCTGTTTGATGAGTTGAATTTTGATCTTTATTTGATTGTAAAGAATTTGATTGAATCGATTGCTGGACATCAGATGAACCATCACCAGGTTGTGGATTTATTTTCGATATATTATCGGATGAATTATTATCAACAATCGATTGATGATGATGATCAACAGAAGTATCATCATTTTCATTATTATTGTTTATTGTAAGAATATTTTCTGGACATCGATCACCATTTACATTATCAGCATTACGTTGTGATAGAAGCAATGCTAATGATGATGGTACAGATTCATTATTCAATTGATTTACTTGTCTTGATGATGATGTTGTTGATACAGTGGATGATGATGATGATGGTAATAATGGCAATGATCCATCTATAAATGATTCATTCGATTGAATGGATAATGAAGAGAAAGTATCACCTATAGCAGCAGAAGCAGTGGTCATCGTATCACCAGAAGAATTGATCAAATTCTGATTATTACCAACTATCATCATCATTTGTCGAATCAATTGTTGCATTAAATCTGATTGTTGTATCATTGATGATGATGATGATTCCGTTTGTGATTGATTCGTAATGGATTGTTTCTGATCACTACTATTGGCATTTGTCGTTGTTGTTGTCGTCGTCGTTATCATATGTTCAGATGATGGTTGAGAAGGATTCGTTATTGCTGAAGATATGGTACTACCAGTAGCTGAAGTAGCCGTTGTAATTCCTAATGATGTTGAATACAATGGTGGTTCAAGTTGTGCATCCATCAATAAACATTTGACATCTTCGGCCGATGCTAGATCTAGTGCTGTTTGACCTTCATAATTTTTCATGGTAGGATCAGCACCATGTGCCAATAAAAGTGCACAAAGTTGTGTACGACCTTTTTGTGCAGCTTCATGTAATGGTGTAAATCCCCAACGATCAGTGGCATTGACATTGGTATCATGTTTGATCAATAATGCAGCAATATCTAAATGACCATAACTTGCTGCATTATGTAATGGAATTAATCCACCTTTATCTGGTGCATTGACATCGGCACCTTTATCCAGCAAAAATTCGGCAACTTCAAAATTATTATAACCAGCAGCTAAATGTAATGGTGTTGAATTTCTACCTTGACTATCACGACAATTTACATTCTCGGCTGTAACTAATCGAATTAAACGTCCTAATTCACCTTTTTTAGCTGCATCTAAAATGGCAACATTGCCCAATAAGAGATCGGAAATTTCTACATCTTCCTGTTTAACTAGATCTAATGGTGTATCGCCATCACGATTTTTCTTTGTAACATCGGCACCATGTCTTAGTAATAATTTGACAATGTCAATTTTTCCTTTAGATGAAGCTTCATGTAAGGCAGTGTATTTCCATAAATCTGTAGCATTAACATTGGCACCTTTTTTCAATAATAATTCGGCAACTTCGAAATGTCCATAGCTACATGCATTATGTAATGGTACAAGACCACCTTTATCTTTAGCTCGAACATCGGCACCATGTTCAAGAAGATATTCAACAACATCAATTCGATTATAACCGGCAGCAAAATGTAACGGTGTTGATTGTCTACCATCAACATCACGACAATTGACAAGATGTGGATATTTTGAAAGGATTGTTCGTACTAAATCTAATTCACCTTGTCGTGATGCTTCAAGAAGCTGATGTTCAGGATTGCCACGTGATGTTAATCTATGTGAAGCGATCAATTTTTGTACCTGTTCAGTAGCAGCCATTTGTTCTGCAGTTAAACCATGTATATTGACTAACATTAAATCCGCTCCATACGATAGTAATGTTTGTACAGAACAAAGTTGTCCATTTCTTGAAGCACGATGTAAAGCTGTCTGTCCTAATGAATCGACAGCATTGATTTTGGCACCATGTTTCAATAATACTTCCATTAGATCAGTATAGCCACGATCAGAAGCCAAATGTAATGGTGTTAGAAATTTTCCATTTTTTTCATTAACTATTCCAGGTGATTTACGTATTAGTAGATCAATAATTTGTTTATGAAGTTTTGGTGTCATTTGTGGATTAGATATCGATTGACAATTGAGCGATACGGCTACATGTAGGGCTGTATTGCCAGTCAAAGGATGTTTAAATTGAATAGTTTCAGTATTGATGAATTTTTTTAATTTTGAAATATCCGTAGCGCTGATAATTGCATCGAAAAATTGATGACCACGATATTCTTTCATAATACGGTCCTGTAGATCTGGTGTTGGACAAATGTCTAGCACGGATTTATTATGACAATTAACTAATGTTGGATCGGCACCATGTGCCAATAATAATGCACAAACTTCAACACGCATTTTGGCTGCAGCTTCATGTAACGGCGTGAATTGCCAATGATCTGATGCATTCACTTCGGCACCATGTTTGATGAGTAGTTCACAGACTTCAAAATGTCCATAACTACAAGCATTGTGCAATGGCACTAGACCACCTTTATCTTTTGCATGAACATCACCACCATTTTTAAGTAAAATTTGAACAATTTTCAAACGATTATATCCGGCAGCCAAATGAAGCGGTGTCGAACGTCGTCCATCGGATGCATGACAATTAACATTTAATGGTGTCAACAATGATAAAACTTTTTCTTCATAACCATTACGAGCAGCTTCAAGAAGTTCGTGTTTACGATAATCACCAGTTAACACTGGTTTGACTAATGGTGAGGCCAATTCTAATGCAGTTTTGCTCTCCGAATTCGTTAACCGGGCATCGGCTCCTTTTTGCAATAGATAAAGACAAACTTCGAGTTTACCTTTAATGGCTGCTTCCATTAATGGTGTAAAATGCCAATTATCTTTGACATTTGGAACGGCACCATTTTTCAATAATAATTTTACAACTTCAATGTGACCAAAACTACAGGCATTGTGCAAAGGTACTATAAATAGGAAAAGGTAATTAGAATTCAATGAATGAAAATCAAAAATAAAGAATCGATAATTATACCTAGACCACCATCATCTTTGGCATGAATATTAGCACCTTGTTGTATGAGAAAATCAACAACATCTAAACGACCAAAACCGGATGCAAAATGTAGTGGCTAATAATTTGCGAAAAGAAAAATTAATAAAATTATATAAATGTGTGTAACAATAACAAAATTACCGTTGATCGTCCACCACCAGATGGATCACGAACATTAACATTATTTGAATTGATTAATTTTTTTAATCGATTTAAATCACCAATTTTACAAGCTTGAAATATATCTTTTATTATCATAATTGATGCTGCTGTTGTTGCAGCCGTAGCTGTCGTTCCAAGATGGTGTACATCCAATGATGGACAAGATGATTGTGCAGGGGAATGTATTAATAATGTTGACGATGATGATGATGTTGATGGCTGTGATGATGGTGATGCTAATTTTGTTTTAGACGTACTATTTTGTTGCTGTGCATGATTATGATTAGGATGATAAATATTCAAAGGATTTGAAGATGATGATAATGATGATGAAGAATAATCCATTATTAACGATGATGGTGTAGGATTGATCATATTGATCATTGAACTGATTGAAAATGGTGTAGAAGAAGAATGAGGATGAGCAGATGAAATCAACACCTGTTGCCCATTATGATGATGATTTTCCGGAATAGATGATAATAATGGAGCCTGTTGTTGAGTTATGGTTGTTGATGTAGTAGTTGATGATGATGGTGATAACGAGGTTTGTGTTGTTATTGGCATCAAAGAATGTTGATGATGATTTGAATCAGTCGATATTGACAGTGGTGTTTGTGAATGCTGTTGTAGTTGTTGTTGTTTATTATTTCGTTGATATAACGATGATGATGGACTGTAAAGCAATGATTGGTGGCCATTATTATTAATGGAAGAAATGGTCGATATTGTTGATGTAGACAATGTGGAACATGTTGTTGATGATGAAGATTGTAATGGATGATTAATGCCAGTGGCCGTTGTAGTTGTTGTTATTGTTGTTGTTGTAGTTGCAGCCGATGAAACAATAGACGATGATGATAAATTCGGTTGTATAGGATAAGATGAATGAAACATTTTTGCTATTGTTTTTCAACAAAAAAAATGCGTCTGAATTTTTCTTTGATATGATTCGAATTTGATTACCTTGATTATTATGATAGACATGAAATCGTCATTTTCATTGATCCAATTGAAATTTAAATTAGCTATAGTTCTTTATGCTTCTGTTTTGTTTCATTCTTCTAACGATCACATATGAGTTGAGTGACAGATAAATTCATGGAATGAAAATTAATACGAATGTGGATAATAATGTGGACTTGTTGAATAATAAATTCAATGTGTTAGATTTGACTTTGATGGAGTTGAATTGAAAATGAAAAATTCATAGAACGTTCCTAAAAAAAATCAATCAATCAATAAATTGAAATAGGAAACAAAAATTGACAACGTTATGACGTGACAAGAAATTTTTTTTTGTTTTTGTTTTGGATTCAATACGACGAAAATATAATGATGATGATGTGTGGTTGAAATGTCGTTGGATTTATTTATGGATCCAATGAAAGTTGAAATTTTTTTTTCGGTCAAATCTTGAAGAAAATGACGGCTTGAAAGAGACAAAAATTTTTTTTTTAATTTAAAATGTATTTGTTCCAATTGTAATCTGCCACGATCGAGTTTCTCTCTCTCTCACTATTTATTTATTCATTCATTTCACTCATTCTCTTTCATTTACAACGACTTGATCGACGAGCCAAAACGATTGCCAATTCATCCACACACATCAATTTATGGTTGTCTGCTCGTATGGAAATTTTCCTGTAAATTTTTTTCATTCATTTGTAACCGGCGATTGTGGAGAATGTTTTCTAGAATTTTATGTTATTCTGTTTGTTTTGTTTTATCAAAACATTGATAAATGGGAATATTTTTTTTTTTTTTTGGACAGAATTCAAAATGTGATTCAATTTTGTTTTTTTTATGAATGATCTGAACCAAAAAAAAAAACTTACTGAAATGAATCCAAATTGAAAAAATGGATTTAATCGACATGAATTATCATTTGTTATTGGATCAGAATAAACAATTTCAACAACAGATTGAAGAGAAAACAAAAATCAATCAAAATCTTCAATTACAAATAATCAATCAAGATGAAGAGATTAAAAAAACTTCGTTCACAAATACAAATGTTGGAACAATTGAATTGCGAGAAATCATTACGTTTGGATGAATTGACCATGAAAATGAATAATAATAATAATACGGTCAACAGAAATCCAAAATCATTAAAAACAAATAAAAACAAAAAATCTATCACAGGTAAAAAGGCCAAAGTTTGGATCAAACGTGGTTCTAGACAACGTAAACAACGGCTGAACAAATCATATGATAATGATTCAAAATCAACACCGTCTAACACTAATGATGATGGTTTTAAATGTTCCATTTGTGGCCAGTTATTCATGCAGAAACATTCTTTTCAAAATCATGAAAAATTTCATAATGATAATAATAAAAAATTGAATCCATATCCATGTGATCTTTGTACGAAAAGTTTTCCTACTAAATATCAACTTGATCGTCATCGGAAAATACATTCGAAAAATTGTAACAAAACAACTTGTAAATATCAATGTGAAATCTGTAGTAATAGATTTGATCATGAAAATGACCTAGTCGATCATCAACGTGAAATTCATAACGACAATATGACATCTAACTTTGATGACCAATCAACATCATCGTCATCATTGTCGTTGGTCACAGAGAAAATTAACAACTCGGAAATATCCACTGCAATTGTTACGACAACCACAACAAAAGTAAATGAAATTGTTCAACAACAATCCATTCATGAATCAACAATATCGAATTCATCGGTTGATTCTGATTCAAATGAAAATAATTTCATATCTTCATCACAACCATTGATACAATTACAATTGCTGCCAACATCATCATCATCATCAACCACCACCACCATACAACATTCGCATCAAGTCGTATCGATGCCTCCGGAATCACAACAATTGACCATTCTTGAACCTGTAGTATCGGATTTTCAAAATTCAAATCAAAACAATTACTCACAATCAGAAATTTTGTGCCAAAATCAATCATCTTATTATTTAATCGATAATAATCTGAATAATGATTCATTGCCGTCTGAACCATCACCACAATGCAATTATCCACCATCGACATCCACTACAGATACAATTGTTTCATGGTCAAATTTTTAGAGGAAAAAAAAATTTCAAAAATGCAATTTTTTTTTACTGTTTTTTTATTGTTTAATTAACTCAATGAATCATTGTTTTTATTTCCATTTTATTTATTTGTTTTTTTTTAAAAAAAGTAATTGAATTCAATCATCATCATTAAAATTAAATTTATTATGAAAAATCAATCTTTGATCGATCATCTTGTTCAGATAATTTTGTTGGACGCAAACCATGTTCGATATTTTGTATGAATTTTCGAAACAAATTTAATGATGGCGCCAATGATGTTCGATATGCTATGCTAGTTGTAATGGTACAATCATCTGTTGTTTTTTCTGTATCTTGTGTTATTGAAATTTTATCCATTTCTTCGATCAATGTTGAAAGTGTTGGCACTGCAAATGGATCAAATTGATCCAATTTTTCAAAATCTATTGGCACACATATACGACCGGTTTTCGGATGTATTGAAAATGGTACCTTAAGTAAATGATTAAGACCACGTGTAACATTTATATCTAAACGTGGATAACAAAACTGAAATTTGATTTCTTCAAGAAAATATCTATGTCGAATTCGATTATTACTAAGCAAATGATTTGCACCTTTAGATGAATAGAATTTTGATGCTAGAGAACAAATCATTTTCCATCGATGTAAAGATGTTTTACATTTTGTTTCATTTGGATTCAATAATGTTTGTAGAATTTCTTCACGCAATGGCTTATCAAGACAAAGATCTGCAACCATCTTTATCTGTTCTTTAGTGGCAAGAAAATCTTGTCTATTTATCATTAGTTCTTCAAAATATTTATCAATAATATGAATCGAACGTGCCAATGATGGATGGCAGCCTTTTAATCCATCGATTTCTACTTTTTTTGCTTTGAATTGACCACCATCAAAAATATTAATAAAACATGCAATTGCATCACGACCATCCGATCCTAAACGTCGAGCACGTTCATCTGCCACCCAACAATGAATACCACGACGACCGGAATAAACCCATAGAATATTTTTGAAACCCAAATCTTCACGTAGATATGCTTCAAGTATGCGAGCAGCTATCACCATAAACATCCAACATTTTTGACAAATTTCAGCACCTTTACAACATGTACGAATATCATCATAATCGGTCATATCGATATCGAATACTAATTCTTTAGATTGTGGTTGAAATGACATCAATTTAATTTTACGAGATTCACAAGGTCGTGAACTATAAACGGCACCAATATCGATTTTAGTAGGCATTCGAGCCAGTATACATTTACGCATTTCAGCTAATGATTCGAATGAATTAAATCGAAGATAAATGTCGCCATTCAGGGTGAATGAGAATTCTCTTCGTGAAAAATAATCTTTTTCGACTTTGGAAAGAAAAAAAAATTGTTACAATATGAAAAAAAATATCTTAAAATCATATATATACTAACCATTGGCATATGATAACCATTGATAAAATAGACTATATGGAAATAGATGTGCATAATAAGCACCAATATGATAGGATAGATCTTTATTTTGATCGGACATTTTTTTCAAATTGAAGTGATAATTTCACTGTAGCGACGAATGAAGAATGATTATATTTATTCCACGTGCTTTCTCTTTTATCGCACACGACTGGGGCTATTCATCGAGGCTGTGACACCAGAGGCGCCACATCACTATAAATACAAAATATGCTCGTATTTTGCGCCAATTTTTCGACTAACCAATGGAAACAGTATACTCACTTTTTCACTTTTTTCTGTGCATTTTTTTCGAATCCGTTCTCTATGAACGTCACTGGCCGCGTGTTTTCTCACATTCTGTTCTCAAACCTAAAATTCTTTCGTGGCAAAACAAGTTTCTGGATCGATATTGTATACAAATAAAAAAAAAACATGGATAAATTGAATAAAGTTAAATTAAATTTCATAACCAACATCGATACATCCAAACCGGAAAATTGTGAAAATTTAGTCTATTGGCCTGGATCACAACCGCCACCAAATCCTGAATTTACATTTGAAAAATTTCAAGATCAAACCAAATTATTGGCAAAAGATACAATTTCATTCGAATCATTCAATGATCCTAGTAATGATGATTTTAATTATTTTGTTGCCACGATTGATCCGAATAATCCCGGACGTTTAACTTGTAAACCAGCTAAACTATATCGAATGTTACCAAATTATGGTTTTAAAGATTTACACGATGCTCAAAATGATGATGAAAGTGTTCGTCTCACTAAACGTGAACAAATGGATGAATTGAAAGGAAAATTTGGTTCGAAAAAATCTCTAAGAGATTTAAGTAAGTTTGTTTTTTCGCTCTATATAAATGTTGAATTTTAATTCCGAATCAAATGTTTCTCTCTGACCACCAACAGCAAGCAAACGAAAATATGAAATTCATTTTGGTGATGGTGATGCAGAAAATTTGCCCACTTTGAACAACAATATTTTGTCCAATAATGATGATGATGATGGTGAAAAAATTGACAAAAATGAAACCAATGAAGTGGCAACACCACAATCGTCAACATCGACAATAATTCCGGAACGAAATGCAAATGCCAAAAATGTATCTGAAGTCTATAAATTAAATGATATTATAACCGAAACAGAAGAACAATCAATAATGGAATTTGAACGTGAATTATTCGAAACAATCAAAAATGATTACATTAAAGAATTAAGTACAAAATTTAATGATAAAAAACATCGTATGATGGCCATCTATGCTGATGTATTATTACAATTACTATCGTTATCAGCATTTCAAATGCGTAAAGCTGATCCATTACCATTGATGGTTGGTGATATTAAGAAACATATATTTGATCGTTATACATCAACAAAAAATGTATCAACTAGACAGCAACAATATGTATTGACCGATCAGAATAAAGATCGTATATTGATCCATGTATTCATATTGATCATCATGTTGAATAATTATCGTCCAATTAATTTGGATAAAATACAAAAACATTGTTCAGTTAAAATGACACATTTGCGTAGGATTTTCGAATTGATTGGTTGTTATATTGAAAATTCACGTCTATTAACCGGATTGTTCCAAAAAGTTGCCTGTTTTCGTTTGCCATTAAATGTTTATAAAGAACCACGAAAATTGAAACGAATTAAGATGAATTAATTTTGTGAATAAAATTCCAATGTTTTAATTAAAATTTCTCTATTAATAATAATAATAATAATAATAATTTATTTGCAACGAACAAAGTACGAAGTCCGGAGACTTTTGTACCGGGAGACGATTAAAATACATGATTCAAGGAAAGAGAGATTAAGACAGTGACCTATAAGATAATGAATTTAAAATAAATTTACAAAGTTGTGAAAAAAGGATATAATTCTGTTTGGTTCCAATGTAATTACAAGGAGAACGTGTGGAGAGAAAAAATTGGTCGATTATATGTTGTGTATGAATGCATTCAGTGATCAGATGGAGGGGGGTCTCATCATCACCACAAGAACAGTATTGATGTGGTTTTTGTGTTTGTGAACGTATTCTGTTCAAAAAGGAATTGAATGTCCACCGGTGAAGAAGAGAGTGGTGTCTGATTTGGAACAATGAACGCCCGAGATGGTCGATTTATTTGATGTGAACCCGTGTTGGCTCTGGTGGAGGATGTGCGAATTGCTGTAGAACTTGGTTAATTCAGTGAGAATTAATCTTTAGCACAAAAGGCGAAGATCTTTCCCAGATTGCTTAACATGATGATTGAAATTAAGTTTATTGTGGCGTCGAGATTACTGATGTGAATTCCAAGAATTTTAATGTTGTCTGAAGGTTGTACGAGATGATTGTCAAGTAAAAGTGGTAATTTTTCGTGGTTGTGAAGATAAAGGATATTGGTCTTTGAAGTGCTGATGTTTAGTTTACTTTGATGAATATATTTTGGAGTAGAATAGTCGTCTTTAAATGGTTTTTTCAAGATTTTGACTGCACTACACTTCCAAGAGTTGGGAAAATATCCTAACTCCAAACATTTGTTAAAAACAGGTTTCAACGCAAAATTTCTCTATTATTATTTACGTGTGGAGCGCTTAATCTTCTATATTCGAAGCAGCTGGTACTCCACTTGTTGCAAAAATTATGAGTTTAGAATCTCTTGATGGCGATTCTAAATGCACCTGGATTGCAAACCAACAAAATTGATTGCCAAGGTACACCGACCATCGTTTTATTATTCGAACCAGGTTTCCCAAAATTCGAATGATAAAGGTCAACCCCCTTTTCAAAGAACCCATGCGCGTGCAAACCATACCATAAAAATAAACATTCGAATAAAATGATTACAGTTTAATTAATTAATTTCAGAACTTTTAATTTATTTCTGGTTACAAAAAGCATTATTCTTAATTAATTCAATAATTTTTCATTGAATAAATTTTTCATTTCTATATAAATTATGTTGAAAAAAAATTCATGATTAGAGCTAATTTGTGAAAAAAATTGAAATTTTTTTATCGGTTAAAAATCATTGATTATTTTCGTGACAAAGAATCCGAGGTTCCAGAATCGAATTGAATTGCACAACAACAACTACAACAGCTTCAGCATGGGTCAAATGATGACAAGTAAGTAATTAACATTAAAATAAAAAAAAAAATTTTAACCCTACCACCTACACCACACTGTGTAGAAGGTTTAGCCATGATAAGCGAAAAAACAACAATGGCTACAAAAGCATTAAAACAGCCATTTCGTTCAAGTCCATTTCGTCGTGAATTACGTGAAAAATGTGATGAAATGACAAAACATCGAAAACAAACACAAATTGATGGTGGTGAACGAATGCCATCGGCAGGATCGACTGCCACCGCCAAACAACCACCACAGACACAAAAATCCAAAAATGAATGATTCGAATCATTCAAACAAGCAATGACAATGATGAATGAATGAAGAAGAGAGAAAAAAAAATTTTAATTTTACATTAATTTTTATTTGAATGAATTTTTCCTAAAAAAAAAGAATTTCAATTTCCGTCACACAAACACACAGTGTTATTTACAGTGGAGAAAAAAAAATTAAATTAAATTAAATAGCAAATACACACACACACACACACACTAATACCACACTCTAAATCGATATGTCAATGAGTTGAACATGGTTTCATCATATTACTTTTACCTGGCCATATATAATGATCTAGATGGCAAAAAAATAATGGTTCATTTTGTACAACATGAATTGGTGCTAATTTTATCCACGATATTGTAATGAATAAATTTGATTGCAATCTAATTTCATTTGATGATGATTGTAATGAAACCAGTATGTATTCAATTCGTTTCAATGGTAATGAATGTGGTCGAATAATCAATTTACTTAGACGATGATTTGGTCGTAATTGTGGATAATGTCGTGGATATAGTTTTTCATTCAATATAATCTGATTATTAGACATTTTATTGTCATCATTTGATTTAGTAACAATAGTTACAACCACCGTTGTTGTTGTTGTTGTTGTTGTTGAATCATTATCATTACCGATATTATTATGCGGTATAAATTGTCCCAATTTTACAATCAATTGATATTGATATTGACAATGATGTTTTGTTTGATCAATAAAATCCGATGTTTTCAGATACCATTTACCTTGTGGTGAAAATTTTGTTAAACCTTGTTTCAGTATAGCATATTCAGCATCATAACCCATTAATGCACATGTTGTTTCACCATGACCATCTATCCATAAATCTTCACAACCACATTCCCCATTGATGAACATTTGATAATTTGGACATAATACACCAATAAATTGACATTGTTGATTCCATATTGATTCAAAAAACCATTCATGTGAACGATAATGTGAACAGAATAGTAGATAACGTGGAAATTGAAATAAACTAGTCAATGGCCCATCACCATTACTATCGGTTAATTCTTTCATTGGTTTATATAATTTATCTTGCCAACAACCTGGTTGTGGTGTACCAGAATTCGGAAAAAAATCAATATCACCATAAGGTATTGTTAAACCTAATGAAAATATTGGATGAAAATCTGAATGTATAACATCCATAAAACCAGCTTGAAAACGATTTAAACGTTGATGTGATGGTTTTCGTTGAAAATATGGCCGTGGACCAGCATCCATTACAGTAATACGACCTGTAGGATGAACATAAAGATGACTTGTCAGTTAGAATGTAAAATATAGCAATTAATCTTTATTTCATAAATTGAAATATTTAAATAAAGAAAAAGATTCTGGTAAATCACAAAATACAGACCAATAAAAGTAATATTGCCCGCAAATCCACACATAAAACCACCTAAACTATGACCAATACAATGAATTTGTTCACCATTTAAATGATATTTTGACTATAGTGTGGCAGAAACAAGAAACAAAAAATTGTCAATAATATCAATAATTATGTTGAAACAGAGTAAATACCTTCAGAAAATTGATAAATCGTGCTAAATATAATGAATAACTTTGTATAATCATAGCAGCAACAAATAATTCATTCAAACTACGCCAACCAACAAATATTACATTTTGATCATCACGTAAAAGTAATAAACGTATAGCATCTCGTACCCATCTAGCAAATAGACGATTATCTTGCCATCCATTAATAAGAAATATTGTACGTTTATTTGGATTATAATTTGATTGCTTAATGGATTCATGATCATCAATACAAAGTTCATGGCCATTATCGGGATTCAAACGGCTATATAAATAAAAACGAACAGATGATATGCTTTTTGGTCGTGGAAATAATTCATTCCATATTGGTTCCCATTTTCCTGGTGTTGGTAATGATGATGATGATGATGAAATCATTGATTTGGATTCTATTTTAGAAAAAAAAACGGAAAAAGATCAATATTGCAGAAAAATAATTTGAAAAACTTACGTTTAATACGATGCGATAATTTCATTGCCACTGTATTGGTTGAATTTCGTTTTTGTTGTTGTTGTTGTTTTGATGATAATTTATATCGACGATCAGAATAATGTTGACGATGTATTCGTAAATCATTCGTAATACTGTCCACAGTGGACAATCGATTATTATTGGCCATAAAAATTGATGATGAATTTTTCAATGATAATAATAATTGTGCACGATCTAATGGACAAAACGTAATGGTCATTGTAAATATTAGAATAAATGATGATAAATTCATTTTGATGATGATGATGTGTTATTTAATAGTAAAAATAAAAAAAAGAGATCAAAGAAATTTTGGCAATTCAAAACGATGAAACCAGATCCAATCAAAAAAAAAATTGTCAATAACTCTTTTATGGCTTCATTTAATGAGTTTTTTTTTCATTTGAATGTGGACACACACACACACACACACAGAGACAAACAAGTTGATCAAAATGTTGATACACACATCATTGGCTGATGATGATGATGATGATTTTATAAATCAATTTTTTTCATCTACAATATTGAAATCGAAATCATTGCAAATGAAAAATTTGTCGCCGATTTCAATATTTGTTGTGTTGTTGTTTATGCGTAACGAACAAACAGATTAACAAAAAAAAACCCTTGAAAAGAAGAAGAAAGTAAATGATAACGAATGGTCAAATATAAGATCATCAATTGTTGTTGTTGTTGATGATGATGATGATGTTAATTGATGAGAATAGTGAAATAGAAAAGAGAAAAGTAAATAAAACAGTGAGATTAGCGCGCAAAAAAAAATTGAAATGAATCATGAAGAGAAACCAAAAAAAAAAAAAAAAAAAAAAGAAAGAGAACAAAAAAAAGAACCAAAATGATGCTCTCTTTATGGGCAAAAAAAGCAAAAAAAATTATTGAATTTTCAAGTTGAACAAAAACAAAACAAATGAATGAATTATGATCAAGTTTAACTGATTGATTTGATTGATAATCTAATGTTCAAGTCGTTGATGACGATGATGATGATGATGATCAAATCAAATGTTGTTGTTCTTGTTCAAACAAATGAATCTTAAGTGTAATAATAATACTTGAAGTGAAATTATAAGGATTCAGTTTTTTTTTCATTTCATTTTTATTCAATTTCAATTTTTTTACATTAATTGATGTACACGGATGAAAAAAAAACATTGATCTTGAATGTTGTTGTTGTTGTTGTTTTTTTTATTATTATTGAGATTGTACCCAAAAAAAACAAGTAAAAATATTCTTTCAAGATATTCTCTTGTGTCTTGACTAAATGGCCAAAGAATATTTTATCTTTCAGATGGTCACAGAAAATGGTTACTGCCCAATATGGCATCAACAACAGTTTTTGACTTGATTGACAATCTACAAAAAAAAAATGTGTCTGTGTGTGAACAATTTGGACATTAATTTTCTGATAAAAATATCGATTCTTTAAATTTTGTTTTGTTTGTCCATCAATGTAATGTTTTTAAGATGTTAAAAGATTTTTCTCATTTGATAAAAAAAACAAAACAAAACAAAACCAGGTTATTATTATTATCATCATCATCATCGAACGATTCGAAAAGAATAGACATTTGAAACGAACAGAAAAAAATAACACATATCTGTCCAAACCACTTTTCATTTCGCCTTTGTAAAAAAAAAAAAATTACTGACAAATAAAACTCAAATGATAATTGAAATCTCGATTGATGATGAGAAACACAAATTTTTTTTGCTGGTTGTTTCAAAGTTTTTTTTTTGTTCCACCTTTTTATGGGCTAAAATTCGTTCATGTTTCCATTTTGTGTCCATAGTGGTAATGATGATGATGATGATGACATCAAAAAAAAAAAAACATCAAGTTTGACCTACTGGAATACCGTTGTGGTAAAAAATTATTCTCATTATCATTTTAAACGACGGTTGTTTCTTTTTTTTCGTGGTTATTGTATTTTTCGCTTTCTGTGTTTGAAATCGTAATCATCATCATCATATTTGATTGATTATTGAAACACAATTTTTTTTTTTGAATCCTGGTTCGATCCACCTGAACACAATAGCAATTTAACTATTGTAACTGTCTTTACATGTCAAAATACACACAAACACACACACACATGAACAATTGATAATGAAGTTATCATCATCATCATCATCATCGGTAATAGTATAACAATAAGCGAAAACAAAATGAATTGAATACAATGAAACTAGAATGACATTGAGCAATGGATGGTATTTATTTTTTTTTTTTTTTTGTTCAGATTTAATAATCATAGGATTGACAACACACATATGTTCATTAAGAATATGAAGGTTAAACAAAGGGATGAATGAAATTTTTACAAAAAAAAACAAATTCGATTTCTAAACCATTCAATAGATAATGAGTATGGTTTAGATTTTCATTGACAAGGTTAGATGCAAACATTCATTCATTTTGTCTAATAATAGTTTGATTTACAATTCAAAATGGAATTCAGCAATGAATGAAAATGGTAGCAAAAAATCCGATGATAATGATGATGATCATCATCATTTATTTTATGAGACTATAGATAGATGAATGGATGTGAAATTATGAAATTTTTTTTTTCTCTCTTCTCCGTATTGAAAAAAGCGAAAACAACATGTTAAAATCAGGTATGCTGAAACATTTTTGTCCATCGTTGTCCATTGTTATATATGTATGGAACTTTATTTTTTTATAATCAATAATCAATAATTAATGAAATGAAAAAGAAAATTAATTCAAGAAGAAACAAAAAAAAAGAACGGAAGTAATAATCTTCTTTTTTTGAAAAATTGGAAAAGTAACAAAATAACAAAATTGTTTGTTTGTAATCACATTTGAAGACAATTACACGTGTGTCCAGCAAAAACAACAAAAAAAATTGGACATAGAAATTATAAAAGTTTTAAGAATATTTAACACTTTGATAGTTATTCTATATAGAATTCACAGAATGATCACATTAATTGTTTGTTCAAAACAAAAACAAAACAAAAAAATTCTTATCACAAAACAAATATGAACACAACATAACATTCAAAGTGTTTATAATTCATGAATTATCAATTATTCATGTGGACAAAATAACACTGAAATAACGATGAATCAACTTTTCTGTCTCTGTCTCTCTCTCTCTCTCTCTCTCTCTCTCTCTCTGTTTGATGGCAGAATCAGAATCAGAATCATGATCATCATGATTTGAAATGTTGCACTGTTGTTTTGATGTTTTCGGTGTCTATGTGTTGAAGATTGATTTTAAAACATGATGATTCTTTCATGGTACTTTATTCATTAACATTTTCATGGATTTCTTACATTTTTTTTTTCTTAACAACACATATCATTAGAACAATTCTATGTCTTTCAATGAATTTCCATTTGCCATTAATTATGATATGATAAAGAGAATCATTTATAAGATGGCATTTTTTTTTATATACCCAGTATTAATGAAGAATGAATGGACTTATGAATATTTAACGAATGAAAAACCACAATACATTCTGAAATTCTCGGGAAAAAAAATTCCAGAATCCAATTTCTAATGTAAATCCTATGTGTGTGTGTAAAAAAAACTTCCACTAATCTGTGATGTCTCATAACGATAATCATCATGAGAAGTATTCATCTATTTGTATTTTGGTTGTTCATGGAAATTCACAAACAAACAAACGCATCAGATAAAGAGAAGATGGACAAAAAAATTATCTTTTCTACAAACAAACAAATGAAAGTGGTGGAGAAAGAAAAAAACTTATCTAATGTTTATATTCGTTTATTGTTGTTGTTGCTGTTGTCACTTGTTATTTATATTACTGTTTGTTGAGAGAGGAAGTAAAGGGTTAATTTTTGTTTTAAACATTCTGGTAATGCTGAAATAACAGTATTCAGTAAAATCCTTACTTTCTTCTTCTTCTTCTTGTTCTAATGGCTCTTGAAGAATCTAATTTTGTGGAATTTCATTTGTGAAATTAGGTTTCTGTTTTTTTTTGGAAGAAAAAAAAACCTGAAGTTTCAAATCCAGACAGAAAAAAAATACTCAACTTGACATCATTTTTTTTCGTACTGGATTCCATTACACACACACACACACACACACACACACACACATATTATATTCAAATTCTTTGTTTTTGGTTTCCATTTCAAATTGAATGAATTATTCACTCTATTATAACATTGATATGAGAAAAAAAAATTATCTCTACTTTCTAATTCATTTCATTAATGTATTGTAATGATGTTATACATACCACTAAACCAATGGCAATGTTAGTGTCAATTATAACGGAATTACAGAATTCATTACCAATGGTAAAATGTTTTTGTGTGCTTGTGTATGTGTTTAGTGCCAAAAATTCTGGCCAAAAAAATCATCATCATCATCATTAACAGGAAATGAAGAGAAATTGAAACAAAATTTTAAATTGAAAAAATCGAAATTGTTTCCTTTTTTTCCGGATGCTAATTTTCTTTACTTTTTTTTTACTTTTTGTTGTTGGCCAAAATTTTCGCTTCACATAGTCAATGGGTTTGATACTTTTGTGTGTGTATTCAGATTTTTCTTTTTCGAAATCAATTTCTTTGAAAAATCATCAATCATCTTGTATTCAGCATATGCAGTAGTAACAGTAGTAGTAGATGATGGTGAAAAATTCAAATCGAACCATCGATCGATTTCATTCAACCGAAAAGATGTATATATAAAAACGATCAATCGATCGATCCAATTATTTGAAGGACAAGCGCATTGATTCGCCCCTTTTCCACACCATACGATTGAATAATACTGCATATTGAACTTTTGTATAATGACAAATTGAATTTTTTTTTTTCGTGGGCTGTCTGAAAAGTATAATGCACGTAATCATCACAACCAAAACCAAAAAAAAAAAAAAAAAAATTAGTTCAATAAAAAAATTATTGAACATAATAAATATATATATGGGTCAAATTGGTTGATTTACATACTATTTTGGATGAAAAAAAACGACGACAAAATCATTAACTAATCCAAAAAAAAAAATGCAATCGAATTATCATCATCATTGATTGATTGATTGATTGATCAATGTCATTCGTATTCATATATGAAATAAACTAAAGAGAAAAAAAAATAAAAATTAGATGATTTGGACAAGATAATTGGAAGAGATATTTTGGTGATACTAAAAATACAAAAATGTTTTTTTTTTTTTTGTTAACCAAATGAATGAATGAATGAATGAATGGGAAAAAATGATTGATATGGCCAATGGTGTTTAACTGTTGTTCGATCCATTTGAATATAAAAATAGAAATGATGATGAAGGGAAAAATTATTGCTAAAACAACCGGAATTTAATCTATAGAAAAAAAAATAAATATAGAAAAAGATTACTAAATGATTTCAAAAAAAAAAAAATCTTTTTCATCTTCAAATTACACTAGTTCAAGAGAACAAATTCTAAAAAATTTATTAACGGATTAAGAAACCAAACCTTTCATTTGATTCTATAGAATTTGTTGAATGAGCATTTGAATAGATCCATAAATAATCAACGGGATTATTGTCTATATATCTGATCATGAAAATGATTTGTGAAGGTCAAAAGATTTTGTTTGTCACTTACCATAGTTACTGACATTAATCATTATCATCATATATTCGGGTTTTTTTTTTCTCGACCACATAAACAAACTGTGTATACCATTGTGTGAATATCATCACCATCATCATAATTTATAAATTCAATAATCGTGGCCATCATCTGTGTGATCATGATAATCGATAATGATGAAATGAAATGAGAGAAAAACAAAAACAAAGTTATCCAAATGCAATTAATTATGGAAATTTTTTTCTCTTCTCTGACTTTTCTTTTTCATCCAGATCATGGTTGATAATAATAGAGATTCATTGAATATATGTGAATGCTATGATGAAATATTTTCCATTATTATTATTATTATTATGATTATCGGGAAAATTTTAACCAAAGGTTATGTAATCCGGCCATTGAAACATGACTGCCGGGCTAATAATCATGGAATCCAAATGGAATGTTTATTCTATAGATTTCACCATTGTTAGCCATTTTTTTCCCGATTTACAATTCATTTATTAGTTGATGATGTTCTGTATATTCACATTGTACCCATTATCGTTGATGTTAATGAATTTTTTTTTCACTTTTTCATTATCATTATCCATATCAATTTTGGACGGAGATGAAGTTTTTTTTTCCATAGAAACAAAAAAAAAATAAATGCAATAATCATCATCATTCTATATAGAATATTACCATTTGATTTTCGATGGAATTTTCATTCGTTCATTTTCGATTTTTTTAAAGTTCAAATGTGATTGCATAAAAAAAGTAACTCTAGGCATCCAGCAAATACCGATGGATTCTGATTGAATTAGAAATGGAATGGTTTTTTTTTCGTTGTTGTTGTTGTTTTGGTTCCAGATGAAATTTTTTTTCTTTTTGATTTTTAAGTTTTCTTTTCAAAGGTGGGTAGTAGTCATCATCATCAAATTGTAAGTTATTATTATAATGAATCTTTCAGATTTAATTTAGACAAAAAAAAACACACACACACACACAGACACAAAATGTGGCCAAATAAATATAAATGAATGATGATGATAATTGAATTAGATTTTTTGTTTTCTTCTTGGATCAATTTGAAGGATTACGGGCCAATGTCAAATTGAATTAAATTCAAAAAAATATCAATCAAATTCTGATGATTCCGTATATACAGATGATGTTATATTATATGATGAATTCGAATGAACGAAAAAAAAGGTAAACTCAAAATTCGATCAACGCCATCTATCGTTTGTATTATTATTAGTATCATCGATGTGTTTGTGTTTGGTGTATTATATTACCATCTGTTGATTGTGTTATACGCCTCATCATCATCATCATCAAATTGTGTGTGTGTGTGTTGGCTCAATGCCGTTTTTTTTTTTGTTTTGTTTTTCTGTTTCTATTATTATTATTTGGTCATTAAATGATCTGAAACTTTTGGGAACAAATTTTTGATTTTCAAACAATTTTTTCATTCAATTGAATTAAAGGTGAATATGAATTTTTTTTTGTATATTGATGTTTAATGTTAATTCGAATATTTTGTTACATAGGAAATTCGCGAAATATTCTCTAACCAGTTTGTTCATTTGTTGTCATATTCGAATAAAATCAGCGTTTTTTTTTTTTTTTTTTTTTTTGATTTTTTATCATCACCATCATCATCATGGTATCATTACGTGTTTGTGGTCCAAAATTATCCATTTGTTGTACATTGATATCTGTTTGGGGTTTTATCATGTTACCAATAATGGGCGTTTTATTATCCAAACATTCATTAACATTTGCCGAAGATCTTGTTGAAGATATAGAATTCAATACGACTACAGAATTTCTGGAAAAAGCTGGTGAACGTTATGATGAAGCGGCTAAAACATGTTATATAGCTGGTGCAATCTATCTTGGATCATTTGCTTTTTCAATATGGCAATTTTTTCTCAATCGAAATGTTTCGAATAAACATTAAGATGAAAAAAAATTGAAATGATAACAAGTTAAACTGATGGAATAAGATTGTCAAAATGAACAAAATGAACCACCAACCTTGAGAAAATTTTTTTTCCATTCAAAACAATTCATCAAAAACCAAATAAAACCAGAATATATTCTAAATTGAAATGTTACCATTTACATAAATATTCTAGAATTCTACAGATGTTTCAAAGAAACAGCAACAACAACAACAAAAAACGTTTTACGATTTCAATTTCAATTTTGTTTTGTTCATTTTGGAATTCTTTCTACATCATTATCATTATAACTGTCACATTTTTCTCGTGATAATCAAGAAATCTTTTATTATTTTATATGTGATTCATTTATTCATTCATTTTAATCCACATGCACCCACACGCACACACACACACACACACACCCACACAACATATTGTCATATTCATAAATTGAATTGATCCAAAAAAGAAAAAAAAATTGAATTTTCACATTTTTGTTCAAATAGCCAAGAGAAAAAGTTGTTGTTATTAATTTATACATACACGTTTTTGTTCATTTTTTGAATATATTCAAAAAAATTGAAATAAATAAAATTTACATTTACATATTTCATTTCATCATTTTACAATTGACAGAATTTTTCTATCAAAATATCCGGAATTGATTTGTATCGATGATGATGTTGATGATGATGATGACGAGACGTAATAAGGATAAGAAGATAAGAATCTGTCTGGATCTATTTTTTGTTTTCTTTCAAAAAAAAAAAAAAAAAAAGAAAAAATGAATCTGGACCATGTGGTCCATGTGTATGTTATATACAGCTATAGCTGCTGTGCATGTTGTATGTGTATATTACTACTATACATGATGATTGGTTATATAGACCGTTACCATATAATGGCCAAATAGACATGCCGTTATTACATAGAATTCACCAATCATCAACATGGTGAATATATAAAAGTTTCCAACATGAATCATTATTATAGAATTGAAGTTTCATTCATTTTGTTTCAGCCATTCATTCAATATACACACACACACACACAGGGTTTATTTTTTCAATTTTTCTACCAATCATCATGTTCAACAATCGAAGTGTAATGTAAAACAGAAAAATTTTTTGGACATCAACCGAGTTTTTTTTTTGCTCTTTTTTTCCAGAATATTTATTTAAATTTAGATGGCCACTTTGTTTGTGGTGCGTGGGTGTGTTTGTTTTGTTTTTTTTTTTTTTTGATTGAAATTTAAAATTTAAAATTTGAACCATCATCTCATTCAACTCCATTACGATTTTTTTTTTTAAATTTTACTTCACTGAAAAAAATGAGCTTTCATGATTTCATAATCGAAGATAAAATTTCACCAAAAAAAAACAAACAATTCCACTTCCGCCGCTTAATTACAGTTGCAAAAATAAAACTTTTTTTTTCATGTGATGTGTCTGTTCCATTTGGTTTCATTTTTGATTGACAGTAAATCATTCTTGCTAAATCCTCATATAACCGGATTATAAACATTCAGCTTTTTTTTGCTGTTTGATCACCTGAATTCATTCAAAAATATCGTAACCATGTAATAAACATTTTTGCATTCGATTTTGTTTCAAGCAAGAAATTTTTATTTTGAAGAACAAAGAAAAAAAAACAACAACAACAACAACAACGAATAAATCCGAATATATAAATTTGAAATTGGTTTTTTCAATTATCATTACATCATTCACCAACTACAAAACAAAAAACAACAAAAAAAATCTGAAATTTGTTCTCTCTTTCTCTGTCCATGTTGTTAATGTTTCATGTTTCCATTTAAAATAACGAAAAAAACCAGCAACAAAAACAACAACAGAATTGAAAACAAAAAAACAAAACCGAATAGAGAGATTTTTTTTTCATCCTGTTATTCAATACTTTATGTTTTGTATTTGTTTGTTTTTATTTATTCCATTTCATTTGTTCCATGTCCAAAATCAAAACAATCATCATCATCATCTACATTGTTCAGTTGATCAATTACTTCCCCCTTTCTTTCTCAGATACTCATCTTTTACTTTTTTTTTATTCAATCTTGTCATTTTTTTCGATTGTCAATCCATAATTTCCGTCCGTTTGTCCGTTGTAAACACCACCCGATTCGGCTATTCGGTTCGTCGGTTATTACACATATAATATATCATCCAGTGTGTGTGTGTGTGTGTGTATATGGATTCAGAAATCTTGTATGAAACACAAGTAAAGAATCTGAAATTGTCCTTTATGAATGAAAACAAAAAAAAATTCTTTTATTCCAACAATTCTACGACTATCCTCATCATCAGTGAAAAAAAAACAAATAATAACAAACAGTAAACAGTAAACATTTTTTGTCTGTTGTCTCGACATTTTAGTGTCAATCTTTTCGTCGTCGTCGTCGTTGTCGTTGTTTTTCTGTTTATTTTCCATTGGCTGATGGAACGAATTTCATTCATTTCTTTCTTTCTTTCTTTACGTCACATTATTTATAGTGAAAAACAATCATCATCAAGCGGCTACTGTGAATCCGTTCAAGACAGCAACAACAACAACAACAACAAAAAAGTGAAATTCCATCAAACAAAAACGCGAAAAAATAAAGGGAAATTAATTGTCAACATATAAAGCCGAAAAAGGACGAAAAAAAAAACAAAAGCTAAATGCGAATTCTCACCATCATCATCATTTTCATGTTTGCTAAAAAAAATGAGCTGAATGTTTTTTTTCTCTTCTTACGGTAAAACGATTTTTTTTGAACATTTTTTTTCTTCTTTTTTTTGATTTACATCACTCAAGGCTCATATTCTTTTTTTTTTTGCTCTGTACATGAACATAACGCATTAATCCTAATTGAAGTAATTAACATTTTTGGATAAAAAGTAAAGAAAATATCAAGTTTTTCATTTCATTTCATTTTTTTTCCGGTTTACAAGTGGAAAAAAAGAATATTCTGTTGCCCGAATTCATATTTTGTGTGTGTGTATGGTGTGCAAGTGTACACACTGTTTTTTTTCAAATCTTCATCTAAAACTGTGTGCACTTTAATAATATATAATAATAATATTCACATCTCATCATGTAAAGGTAAGTCAAAGTTTTTTTTTGATCTTTGATTTATTCTTTGGATTTCATGTCATTTGGGTTTTTGATTTCCAAGAATTTTCTTCTTGAATCACTTTTTTTTTTTGTATGAAATTGTTTTTCGTTATGTTGCTATTTTTAGCTTTAATTTGAAATTTTTCTTTTCCGTTTCGTTTTCATTCCATTTCCTTTGCTCGCTCATTCTCCGTTTGACTATGCGTGTAATTTTGATCCGATTTCAAGAATCTAAGAAAATGAAAATTTTTTCAATCTTTTCAATTACTTATGAGTGTTCTATAGTGAATAGTTCAGAATTACAGATGAAATCATGGAAAAAAAACCAAGTGTGTGAAAAATTAAGATCAACCATCGTCTTCTGTGGTGAGTGTCTATATTGAAACTTGCTATATGCACTTATCTAGAAGAATCCGACTCGAAAATGGCAAAGATAAATGATTTGATTGATGGCTGTGATTTTTTTATTTCAAAATCTCCGAATAAAAAAAATGACGAAAAAAATCCATTCATCTTTTTTTTTCTTCTCTGGTTGAAAAATGAATTTGAAAACAAATAAAAAAAAATTGAATTCGAAAGAATGAATGAATGACTATGTGACACATCAATTAGGGTGTTGTTTTCCATGAACATTGTGTGAATGAACGAAATCAATCAAATAAAAAAAACATAAACATTCAACGGGAAAAAATTTCTATTCATTTTTTTTTTTTTTGAAATATGATCCATCATCATTCTCGTGTCGGGTTGAATATATTGTTGCTGATGATGATGATGATGATTATCCTTTATTAGAAATAATAAGTAGTGATAATAATAATTTTCTCTTGATTCACAAACATTCAGCGATTCTGTTTCCGTTTTCTTTCTCGCGCGCTTCATGAACTCATCTTGTTTGTTGACTTATTACTGCTACTACTATATCCCTAACACCTCATCATTCATATCGTTTATTATCATCATCATCATCATCATCATTATAATAATAATAATAATTTCTTCATAACTCTTAAATAGAATTTGAATCCTGTTTATGCTCGGTTTCCTTTTTCTTCTTGGTTCATGAATCCATGCATGAATGCATGCATGATATCCATGGAGAAGGGGGAATGGAGCAAAAAAAAATGACGAATATAGAAAATTACGTAACAAATTTTGCCTATTTTTCCGGTCTTTGGCTTTTTTGAATCTTCATATTCTTTTAGATGTTGGATTGGAATTTTTCTGTTTTTGGTTGGTCACATTAAAGTTCAAAGCCATGAATAGTGCAAGTGCATGTTTGTGTGTGTGTGTGTGGCTGAAAGAAACTTGAAACTTTTGTCAGTTTTTTTTTCTACCCCTCCTAGTGGATTTACCAAATTAGGCCATACGCCATTCAAGATAGTTTGTTGTTGTTGTTGTTGTTTTTTTTCTGGTTGTTTATGTGTAGACATTATCCATATACACACACAAACACAGGGTCGTAAAACATGAAAATTTAAAAAGTGAAAAAAAAAATCTTCTTTCCATCAAACCAGAATAATATAGTGCAATCAAAAATTCACAAAGTTGATGGAAATTTTCATTTTCTTTGGTTTTTTTTAAAGAAAACAATTTTCACAACAATAAAGACAAACATTTTGATTATCTGTACATATAAAGATTTTTTTTTTTTTAACAAATTCAATTTGTGGTAGATGTTTTTGTTCACATACAGTTGATTAAACACACACACTTAGATATTTAGGAATAACGTATCGTATTGAACAGACCCTGATTGAGACAAGATGACTTTGAATTGTTGTTCACTGTTGATATATATTAATATAATAATGAAATGATGATGATGATGATGATAAAAATTCTATCTTGTCTTTTCTTCATCAAATTGGTTTGTTCATACAATTTTTTTTTCCAATTCACTAATATCATATCTTGATATTATTTGAATGAATGAATGAATGGATGTTAATAAAGAGAAAATTATTGAAATAGATAGATGGTGTTTTTCTTTGGAACAGCTTGTGTGTGTATGTGTGTGTGTGTTGTGTTTGATACTTTTGCCGGCATCTTTATTCTTCTTTTTTTTTCACAACGTCATATGTGAAAAAAAAGTTTTTTTTCCACTCTCTCTTTGGTTTTGTGATTTAGATTCTACACATATCCGTGTGTGTGTGTGTGAAAAAAAAGCTGAAAAAAATCATCTTGTGTTTTCATCTGTTTACACGTTGATTAAGAGGTGTGTTTTTGTGGCAAAAGTATTGCTAGAATCAGATTCTGGATCAATAACAATAACAACAAATACAAGTACAAAAGAAAATTGAATTTTCTTGATTCTTGAAACTTGTTTACCCTTCATTATTATTATTATTATTGTTTATAAATTTGATCCATAAAATAAAGAAAAAAAAAGCTGAAAAAAAATCATCTTGTGTTTTCATCTGTTTACACGTTGATTAAGAGGTGTGTTTTTGTGGCAAAAGTATTGCTAGAATCAGATTCTGGATCAATAACAATAACAACAAATACAAGTACAAAAGAAAATTGAATTTTCTTGATTCTTGAAACTTGTTTACCCTTCATTATTATTATTATTATTATTATTGTTTATAAATTGATCCATATAATAAGGAAATTCTATTTGATTTTATACAGAATAATAATAGTCTCTTTCTCAGTGTGTGTGTGTGTATGTGTGTTTGTTAAATGTCTGAAATAAAACCAAAAACAATGACTCATATACATGAATGATTCTATTTATGCCTTAAATGTTTATTTGCATATCCATGGTATACGTGTGTGTGTGTGTGTGTGTGTGGGTGTATAACATTAAAGTTTGTTTGCAACAACAACCAAAAGAGAAAAATCCAGAATGAAATCAATCATACGGATTGAATCGAATAATGATGATGATCATTTTTTTTTCCTAGGCCAACCCAATTCATTTCCATTTTCAGTTCTATGATATTTTTCTCAATTATCCATATAAAAATAGAATTCAAGAATAGTAGTCAATAAATAATCATTGAAAATAATGGGCAATCATTATACTAGAAAAATGAAGCCATAGTCATTAAACAGTTCCAGAAACAAAACAAAAAAAAGAATTTTTCATTCATTCATTTATTTCTGTTTGTTTGTTTTTGGTTTTCTCTTTTCATTTTTTTTTTCATCTTCATTGATAATGTAATAAAAATACGAAATAAAAATAAACCTAAATTATCATCATCATCATGATTATTGTTTATGATGATCATGAAAAGCAAAATGATAATAATTTTTATTTTTCTTTTCAGAAAAAAAACCAGACACAAACACACACACACACACACATACAAATATCAGAGCCAAAACAGCAACAGCAGTTACCCATTGTGAACGTAGAATATTCATTCAATAGAAGATTTTTGACGAGAAAAAAAACAAATTCATTTCTCGAAAAGGATAAACGCTTTTTGTGAATTTTTTTATTCATTATTATTTCGATTGTGTGATGATAAATACAATTTTCAGAGTATAGATGTAATTTTAGAAGTGAGAATCTCAATTCATGGATCACAAGTATCAAAAGATGATGATTATTATGATGATGATGATTATCATGAAAATGGAAACATTGTAGATCTACACAGAAAAAAACAACCGTGAACTATAGAACATTGTCATCATTCATATATATACAAAATATATATGTTTTGGGGTGATTGTTGTTGAAAAAAAAACTAAAACTAAAAAAAAAACAGACACACGCACAGACACACTATAACACCAATGGATATTTCCGAATCATTACACAATTAGAAGGTTGTGTGTGCGTGTGTGTGTCATTTGTAGCCTTGTGTCTATTTCTATGTGAAAGCAAGTAAGAAGCAAAAAAAAGACGATTTCTTCCGTGTTGTTTAAGAAAAAAACTCCATATAATATCCATGATATGATGAAAAAAAAGAAAAGAAAAGAAGACCGTATGGCATTAAATAACATTATGTGATTCTATAAAAGAATAACAACAACAACAACAACAATAATAATAATAATAACAATAACGATAACAATAATATTCTTCAATAGAAACTTTTTTTTCGCTTTCGTTCATCTCTCTCTCTCTCTCTCTCTCTCTCTTTAGGAAATTGAATGAATGAAAAAAAAATTATTATCATTGCCATTTGCAATATAATGAAAATATATATATATAAATTGTATTTATCATGTATGAAATTTAATCAATAATTTATCCTGTAAAGAATATTCTTGTGTGTGTATGTTTCGATGAGTGAATGAATGAATGAATAAATGAATGGGAATAAAGATTTAGCACCAAAATATTAGAGATAAAAAAAAAACATTGAATATTGCAACTGGCAGGTTGTTTATTTTTTTCTTCTGATATATATATATATCTCATAATAATAATCATAATCTCTAACGCCCTAGTTATTTCATTCATTCATTTATTCATTTTTTTCTGTTATCTATCCTATTGATGTGATCAATTCACCATTAAACAAATCATCAAATCCAACAAGGTCATCAAGTTATCAGTGATTTAAATGTAACCAAAAAGAAAAAAAAGATCAGAATTTACTCAAAACTAAACCAAGAATAAATGATTCTTTTGTAAAGCCTTGTAAAGATCTGCCATTATCGATTATTAAATCGATATAATGATGAACCAAACAAAAAAATGAAATTTATTGCCCAATAGGTAAAAGCTATTGATATTTCATTACTTTTTATTGTGAAAAATCATTTATTGATTATCTATTTTGTAATGTTTATTTTTTTTTCTCTCTCACTCTCAATTTAACAAATAATTCTCACATTTGTTGTTTTCGCTTGTTATTGATGATTGAAATTAGATCATTAATCTTTTCATAGTTGAATGATCAAAAATCAATCATTCATTCACGTTATTTGATCGAAATGAAATTGTGAAATTTTTTTTTTTTTGTTTTGTTTTGTTTGCCACCAATAATAATCTGCACTGAAAATTTCTATTTCATTCTCTGGTTGGGCGGCAACATTTTGATATCTTTACAAATATAAAAATAATAATGGTTCAATTCGTTCTCTCATTTTTTTTTGTTTCTTTGAAAATAAAACAAAACAAAACAAAACTGAAATTCTAGTCTCGTCCAAATTTTAGCAGTAGGATGAAGAAAAAAATGAAAAAAAACATCAAATAGAATTTGATCTATCAAAAAAAAACAGACAAAATTTCGAAAGTTTTTTTTTCAGTTTCTACCTACAAAAAAAGATTATGGTCATTAAAAAAAATGTCATAATGTTTTTTTTTCGCTGAATGTCGCAAATGAATTTTTTTTTGTGTGTGTCATTTCAATTGTTTTTTTTCGATGTTTGATTTGATTTTGAACATCAATTTGCAAACACCATCACCATCACCATAATAATAATCTTTCAACTACATCATTAACTGTTCATCAAACAAAATGCACCGTTATCCAAATCGGATTGTTATTATAGAAAAACAAAAGAGAAAAAAAAATTTTTGTGTGTGTTAAGCATTTTTTTTTGTTGTTGCAGGTCCACGAAAAAAAACATGAAATGAAATTATAATTACCAATAATTGTAACATTCAAATTGAAATTCTTGTTGTTGTTGACATTTTTTTGTTTGATTGGATTTGGACATTCCGTACTAGCACACGCAAATAGGCAATTTTCATTTTTTTTCATAAAAAATGCAGTTCATCATAATCGTGATTATTATTTGCATTTTATTTCATTTCTATCGATAATCATCATGGCTGTAATTTATAAATTCCACAATGTAGTCACATTGTTTGAATTTTGTTTATACACCATATATATATATGGTGGATAGAGAAGAAATGAAATGAAATGAAAATCATCAAAGGTATCAATTTCTCAAAATAAATGTGTTCATATATGAAAATAGTATTCCAGATTGAATGTGAATTCTGTATATGACGTATGAAAATGGCCATCGGCATTGTTTGTGTTTTTGTTTCATGTAGAGAAACAAAATGCTGGTATAATAGATTGAAAATGATATCATCAATGGTATTGGTAATGACAATGACATGCAACAACAACAACAACAACAACAGTGAAAAATACAACGATCGACTTTTTTTAGAATATCGAATGGATAAAAAATTGAACAAAAAAGAATTGATTTCCTCACAATTCTTTGAGTTTTTGCTTTGTCTTTACAATTATCAATTCACATGAATTATAAGTGGAAAAAGATCAATCCGAAAAAAAAGCCAAAGAATTAATGAAATTCCATTTGAATTCTAGTTTTTTTTATCCATGTTCACATTGAAATGGACAACAACAAAAAAAAATTTCTGGTTAGTTTTTGTTTTCATTTTCAATATATATTTATAATTAACTTTCATTCACTTTCCTTTTTCTTGTTTTAGTGTTTGAAATCAACATTTTTTTTAGTTGTTTATATAATCGTTTCTCTAGCCCGATGATTGGCTTGTAAATTCCGACATCTATTTCTAGTAGGATGTAGTCATTATTGACGTTGTTATTTTAATTACCGATACCGGTAACAAGTTTATTGGTGGTAGTACAATCGGAAAAAAACTCGTAAAAATTCATTTCGGAAATGAACTCGATTTCTGGTGATGGTGATGGAATAAAAAAAAAAAATCATTTCCATTTGTTAGAATTTGTGTTAAAAAAAAGTACCATATGTTTTTCTCTCCATATGAATCAAACATTTCTTGTTATGGTCATCTTGCTGCTACTGCTGCTGTTGCTGCTGCTGCTGCTTGAAAATAAATGGAGAGTAAATGAAACAAAATGGAATCAAAGAAATTGATTCTATAATCATCATCATCATCATCATCATCATCATCAACTGTTGATGGCAATTTTAACATTGCAAAAAGAATTCGATCGAAATTTTCTTTTTCTGTTTGGCAGATGATTTTGCTTTTTTTTTATTCTTTAATTCTGAATCATATCGATTGTGTGTGTATGTGTGTGTTGAACACAAATTATATACCCATCATTTGGTTTGTTTCTCTCTGGTTTTTCTCACATAATTCCGTTACAATTTATGTTTTTTTATTTTCTGGTTTTTTTTTATTTTGTTTTCAATGTCGACATTTATTCAATTTTCAATTCTTGATGCCAGACACATCCCATCATCATCATCATCATCAACAACAATGATCATTGATTTACAAGGGAAGAAAAAAACTCATTGTAAATGAAAAGAAATAATTTGGTGATGGATAAATGGATTTTTGTCTTTAGCTACAAATAATCACCAAAAACGAATACCACCATCCAACTTAATGGTTTCGATTTGTGGCCAAATTATTGTCTATCGCTCTCTTTCCCCAATGATTTTATTTGTATGAAAATTCCAATTCAAATGTATTATGTATGGGTTTTCTTTTTTTTTTTTTTTTTTTTTTGCTCCAAATTATAATCCATAAATAGCTCAATGAAATGATTAAGACTACAGAATATATGCAAATAATGATGAAAGACAAAAGACAAGAAATTTTTATTTTCATTTTGTTCCCTAAACGTTTACGAATAATGATGATGCGAATTTTTTTTTATTTTTTTTTTTCGTTTGAAAAATAATGGCTAGTCGGTCGATTATGGCAAATGGATTTATTATGGCGGCCACATTTGCATATCTAGTAACGATTTAGAATGAAAATGAACAAAAAAAAATTCTCTGAATTAAATGTGCACTAGAAAAGAAAATGCCAGAATATTTTCATTTTCATTTTCATTTTTTTTTCTTCATTACAATTCATCACTCATCGAATATCTTTTTTTTTCATCGACAACCAAATAATAATGACAGCTCATGATGATGATAATGATGATTGACGGTTTTTTTGTGTCATGATGATATTTAATTGATTGATTTTTTTTCTCTTTGCAAGTATTGATTTCTCAATGAAAAAAAAAGAATTGATTTTCGTTCTGTGTGTGTGGATCAAATGTGGTGTGGAAAAAAAATAAACAAATCAATGAATGAATGAATGAATGTATGAATGGATATGACCGTATGTGTGTAATGATATATTACACAACAACAACAATATCCAAACAATTCAAAACAACATTTGAGATTGAAGAAAAAAAAAGAGAAACAAGAATTTACATACAAAAACCAATTGTCGATCATTCATTTGTATTACATCATCATCATCATCATGTGATTCCGATTTTTCTTTCTTTCTTTCTATTTTCATTTTTGAAATTCCATTCAGCATGTAGTGGAAATAAGAATAGCAACCGGATTTTTGATGAATAAATTTATTTATTCAATGTGTGTGTGTGTGTGATAGACTTGGATGTGTGTTTGACTTTTTTCTACAAAAAAAAAATTGAAGAATTTATAACTTGAATCTCTCTCTCTCTCTCTCTCTCTCTCTCTCTCTGTCTTCATTTCATTATGAAATTCTTTTGAAAAATGTTTGTTTTGATTATGGTATTCTTTTTCTTTCTTTTTTTTTTATTTATTTCAAATGTTTTTTTTTCGAAAAAAAAACAGAAATGTAAATGACAGTTGGTTGCTTTGTGTCTCACTATATATAGTGAAACCAGAAGATTTGATGGTGAAAAAAAAAATTATCACCTCTTGTAGACTCTCAAGTCAACTGTTTAGGACTTTATTCAATTTTGAGTTTTTTTTTGGCTTTCCGCTATACCAACAAATCAAATTCATTTGAACATTCAGAAAAATCATGTCATCATATCGTTTTTTTCTCCCATTGATGATGATGATCGGAATCCAAAATCTTGGAAAAAAAGACTTTTTATTCTTGTTTGAATTTCTGAAATTCATTGTTCATGTTTTGTGTTCATTTTATTGTTATTAATGTTGTCAAACTGAATAAAAATGATAATGTAAATGAAGACTATCAATCATCAGGAGAAAAAAAAAATGAAACAAAAATTGATTGAAAATGAAAAATTCACACTCCCAAAAAAAATTCGATGATGAAAAAAGAATTTCTTGGAGACAGAATTGAAATGCAATAAAACAAAAACGGTGGGCACGGGGAAAAATGTTTTGTCTTTTTTTTTTGCTTCTCCCAAACCTTAAGGGATTTTGTGAGTAAAAAAAATGACACTAAGAAAAAACGTTGAAAATGATTGTGAACAAAATAACCGTTTAAAATCAACGGGTACTAGACAATATTTTATCATTTAAATACAACATGAAAATGATCATTGTCACACTTATTTGTTTTGTTTTTGTTTGTTTGTTTGTTTCAACCTTTATTTCTTATTTTCAGTATATTTTTTTTTTGTTTCCACCTATCAATAATTTACCACCTGATTCACATATATCCCACAGGAGTAGAACATACAAAGAAATGGACATCTGATTCTTTCTTTTTTTTAGTTAAAAATAAACACAAATTTTTTTTCTTTTTACAACTTTGTGTGAAAAAAAGATTCAAAAATGATAAACATTGCCTGTAGTGACCTTTATTTGAAATCATGAGTTTGGATCATGAATTTGTGTGTGTGTCTGTTTTTTTTAGTAATCTAAAATGAATGAAAAAGTGTGAAAAAAAATAAATGAATAAAAGTCAATATATGAATGGACAACAGAAAAAATTCACTTGGGGATTGAAAATTTTGCACTATGTAAATAAAAAGTTTTTTCTTTCGTGCATGAGTTCATTTAAAAAAAACAGAATATTCTGGATTACACACACACACACACTTGATGTATGATTGATAATTCTTTTTTTTTAATTCTTTAGCCTTGTTTTTTTATTCTATCAAAACACATATATTGTTTTATTATTGACATACAAAAATTGTAATAGAAAAAAAATTAGAGTGAAAAAGTGAAAAATTTTCAATTTAATTGCAATTCTACTGTCAAATCAAAATCATAATAATTCAAAATTCTGGATGTTTTTTGTTTGTTAATCTTGGAATTAGTTTTTTTTTCCAAAACTAAATTTCATGCTCGTAATTATATGAAGATTAACAAATTGATGAAGATGACCATACACATATACACAAAGATATTTCATGGCATTTGATTACATGATAATGTTTAATGATTACAATGAAAAAAAAATGCAATTTTTCTTTGTTATGTTAAAACATTTGAAACATTTTAATCATGTGTGTGTTTATTATTATTTTTTGAAAGCTTAACAATTCGTGCTAATTATCATTTGGATGGCTATTTTTATTCGAAATTATTAACACTTGTTCAGCATCATCATCAATGATTCTTTGGAATTGTTTAGCAACAACAATTCAAACAAAAGATTGATAGAACAAAACAAAAAAAAAATATACAGAAATCGAGCAAAATAAAATCGTGAAATCCATGTGTGTACAGTATGCATTGTTTCTGTGAAGAGGCGTCACGTAATCCGGAAACATTTATTTACCGCTGTCATTACCATCATTGCCTACACCAAGAAAAAAAACCAACGTATAAACACAACAACAATAATACAGAATACAGAATACAGATATATATTCAAATGGTGGAAAAATCCTTTGTTTCCAATAAATATGGTATATTTTTTTTCTGTGATGGAAAAAAAACCGCCCACACTCTTGTGAACGAAGTACTGTTACCACTGAGGATTTTTGTGTGTGTGTATTTTATATCTAAAAAAAAAGTGGTTATAATTGTGGATAGTAAGCGATTCTTGTGTGATGAACTTTTTTTTTTGTTATTTTAACATCTTGATATTTCATTTTTTTTTTTTTTTTTGTTGTTCATTTACATCATCAATTTGTTCGTATCTCAGCAGAAAAAAACATGAAAAATTATTAACATCAAAACCAGAGCATATCGTATCCATTATTCATCGAAGAAAATGTTGAAGAAAAACCCAAAGAGAGAGAGAGAGAGAGAGAGAGAATAATGTTCATTCCGATGTGAAAGAATAAAAACAAAAACAAAAATGTCACACACGGCACATTACACTTGAATTAAAGTTGTGTATACAGAACAGTGTGCACGTGTCGTTTTGAGTGATGATGATGATGATGGTGGTGGTGGTGGTGGTGGTGGTTGTGGTTGTGATGGTGGTGGCGGTGAGATAAGAAAATTCCAAAAAGAAAAAATTAAACCACTTTTGTGGAAGAGACAAAAAAAAACAACAACAACTAATAATTTAATTTTTCTATGGAAATTTATCCATTTTGATTGTTTTATTCGAAAATTGATTGATCATGAATCATTGTTTTTCAAAGGAATTTTTTTTCTTTTTCTTTGTTTTCTACCAAATTCTTGCTGACTTGACTATATATGTTTGCTTTGATAATTGATCAAAATTGTCACTGGAAAATGAAATTAACGAAAGAAAATTTTCAATAGAATTTCCATTGGAATTTTTTTTTTTTTGGCTTTGTTGTTACAAACAAAACAAAAAGTTTCGTATGTATATAAACGACCAAAAAAAAAAGATCATCCTATTAGATTGAATTTAAAAAATATATATTAATATTAATATATCAAATTCAAATAAAATTTTGAAATATTTGTTTCATTCATCCCATTTCCAATGGATAAAATGGTAAAAAAAAACTTTTTCGATACAAAACTGACGACATATGATCACCATCATCATCATCATCATGGATTATATATAATGATGATGATGATTTCTAGTGAAGGATTTTCAAACTTTCAAACATCGATATTTTTTTTTTCCTTTCAATAGTTCCATGTAACAAAACCATACGAAATTCTTCTATGTGTATGTGAAAAAGCCATTTTTTTGTGGATGGTAACCAAAAAAAAAAAAAAAAAAAAAAATTTAAATTTTGAAATTGTGAATATTCTTGTTTTTTTTTCTTGGAAGCCATTTTTGATGCCATGGATTTTTTTTATGCCATCACAATAATAATATAATGGATGAATTGTACTAGTAGTAGTAGTAGTAATAGTAGTAGTAACATCAATGAAATGTGTTCAATAATAATGTTTATTTATTATTTATTGACAAGAAATTCGATATTTTGTTTGTCTGCGTGTATATTTCACATTCAAACATTTCTTTTTGTCATTTCATTCCAAAATGGCTCCAGTTTTTGTTTTTTGTCATTGTTTTTGTTTTGGATTTAGCCAATTTTGAAAAAATAATTTTTTTCTTTTGTTTGTTACTTTTTTTTTCTTTTCATACAATGGTTCCGGTAACATTTCAAACAGATTGTTGATCCTTTCATTATATATTTACGGTGAATACAACTGGGAAATGAAAAAAAATGAAATGAAATGAAATGAAACAATAATACAAATAAATAAAAATAAAAATTCAGATCACTGAGAATTTTCTCATATATCGTATGATGGTGGATGATTTTCTAGTTGGCGATATGTTCATTTTTTTTCAATCATGACAATATGCAAATTTTTTTTTTTTAAAAGCCCTTTGGCAAACAGATGAATTTGTTCAATTATCATCACTGCCATCAGCCATCACCAAAATTAAAAACCTAAAGAATAGAATAGAATACATTCTATACATTCTTTAAGTTTTAAATAACATCCAAAATCAAGACAATCTCATGGTGTTAAATAAAATGAATGGCAGACTACAAAAATAATAAAACTTTAATCAAATCAAATAATACAAGTTAAGTTGGTGTTTGTTTTTTTTTTTTTTTTTTGCTTATTTTATCATCTGAAAATTCATTTGAAAATTAGGTTTAAAAATGAATAAATTAATGAATCACACTGGAGGCTCACAATAAACAATGGATTGAATTGAATGAATAGTGGAAACAGGAAAAAAACTCTCACTCGGTGATTTTCAGGTTTAATTTTATTTTACACAAAAAGAATAAAGTGAACAAAAAAAAATCATGTCAACAAAAAATTCAAAAAAAATTCCAAACAATATAAAAATGTCTCAATTATATATATCGTTATAGGTTTTTGTGTGATTAGTTTTTGTTTATATCAAACATTCACAATTGCTAAATTGAAACAAAAAAAATTTCGTATAATCAATTTCGATTTATTATCATTCTTCATCAATGATGATGAACAAACAGAATCAATACAGAATCAATAAATCATTATCATTTGTTGATTAATCTGCGGGCTTGTTGTTGTTCAGTACATTTGGATAGATAAATTCCATGTAACAAAAAAAAATAAATAAATAAATAAATCTGGCCAGATTGTAACTTGTTTGACCATACAAATAATAAACACATACAATTTCTTGTCTATTTTCCCAAAAATATTACTTCTGCCATTTGTTTCTTTGAAACTTCTCAACAACAACAACAATAACAACATTTTCGCCTGAATAATTCAATACTTTTTCTTATGGACCAATGAATTTTTTTTTCCTATATAAAATACAAAACTTTCAATAGCTTGATTTTGAGTTTTAGAATTGAATTGAGAAACACTATTAGATCTGCTGGTAGTTTTTTTTCTGTGTATCTGTGTGTGTGTTTGTGTGGCTACTCATCATTATCATCATCATCATCATCATTGTTGGACAAAATTGTTCAATGAAAATTTGGTGTCAAAATTATTATTGATTTAATTATCTTTGTTGAACTTTTCAATAAATCTGGTTACAAAAGATAATAATTTTTTTTTTTTTTGAAGCAATGAAAACAATGAAACAAAAAAAAATGAATCAATTCACGATTGTTTCAAATATCTCCACAAAAAAAAACACAAAATGAACAAAATTGCACCTTTTTCAATAAAAAAAAAATCAAATTGAATTTAGCCCTTGAAGAGATATTTGGAATCAACCAAATAAAAAAAAATGTTAATGACAATCATCAAATTCTATTTGGAATTTGTTTTCCATGCTATTATTATATCATCGAAAAATTAGATTCGATTTTTTCTTTTATAGATTTTCAATCATTGGATCCACAAAAAAAATCGTTTGGATTGTCAACAACAAGAACAAGGTTGAAGATTCCATGTTTCGATTTCATTTTGATGATTCTCATAGTAGAAAAAAAACAAAATTCAATTTAATTTGATTTAATGATTCCAATGAAATTTTGTTGTTGTTGTTGTTGTTGTCACTGTTGTAAAGTTTCATTGTTGATAGTGTTTGTGGATAAAAATTTTACTTGCAAGTTATTTTGAATCTTTTATCATCATCATCATCATCATCATCGTTATCATTATAATTTGTGATTTGAAATTCCAGAATCCAAATAGATTCAATAAATTCGCTTGATTGATAATCGTAAACGAATGAATATAAACAAACAATGTCTATCCACATCCAATAACAACAACAAACTTTTGGGCAATGATTTTTTTGGCCAGAAAAAAAAGTTATTGCTTTTTTTTTGCCAATTTTACTACTACTGTGTGTGTGTGTGTGTGTGTATTATTCTGGTTAACCACTTTCTTTCTCTTTCGATGATTATTATTATGATTTCATGATCACATAGAATTTTTTTTTTTTTTTTGGATCGTAATCATTTAGATTGGATTAGTTTTTTTTTGGGCAAATAAAATTTTTGTCTCGTACGAAACGATAATGATGATGGTAAATTTTTTATTTCTATTTACAAATTTCGTCAATAAATTTCATGTTGTTGATACTAATCATCATCATCATCAGAATCATTTGTATGAATCACATTCACATTGATGATTTAATTGAAAATTCAATGACCAAACGAAAATTGGATATATAAACTTTTTACATATAAAAAAAATTTCTATTTTTATGATGTTCATCATGATCATTATGTGGCCATAACCATCATCATCATCACCATGATTATCATCTTTATTTCTGGTACTAAAAAAAAAATGTTGTTCACTTTCATACCAGAATATAAGATGAGCTAATATTGACTGATGAGCTTGTATTTGCAATTTTCAATAATTTCTTTTTTTTTCATTATCAAATTTTTGCAGTTGTTAATGTCCAACAAACAAAACAATGTCGGTGATTAGCAATATAATAATATTGATGATGATGATTGATTATTATTGGCCAATTGGCTTGATCGAACAAAAAAAAAAGAAACGAGGTATAAACCATTTTGGGTATTGATTGAATTATGGAGAGAGAGAAAGAATCGAAATGCGATTATTTGATTCATGAACAGAATCGTGTTTTATTTTCCAATCAAAAAAAAAAAAAAAATGAAAGAATTCTTTTTACATTTTTTTCTTGTTGTTGTTGTTGTTCTGTTTCGTTTTTTTTTTTTTTTGCTTCGATCATCAATTTTCAAACAAATAACCACCATCAGAACGAAAATATGGGTTTTCATATACATTGGATGATGCAAAATCTTTTTGTTCTCTTTCTCTGTCTCACTTTTATTCTCTGGTTTAGCCATGGAATAAAAAACATAAAAAATCTTCTGCTGAACGATAGTAAAAACAATTGGAAAAAAAATTGCCGGAATAAAATATGGCGATAACAACTGCAAAAACAACAAATGAAAATGATGATGAACATTATGAATGATGAATTAATGTGGAATGAATGAATGAATGAATGAAAAATGATACGTCAACATCGTCGGTTTCATTTTCGTTATTATCATCAACATCAACATTTTTTTTCACTTGGATGTTTAATGTGGTCATATGGGGGGGGTGGAAATATGGAAAACAAAACGGAATAATATTTGCTGTGAATGAAATGAAAATGGTAAAACAAAAGAAAATTATCCAATGTGATTTAAATGAATCTATAGATAGATCTATAAATAGAATCTTTAAGCAGCTGATATGGCTGATTTCGGAAATAATTTTTGCATCTTTTAATATTTTTGCCAATGACATTTTACTATGACTTTTTTTTCCGTTTATCAAACTCACGGATGTTGCACAACAAAAAAAAATGACCACACAATCGACAAAAAAAAATCTGAACAAATCAATAAATTTTGTAAATCGAATACAAAATCAACCAAAGAAAAAAAAACTGTCAAATCTATTTGCGTCTGTTTTTGTCGAACAACCAAACAACCGAACAACAACAACAAAACCCATCAATGGATTGTATTATAATAATAAAATCTTGAAAATGAAGAAAGAAAAACTTGTTCATTGATGTCATCGAGAATGATGAATGAACTTGAAAGTGAATTAATGAAACAAATGGTACATACACATTTAAAACAATGATGACAGCACAAATTTGAATCGATCCATCATTAATTAGAATGAGATTATGACTTACTGATGCTTGTTTTTCATATAGAATATTCTGTGTGTGGTAATGGTAAAAAAAAACTTTTTTTTTCATTATACCCACTTATAAATATGTTTTCGTGTTCGTGCAAATTCAATTTTTTTCAAATTTCTTTTTTTTTCATTTCAAAAAAAAAAATTTAATTATTCATCATTTGGCAGATGATAATGATGGTTCAATCTTTTTTTTTCTCGTAATGAAAAAGATTATTTCACATTAGTGTTCGGGACAGGTGTTTATTCTGTGCAAAATATATATATATATGATCATTAATTTTGTTGCAAAATAAAGAATTTTTTTTTGTTTAACACAATAATTCATGATGTTAATGAAGAATTTATTCATTAACTTTCAAAATTATTGGATTTTTGTTTTGTTGTAATGTAAATGATGTGTCATCTCCAATGTGTATGTACACAAACTATTTACACAGATGAGATATGTATTCAGTCATTATTCTGAGAATTGATTCCAGTGTGTGTTTTCTAAAAATAAACTCTTTCCATTACCATTATTATTGTTACAAAATGAATCTGATGAAATGAACCTTTTTTTTCTTCTTTTACGGATGAAACGATTATTATTATTATTATTGATCACAAAAAAAACCGAAATTGGTTACAAAACTATGAATTTTCAATTTCCAGAGGCCAAATAATCACTATATATGTGAACCTGAAATGAGCTGTCAGCAAAAAAAAAAAATCTTTTGTTTGTGAGTAAATTAGATTTTTTTTTTGTTTCATTATTTTTTCTCGGATATATTGTTTGGGCGGTAAATTTGGTTATATTCAAATGCAAGCATCCAATGATGGAAATTTGCACCGTTTTCAATATTGAATTTTTTTTTTGCTCTAACCAGAAGCCATTGATAAGATTAAAAAGGGTGGAATTTTTTTTTATATATTCTTCTCTGGTTCTTGAAACTGATTTTGAAGTTTTTTTTCTGTTTATTTCTCATAAATTTTTCATTACAATTTTTTATTGTATTTTTTTTCTGTTCACCATAAGATTTGTTGGAATTTTTTTTTTTTTGCTTGGTCTTTCACTTCTCTTTTCTTGATTGACATTGATTTTGATGATGATTTGGTATTGGTTCCAAATTCAACAAAAAAAAATCATTTCCATTCACAAAAAAAGAGGGTGTGTGTGTGTGTGTTTGTGCGTGTGATGTATATGATCAAATTTTCAAAACCTACATTTATTTGGAAACTGGTGACAATAAAATGATACGATGAAAGCTGCGTGTGTGTGTGCGTGTACAAAAACCAAATGAAACATTTTGAACAACAATAATAAAAAAAATAAAAACTGTCTATATCTTTGTAGATAAATAAATATCTCGATATCGATAAAAAATAATGACAACACACACAAATCGATAAAATCGATATATCAGTTATCTTTTGTACATATGATCTGAATGGAATTTTTTTTTGTTTTGTTTTGTATCCTATTTTGAGTATCTATCTATCTATCCATCTACTTTAATACACATTCATTATAATAATCATTTTATTTTTGATTTGATTCTCTTACTATCCAATTTTCATTTGTCAGTCAGTCAGCCACATTTATTCATTCATTCATTTATTCAGCAATTGGATAGGAAAAAACAAAGAAAATATTTACCATTTCAGAATTGTAACTGTAATCGAAACTGTAATTTTCAGATTAAATGTTAGACAAAATGAGAAATTCCTAATCATCATCATCATCATCATCATCATAATTATGGCTGTTGAATGTCATTCTGTCTTTTTTTTGGCCCTGAACAATTTGAAATATATCCAACAACAACAACCACAGCAAAAATGAATGAAATTTTTTTTTCTCCATTATCCGATTAGATATATAAATTCAAAAATGTCAAATGTTCAATGTTCATATGGACATCGAGAAAAACAATGGCATTCCGGATAGATGAAAGAATAGATAGACGAAAAAAAAAAAATAATATTTCATACCTGGATTTCGAGGCTGTACCATAATAAAAAAAAAGTTTACAACTCTATTTTATGAAAATTATCATCATCACAATGGTGGTGGTGGTTATAATTTATGTTTTTCGTTTTTTTTAGGTCATTACAAAAAATTTTTTTTTTGTACATATAAAACACAGATTCTGGAGAACTTTCATTTAATGTCCATCGATAATAGTGATAATGTGAATATAAATCAGAAATTTTTTTTGTTTGTTTGTTTGTTCATTTGATATTTTTTTTCCCGTGACAGCAAAAAACTCTCTGTTTCTCTTTCCGTTGTAAAACAGAATTTTTTTTTCATGGTGAGAATAATTTTCCAAATTATATTTACAAAAAGAATTATTATTCGCTTTCTTGTGATTATCGACAATGGACCACCAAAACGACGACGATGATGAATGACTTGAAATATATGATATATATTCAAAGAATCTAAACAAAAGCGAATCACCAACAACAACGATCAAAAAGAATTAGAATCATAAGTTCAATAAAAAAAAATTTTTTTCCCATTTTTCTTATTACTTATGGACATGACGGAATTTGTCTTTCTTTATTTTTTTTTTTTTTTTTGACAGAATCTATTGTTAGTATAGCATCATCATCAAAATATTAAATACCGTTGTTGATCCACAAAATACACAAATTCCGTATAAATATCACAATAACAACAAGAATTAATTTCCTGTATATTTTATTTTTGCAACCAAAATTTGTTTCGATTTGATATATATATATAGTGGTGGTAACCACAATAAATGTCATGTTTTTTGTTATTGATATTTATCAGCAACAACGAAACAAAATAAAAATATTTTCAATAATCGATCAACCGGAAAATATTATTTATATTTTTGGGTAAATGAAAAAAAAGTAATATTCCACAAGAATACAAGAACCACAAATATCACCAAAAAAAAAATAAAAAATATTCACGTATCAGAATCTATATTAATGTTATGAGGATTCATTACAAATGTGTGTGTGTGTGTGTGAGCTAGTTATATCTTGTCGTTGTTGTTGTTGTTGTTTGGTCTTCTATTATGACGACGACGACGACGACGAATCCATTGTCATCAATTTGTCATCAAATATTCTGAACGCGAAACAGCAAAAGTTTGTTTTGTCGTTTTTTTATGTTTACTTTTTTTGAAAAAAAAAAATTACCAAACAAATATAACGAGATAAAAAATTTTCATGATTTATTTTTGTACCATGATTCATAAGCTTTGACTTTTTGTTTTCTCTATAATGGATCACAAGGATAAATAAATGAATCAAAAAGAAAAAAAAAGTTTACACACACACACACACACACACACACACACACACACACACACACACACACACACACACACACACACACACACACACACACACACACACACACACAAACAGATATAGAATCCGAAAATCATTATTCAATAACAACAGAATAATTGAAGAATATTTGTTTATTCTTGCTTCCAAGAAATTCATAATAATAACATGATTATAATTTTGTTTCGTTGTTGTTGTTGTTGATGATAATGATCGTTTGGTGTCTGTACTTTCTGAAGGCTGAACCATTTGTTCGTCAAAGGTGATAATCATAATAATTTATCTACATATCATATTCATTTATTCAGCGATTTTTTTTCTCTTTATCTTTAGATCTTTTTGTTGTTGTTGTTGTCATTTATCATGGCTGATGATTATAGTCGGTCGGTTGGTTGGTTAGTGTCTCGAATTACGATATTCTGATCCATTTTTATCTATTGTTGTCGTCGTCGTCGTCGTCGTCGTTGTTGTTGTTGTTGTTGTTGTTGTTGTTGTTGTTATTATTCCAGAAACTAGTAACAATATTGATTCTTGTAACAAAATGCAATACAAAATGTTTCATCGTTTGCCATATAGAAAACATACGATACAAGACAATACAATATACATCAATCATCAAAGAAAAACAGACATCATTTATCTTTTCACAATACACAAACAAACAAACAAAAAAATTTTTTTTTTGTTCACAAATTCAAGCAAGAATAATTTTCATCCGATTCTCGGTGAATGTGGATTTTTTTTTATTGTTTTTTATTTGATTCATGCAAAAAGCAGAAAAAAAACCATTCATGGAATAATATTCGTCATCAGTCGAAATTCGTTTCGTGTATGTTTGTGGTCAAGAGAGAAAAAAAAATTTCTTTCAATGGCCACACACACCGTTGTAATTATAATCGACATTATTATTATTATTATTATCATTTACATTTACTAGCCGGTATAATCATTATGTTGGTCCACATTGTTTTTCCCCATTTTTGTTATTATTCATCATAATATGGCCCAAAAGGTGCCATTTCAATTTTTTGTTATAATTATTTTTTTTATGTTTTTTTTTTTTTGCTATTCATCATCATCATATGGTCTCTCTAATCGAATAATGAAAACGTCTAATAAACGTGACCCATCATCTGTGGATATCTATTATCATCATTATATCTTTTTAATGTTCATATTCTACAATTTTTCTTCTCTTCTGTATTTGAACTATTAAATGATGAAAACAACAACAACAACAACCAAAAAAAAAAGTTTGCAATCGAATGCCATCAATATTTAGCAATGGTAGTAGTACTGTAGTTAGCAAAAAAAAAAAATTTCAATGCCATGACCTATATTCATTGCATAATTATATTCGGATAATAATTACTTGACGATAATGGTCTGGTTGATTTTTTTTTCTACATATGCAAAACAGAAAAAAAAATTTCTATTTCTGGTAGTTTTTCCTGTGTTTTTTTTCTTCTTCTAATAAACTTTCTGTCATGATGACGATGATGATGATGATGATGATGACGATAATGATAACAGATTATCGTGTTTGGTCATTTTAAATCCGAAACAACAAAAAAAAATGTTTCAATTTATCTCAACTTTCCAATACAACAATGATGATGATGACGTTTTTTTTTACTGCGGTTTGTCGCACACAAACACACACACACACATCAGCTGTGAAGTTTATTATTCATATTATAAATCATATAATAATCGCTGAAGAAAATATATAAAGAATTTTTTCTTAACAAATTAAGTTTTTTCTTTGTATCATTTTTTTTTTCTTTGAATTCTCTTTTTTCTCATTATTCTTTTTTTTCCATTTTTTTCCAGAATCCAGGAATCTAATTTCTGCATATATTTAAATTATTGATTGACTTGTATATGTGGCAAACGACGACGATGATGATGATGATAATGATCGCTATGACAAACAAACAACATTATCACTTGTATTGAACAACAACTATAAAACTTTGTAGTGAAAAAAAAAATTTCTTCTTTTCTTCTGTTTGTTTGTTATTCTCACTATCTGTCCGCGACAAATATAACAAACACTGAATTCTGGAAAACATTAACCGTTATAGAATAAAAACGTGTATAGATAGGAGTGAAAAAAAAAGTTTTTCGAATCAACCAACCAACCAAACCAACCAGCCATTCAGCCAAACAACAACAACAATGAAATTGAAACATCGATACGAATATAGATTTATCGAAAATAATACCAACGATGATGATGATGATTCCGATGATGATGATGACGATGATGATAATGAAGATGAAAATATTGAAAAAGAAGAAAAATGGAAAATAAAATGGCCATCAATAACAACAATGAATGAATCATACAAATGGTCCAAATTTATTTGGCAAAATCATCATGAAATTGAACTGTCATATATCATTCATCGTAATCGATCATCATCATCATTACCATTACCATTACCATCATTACCATTAACATCATCAACATTATTATCAATGCCTTACAATCATTTTCATAGTATCAATCCATTTTTTCATCTCCATCAACAACAACATTATTATCAAGATCATAAAATCAATAATAATAATATTTCAAATGATAAAATCAAGTCCAAAAAAACTTCATCATCATCATTATCATTATTATCGTCATTTATAAAATCAGTGATAATTTTGCCAATTTCTAAACAACATCATTTTCATCATCATAAAAGCTTAATATCTCTTCTATTAATATTATCATTATTATTATTATCATCATCATCACCATCTTTAGCATCAGAATCAATATCAACATCAATATCAACATTATCATCATCGACATTATCAATTCAATCATCATTTTCTTTTTTACGAACAAATTCATTTTTCATAATTTTTATTTTACCAAATTTATTATTATTATTTGATACCGGTAGTATTGTTATGGCCTTTAAATGGACATTAATAAAAGATGTAAATTTTCTTGATACAAGTTATCTAATGCGTTGGCATCCTGGCCGTCATCCACATCAACATTCAATGATGAATGATACATTTCCATTATTATCAACAACCAATATCATTACGAATAATAATATTGATCATAATAATAATAAAGATTTATTGGGTACAAAAAATTCACGTCCAATACGATTTGTTGTATTAGCACCATACGGTAGTGATGAACAATATTCATTGGATAAAATTATGCCAGCAATCATAGCTGCAGTTAAATCAATAGAAGATGAAACAAAATTAAATAAATATAAATATCTTGGATGGGAACATGGTGCTGAAATCTATTTTGTCGATACACAATGTTCATCAGCCATTGGTCCATTGGCTGCATTTCATTATTATATACGTGGTAAAGTTGATGTTTTTCTTGGTCCAGTTTGTCCATATGTATTAGCACCGGTTGCACGTTATACAAGCTATTGGGATATACCACATATTACATCATCAGGACAAGTATCAATGTTTGATGATAAAAATAGTACATTTCGTATATTGACACGAATGAATGGTTCATTCTCAAGAATGGGACAATTTTTTAATCAGGTTTGTTTTTTTTTTGTTTTTTTATTCCGCATTTTATTCAACTCTAATTATTGAATAAACATGAGCACAGACACACACACACAAATATAAACGTTATACAATCAGAATACATTAATCTGTACACAAACAAAAACAAAACAAAAAAAAAATCTACAGATTCATGTCAAATTCAATGAATTATAGTCAACTGGAACGCCAACAACAACAACAACAACAACGACAGAATTGAATTCTATAATTCTATTTCTTTACTAATAGTAATAATTAGATTTTAACCAAATTCAAACTAAAAGCCAGCAACCTACATAATCATCATTATCATCATATGTTTTAATGTAATAAAACTTATACATACACACACAGAGAGAGAGAGAGAGAAATGTGAAGTGAAACAAATCAAATAATAGAATTGAATCAAAAGAGCAGCAGCAACAGCAGCAGCAATGCTCTTCTATTGTTTCATTTTCATTTAGAATATATTCTTCTAAATTACACAGAATACACATTCATCATTGAAAAATAAAATGCACAAAATTAAACTAAACTAAATTTTTTTTTACTAATTAAAGTTGCTGGGCAGAAAGAAAAAAATTAGCATCAATAAATCTTCAAAAAAATAGTATATCTGACAATAATAATTTTTTTTAATTGGAAATTATTTTCATTAAGTTTTTTTTTTGAAAAAAAAAATAAAATTCAGTGAGATTATGAAATGATGAAAAAAATTCAGACCTAGTCTTTTCGTTTGTGTATGGTTTAAATCCATCCTATAAAATTTGCCTTGTCACATTGGTGAAAATTTTCATTTTTATTTCTCACATCATCTGATGATGATAATGATGATGATGAAAAACCGTTTTTAAAAAAAATGTGTCAAATACAGTCAATTTAGCAGTTTTTTTTATTGAACAGTTGCGGTGTTGGCGGTGGTTGGTTGTTATTATTGTCAGTTTCATCATCAACTCTTAAAGTGTTAATTTAGGTGTAATTTTTGTTGGCTGCTATTGTCACCGTTTTTTTTTTTGAAATGGCGATAAATTTCAATTTTTTTTTCACTTGTCAGTCGACAGTGACACAAAATATAAAAACTTTTATATTTTTCAGAAATAGAACGCTCTCCATTATATGGTATATATTGAAATATTATTTGCTGATCAATAATTGAACGGATCAATTCAATTTTTTTTTTCGTTTGTTTGTTTGTTTCGTGCAAGGTCCAAAAAGAACAACAGAAAAAAAAATTTAATTGCTTTTCACTGTTCCCACCATCACCACCGCCACCACCACCACGAATTTTTCTGACGCCTGTCACTGATATCGATCCAAATTATGTGTGTGTGTGTGGTGTACGGAAAATTTCAAACACGATACAATTTCATTCGATAATTGTCTTGATTTTTTTTTTCATTATTTATTTATTTTTACTTTATATTCTCTTTCACTGTTTTTTTTCATTTCATGTTTACCAGATTCTACAACGTTTCAATTGGAAAACAGTATTTTTTCTATACACTGATCATAATGACCGTTCAAAAGGTCATTCACTTTGTTATTTTTCATTAGCATCAGTTTTCATGTCAATGGGACCAAAAGCAGTGGAATTGAAACGTAGTTTTGATGAAGAACAAGAATTTGCTTATGAAGATTATCTTCAAGATGCATCAATGAAATCAAGAAGTAAGTGGACAATTTGTTTTGTTAAATTCTTCGGGAACAATTCTGTTTTGTCATAATTAAAATTTGATTTCTGGCATGTCGAATCATGCCCATTCCTGTGAAAATTATCAAAAAAAAAATAATGTCGAAAAATGTCGAACGAAATCAAACAAGAATCGTGTTGAAAACGAAAACCAATTGAAAATACTTGTAAAACGAATTCAGTGGCTGTAATGTTTTGTTGTTTTTTTTTTCGTTTGTGGAAACCATTCTACAATTCCGTTTACTAATTATACTAATTTTTTTTCTTTTTCTTCTTTCCTTTTTTTTCATTTCTTTCACTTTGTCTCTCTGTAAAAAAAACCATAATAATAATTACCCAGTAATCATAATGTGTGCCAAAAAAGAGACCGTCCGCAAGATAATGATTGCTGCCTATCAACTAAAAATGATTCAAACTGGTGAATATGTATTCATCAATGTTGAATTGACTACAGGGTGAGTGGTTTTCATATTCTTTCCACAATATTTCCTCTTTTTTTCCAAAAAAAAACATTCAACTTCCGGCAAACTCGTTATAATTATCATCATCATTTTTATTCCTTTGAATTTTCCAATCCATGTTTTTTTTCTTGTTTCTCTATCTATTACAAAGTCATAACATAGAAAAACTTTTTAGTTCATTGTTTAATGATGCTGTGTATGTGTGTGTGTGTGTGGAATCCATGTTTTTCCAAATGAAAAACATTTTATGCTAGTTTAAAATTGAAAAAAAAAGTTTTTTTTCTATTAGCGATAACAAACGGAAAAAAAGAGAGGAAAATTAGACACATTTTGTTACATGTCCACATGTTAGCCACAAAAATTTTAATGTTTTTTTTTCGCTTCCATTATTTTTATTTTTTTATTTTTTTTTCTAAATCAGGTTGGATGCTGCACAACGTCCTTGGGAACGTGAAGATGATACAATGGAAAATAATTTCATTGCAAAAGAAGCTTATACAGCATTGATACGTGTTACACCGAAAATGCCTCAAACATCTACTATTAATTCATTTCTAGAATCTGTACAGAAAATTGCACGTGATGAATTTGATATTAATTATGGACGTGAAGAGGTTCGTTTGTTATAACATCATATAATTTGGATATAATTATGATTTTTTTTCCCCTGAAAAAAAAAATCATAGGTTAGCACATATGTAACAGCATTCCACGAAGCGGTTCATATATATGCATTGGGATTGAATGACACATTATCTGAAGGTCATCATGTAATTAATGGAACAATGATAACGAGAAAAATCTGGAATCGTACATTTACCGGTATTGCTGGCAATGTAACCATCGATTCAAATGGTGATCGATTAGTTGATTATACATTGTTCGATATGAATCCAATAACCGGTGATTTTGAAGCCGTAATGATCTTTGATTCATTATCACAACAATTTTTTGAAGTTGAAGGAAAAAAAATTCATTGGCCAAATAATCGTGAAGGTCCACCACCGGATACACCACCATGCGGATTTGAAGGCGAACTTTGTCTCGCTGAAGCTGAATTACGATCACAATTAGTATTGATCATCACTGCCGTGGTTTTATCATTTTTATTATTATTTTTATTTGTCGTATTTATTCTTGTTTATCGCCATTATCGATTGGAAGCTGAACTTGCATCGATGACATGGAAAATTCGTTGTGAAGATATTGTCACTGCAAGTTCAGATATGATGTATATGGCTAAAATTGGTTCACGTATGAGTCTAGCTAGGGTATGTATTTTTGTTTTCAAAAAAAAAAAATTTTTTTCTTGTTTTGATCGATCCAAATCTAAATTTTTTTTTTTGTATAGACCTCATTATCATCAGATACAATGCCATTAATGAATGGAACAAGAAATATTTGTGGCCAAAATTCATTACCAAGAAATGGTATCTATCGTGGTGTTTTGGTTTCATTGAAACCAATTGAAAAACAACGTATCGAGCTAACACGATTATTATTGATTGAATTAAAAAATGTAAGATGATATGATACGAGAAAGAGAAAAAAACACATATGACTAAAAATACAAAGAATTTGAAAGAATTCCTATTTTATTCTTGTTTAACGTGAATGATTCAATTTCAATTTGTCATTTTTCTTATTCTCTTTTTTTTGTTTTTTTTTTTTTGTAGATGAAAAATTTACAACATAATCATTTAGTTACATTTATTGGTGCTTGTATTGATCAACCACATGCATCATTTCTTGTAACAGAATATTGTCCTAAAGGTTCTTTACAAGATATACTTGAAAATGATGAAATAAAATTAGATTGGATGTTTCGTTATTCATTGATGCATGATATTATTAAAGGTATGGCATATCTACATTCCAGCGAAATGCATGTACATGGTAATCTTAAATCATCAAATTGTGTGGTCGACAGTCGATTTGTGTTGAAAATAACCGATTTTGGTCTTCATTCATTACGACAACAAGATTATACACCTACAAATCGATCACCAATGTTACCACATAATGTTGACGATACTCATTATGCATATTGGCGAAGTAAGTTGTTCTTATTGTTTACATTTTTAAAAAAAAAATTAGATTATTCAATCAATCTCAAAAAAACAGCAATTTATTTGACAATTATTCATTGGAACTTCATATTCTCAATTTTTTTTCTCATATTCATTGACAAGTTGTTCACTATATGACATATATGATGGTTTCGAAAATGACTTGTCTATTTTTGTCGATTCTTTATTCTTACATCAAACCAAAATCAATATTATTATGTTTCGAATGAAATTTTTTTCATGTGTCCAAATTCACAATTCTTGGATTGTTTTCAGTGAATAATCGATCAATTCTTCAATTCTCATGAACTATGATATCATTTCATTTAGGATTTGTCTTTGAATATTTTTTTTGTTATCATAAACATTTTGTTGTTTATATTTTGATTTGTGCAAAAGTTTTGATAGTCAGTAGCCTTATCAGGATTTTTTTTCCTCTATCATGACCAATTTATTGATCGATTTATTCTTTCATTGATTCTATTTCATTCAAACTATAGTTGTATTTTGAAAATGATCGAGATGATACTACTGGAAAAGCAAAAAAAAATCTTGAAAAAAATGGCTTTAGGCTTTTGATGACCATTATATGAAGCGAACATCATCATAATCATCGACATTCATTTTTTTTTTCGTATGTCGATTTTCCGGATCATTTTCTTTTCAAAAGTTTTCTTTCTTCTGTTTACACTATTATCAAGAATTTTTCCATATTTCAAACCAAATTCAAACAAGAAGGAAAAAAATAAAATAAAATGGACCTTGGGTCTTTTCAAAACAAAAAAAAAATTCAGAGCAATAACAGGAAATCATTTTATCATCCATTAAGAATTGAAAAAAAAATAAATGTAATTGAAAGTAGAAAGAAAAAAAAAATTTAATGATTATGATGATGGCTATTTTGAATGAATGAATGAAAAAAAAAACTTTTATTATGCAAATTGCTTCATTTTATTATAATTTTTCTCTCTCTCTCTCGCTTTCTGAAACGAGGTATCATTTTCAATGATGATGATGATCATGATCATCATAATAATTTGTTTTTTTTCATTCATTCATTCCTTCAATTTCAATTTGGAATAAATTTATGTTGTTTTTTTTGTTTTTTGTTTGAAAATATAGAAAAATTATGGACAGCACCGGAACTATTACGATTGTGGCTTAAATCATCTGAATGTAATGATAATAAACAAATACAGCAATTACATTCACAATTCATGCATGGTACACAGAAAGGTATTGTATGGTGTATGGTGCCAATAATAATAATAATAATAACATGGCCAATGGCCATAAATTATTCATAATAATCATTCTGATTGATTGATTGATTGATTCTATTTTGATTTTATGGTTCAATTGTTTTTGGTGTTTTCCTATTCGATTTTTGAATGATTGGACAATTTTTTTGATCGAAATTTTTTTTTTCTTTCCATTTCATTCATTCATGATAATGACCTTTAGGCGATGTCTATAGTTTTGCAATCATTTTACATGAAATCATTCTACGACAAGGCGTATTTTATTTGGGTGAAGAAAATACTCAAAGTCCAAGAGGTAAGAATAAGAAAATAAGAAATTGTCTAAACGATTGAATTTGTTATGATTGATTGATTGTGTTTTTATTATTCATTGAAAATGTTTAACTTTGTTTGATTTTTTTTCTCTTTTCTCTTTTCTGTTTGTTTCGTTTCGTTTGTAGATATCATTTACCAACTTGCCAATAATAATGGAAATAATTCAACAGAACATTCAACATCACCATTACTACTACGGCCATTATTAGAAGAACATATGGCCGATGAAGCCGTATTACAAATGGTACGACGATGTTGGCATGAAGATCCAAATGAACGGCCAGATTTTGTATCATTACAATCAATCATTCGTCGGATCAATAAGTAATTATTATTATTTTATATTATATTCATAACATAATGATTTCGTGTTGTGCAAATTGTTTTGCATATAGTTTTTATTTTCAATTCTTGTTTGTGTTTTTTTTTTTTTTTGAACAGAATATTAAAGTAAATTGCAATATTATGACAATTTGATGATTTTGTTTTCAAGATTAATGATGATGATTTGATTAACAAGAATGATATTAATGATGATGATGGTGATATGAATTCACAAGAATTCACATAGAACATAGATTGAGATCACGAATATTCTGTGGCTTTTAGGGCGTTGTCAAACGCAAACACACACACACACACAAACGATCATTTGAGATAAAATGGTTTTCTTTTTTTCACTGTTAATTTGAAATGAAAATCTGATAATCTACAATTTGAGCAACGGTTGTTTTGGTAGAAGAAATTCCGTATTTTAAATCATTTTTGATTTAAATTAACAAACGCACACACATACACAAAATGATCGTGAATCTCATGAGAATAAAACGAACCCTTTTTTTCGATTTATTATGCATTTAGTCCAAAAAAAATTGTTATTGTTTATCGTTAAATTTTCAAACACAATTTAGCCTTTGATTTTGTTAACTTTCTTTTCCCAATCATCCATTACCACAGTTAGTAGTGACAAATTCATGCAAAATAGAGAAAAAGAATGGAAACGAATTTTTATTGTTATGTGAACGAAAGTGGAAAAAAGTTCATAAGAATTTTTTTTTTTGAAAGTTTTTTCATTCACTTCAATTAAATGTTAATTTGTGTTTTTCTTTTTCAACAAAAAAAAAAATCGTTTAAAATTCATTTACGTATACAACAAAAACGAAAATTTCAATGAATAAATGTTGTTGATGATGATAATAATGATGATGATGATGATGATGATGATGATGATGATTGAAAAGGACTCTTGGGTATTCTGAATAAATTGTCTGGGACATATATTCAAACACAATAAACAACGGCAACAAAAGGAAAAAGTAGAAAAAGTAGGAAAAAAAATCATGATCATGTCAATAAAAGAATCGGAAATCTTTGATTCTTGATTGAAAAGCATTATTTTATTTGAAAATGCTGATATCTATATCATGAATGTGTGAGTGTGAGTGAATTTTTTTGTGAACAAATGAAAATAATGAGAATGATCGATCGATCAATTCAATGAGATTTTCAAGGGGATACAATGACAAAACAAAAAAAAATTCGTATTAATTTGTTCCTCAAATTCTCTAGTTTCAAACTGAATTCAATTGAAACGAAACGAAATTCTATTCTTTGTGTCCAAATAACATTGATCCACATTTTTAATTTGACTGTACGATTTGTACTAGATTTCATCATCATCATCATCATCAATTTCGAATCCGTATATATATGGTTTCATTTCGTTAATAATTATGATGATGATGATGATGATGAGAATACTTAAAAATGGTGGGAAAACAATTTTCTTTTCATTTGTTTCGTTCCATATCAATCAATAATAAGCCATTAATCAATCTATTTCTATTTCTTTTTGTTGTTTTTGTTGTTGTTGTTGTTGTTGTATTTCAGAGAAAATGAAAGTTCAAATATATTGGACAATCTACTTAAACGTATGGAACAATATGCCACCAATTTAGAATCATTAGTACAAGAACGTACAGCCGATTATCTGGAAGAAAAACGTAAAGCTGAAGATTTACTATATCAATTGTTGCCAAAGTAAGTAATAGTTTTAAATTGGAATGAAAATGAAAAAAAATTGATTTTGAAATGTTGTTTTTGTTTTCATCATCTATAGATCGGTAGCCAGCCAATTGATTAGTGGTGAATCAGTTCGTGCTGAAGCATATGATTCAGTGACTATTTATTTTTCCGATATTGTTGGTTTCACTAATATATCGGCACAAAGTACACCGATGCAAGTTGTAAATCTACTCAATGATCTTTATACATGTTTTGATTCGATTCTGGAGAATTTTGATGTATATAAAGTAGGAAACAATTGGTGATGCTTATATGGTTGTATCTGGCGTACCAGTACGAAATGGTGAACGTCATGGTGGTGAAATTGCACGAATGTCATTGGCATTGTTGAATGCTGTACGATCATTTAAGATTAGACATCGTCCTGATGAAAAACTAATGCTAAGAATCGGTATACATACTGGTTCTTGTGCTGCTGGTGTTGTTGGTTTAAAAATGCCAAGATATTGTTTATTTGGTGATACTGTCAATACAGCGTCTAGAATGGAATCAACTGGACAAGGTATGATTTTTATTGATGTAAATTATTCATTTATTAATAATAATAATAATTTTTATGATGATAATAATTAGCCCTTAGGATTCATGTCAGTTCATATACGAAAACATTGTTGGATAAATTATCCGAATTCGATCTTGTCCTACGTGGTGAAATTGATGTTAAAGGAAAAGGTAAAATGACTACCTATTGGCTACAGGGCATGAAAACCAATCATCATCAACATTTAAATGGATCAAATTCGAATGTAGAAAATTGTTGTTGTGATTTAGATTGTATACAGGACATTGGTGATGTATCATCATATTCAGAAATACCATCACAAAATTCACAATCAGGTTCACATTATGAGCTTCAACAATTACCACAACAATCCAAACAGCAACCGACAACATTATCAACACAACAAGGATTCATCGATAAATAATAATTCTTCTTCTCCACCAACAAATCTCCCAACAACAGCTTAACCAAATTCCAAAGTACCGATCCAGAAAAAAAAATATTAATTTCAACATCCAACATCATCATATTCGAACCTTGTGATTTACCTTATTATTATTGTTTATTCAATCCTCTATCTTGTTATCATTAATCATCGTTATTATAATTATGTTTTTTTGGTTGTTGTTGTTGTAAAATAAATAAATTTTTAAAAAATCACTAACTTTTATAACGACATCTATTATTGAGAATTTCATTTACAAGCTAACTAAAGTCACCAAAAGATGGCGTTAATCTATTTCGAATTTCATAATTTTCACAAAAAAAAAAAAATAAATTAAAGAATTTATATCAAAGCAAACCATTTGTGATCCATGATAATTTGCGTGACAAAATACGAGAAAACGAAAAATTTCCGCTTCTGTTCACTATCTATATCCAATTTGAACTTTGAACCGAACTGTTTGATTTTCATATTTTGTTCGGATAGATCTAGATCAAACATCATATATGATTCATTGATAGATGAAACCATAACTACTGTTTGTTATTTCAAGTCTATAATATTCATCAACCATCATCAGCCATCATCATTCAATTTTCTATTTATTTATGTCTAGTTTGTTTGTTTGTTTATTTGGACATGTAATCGAAAATGATTGGACAATTCATACAAACAAACAAACAAACATAAACTGAAAAAAGTTAGCGAAAAAGAAAGAAATAAACAAAACACAAACTATTATTGTAGCTGATTTTTGATCTCCTATGTACTAATAACCGCCCAAAAATTTATATTTTCAAAATGATAAATTCACACACACACAAACACACACACAAATGAAAGGAAATGAGACAAACAAACCAGAATGAATTCAATGAAATGTTATATGTTGTTAACAACATTACAACTTTGCTCTTTGACTTTGTAATAAACATTTATTATTCGAATGGTAAATATTTGTCCGGACTCCGGATGATCAATTTTGATCATCATCATCATCATCATCATCACCATCAACAACATTTTGTATGATAGTCCGAATTTTTCGATTTTCAACATATTTATATCATGACTGATATGGCCATGATTATATTTTGTATATATAAATGGAATTGTTAATTTAGAAACGCCAGAAAAAAAATGAATAAAAAAACCAACAACAACAACAACAACAACAACAACAACAACAACAACATTCATTTGAATACAAAAAAAACATTTTTCTCATTCATTTCAAATGAATGGAAAATCTATTCTCATCATCATCATCAATAAATTTATGTAATTCATTCATATTCTCATTGTTGTATATGTGTGTGTGTGTGTTTACATTCAATTTTCGTTTATGAAATCAGTGAATAATTTTTTTTTTTAACTTTTTGATTTGTCATCTAATTTGACCGATATTCACAGTAAATATATACTGGTTTGAAAAGAAGAAAGCAAAAAAAAAATCAATTGAAAATAGCAAAATAATAACAATTAGCTGTAAGCACGGAAATCTTGTTTGTTTGTTTGTTTGTTTATGGAAAACTTTCTAAATTTAGAAAACTAACCAACAACAAACAAATGAATGATGATGAATGTCAAATGATGATGATGTTTGGTTGTTCTTTTCGCCCTTTTCTCTCCATTTTTTTTCCTCAATCGAATAATACATACTGAAATCACACACACACACACACAAATATCAATTCGATTAAGGTGTAATCTTGATCTTCAGGTAAAAAAAAAATCAAGAACACTCGATAGATAAAACCGAGAAATAAATACCAAAAAAAAAAAAAAAAAATGTTTCCATCGCGTGGTTTTCAAACATTTTCATGTGATGATGTGGATGATGATGAAGAGGATGATCCTAATTTTTATGATTTTGTTGATTTTTTTTTTGATCAAAAAACAAAATCAAAACATGATATAATAATTGTAGAAAACAATATAAACAATGACAATCAGCCAAAACAAAAGTTTATGATCAATTTGTCCTGATTTTCATTGATTTGTTTGTTTTATGTTTGTTTCAAACATTTATTTTACTATAGCAATATGATAACATTTGGACATCATATATACAATGACATTAAATATAAATATATCCAACTGTGGTCAACCCGATGGCCATTTATCACATGGCGACAAATTTGATGTTTTCATGTTTGATACAAAACTAGATCATCATCATCATCATCATCAATACATCAATGACCTAAACATACATACAGATTGAGAGAGAGAGAGAGAGAGAGAATAATTCATTCATTTTCATGAAACAAAATGCGTAGGTAAGATTCAAAATCAAAAGTAAAAAAAAAAATTCAAAATGATATGATCGGATTAGATTTTGATAATTTCAAAAAAAAAATAAATAAATAAATAAATAACATGATCCACATTTGGGTGTTGCTGTCATTTTTTTTTCTCTCATCAATTATCATCAGTTGTCAAATAGGAATTGTCAAAAAAAAAATGTAAACATTAAGGTCATCATCATCTTCAATTGAATTTCTCATCATAATCATCATGAATGTGATCAAGATAAAGAATTTGTTCGTCATTTCATCATCATCATCATCATCATAATCATTATGGATAGCGCAGAAAAAAAAGATAAGCTTGGTGGAACAAAAAAAAAAAAAAAGTTCCCACCAACGCAAAAACAGTTTTTCGGGAACAAAGAAACAAACAAACAAAAAAAAATGTCTCAATTATAAAACGTGGACCGTTTGAAAAGATTTATTTCTTTCTAGCGATTTAATTTGTCATTTTTTTCTTTTTTTTTGTTTGTTCGTTCTGATTCCATTTGATCCAATTTCTCTTTTTCAAATACAATCAATACTGAAAACCGATAAAAAAAACTGAAAACAAAAATTAAAAAAAAAATAATAAATGAAATTAACCAACACCTGCGCAATATTATCATCATAAGACATTGAATTTGTCATTGGAATAAAAAAAAATCAATCCTTTGAACTTTGTTCAACATCATCATCATAATCATCATTGGGATAAGGATCCAAGTGCTGGTGATCATTAGTAATAGTAAAACTGAATGACAATTATATAGAAAAGTCAATGCGTAGGTTTGTTTGAATGGTTAGCAGAGATTAATAACGAAAGAAAAAAAACTAATTAATCATTGCAAATCATTTTTTTTTGATTAATTATTATAATAATAATGATGATCATCTTCTCAACGGGGATGAAATGAATGGAATTGAAAAATTGAATGAATGAATGGATGAATGGATTCAATTTTTCTATTGATGATCGATCCAAGAACGATCCAAATTGTTTGATGATTGTTCATGATTCAAAAAAAAATAAAATAAAATTTTATGCTGAAAATAACAAACCGAATGTAAAAACCATTAATTTCATTCATGTTTTCAACAATTTTTTTTTCATTTGTTTTATAATTTTGAAATTTTCTGAACAACGATATGTTGTGTGTGTGTGTGTGATGATGATTCAACTATAAATATGAGAATCTAAATTGAAAGGGCTATGGCTATGAAAAAAAAAGACAAAAATGAATTTTTTTTTGTTTTGTTTTGTTTCTTGAATCCAAAATTTTTCATCATCATCATCATTATCTTGTTGAATGAAAAAAAACCGAACAAAAAAAATCCAATAAATCACTATGAAAATGTTTTCCATTCATTCATTTATCATCAAAACAATTATCACATTTTTCATCTGTATGATTTCATTTATTTCATTCATTTCATTTCTGGAAATAAAATAAAATTTACATTCAATAGATTTCATCATCATCATCATTCTTCTGTTTATTTTGCCAAAAAAATAAATAAATTTTTCTTTTGACGTTTTTTGCTGATCATTTCGACGCGGAAAAAAAACATTCACACATTAACACATAAAACACACACACACACGCAGACACATACACAAACACATTGGGAAAAAAAATCATGTTCCATTTGACCATCGTGATGATAAATTATCCTTTACATGGTACACAGACAGAGACACATACACACACACACACACACACCACAATTAAGGATATTATCGATTACCAATATTGTATTTGCTCACGAAATGAACGAAACATTATTATCATTGATGATGGTTTCATCATCATCATAATCATTCCATGATGAATAGAATGAAAATTGAATTTTTAAAAAAAAAATAATAATAATAATTCACACAACTGAACCGCAAACAGATTTTTTTTCTCCCATTATTCACGAAATTTAATTCAATTTTTTTTTGTCCAATAAATTTTTCGTTTTGCATATTCCAAGCATTTGGATGAGATCATCGTGATCCATAATGTGTGTGTATGTGTGTGAGCAAAAACAATGACAAATAGCTCAATAGATCCTATTTGTGTGTGTGTGTGTGTGTGTTTGGTCACGAACTGAAAAATTGTTTTTTTTTTCCATAGAATTTGTATGAAAAAATTTTTTTTTCACATGAATTCAATTTTTTTTTGTGTGTGTGTGTGTGTCGAAATCAAATTCAAAAAAAAGTGCGTACAACAACAATTGCAATTGGTGGTTGTGTTGGTCGGAAATCCAAAAAAAAAAAAAAAGAAAAACAACCACTTTTCATATATATCATCGTGTGATATATCACACGAGATAAGAGTTGAACATAAATAAAATCTGCATATCGTTTGAATCGTTATTGCCCGAAGAATGATACAATTAAAGATCTAATTCATTCAAGTTTCATGATTATAAGATATCATCATGATACACGATCAACACACACAGGTTTCAACAAAGATTTATTTATTGTGAATATACACATTTAAAAGTTGTAAATATTTTTCTTTTTTTTTGGCCAAATCATCCATTAAAAATTAGCATTATGGTTTATTGCATAATGAAAAGTGTACAACAACAATAACAACAAAACGGAAATTGAATATCATGCGTGTAAAATAATAAAAAAAATTCACACACACACGTACACACATAATAAAAAAAAATCAATGAATCCATTGGTAATGGATATGATTTTGTAATTGTAATTAAATCCTATATATCGATCTAAACGACGAAATAAACGAGTATGAGATGAATCTCCACACTAAGCATATATATGTGTGTGTGTGTGTGTGTCAAATTTAGTATTATAGGATTTATGGTGTGAAATAATTATCACATTTTTTTCCAGATGATGATGATCATTATCATCATCATCATCATCATTGAATTATCACCTTCAGAAATTCAGATAATTTTTTTATTGTTTTTAAACTCATAATCTAATAATGATGATGTAGGTGATGTCTCATGATGATGATGATGATGATGATGAAGTCATCATCACCTTACACAAATAATAATTATGATGATGATGATGATGATTTAAAAGGTAGCGAATAATCCAAAAATAATTCATTTATTATGGGAATGAAAAAAAAAATTTCAGAATTTATCCAGATTTTGTCATTCTTATCATCATTGTCATTAATAGCATCATCAACGTCATTCAAACCTGTTGAATGTCGGAAACGAAGATAACAATTTTTTTGTTTATTTGTTTTAATTGAAAAGAATAAAGATAATCATGAGAAAATAAATGATTCGATTCTCATGCAAATGAATTTTTTTTTTTCGTTCGTTTGTTATTGTTGCCAACAATGAATAACAATAATTAAACACTACAACAAACATTGAATATGATGGAAATTGCCCAAAAAAAAAACCATTCATTCATTTGGCCGAAAAATAATTTAGTAAATAAATAAAGTAACAAAAAAAAAATAAATAAAGATTGGATGGTCAGAAAATCCAAAAAAAAAAACGGAATTGAATCCTTTATAATGACTGATATATAAATATTTTAATGAGCTACAAGTGGGATTTTTTTTTGTTGTTGTCTGTTTGGAAATTCATTCAGTAGTGGCCCAAAAAGGGTTGAATCGATTTAATTTTCTTTATCATTAAAGAAGATCTTTTTTTGCTGCTGCTGTCGGATGTTTTTTGTTTTGTTTTGTTTTGTTTTTGCATTCATGTGATGAACATGACCAGAAAATAATTAGCAGCTATTTTATATTGTTATGAATTTCATTTTTTTCATCTTGTTATTTTTTCGCCTGAATGAAATTGTATGGCCAAGAAAAAAAAATGAAAGTAAAAACCACTTTGGCACCTTTTAACCATTGGCTCGGTATTTTTTATTTTTATTTTTTTTTCGCTGAATCCAGGTTTGCTCATTTCAAATTTTTCGATTCGGTTCACTTGATTAGTGTTAATATTGATGCTCAGGTTTAATTAACACGAACGGGGAAAAAAATGAAATTTTAAACATTATAAATGGGGTGTGAATATTTAAGCGGTAAGAGAGAGAGTGTGTGAGAGGGGGGAGAGAGAGAGTTTGAAAGTGAACGAACAAAAAACATTTTCCATTGGTCAAACAATGTTGTTGGTTGGTTTTTTTTTGTTTTGGTCAAATGAATGAGAAAAAAAAATGAAAGTCTAATAATAAATCAATTGATTGCATTGAACAATGAAAATAGAAAGAAAAAAAATCAATTGATTTTAACCAATCATTGCTGACCAAACGCCGTTTGTATGCTAGTTTTGTATTTTGACCATACAAATACAATTCGATAATGGCTTTCTGTTTTGTTTTGTTTCGTCTTCTATTTCTAGGGCAAAATATATATCTTGTTCGTCTTTAGTTGAATCAATTAGAACTAGATTTTTTTTTTTTGAATAGAATTAGTTTTGCTTGATTGAATATTATGTATGTATGTAAGTATGAGTGTCTGGATGCTATTTTATACCTGTTAGTGTTGTTGTTGTTTTTTTTTTTTGTTTCTTCACCATTTTTGTTGTTGATCATTTATAGCCACATTTAAAAAAACCACCACCTGATTTTTTTCTTTTGGTTTTTTGAGACTAGACTTTAAGCAAAAAAAAAACACAAGTGAAATAAAATAATCATATCAGGAGTGATTGATTCGATTAATGTATATATATGATCCAACTGATCTGTTGTTTTCACCATGATCGTTATCATCATCATTATCATTATCATTAATATTATTTGCTATAAGGATCAAAAAAAAGAAAGAAAAATTAGTCTGGGTCAGTCTGAATCAATTAACAAACTAATAAAGCAATTGTTTATGGTTTATGATAATAATAATAATAATACAAACCGATTATTAATGGATTAACAGATGAATAACATTATTATCAGATTATTTGGTGATTGTATCTCGTTTTTTTTCATCTACGAACCCATCTATCTAGCTGTCACCGATGATAATTCAAAAATACAAATCAAAAAGAAATCATCATCAAATAGTAAAAAAAAAAAAATCTTCAAACAGAAACAACAGGTGGCCAATACCTATCGATACTATCGATATCTTTCCAAGAGCAAAAAAGTATTCTTTTCTCGATTTTTTTCCAATCTTTGAAAATGTAATTAAACAAATTCAAAATTTAAAATTCAAGAAAAAAAAATTAAATTAAATTTTATCATTATCATAAATCAATCAAAAATGATCTGATGTGATGGATATTAGATTTGAATGGACGAAAAAAAAAATTTTGGAGAAAATCCAATTAAAAATTTTTTTTTCTCATTTACTAATCTACATCTAAAACGAACGACGAACGAATTATTTTATATTTCCGTTTGATTTTGAAAAATGACATACACACACACACACACAAAAAAAAAAACAAAATCCTAATTAATGATGATGAGAGATTTATGAATTTTCGTGCTAAACGAAAAACAAAAAAAAAGAAAGAAAGAAAACTCTCGTGTGTGTGTGTCTGCTTGTACACTATGGATTTTTCAATTGCATGTTTGATCGATAATTTTTCAATCATTAATTTTATTTTATTTTCCTCACTTGATATTTGAAAATGAGAAAATGAAAAAAAAATTTGGAACACGCCATTCATTTTCGTTTTCATTTTTCCTGATTTGATTGGATCAAAAAATAAAAAAAAATTAATTAGTGAAAAAAAAACAAAACAAAACAAAAGAAAAAACAAACAGTTGGACAACAGCAAAAAAAAAATTTATTTTAATAATTTAGTCATTAACATCTTAAAACAAAAAACACGCGGTGACGAAAATCAAAAAAATCTTCGTTATATCATTTTATTATTGATGATGATGTTTAATGTTTGATTTGGTTGTCAATAATAAACTGATGATGACGATGATGATCATTATCATCATGATGAAAATGATTTTTTTTTGTTGTTGTTCCATATGGAACACTTTGTGTTTGTGTTTGTTTACATAAGAGGGGCAAAAACAAAACAAAAATTCAATTTGAATTCGGTTACAATGTTTGATTTCATCATCATCATCATCATCATCACATCATTATAATGTCTTATCTAATCATCATTTAATTTTTTTTATCTTTTTTTTCGATATTCCCGGATATTTTGTTTATATTGTCCAACACGCTCATTATCGCATCATCATCATCATTATCGTCGCCGTCGTCGTCGTCGTAGTCGTTGTTTTTGAAACTATTTTATAAACAAAGTAAACTTGGCATTTTTTTTTGTTTTCGTTTTCGTTTTGTTTTTGTTTCCGTTTTTTTTTCTCCAAGTGGTCAATACACCATACATACTCTCGTCGCATATGATTATTTGTTGTTGTTTGTGTAAGCTAGAAAAAAAGTGGCTGTATGTTTCACGTTGATTTTTGGACCATGATTGTGATTGTTTCAGACAACAACAACAACAACAACAACAAGTCTGTTGTATTTGTTTTCAATTAATTTTCAAAATTTTTTTGCATTGTTTCTACTTGCTTGGTGTCCATTATCATTTTTTTTTGTTCGTAGATTTGAATCATTGTTTTTTTTTTCTTATGGTAGATAGTTAGTTAAAAGAGGAAGTACGTATGCACACAGTGTTCACATTTTTTTTCGTAATTCAACAATATTAGTACAGTGGTTAATAAATATAATGATCACCAATCATAATGATGATAACGATGATGATGATGATTAGTATAATGAAACACAAATACAGATAATATGGATCAATAAAATAGATTGATCGATCAATTTTTTTATTTAATGTGACCGATCGAGAAACCTTCAATCCGGAATTCAATATATTACAAAAAAAAACTGTTGAATGTGGAAATAGTCAAATTTTATTAACATCAAATATCTTGTGTGTGTACGTGTGTGTGTATGTCTAGTTCACCTACAACTGCGTGTGAAATATTTGTTTTTTTTCAATCATCATCATCATATATCAGAGATGAACATCTGATATGATTCATGATGATACACACACACACACACACACAATGGTCACTCAACATACATGCATTTGTACATACACCAGAATAATGATGATAATAAGTTATTTTGAATTTATATGTTTGTGTTCCTGGATCCAAAAAGATTGTGGATGATTATGAAACCAAAAGCGAAAGAAAGAGAGAGAGAGAATGGATTCAATTTGTTAATTTTTAATGTTATCTCCATTTTCAAAAATTTTGTTGTTGTTGTTGTTATTTCGCTTATATGAATTATATATATCCATTTCAACATATGAAAAATATGGCTATTTTGTGGTCAATCTGCCACACTGACAAAAAAAATAATGATTCAAATAAATCTTTTTTTGTTTTTGTTTTTTTACTGGATATGAATTGTGTCTGAACATTCAACACAATTCATATCAAGACACAATCCATTTGTCATATACAACACATTTGATACAGGTGCAAATCAAGACCCATAAGATCATTTTCTTCTTTTCATTGTATTTTTGAGTGAAAAAACAAAACAAAACATAAACACTTATCACATAAACACACACACACAAACAAACAAACAAACAGATCCAAAATTTCATATGGCCTGGAATCGATAGATTAATTACGTATAAACACTCGCTCATACACACACACACACATGGCATCATCATAAAATGTTGGCCAAAACGTTTTTTTATTTCAAAACTAATAAAGTCATTAAATACAACAGTAACAAAATCATATTGATGAATGGATTCCATTCCTCTGACAAATGTAAAGTAAAGGTAAATTAGATATTTAGTAGGAGCTAGATCTTATAATTTTCCGTTCTACTCGCTCACTATCCTCTATTAATTTTTTTTTTTTTTTTTTGTTTATGACGTTTCAATTTATCAATGAATCGCAATGGATTCAAAAACATCGACATGCCGTGTCTTAAATGGACAATCAATCAATTGATCGATACATCCATTCATTCATTGATGGTAAGATTTGTGTTTCAATTGGATTTGGATCGAAAATGAATATATGTCGGAAAAATGAAATCAAAAAAAAAAAAAAAAAAGAAAAATTCAGCACAATAATAAATTAATGTGAAATGAAAAGCTTAATCGTTTCTGATTAAAATGATTATCATTTTAATCTTTGGTGATGATGATGATGATGATGATTTGATGGAACAAAACAATTTATGGTGAAAAACAAAAAAAAATGTTTTATCCATACTGTAAATTGTAGCGTAGATGTAGGACAATCATATATTGATTCATCAAAAGATTGTTGTTGTATTTGTCGATAATTATCGCCATTTAAATCCAATGTCGTGGATGATGATGATTATGATGATGATCCATCATTATTATGGAACATAAACCATTTATATAAAAGTAAATACAACCGGGGTGTTTAGCTATCATCATTATATTATTATTACAATATATTGCAATATATTGGATCACGAATTGATTTAGAAACAATTTCATTGAATATTGAACGGCAACATTATTATGTGAAATTATTATTATCACAAATAATGATGAGAAATAAAGGTTTCAATTTAAACATTGAAAATTGAATACTATTTTTTTTTTTTTTTTTTTTTTGATTTGCTCGTACAATATGATGATTGTAGCGAATGGAATTTGATATTTTTCTCTCTCTCTCTCTCTCTCTACATTCAATTTCAATTTATCATGGTGAATTTGATTGAGATGTTCGATTTTGAACTTTAACTGTTTTAAAATTGGATTCATATTGATTGATTGATTGATTGATTTTTTGTTGTTGTTGTTTGGTTTTTGCTTCAAAAGTGAAATACTTAACTATGTATTAGATTTTGTAGCAAAAATAAAATAAATATATAAATTCAAATATTGAATGGTGAATTTTATCTTTGAATTTTTTTTTGTTATTTGATGACCGCATCAACACTTTTGATGGCCATAGTGAATTGATGTTAATAATGATGGTGAGTTTATGGTCTCTTTTTTCCAATCGATATCAACTAATCAATGATGATGATGATGATGATGATGATGATGATTAAAGTGTTAACGATCAATGAAAAATCAAATCTTGAAAGAAATATTGGACAAAGTAAATAAATTCGTCGTTATTTTATTTTTTTTTTTTGTTGTCGGATGATGACGATACACATATACATAATTATTACATCAAGTTTAGGCAGTAAGTAATCATATAAAATAAATTGGATTTCATTGATCACTGAATTTCATATCTCACATTTTTACTCATCAATTTATCTATGGCGAAATAAAAAATCATCAAAATTTCATTCATTCACAATCCAGTGATTTCTTTTTTTTTTGGCCAACGTTAACCAAAATGATTGATTTGTTTCACGCTTTCAAATAATCGATATCAAATACAAGATTATCACCACCATATAAGTGTATATATATATGAGATAATCTGTTGTGCAATTTTTTTCCAGTGCAAAGTCTGGCTATTTTTTTTACATTACAACAGCACGAATCAACACGGAAAATGAAATTTTTTTTCATTTCATTTTTCATTTCAATTCAATAAACATAAAATGTAAAATTCAATGAACAATAATGTGTAAAGTTGAATCATTTCAAACAGAAGAAAAAAAAATTTCAATTGAAAAATTGATCTTGATTCAAAAAAAGAAAAAACAGCCACAATCATTTTTATGTCTATGAAAACCTTGACAGTGGAGATGGTATTCACCACATAATAATCTCAACATGGCCTTTAATGATAAATTATGTGCTGGATAGCCACACAGTTTTTTTTTACAAAATATCTGCCTAATGAACAATTATCAATGACCATTGTGTTTTTTTTTCGACGTTAATCGAACATGAAACAATCCATTGATTTTTTTTTCGACTTTCATTTTGATGACTAAATTTTCGACAACGAAAAATTATTATTTACATATCGAGTTACAGCAACAACAACAACAACAACAACAAAAAATTTTCGCTGACATGAACAAATATTTTTTTGTTCCAAGTGGACCAAAATTGTCAGTGATGATTTTTTTGTTCTCTTTTTTTTTGTTTAATTTCGTAGAAAAAAAAATGGTGTAAATTCATTGCTTTCAACAATTATCACACACACACACAAAAAACAGAATGTGAATGAAATAAAGTCATTCACATTCATGTCGCAAAAATAAATCGTATAGACCAAAAATTCATCAATTGTCCACATTTTGTAATATTGCCAAAATGAACATATTAATCAAAAAAAAAAAACTGAAATAAAACAAAACAAAACAAAAAAAATTGTTATGTTTTGAATAATAATTGTGATGGAATGAAAATGTAATATGATGAAAACATACACACACACACACACACAGTGTTCCATTGTCATCATGTTCTACATTAATATTAAAAATGAATGGTCAATTAATCAATGAAACACACACACACACAAACACACACTGGATACACAGACAGAACAGAATTTTACAATCCAATAACTTTGATCATAAATTGTCTGTCTCGATATTCATCATCATCATCATCATCATCATTCATTTTAATAAATCTGACATAATCTTATCCACATCATTATATTATTATATTATGATTATGTTTGTAATCATTAACAACAACAACAACAACAACGACAGCCAACAACAACAACAACAACAACGACAGCCAACAACAACAACAACAACAACAAAAAATAGGCGAAATCATTAAATTATCAATGTTATTTTATCCCATTTTTTTTCAACAACAACAACAACAACAACAATTCAATTGAACAAATCCATTACAGACTAATCTCAAATTTTCTTTTTTATTAAAAAATAATTGAGTTCAGATATTATAATCCTTTCGCTTTTCGGTGGCTGTTTTTCTTTTTCTTTTTTTTAGGAATAAAAATTGTTTTTAAAAGCGAAAAAAAAATTTTCTTTGTTTTCGATGTATATACTCATCATGATGATGATCGACACATGTATGTAATATATGATATACAGATGTTGATACTATCGATATTTAATATGGATGTTATGACGACTACGACGACTACGACGATGATGATGATCATAATGAACACATGTCCCTAAATTTGTTTCGGTCATCTCCATACACACACACACACACACTTGTTTCATAGCTAAATATACGAATAATGAAACTAGAAATAGAAATTCAAACCAAAACAAAAAAAAATTAAAAACATTTCTTCGTGAATCGATTGAATGAAGAAAAAAAAACCAGGAAGTTTTCCATTTCTGGTTGCCAGGCCAATAACACCATCATAAGTTTCGTATGATGATAATAATAATAATAATAGTGATGTGTTTATCATTTTTCAGATTAAGCTCAATTTTTGGTTTGTTTTTTCTGGTCATATCAATGAAACACAAAACAAATGATGATGATGATGATGATGATGATATTGGTGGTGATGAACAAACTGTTTTCATCAATTTTCCGGAATTTCTTTGCAGACGACTTTGAAATTTTTTGTTTTTTTTCAAATTAATATCACAAAATGTCTTGGAAGCAACCAGAGAGAGAGAGAGAGATGCCAAAAAAAAAACATAAAAAACTGATGAATATAATTAGCGTTTGTGTGTGTGTGTGTGGGCATGAAAGAGTTGTGATTGATATCCGAATCAATAAAAAAAAGTGTTAGTGTGTGTGTGTGTGTGTGTGTGGAAAAATTTCCGGTTAATAAATTGTGTAAAATGTTTTTTTCTTTCATCAAAAAAAAAAAATTAATTTGAAATTTGAAATGATCAAATTGAAACAAAAATGATATTCACATTTCAATTTCAAATTTTTTTTGTTTCATATTTTTTCAATCATTTGAAATCATAATCATCATATAAACCTTTGAGGCGTATTAATCGTTTTTTTTTGTTCTGTTGCGTTGAAATCAAATATTGAATTGTAAAAAGAGAAAAAAAATGGAAAATTATCAATTTCAATGATGAGACGGAATGGGCAATGGGCAAGAAAGAAAATGTTTTCAAAATTTTAAATTGAAAAACAAAAAAAAAATGAAATAAAATCAATTCAGAACACAGTAGCCATTTTGTATGTGTGTGTGTGTGTGTGTGTGTGTACTGAAATCGTGTTGATCGTTAATTGAAAATCAATCCTTTTTCTGTGTTTTTATTTCTGTTGACGATGATAAATCAAGAATAAATCATAATCAATAATCGATATATAAATCGATTATGATTTTCATTAATTCATTCATTCAATCGAATGAATTAAATTGTATATAAATCTGTATAGAAAAGAAAAGAAAAAACATGGTTAGATCATTCACAATAATTGATTTATTGATAGACACATTTATCATGTTGCCGGCATCCATTTCCAGTGATGAATATTGTCGTTTCATTCCTTATAAACAATGATGATGTAAATTATATCACAATCGACATACAAAATAAAAAACATGGTGTTATAGAAAATCAATCAATTACAACGACAACAACAACAACAACAACAACGCAGGTATGAAAAAAACGATTAATCCAAAATTATTCGATTAAATAAGAAAAACAAAAACAAAAACAAAAAAAAAATCCAGATAATGATCAAAATAGACATATCCGAAACAATGTTGTCATAGGTTGCATAGGTTTTTTTTTCGGAGCAAAATTATAAATTTTCAAACAAAAAAAATCCACAATTTTTCCTCTAGGCAATGTAAAAGTGGGAAAAAAACGACATTTTTTTTCCACTGATTTAATTTTAATCAGCTGATATGCCATAAAAAGCAGAAGAAGAAGAAGGAAAAAAAATGTAAAACCAACCAACCAATCGATCAATTGATTGATTGATTGATTGATGGATCGTTAAATTTCACAGAACGGAAATATCTGATTTTCATTAATAACGATAACGAAACAGCCTTGATAATTAAGATTTTAAATTTGGTTAGAAACAAAACAAAACAAAAAAAAAATTGACTAAAAAAAAAATCAAAAATTCAACCGTCATTCAATGATGAAGATGAAAATGCAAATTATATAGCTACTTTAGTTTGGCTGTAGAAGTATGTGTAATAATAATAACACTTTTAATAGCACTATATAACCAACGAAAAAACAAAAACAAAACTGCAAAGCCAACCAAACAAACAAACAAACAACCAACCGACTAACCAAACGGATTTGTTTTGAAAAGAAGAAAAAAAAAACAAGGAAGAAATTGAAAGGATTATTTCAAAAAAAAATTTTCTCCTTTTCTTAATTATAATGAGCACTATTTTTTTTTGAAAAAAAAAATTTTTTTTTCTCATACTCATCATCATCATGATGAACAAAAAAAAGATCAAAAAACGAAATCCGCGTAAATCCAAAATGTTCAACATATATGTATGCGTAGAGAGAGAGAGAGATAAAGTTTGGTTTTTGGATTTTTTTTTTCTTCTCGTTGAACAAAAACGGATAATCATAAAATTTGTGCGTGGTGTTTATTATTATTATTATTCACACCCAAAAATAGAACATTTAACAACACATTTGGAAATAGGTGAGAATGAGAGTGAGAAAAGAGAGAGAGAGAGAGAGAGAAACGATTAAAAATAGAGGTGACAAATTGACAACTAAATTGAAAGTTTTTCCAGGCTCTTTTTTTGTTATTTACTCGTGAATTTTTCTTTTTTTTTTTATTATTATCATTTCACCCAAAAAAAACAACGATACAGGACATGTATTTACATTCATCATTTGGATGTTAAATCCTGTTATTAAATCAATACAATTGAAAAGAAATACGAAAAAAAAGAGAAGAAAATTCATCAACCAAATCCGATTCAAATAACTAGATTTTTTTTTCTCTCTCTCTCTCTCTCTCTCGAAAAAAAGGATTAATTTTTTTTGTTTGTTTGTTTGATGATAATTCGATTATATATACAAATGATGATATTTATCGCTTGGGCTACAAAAAAAAAATTCAGTTACAATGTATAACATTTTTTGGATTCCAAATTATTATTAGTTTTACACACACACACATGAAATGAATATTAACCATTTCATCATCATCGCAAAATCGTCAAAATCTTTGATGGATAATAACGATAACGAAACGGGTGCAAAATATCGATTGGATGCCATTTTAAATATGTGTGCAAATGTTTATCGGATTTCTTGTTTTATTCATTTTTTTTTCTTTGGTTTGATTGAGAAAAAAATCAAAACCTGTATGATTTTTTTTTTGCAAATTTCATTCACTAATGTGTAATTTGGTCGACGACCTTCAATATATAGGTGAATTTCGATGGTGGTGGTTGAACCACATTGTCTTAAATGTTTATAAATGGATTTATTCATCATAAGATTTATATATTGATAATAATGTCATTAATAATAACATTAATGATTTCAGGAAATGAATGAATCAAGTGAATCAAATGAACGTGCTCATATAAGATGAAATAATGATCATTATGGTTAGAATTTATTTTATGAATCATCAAATGCCAATTATTCAGAATGCTGAAATGTTTAAAGATTATTAGCCTTTATGTATGTGTGTGTGTATGTTCTCTTGTAGAAAACTGGTTCAATAAACAACAGGTAATAATATATTAGATGTATGAAGGGTTGAATGAAAAATGGGTACCTTGAACTCTGTATGAATAGATGAATGAATAAATGAATCGAATGGATGGTTGGCCATCATCATCATCATTATTATCCTACGAGAATGGTTTAATTGTTTTTGATTTATGTGACTAGACAATTCAAATTGATCCATTGTTTCCACCATATTGTTTTTCAATTATCCATCATACAGATTTTTCTATAAAATAACATAATTATTGGAACATTCATCAGAAACAATTCAATATATTTGAATTTTGTAATGAAAAACAAACGGCCACAAGTGAAACCAAAACGATTATGTGCCATTATTTGGATGAAAAAATTCAATTTTATCATCAATATACGAATACATTTCTGTTGATGATAATTTCGGTGTTTAAATTTATTCCAATATTTTGATTGTTCAGCCATCCAGAATGCTAACCGTCGACGACAAAGTTGATTATTCAATGGCATCTGAGCTAAACGTGAATAAAGACCAATCATAAAGAAATACAATGATATCAATATGAATCCACTGATGAATGCAATAAGATTCATTTGAATTTGTTGACTATAAAATATACAGAATATTATTGACCATGCTTTTGAACCAGTTTCCATATACAATAATAAAAAACTAATTGTTCCATTGAATCGTTTTGTTTCTTTAAACAATTGAATATAATCATAACGGAATCGATTAAATAATATGATTCCATATTCTGTTTTTTTGTTGAATGATACATATATTGTATTCGAAATGTTGGCTAATTGTTCGAAACGTTTTTTAAGAAATTCAATGAGAAAAACCAAAAAATTTATAGCCAAAAATATTTGTCCCATTATGAAAATAATATGCACAAAAACTGGAATGAATATAATCGTTGTGATAACCATTTGAATCATACTGATCGTATGATTTAGATAAACTTCGATCATATAAATTGCATATATCAATGACATGAGTAAAATGATTACTGTTGATATTGAATATAAACAAATTCCAACCAAATTCGATATGATATGAAAATCGATTAGAAATTTTCGATATTTTTGTAGCAATTTTTTCTCATTATATTGAAAACAAACAATAAGAAAATCTTTCATTGGTGATTGATAGAATAAAATCCGTTGAAATAATTCCAACCACATAATTTCCATGATTATAAATATGATCAATATTGCCATGAAAAATAAATCCAATCTTTTTGTATTGGAAATCAATTCCAATATGTTCAGGTTGATTAGCAAATGATTATTATTATTGAAAAAAATGACAAAATAAAAAGTTAAAAGTGTTGCCCATGCATTCATTGTGGTCCAAATGGCCAATCTTAATGTACGAAATGTTCTCGGTATTTGCTTCTGTTCATAATCATCTATTGAATATCGTAATCGAGCACTGAAAATTTGTATCAATTTAAAACCACGATTCATTATATCGCTAAAATTAATGTTACGTTCAGTCATTGATGATAATTTTGATTGAATTGTTGACAACATTTTTTTTAAAATTTTGTTTTGTTTCGTTTTTCAATCACCAATATTGGATATCATATGGAATCTACCACTTCGCTTGTGATATTGGATATTTAAATGAACATAAAAATTTGAAAGTTTCAAGTTTTTATATCATGTGGTTTTTTTTCGTTTTTTTTTTTGTTTGATCATATACATGAATATCAATTACTCTTTATAGCAAATTCAAAATGTTTTTTAATTTTCTACATTTTTTTCTTTGTTAAACAATGGTTATTGATATTTTTTTTTACACAAACATTTACCTGAAAATTCCATGACAATTTTTAATTGTTTTCATCATAATTCATGAAAATTCTGTAACAAAAAATTCTTTAATGAAAAATTGATCTCAGTATCGTATATCGTGAGTAGAATATGAGTGTTTTTCTTTTTTGTTCATTCATTATTTTTTTTTTCTTCGCAATTAAATGTTGTAATAATCAATCATTTTGAATGAAAATAACAATTTTTTTTTTGAATTGAATCGTTTTTTTTGTTTCACAAAAATTCTTGAATAAAAACAACATTTATTTATTTATTTTGCCATACAAATTTTTTTATAAAACAATATAATCAATGGTAAATTCATCATGAACAATTCGACAACTTGAAATTTGGTTATGAAAAATATTTGACCACAATGAAAACCAAAATGATTATTGGACATGGTTTGTATGAATAGATTTGATTTTATAATCGTTTTTTTTCGATGATCAGGATGCTTTATAATCGCTTGTCTTGCCATTCGATTTAATATTAATTGACAACATTGATGATTTGATTTAGGTGGAAACATCAATCCTGAATAAAATATGGTTGTAAAAATAAACGCTGACATCAATGTCAACATGGCCAATGTGTTTGTCGAGTTCATCGTGATTTGACGACTATAGAATACACATGATGTTATGGATAATATTTTTGACGCTGTTTCCAAACTGTACATTGCAAAGCTTACCGTTTTGTCCAACAATGCTACTTCTGAATAAAGTTCAACATATTCTTTTTGTATGCAATTCCAGAAAAATTTCATTTTTGGAATATTTTTTGATGATTTATCTTGCTTCAAGAATATATACAATTGTTTCATTCGTATTTTAAGTAATTCAAGAATAAAACCAACTACTAATGTTCCAACCAATAATACAAAACTTATGATGCCAACTTGTAAACAAATTAGAAAAAATATTGTCATGCTAAATAAAAGCTGTACCAATGTTATCTGGTTGTCAAAATAGGCTTTTGTAAGAAAATAAATTTCCAAAACATATATGATAGTACCAATGATAACGACACATGTCTTACATATTAAAGATGTTATTTTTATGAATGAATGAAAGATAATCAGATAACGATGATAATTTGTTGTTAATCGTTTTTCGTCAAACATTAAATTTTTATATGCTATACTTTGTAACGGTGATTTATATGTGATTATTTGAATAAACAAATAGAACCAAAGCCATTCATTAATACAGAATAAAAAAATGGCTGATATGGCCAATAGATCTAATCGTTGACAATCGACAATTTTTTCCAAATATTTTATATTTATCCATATTGAGCTGTCTTCAGAACAGATGCACATTACCAAAAAAAATGATAACCAACCAAGCATTGAAAGACATTAAGATTGCTTCTCTAAGTCTTCGATATGTTCTCGTTATCCGGCGTTGTTGATATTCTTCCCACGTATATTGGATTCGCAGAATGAAATATTGAAAATTACGAAATCCAGAATCGATAATCTCTGATATTGTTGTTTCGGAATTCGACCAAATTAAATGGGCCATTTTCAATTTAACAGAGACAACAATATTTTCGATTAACATACGTAAACCAGCCATGATCACTGACGAGGAAAAGTATGGTTTGCTCACGATTTCAGTTGTGTTGATCGATAGAATCAAATGGTTGAGTCTAAATATTTAAAGTTTCATTAATTTTTCTATGAAATATTCTGCAGATTTGAATCATTTATAAAAATTTTCATTTTTAGTTTGAAAAATTCGTTGGAATTCTAAAAAAGTATCGAATTTTCAGAAAGCAATATATTGATATTAATATTGGTAAAAATTTTTTTTTGTCGTCTTGACAATATTAACGTTCTGTGGTAACAACATAAATTATAAGAATTTTTCAGTGAAATTTTTGTATTTATTTCAAAAAAATTTGATTGAAATATAAATTTTCGATTTTCAATAATCAATATCGATTGATCAAAGAATTTTTTTTTTTGATTTCTTGATGATATATCTTAAATTATCAAAATGTTTTTCATGTTCAGAAGAAAAAACCAATAGTGATCATTCATTAACTTGATAACCAAATTTGGAATTATATTTTTCCAATGAAATTCTTTCACAATAATCATTTATTATATTTCAAAAATTTTTTTTTCTTCTTTATTGCAACAAACCTGATACTGTTGAAAATGTAAACATTAATCATATCATATTATTAAATTTTGTATATTGTTCGAGAACCAGAATATTCTAGCACCATCTAAAATATCACCTACAATCAAAAGAAAAAATTCGAAAATTTTCCTACTTATTTTCTCTATATTAAAAACTCCTCCCATTTTGGATTTTTTTTTACTTATAATTTTTTTTTAACTTTCAACACTTTGAATAAAATGAACACATCTTTATTTAAAATCATGAATAAAAACAACATTATTTTGCCATACAAATTTTTTTATAAAACAATGTAATCAACGGTAGGTTCATCATGAACAATTCGACCACTTGAAATTTGGTTATGAAAAATATTTGACCACAATGAAAACCAAAATGATTATCGGACATTGTTTGAATGAATAGATTCGATTTTATAATCGTTTTTATTTTACGATCAGGATGCTTTACAATCGCTCTTCTTGCCATTCGATTTAATATTAATTGACAACATTGATGATTTAATTTAGGTGGAAATGTCAAACGTGAAAATATTAAAGCTGTATAGATGTATGCTAATGTCATTCCCAACATGGCCAATGTATTTGACAGGGTCATCTCCATTTGACGACTATAGAATACACATGTTGTTATGGATAATATTTTCGATGCTGATTCCAAACTGTACATTGCAAAGCTTACCGTTTTGTCCAACAATGCTACTTCTGAATAAAGTTCAACATATTCTTTTTGTATCCAATTCCAGAAATATTTCATTTTTGGAATATTTTTTGATGATTCATCTTGCTTCAAGAATACATAGAATTGTTTCATTCGTATTTTAAGAAATTCAAGAATAAAACCAGCTACTATTGTGCCAACCAATAATAGACAAATTAGACTACAAACTTGAAAACAAATTGGAAAAAATGCTATCATGCTAAATAAAAGCTGTACTGATGTTATCTGGTTATAGAAATAAGCTTTTGTAACAAAAAAAATTTCCATAACATATGTGATAATAACACCGATACAGATACATGAAGCAAATATATAAGCTGCAATTTTTATGAATAAATGATAGATAATCAAATAACGACGATAATTTGTTGCTAATCGTTTGTCGTCAAAAAGTAAAGTTTTATATGCTATACTTTGTATTGGTGATTTATAGTTGATTATCTGAATAAAAAAATTGAACCAAGTCCATTCACCAATACAAAGTAAAACAATGATTGCTATGACCAATAGATCTAATCGTTGACAATCGACAATTTTTTCCAAATATTTTACGCTTATCCATATTGAACTGTCTCCAGAACAAATATAAATTATCAAAAAAATGATGACCAACCAAGCATTGAAAAACATTAATATTGCTTGTCTACGTCTTCGATATGTTATCGGTATCCGATGTCGTTGATATTCTTCCCATGTATAGTTGATTCGCAAAATGAAATATTGAAAATAACGAAATCCATAATAGATAATCTCTGATATTGTTGTTTCAGGATTCGACCAAATCAAATGGGCTATTTTAAATATAACAAAGACAACAATATTTTCGATTAACATACGTAAACCAGCCATGATCTGTGACGAGACAAAAGTATGGTTTGTTCACGATTTGAGTTGTGTTGATCGACAGAACAAAATGATTGTGTTTAAATATTTCAAGTTTCATAAATTTTTTTTAGGAAATATTCTACAAATTGGAATCATTTATTAGAATTTCAAGGAATTTGTTTGAATTTGAACAAAAAGTTTCGATTTTGCAGAAAGCTCTATCGATTGATCAGTAAAAATATTTTCCGTCGTCTTGACAAAATATTAACGCTTTGGTAGTAATATCATCATCATAAATCATAAGAATGTTTTGTATGTTCATTTGGAATGGTATTTTTTTATTTGGCCAAAAAATTTTTTTTATTCAAATGAATCATTTATTTGTATGCAAACAAATAAATTTTTCTCATGAAATACACGAAACCAATTATTATTAACAATGTTATTGTGAATTTATTGGAATCTATTTATTCGAAAACTTATGAAACTTTCATCCGTTCAAATAAAATTAACATGATGTATTTTAAAATGAAAGCAACATTTATTATGACATACAAATTAGTGAGAGAAAAATGATATTCAACCAAGCATTCAAAAATATCAGAATAATTTTCTAAAATCTACGGACTTTTTTTATAATTCAATTTGTTGATGATTGATTTCAATTCATCAATAGTTATTAAAACTTTAGGTCAACTAAATTAGTGAATGTTGAAAATATCTAATGTAATTTTGACTGTTTGTTTATCATTGGATTTTGTTGTTAGATTTAGATATCAATAATTTTAAAATTTTATATTATTTATGTATTCACGAAATGATTTATAGAATTTTCATCTTCAAGGAATGTTCTGAAATTATCTCTTTTTGTTTTTCGAATAGATCTTATGAAATTATTACGAACATTTTTATAGAATTCAAAGCTGATTTGTTGATCAAATTTTTGTTTTTGAGTTTCAAGAGAATTAGTCCACCAAGAATATTTTTTTACAGCATTCATTTATTTTGCCATACAAATTTTTTTATAAAACAATGTAATCAATGGTAAATTCATCATGAACAATTCGACAACTTGAAATTTGGTTATGAAAAATATTTGACCACAATTAAAACCGAAATGATTATTGGACATGGTTTGTATGAATAGATTTGATTTTACAATCAAATTTTTATGGCGATTATGATTCTTTACAATCGAGTTTCTTGCCATCCGATTTAATAATAATCGACAATAATGATGATTGTATTTAGGTGCAAATACCAATCTTGAATAAAATATGACTGTAAAAACAAACGCCAGTATCATTGCCAACATGATCATTGTGTTTGTAGGGCTCAGTTTAGTTTGACGACTATAGAATACACATGCTGTTATGGATAATATTTTCGACGTTGTTTCCAAACTGTACATTGTGAAGCTTACCGTTTTATCCAACAATGCTACTTCTGAATAAAGTTCAACATATTCTTTTTGTATCAAATTCCAGAAATATTTAATTTTTGGAATATTTTTTGATGATTCATCTTGCTTCAAGAATACATAGAATTGTTTCATTCGTATTTTAAGAAATTCAAGAATAAAACCAATTACCATTGTGCCAACCAATAATAGACAAATTATAGTACAAATTTGAAAACAAATTGGAAAAAACATTGTCATGCTAAATGAAAGCTGTACTAATGTTATCTGGTTGTCGAAATAGGTTTTTGTAAGGAAATAAAGTTCCATAACATATGTGATAATAACACCGATACCGATACAAGCCACAAAAATATAAGATGCAGTTTTTATGAATAAATGATATATAATCAGATGACGATGATAATTTGCTGCTAATCGTTTCTCGTCAAAATGTGAAGCTTTATATGCCATACTTTGCATTGGTGATTTATAGGTGATTGTCTGAATAAACAAATAGAACCAATACCATTCACCAATACAAAATAAAATAGTGATTGCAATGATCAATAGATCTAATCGTTGACAATCGACAATTTTTTCTAGATATTTTATGCTTATCCATATTGAGCTATCTTCAGTACAAACAAATATTATCCAATAAATGATAATCAACCAAGCATTGAAAGACATTAAAATTGCTTGTCTAAGTCTTCGATATGTTCTCGGTATCCGGTGTTGTTGATATTCTTCCCACGAATATTGGATTCGCAGAACGAAAAATTGAAAATAACGAAATCCATGATAGACAATCTCTGATATTTTTGTTTCAGGATTCGACCAAATCAAATGGGCTATTTTTAATTTAACAAAGATGGCAATATTTTTGATTAACATACGTAAACCAGCCATGATCACTGACGAGACAAAAGTATGCTTTGTTCACGATTTGAGTTGTGTTGAACGACAGAATAAAATGGTCGAGTTTAAATATGTGAAAGTAAAGGAATCATTTGGATATAGTAAAAGGCCATTCTTTATTCTTTAAACACAATTTATTTAAAATTGACATGTGCTTCGTACAACAACCAATCATAGAGTGAAGTGCTTCCCGAAGGGATGAGCGCTGTCCTTTTATCCCCTTCTCAACACGTCATCTGTGTACTGCCAAGCCAACGCGCATTCTCTGTTTACAAATATTCTAAGTTTCATTTCAATTCATAATTTTTTTCTAAGAAATATTTTAAAAAGTTGATTCATTTATTGGAATTTTAATCTTTAGTTCAAAAAATTTGTGGGAATTTGAACAAAAAGTTTCAAATTTTCATAAATCAATATCGATTGATTGGTAAAAATTTTTTTCGTCGTCTTGACAAAATATTAATGCTTTGTAGTAATATCATCATCATAAATCATAAGAATGTTTTGTATGTTCATTTCGAATGGTATTTTTTTTGGCCAAAAATTTTTTTTATTCAAATGAATCATTTATTTGTATGCGAACAAATAAATTTTTCTCTTGAAATACATAAAACCAATCATTATTAACAATGTTATTGTGAATTTATTGGAATCTATTTCTTCGAAAACTTATGAAACTATCATATGATATTCAAGCAAGCATTCAAAAATATCAGAATGATTTTCTAAAATCTACGGACTTTTTTTATAATTCAATTTGTTTATGATTGATTTCAATTCATCAATAGTTATTAAAACTTTAGATCAACTAAATTAGTGAATGTTGAAAATGTCTAATGTAATTTTGACTGTTTGTTTATCATTGGATTCTTCATCATTCGGAAAAATTTGATTTAGCATTTGATTCATTTTTTGTTGTTTTTTCACATGCAGAAACATGGTCGATCATTTGAATTTTGTTGTTAGATTTAGATATTAATATTTTAAAATTTTATATTATATATGTATTCACGAAATGATTTATAGAATTTTCATCTTCAAGGAATGTTCTGAAATTATCTCTTTTTGTTTTTCAAATGGATCTTATGTAATTATTACGAAAATTTTTATAGAATTCATAGCTGATTTGTTGATCAAATTTTTAATGTAATGAAAGTATTGTTTTTGAGTTACAAGATAATTAATTAATCTACCATGAATATTTTTTTTTTACAACATTCATTTATTTTGCCATACAAATTTTTTTATAAAACAATGTAATCAATGGTAAATTCATCATGAACAATTCGACAACTTGAAATTTCGTTATGAAAAATATTTGACCACAATGAAAACCGAAACAATTATTGGACATTGTTTGTATGAATAGATTCGATTTTATTATCGTTTTTTTTCGATGATCAGGATGCTTTATAATCGCTTGTCTTGCCATTCGATTTAATATTAATTGACAACATTGATGATTTGATTTAGGTGGAAACATCAATCCTGAATAAAATATGGTTGTAAAAACAAACGCTGACATCAATGTCAACATGGCCAATGTGTTTGTCGAGTTCATCGTGATTTGACGACTATAGAATACACATGATGTTATGGATAATATTTTTGACGCTGTTTCCAAACTGTACATTGCAAAGCTTACCGTTTTATCCAACAATGCTACTTCTGAATAAAGTTCAACATATTCTTTTTGTAGGCAATTCCAGAAAAATTTCATTTTTGGAATATTTTTTGATAATTTATCTTGCTTCAAGAATATATAGAATTGTTTCATTCGTATTTTAAGTAATTCAAGAATAAAACCAACTACTAATGTTCCAACCAATAATACAAAACTTATGATGCCAACTTGTAAACAAATTAGAAAAAATATTGTCATGCTAAATAAAAGCTGTACCAATGTTATCTGGTTGTCAAAATATGCTTTTGTAAGAAAATAAATTTCCAAAACATATATGATAGTACCAATGATAACGACACATGTCTTACATATTAAAGATGTTATTTTTATGAATGAATGAAAGATTATCAGATAACGACGATAATTTGTTGTTAATTGTTTCTCGTCAAACATTAAATTTTTATATGCTATACTTTGTAACGGTGATTTGTATGTGATTATTTGAATAAACAAATAGAACCAAAGCCATTCATTAATACAGAATAAAAAAATGGCTGATATGGCCAATAGATCTAATCGTTGACAATCGACAATTTTTTCCAAATATTTTACGCTTATCCATATTGAGCTGTCTTCAGAATAAATATAAATTACCAAAAAAATGATAACCAACCAAGCATTGAAAGACATTAAGATTGCTTCTCTAAGTCTTCGATATGTTCTCGTTATCCGGCGTTGTTGATATTCTTCCCACGTATATTGGATTCGCAGAATGAAATATTGAAAATTACGAAATCCAGAATCGATAATCTCTGATATTGTTGTTTCGGAATTCGACCAAATTAAATGGGCCATTTTCAATTTAACAGAGACAACAATATTTTCGATTAACATACGTAAACCAGCCATGATCACTGACGAGGAAAAGTATGGTTTGCTCACGATTTCAGTTGTGTTGATCGATAGAATCAAATGGTTGAGTCTAAATATTTAAAGTTTCATTAATTTTTCTATGAAATATTCTGCAGATTTGAATCATTTATAAAAATTTTCATTTTTAGTTTGAAAAATTCGTTGGAATTCTAAAAAAGTATCGAATTTTCAGAAAGCAATATATTGATATTAATATTGGTAAAAATTTTTTTTTTGTCGTCTTGACAATATTAACGTTCTGTGGTAACAACATAAATTATAAGAATTTTTCAGTGAAATTTTTGTATTTATTTCAAAAAAATTTGTTTGAAATATAAAGTTTCGATTTTCAATAATCAATATCGATTGATCAAAGAATTTTTTTTTTTGATTTCTTGATGATATATCTTAAATTATCAAATTTTTTTTCATGTTCAGAAGAAAAAACCAATAGTGATCATTCATTAACTTGATAAACAAATTTGCAATTATATTTTTCCAATGAAATTCTTTCACAATAATCATTTATTATATTTCAAAAATTTTTTCTTCTTCTTTATTGCAACAAACCTGATACTGTTGAAAATGTAAACATTAATCATATCATATTATTAAATTTTGTATATTGTTCGAGAACCAGAATATTCTAGCACCATCTAAAATATCACCTACAATCAAAAGAAAAAATTCGAAAATTTTCCTACTTATTTTCTCTATATTAAAAACTCCTCCCATTTTGGATTTTTTTTTACTTATAAATTTTTTTTAACTTTCAACACTTTGAATAAAATGAACACATCTTTATTTAAGAATCATGAATAAAAACAACATTATTTTGCCATACAAATTTTTTTATAAAACAATGTAATCAACGGTAGGTTCATCATGAACAATTCGACAACTTGAAATTTGGTTATGAAAAATATTTGACCACAATGAAAACCAAAATGATTATCGGACATTGTTTGTATGAATAGATTGGATTTTATAATCGTTTTTATTTTACGATCAGGATGCTTTATAATTGCTCTTCTTGCCATTTGATTTAAAATTAATCGACAACATTGATGATTTAATTTAGGTGAAAATGTCAAACGTGAAAATATTACAGCTGTATAGATGTATGCTAATGTCATTCCCAACATGGCCAATGTATTTGACAGGGTCATCTCCATTTGACGACTATAGAATACACATGTTGTTATGGATAATATTTTCGATGCTGATTCCAAACTGTACATTGCAAAGCTTACCGTTTTGTCCAACAATGCTACTTCTGAATAAAGTTCAACATATTCTTTTTGTATCCAATTCCAGAAATATTTCATTTTTGGAATATTTTTTGATGATTCATCTTGCTTCAAGAATACATAGAATTGTTTCATTCGTATTTTAAGAAATTCAAGAATAAAACCAGCTGCTATTGCTCCAACCATTAATAGAACAAATAGGCTACAAACTTCAAAACAAATTGGAAAAAATATCATCAAGCAAAATAAAAGCTGTACTGATGTTATCTGGTTATAGAAATAGGCTTTTGTAAGAAAATAAATTCCCATAACACATACGATAATAACACCGATACCGATACATGCAGCAAATATATAAGCTGCAATTTTTATGAATAAATGATAGATAATCAGATGACGATGATAATTCGCTGCTAATCGTTTCTCGTCAAAAAGTAAAGTTTTATATGCCATACTTTGTATTGGTGATTTATAGTTGATTACCTGAATAAAAAAATAAAACCAAGACAATTCACCAATACAAAGTAAAATAATGATTGCTGTGGCCAATAGATCTAATCGTTGACAATCGACAATTTTTTCCAAATATTTTACGCTTATCCATATTGAGCTGTCTTCAGAATAAATATAAATTACCAAAAAAATGATAACCAACCAAGCATTGAAAGACATTAAGATTGCTTGTCTAAGTCTTCGATATGTTCTCGGTATTCGATGTAGTTGATATTCTTCCCATGTATAGTTGATTCGCAGAATGAAATATTGAAAATAACGAAATCCATAATAGATAATCTCTGATATTTTTGTTTCGGGATTCGACCAAATCAAATGAGCTATTTTCAATATAACAAAGACAACAATATTTTCGATTAACATACGTAAACCAGCCATGATCACTGACAAAGAAAAGTATGGTGTTTGCTCATGATTTGAGTTCTGTTGATAAAATGGTTGAGTTTAAATATTTCAAATTTCATAAATTTTTCTATGAAATATTCTACAAATTTGAGTCATTTACTGAAATTTTCATTTTTCGTTCAAGAAATTTGTTTAAATTTTTACAAATTCAATTGATCAGTAAAAATTTTTTTCGTCGTCTTGACAAAATATTCAAGCTTTGTAGTAATATCACAATTATTTTGAATGATATTTTTTCGCCAAAAAAATTCATGATTATATTGTTGTTGTTGTTGTTGTTGACAAAAAACAAGTAATTTATCGATTTCAAAGTCTGAAGATTTCAAGGTTTTTTTCTACGCAAAAATCATCAACAATTTTATAAATTTTTTGGCACATTTTCTTAAAATTAAAAGTAAAACAATAACACATTTTATTGATTGTGACAATAATGTATTTTTACCTATTCAAAAAGTTAAAAAAAAAATTCAGCGATATTCTCAAATTAGGTGAAAACAAACTGTATGAACAAAAAAAAAATTACATTAAAATTTTAATTCAATTAGGCGATAGAAAAAATACCTACAACATTACTAAAAAGTCAGTACGATTGTACGCTTGTTATATTGATTTTTTTTTTTTTTGATACACAAAAGGGGCGTATATTGATGGCGGTGGTGTCGCCACTGGCTTATGACCATTATAATATTGAAAAAAAAAATTTATTTATTTTTTTATTCAGAAATGTAACATAAATAAACAGACACGCTACTGGTTGTTTTTAAAAGAAATCATTCGTTTATTGTGTTGAATATAATGGTATGTTAAAAGGATAGGAATAATGATGTAAGAAATAAATTATTCGACAATATTGTTTCGTGATGAATCCAATTTACTGAATTAGCGATGATGATGACATGAATAGCGTTTTTCCTTTGAATCCAGCAGGTACAGATTGATTATCTCTTCTCGAAAAATACTGGAGAAACAAAAAAAAACATACATGAGAAACTCATAACACAAGAAAACAGGAAAAACACGAGCACAAGAAGAACATGAAACTGGAGACACTTATACTCACTATAGAAAAAATGACAACAACTTTCGACTCGTCTCTTGATCTTTTATATGTTCGTTTTTCGCGCCAATGATTAACAGTCATCATTGCTGATGGCTCGTCATAAAGTTTGTTACAAGAAAAAAATCCGATTTTTGTATTTGATTACAAAAGCGTCAATGGGTTAATGTGTTTTAGTGAGGTAGAATATAAGTGTTTATCTTGTAATCATTCAGTATTTTTTTTTCTTCACAATCAAATGTTGTAATAAACAATCATTTCGAATGAAAACAACATTTATTTTGCCATACAAATTTTTTTATAAAACAATATAATCAATGGTAAATTCATCATGAACAATTCGACAACTTGAAATTTGGTTATGAAAAATATTTGACCACAATGAAAACCAAAATGATTATCAGACATTGTTTGTATGAATAGATTTGATTTTATAATCAAATTTTTATGGCGATTATGATACTTTACAATCGATTTTCTTGCCATCCGATTCAATAATAATCGACAATAATGATGATTGTATTTAGGTGGAAACACCAATCTTGAATATAATATGGCTGTATAAACAAACGCTAACGATATTCCCAACATGATCATTGTGTTTGTAGGGCTCATCTTAGTTTGACGGCTATAGAATACGCATGCTGTTATGGATAATATTTTTGAGGCTGTTTCCATGTTCAATAATGCAAAACTTATTGATTTATCAAACAAAGCTGTTTCATCATAAAGTTCAACATATTCTCTATGTATACAATTCCAGTTAAATTTCAACTTGGGAATATTTTTAGATGATTCATTATGTTTCAAGAACATATAGAATTGTTTCATTCGTATTTTTAAGAATTCAACAAAAAAACTTGATGCAAATGTACCAGCTAATAACATTGTAATAATTGAAATAAATTGTATGGCAAGTGATGGAAAAATGAAAAAACACAATGTTAATTTTCCAATTGTTATCTGATTATTAATATATGCTTGAATTACGATATAAGTATCGATAACATATGCAACAATTATACCAGTTATGATGAAAGCACCACATAAATGTGCTGAAATTTTTATGAATAAATGATGAATAAATATATAGCGACGATAATTTGTTGCCAATCGTGTATCATCAAAATGAAGATTTTTATATATTATTTTATGTGTGAACATTTTATATGTAATTGCTTGTCTGAAATAACAGAACCAAGTATATTCACCAATGCCGAATAAAATGACGAATGCTATAACCAATAAATCGAAACGTTCACAATCAATTATTTTTTCTATATCTTTTAAATTTATCCAAATGGAACTTTCCGTATTACTATAAATTGTAAGAAAAATGATATTAAACCAAGCATTCAATGATATCAGAATGGCTACATAAAATCTTCGAAATGTTTTCGGAATTCGTTGCTGTTCATATTCTTCCCATGAATATTTGAATCGTAAGAATAAATATTGAAGATATGGATATCCAGAATCGATAATTTCTGATATACTTGATTCTGTTTTAGACCAAATCAAATTTGCTATTTTCAATAGAATGACGGCAACACTATTCTTGATTATTAAACGGAAACAATCCATGTTATGTGTTTGTTTGTTGACCAATAATCGAATGATTGAATAGGATATTCGGCATGCCAATAATATACCTTTTTTTTGTTGTTGTCTTACCGACAGTTTTTTTCCCTTCATGTCTATTTTACTTATTGCTCTCTCTCTCTTTTTACTCTATAGTTACAGCGGAATAAAATTTTTCTTGTGTTTTCTGTCAAATTATATCATCGAAATTTGAATTATTCATTTTATTGGCAATTTCGATTAAATCGAATGTCAATGAAGAAAAATTTGTTCAAATTTGTACAAAGTTTTTTGTTTTATTAACTGCTCTTTTTTTTTTTTTTTGAATTGCACAAAATTTGCACAGCAATTATCGAAATCGAAAAAGACAACATTTTGTCGTCATCACAGTGGTTCATCGTGTTCACCTGAAACAAGAAGATTTACATAACTTTGTAAGTAGAATTAGTCCATACACATGATGAAATTAATACATATTTTAAACTGATAATTAATATTCCTGAAAATAATTTTGATTGATTAGTAATTAGTGTTTTTTTTTCTCTCTCTCTCTCTCTCATTGGACATATAAATCATTTCCTGTTTCACACACACACACACACACACACAAATAATCAATAAATTGGCCAATTTTTTTCGTTTGATTTGTTTATTCATTTTTTAATGATGGTTATAATTATGATTTTTGAATAAAAAACAAAAATTTTATTCTTCGAAACAGAAAATAAAAACTTTTTTTTGAATGAAAAATGACTAGCTGCTGGTCATTTAATGATGAAATCCCGATTTTTTTTTCATTTTAATGAGATAAAATCCAAAATCAACAACAGAAAAAAAACAACCAGTAAAAGTCTATGTTTAGTAGTTTCATCTCCACAGGCAACAATAACAATAACGGTCCGGTTTATTTTTTGTCTTTGATCGATTAAGTGATCTTGTCAATGTATGAAAATTAGCAAATTTTTTTTTCATTTCTCATCGATAAAATTTCAATCATTGATCAATGAATGAATGAATGAATGAAAATTAAAAACAAAAAACAAATACGTAATCTGATCAAACAACATTATGTAAATGCGAAATGAAAATCAAAAAATAAAAAAAAAATAAATAAAATAAAAAATAAACCGCCAAAAATTGGCTTTCGCTTTCTTTTTTTTTCATGGTATACATTGTTCCAAATGAATGGGGCATTATAATTAGCACATTATAAAGTGATGAAAAAAAATTTTTTGTTTCACAATTATTCAAAATTCATTGAAATTGAAATTTAAAGATATTTTCTTTTTTTGGATTCTTTTCTAGCACTGCCCATAAACTTTGTGTTTGTTTGTGTGTGTGTGTGTGTGTATGCGTGAGTGTATTTTCATCACAATCATCATCATCATCATCATCATCAATTCAAATAAACAACAACAAACCGACAATTATCCTTTTTGCTGTGTGCATGGTGGTTATTGTAAAGGGGCCTGATTTTTTTTTTTTTTTTTTGAAAAACGCCTTGATTTTTAACCATACCGGGACACATCTCAACTATTTGTTTTTTTTTTTTTTTGAAAAAAAATGAAATTTTTTTTTTCACAAAACAGTTAGCGGATACCGAAAGGTTCGGTTATTATTATTATTATTATTCAGAAGAGAGAAAAAAATTATGAAACAAATGACTCATCCTTTTTTCTGTGTGTACAGATATCATGTGTAATATGATCATACCACCGACACTTATACCATATTTGTCTATTGGTCATATGTATTAACAAAAAAAAAGAAGGCAAATGGCCGATTCGATACATCTTAAATTGCATTATCATCATCATCAATAACGGTAATAATAATAATAACGGGTATTCAATGTGTGTGTGTAAATGTCATTTACCTTGGGTCCACCAGGTCAGGTTAGTTTATTCATGGGTGCGAATTGTAATAATGACCAAGAAAACAAAATACAATTCGATTGGCATTATTGTTGATGATATCATTCAAAAGATTTGGTTAACAATCACGATATTTTGATGATGACCACCTGTGTGTTTGTGTGTGCCATTCATTATGATGTCATACATCATTCAACTATTTTGGTGGTCAAAAAAAAAAATTCTTACAATAATCAAAATTAATAAAGTTCATTTTTTTTGCTGCCTCATAATGATGATGATGATGATTACAATGCCCGTCTAAATCATTCTTTCCTTTCAATTGACATAAAATTTGGTACATTTTCATTCATTCATTCATTAAATACAACTGATGACCGAATATGATTCATAAATCTTTTCAAACACACTTTTTACTTCCTTGATATCGATCATTATCGAATTGAACAAAAAAAAATTCCTTATCGTTGTCGTAAATGTCAAATTCAATTTCATATCAATCAATTTCTTCATCCAATCATAACCAAAATATTAAAAAAAAAATCTTCGATGGACAACAACGATGTTTTAAAGTTTTTTTTTCTCACAGGGAAAAAAAATGCAAATGGGTGCAAATCGATTACATACATATACATTAATTATGAACGGAAAACAAAAATTTTCCAAACATCTGCCAGTTTTGTTTTTTTGATATTCATAACGTTGTAATGATTAATGTTGAATTGATTTTGAATAAATTATATAATTATGATTATGATGATCATATTTAATCCATTTGGGGTGATACCTGCATATCTTATTTAATTCGAAGTGAAAAAAAAATCATAACATAGCGGATGTGTTTATGTTTGGATCTAAAAACAACAACAACAAAAATTTGATTATTCAAATCAATCGATTAAAAACGGGGAAAAAATTCATATTGTAGACATAATTATATGATGATATGAATAAATAACACGTGTGTGTGTGTGTGTGTGTGTGTTGGTGCATGTGTGCGTTTTTTATCTCCATTTTATCCATATATGATAATTTGATTCAAATTATTTGATTTTTTTCGTATCAAAAAATATTATCAATTTGCAATCAATCGATTGAAGATGATTTATTCAACAACAACAACGACGACGACGACGATGACGACGAAAGAAAAAAAAATTCACATCATAATCTGATCAAACATTTTTTTTCTATCCATAACCAGGAAAAAAATGATTAATGGAAATGAATATTTACGAAGAAGAAAAAAAATCAACATCTTTATCTTCATCTATTTTATGGAAATCTTATTATTAATTTTATCGTCAATTTGTAGAGAAAAAAAATATGACAAATACAAATACGACAAGTGTTCAACAAATGAAGAATATGAATGAATGAAGAAAAATAAATTCCACCATCCATTCCATCTTACCTGCATTCAAAGTTCACATCAACACACACACACACACACACAATTCAATGGGTTAAAATTAACTTTTTTTTTAGAATGAATGAATGAATCACTCACGATACGATTTGTATGTGTTTGAATATTTGCAATATTTGCAATAACTAACAATTTTCATTCTTTCTTTTTTTTTCTTGTTAATCCAGAAAATAAAAAGATTCAAAGAAACATGAAAAAAAATCATATGGCGAGATATATATAATTGAATTTCATTGCACACACACACACACACACACACACACATGCAGACAGGACACGACACGGCAAAAATTGTTGAAAAAAAAATGATCAAGTTGGGTAAGAAAAAAAAAATTTCTTAATCCTTGAAAAAAAAACAAAATCTTTTCACACCTTGAATAAAAAAAGAGCAAAGAAAAAAGCATGTTTGACACGATGAACTTGTAATTTTGTTTTTTTTTCATCTTGAAATTATAGATATCGAGTTTTTTTTAAAAAAGAGTGATGGAAAGAGAGAGATGAAACGGTATTTTTCTTTTTCTTCTTCTTCTTTTTTTTTTGCCATTCGCAACTATAATTCCATAGCGACAATGATGATGTTGAAGAAAATAACAACGAAAATCGTTGATTTATATTCCGTGTAGCCTACTTTTTTTCTAAGAAAAAAAAAACATCAACAAACAAGAAAGCAACCAAATCCAATTGACTAATCCAGGTAATCTTGAATGTGAAACAACAACAACAACAAAAAGAACAGAAAGAACCGAACATCTTAAAACAACGAAATTTTTTTCCACAATTCTTTATGGCTCGTTTTTTTTGTTTGTGTTGGCCATAAAAATTTTTTCGCTTTCGACCATTTTTTTTTTCTCAAGTAATGCTATGATATATGGTGATCATCTATGATGACCGATAATAGTGAAAAGAAAAACTGATGAACCAGATTTAGATTAAAAATTGGGCCAAAACTGAAATGAAATGAAATGAAAATAGATTTTGTTTCATTGTTTTTATTTTATTTTTTTGGTTTGAAATAAATTTCAAGGTGAAAAATCATTTTGTTGATGATAATAATAATGTAATGTTTCAATGAGCAATGGATTCAGTAAAAAAAAAGAAAAGAAAAACCTATAGATTGATTGATAGCTGAAATAAAAATGTGAAAATGGATTTTTTTTTTTTTTTTTTGGTGAACGATAAACAAGAACAGCAAGAAAAAGATTATCTCACATTGACCATAATGACGATGATGAATATCTGAATGTGAATATTTAACACATTCAGTCATTTTATATTGCGCTTAGATTGTAGGCCAGAAATCAAAATAACTTGAAAAAAAATTGATTGACCAGACATATATACAGAAAAGTTAATTAATTAGTTAATTAGTTGATTAACTAAATCCTCATTTTTAAATGTTTATTTCACTCGATAATGAGTGAATAAATGAATATACAATATTGATGATGATGATGATGATAATGAACAAAAATTCATAATGAACCGGAGGTGTAGAAGAAAAAAACACTCATTAGGTCATGGAGATTCATCAAATCGATGGCATACTGAAACAGGCAACAAAAAAAAAACTGGAAAAAAAATTCATCGTTAAGGTAACAACAAAATTTTTTGAAAATTAAATTTGACCGGACATTCAGCAACAAGATGGGTGAGAGATAACTGGACAAATATCTATTAATTTGTGTGTGTGTGTGTGTGTTAGTTTCAATCTTGATTCAACCAAGTGATGTGAATGAAAAATATTTCGGAAAATTGTCTGGTAATTATTCGAATTATTCAAAAATTAACTCTATTCTGTGGGATGAATTTGCCATAAATCAAAGACAAACAAAAAAAAAAGACAAATGGCCACATAGAAACAACCACATTATGACCATATTGTTAGATAATCTTTGTATGATGAGAAAAATTTTCTTCTTGAAACATAAATAATTTGTTGTAAACACACCGGCAACAACAACAACAACTAAATGACCAAAATGAAATATTTGTGAATGTGATTCTCATTGTTGCTGCCATGGTGAAAAAAAAATGTAAAAAGATTTATTGAAATTTTAAATTTCTGAAAAAAAAACCGAACAAATTTTTTTTCTTCCAAATCTGTACGGAAAATCTGAATTGGTGATTTTTCATGTTGGCCACACTTGGTTCTCTTCATCATTCATTATCACATAGTGGGTTGCCATCATTAATCAAGGTCAAGGTTTTGTTCATATGGCTTGTTTTGGCCATTTTTTTTTTTTTTTTTGAAATTCTTTACCATCATCAATGAGTATACATGTCTTGTGATTATAGTTGAATTTTTTTTTCCGCATTTTACATTTCCACACACACACACACACACACACAGACAGACAAAAACGCACGCGCATTCTTCGTAAAATATTCCCCCCGATAGTATTTCATTCATTTTATATAACGGTAATAAAATTAAGAATTTCATTTCATTTTTGCATTTGATTTACAACTTTTCGGGTTTGGTTGCAAAATTCAATGAGGAGACAGAAATAAAAAAAAAATTGGCACGCGATTCACACACACACACATGCCGTAATTCATTCTCATTACAGGTGTATAAATGTCGATGATAATAATGATGATATGTACTAATAATGGTGATTTAATCAAATATAGATAGATAGTCAGGTCATCATCAACATGCAAATCAAGGACCCATCAAAATTATTATTGTTGTTGTTTTTTTTCTAGGTCAATTCCAAAGAACCACCAACTGTGTGTGTGTGTGTGTGTGTGTCAGTGTTTGGTTGGTTGGCTGGTTGTTGATTCGGGTAAAGCAAACAAACGGACAAACAACAATTTTTTCCTCTTAAAAAAATAAATTCAAGTGAATGAATCAAACATTTTTTGTTTTGTTATCTTTTTTTGGAATGGCGCCCGATAACAAAAAACAAATCAATCTTTTTTTTTATTATTTGAAAATTTTCATATGTTTCACAATTTGGGTCGACATGATGATGATGATGTTGATTTTTAGATGTTTTTTTTTGTTTTTATTTTTACTAGGATTTGACAATGATGGTCTGGTGATAACAAGAATTCAACAATGAAAATTTGTAGATCAACTACGAATGCTGCCCAACAGTATGATCATATTATGTCTTTTATCTTTCAATTGTGAGGTGGTGGGCCTTTCATACACTATGTTATATATTTGTAACATAGATAATCAAATTTTGAATTTAATTTAGCCGAATATTTTGCCCCCACTGGTTTTTTGTTTTACTATAAAATGAACATCAATCCATTTGTTTTTTCAATGATGATGATCATGATGAGCATGACCTTCATCATCAACAACAACAAAAATTAACAAAATTAATAGAGCTATCGATTTATCCGTGATCATCATCATCATCATCGTAGTCATCATGAACATAATTCGAGCATTAACCTGAAATCAGTTAGATCCAGCCTTATTTATTATCATTAACATCGTCATCATCATTCTTGATGGTTGAATGTTTTTTTTTCGGGTGTTAATTATTGTCGTAATTTGAACACCATTATCAATAGCAAAAAACAACAACAACAACAACAACAACGACAACATGGCTATTTTTGGCTACTTTTTTTTAACCATCATTCATTCCATTCCATTTCATTTATCATTTTGATTTTAAAAATCCTTTTCTGCAGAAAAAAAACGAAAAATCTTAAACATTCATAATATTCTTATTTGATGGTAAACTTTTGTTCTTAAATTTTTTTTTTAATTCATTTCATTTAAAATTCAACTTGTAATTATAATCATTTTTGAGTGTTAAATTTTTTTTTGCAGTAAAAATTCACACTAATTTCATGATGACCGGTGATTTGAGTCCAGAAAAAAAAATTTTTTTTTCTAAATTATTTCAAAGGAAATTTTTTTTTTCTTTGGCTGTCATTTTGGACCACCAAAAGATGTCAGATTGTTGTAGTTTTTTGACAGATTAATAGGGTGAGATTACCACACAATGATAATCATCTCATGTATTTAATGGTCAATCTTGGCTTTTTTTTTGTTTGCCTGTTTGTTTGTTTATTTGTCACATTGTTTGTTACGACGAAAATTATCATTATAAATGGTCAAGAAAAGGTGTTTGCAGTGAAATTAGCGATTGAATTTATTTTGGAAATTTAATTTTAAATCACACACACACACTCGGGCACAAACTAATCATTTTGAAGTCGTTAAACAGTTTTTCAAATTCATCTGATGATATTTATGGATTCGCACTAAATTGGACTTGTACAATTGATTGGTTTAATGCTGATGGAAACAAATTATCAATCGATGAAACATTTAATGACCATTGGACCACCAACCAACCAACCAACCAACTAAACAAACAATAATGTTTCATATATTTCGGACATCAATCATCATCATCATCATGGAATGGCCACTTGTGTTCAATTCATTTTTTTTTCATTTTGTCAATGTTAAATGTCGATTACTGCTACATTTTTTTTGTTGGCCATAGATTTCTGATCACTCAATCAGATTTAGTGTAGAAAAAAAAACTCTCATCATCATTGTATTGAATTTGATGATTTTGATTCTAAATTTAGCACCATAATATTCAATCAAATGTCATCACTTTAAATGATGATGACGATGATGATAAACAAGAACTGATAATGATTTGAATTGGATTGAACAAATGATTATATCGATCATCAATAATTATGCAGCAACGAACAAAAAATCCTCTTGAAATAGAAATTATCAAATCAAAGTCCAGTGAGTGAAAAATATTTAGTCAAGATGTAGTGGTGATTTTTTGTTTTTTTTCGCCACCAATAATAATGATGATAATAGAATAAAATTAAAATAAAGCTGTCGACAAATTGTATTAAATTTGTTTGGTTGAATACACACAATCGACCAACTAACCAGAAAAAAAATAAAACAAACATTTGACATTGATCGACACATTCAAAGGATTGTCTTGACTTTAACCTAGAAGATTTCTTTTTCCACATCTTCATCAATGATGATGATGATAATGACGTAACTTGACCATCAAATTTAAATTTTTTTTTTTGGTTCAATCAATAAACTTGAAATAAATGGGAAGGGGGAAAAAACGAGGAAAAGTAAATAACAATCTGTGCTGTTGTTACGTAATTCAAGTAAGTTGCAAAAAAAGCTACTTGTTGAATAATAAGTTCGGTTTGGAAGAAAAAAAAATTAAAATTCTAACCAACAACAACAACAACAACAACGATAACGATTTTCTTCTTCAATCATTGAATTGAGATTGATCGATGACTGATGATAGCTTCTGATGAAATACACACACACACATACAGAAGCAGCAAACAAGAATATTATCATCATATGATTATTGATTATTATGAATATTTGATGAGACACTTGAAGATATCGATAATAGACTACATATAGACATTATTATTATGACAAGATGATTATCTCTTTCTAGTTTGGCATTTTTGGTGGTTTTTTTTATTGTTGTTGTTGTTGTTGTTTTTTCTTTTACAAATTTAGTTAATTTTTAGTTTGATAGATCAATATTTTTCTTTTTGTTTTTTGTGTGTGTGTGTTTGTATGTTGATTTGATTCGATTTGATTTTTTTTTTTGATTGATTGGCAGCTTCTTCAATCAAATACCTTAAAGCTAAAGACAAGAAGGAAGAAAAATGAACATTCTTTCCAGTTCTATCTCTATTTCATCAATACGAATTAATGTCAATGATGATGATGATGATGATGATAATGATGACTTAATTCCGTAAGATTGATCGAATCGAATCGATTTTTTTTGTATTTGCTATCAATTGGATGGGTTCTTGACCTAGAATCGTGAAATTTTTTTTTGTTCGCTTATTTATTCGACGAATGTCACGGATAATATAATTACCGCTCGATTCGAGAATTGGACTAGAACGAATTTGTTTTTGTTGTTGTTGTTGTTGTTTCATGTCGATCAACGGTTTTTATGAATTTGGTGATTTATAAATTGCATGAACAAAACAGAACATTTGGAAAAAAAACACCTAATCATCACTATCAGAATGAATTACTGGTCTGGGTGTTGAGGGTAGAATAATGTTGAATGGCAGAAAAATTGCCAAATGTTGTTGATGCAAAACATTGATCGATCGATTGATCGATTGAATGATCGAATAAATTTGATCATAGGTCGTTTTTTTGATTGCCATCAATTTATGGATGAACATTTTGTGGCATGTATACTAGGGTACTGTTGCTATTATAATTTGATGGTGATATAATGTGCAACAGGTTTAGTTCATAACGGTAATTTTTTCTTCTTACATTGTCTTAATCAAAGATTCCGGGAATTTTTATTTTGATTTTTCCAACGGTCATTTTTGCGGTTTCAACGATATGATAAATAATGGTGATGATCATTGGATTTTTTTTTTCACCCGTTATAAAATAATGAGTTTATTGACATTCAACATTCTGACTGGGGTAAATTTTTATTTTTTCTCCCACCTGCTTGTGTGTGTGTGCGTGCGTGAATGATGAATCATCATTTGATTCGATTGACAATTTTAAATCTAAAACAAAACCAAAAAAAAAAAAATTTTCGGTTCCAGATTTTTAGAAAAATGAGCAAAAAAAAACTTTCACTTCAAATCATCGCATACTCGCACACACACAGTAAAAAAAAAACATTGATATACTACCGTATAAGGATCTACAGGAAAAAAAATCCAATACAAAAAAAAGATGATGATGAAGAGTTTGATGATATCATTATTTCAATTTTTTTTTAAACATCATCAATGATGAACGTGATCATCATTAACAACAACAACAACAACAACAACAAATTTTGACATTATACAAAATGAATGGATTCGATAATGTCATTTTCATTCCAAACACACACACATACACACACACACACACACAAAAATTTTCATTCCCGAAAAAGGTTAATGAATGAGTTTAATGCTGTTGCACACAAATGGCAATGATCAACGATCAATGATCAATGATGATGATGATGATCAGGTAGCTATAAATATCACTTGTAGTAGTAGGCGTTGTTTTTTCATGTCTATTTTTAAATTTTTTTTTTCTTCTTTCCTTAATAAATAACACCCCGGAACATTGTCATTTTGAATTTAAATCCATGTTTTTTTTTGTTCTCTTATTATCATCATTCATATTTTCAATCAATCGAATAAATTGAATGATTTTAAATGATGATGATGATAGTCACGGTAAACGAATTAAATTTTTTTTTCTCATTCATTCATTCATTTTGTACTGTGTGTGTGTGTATATTGTGATATATATAGTGATAATGGGTAAAGGGGTACCATGCATCATAGCATGTAATTGATGGTTATAAACATACACACACACACCGGAGATAATATGAAGCATGAAATATGTTTCTACAACAACAATAACAAAAAGGAAATGATTATGATTGTGATTGTGAACACATCATCATCATCATCATCATGGTGATCATCATCATCATTAAAATCGAATAGATTTGCCATCACATAATTCAGTCATGAGGTTAGCAATATCAAACCATTGTGAATGAATGAAATTTTGATTCGATGACGACGACGACGACCAAAAAGGAAGGGTTATCGTAATGTATATAATGATGATGTGTAGATGTCGATTAATGGCATTCTAGCCAACAAAATAAAAATAGTGAAATAGAGAAACATTCAACGAAGCAAACCAACCAACCGACCAGTCAACTAAACAACCTAACGAATGTCAATCATTCAGGAAGAGAATTTCACATTGGTTGAATAATTTTTTTTTTTTTATTCATTTATGACAAGGAAGAGTAAATACCATATACATATACATAGAAATCTTATAGCTTCCTAGATGATTTATATATCAACCATCAGTGGTGGTGGTTGATATCCTTTTCTTCTAGTGAATGAATGATGATTTAACATCTACCATCATCATCATCATCATCAACATTTAGTAAAACAACAACAAACAGATTGTTATCAACGCCAAATCAAGAGAATTATCGCTACACACACGCACACAAACAAAAACATCTAAAATGATTATGATGATGATGATGATGATGAACGCTAATAATAATAATCATCATCATCATCATCTTCAATGACAACAAAGAACATCGACATTTCAATGATTAAACTTCGATTTTTTTTCTTGGTCTCACACACACACACACATTTAATGGTTTTTCAAACCGAAAGGGTTATATAATCAATTTTGAAGAATAAAAATAAAAAATTCCATTAGCATCATACATGGTAGACTTTTTGTTGTTGTTGTTGTTGTTGTTGGTCATCATCACAATGATAATGATAATCATAATCATGGCCAAGGTTGTTGTTGTTGTCAAATTGTTCATGTTCATGTACACACACAAACACACACACACACACGGACAACTGGTTGGTATCATCAAAATGTCTCAAGGACATCTCAAGGATAGATGATGCACTTAAAATCTTTACCCCTTTCCTATTTCTCGCTCTCTCTCTCTCATTCATTCATCCGTTCATTCTGTTGTTTTTTTTATAAATTCACAGTTGAATGAATATTCTCACACACACACACAGACACACAATATTTAAGGTAGGTAACCAGGTAGATAGGGTAGGAAGACGATCATCATCATCATCATCATCATTCTATTGTTATCCATACTGATGATGATGATCGTCGTCGTCGATAGAATCAACCAAACGAAAAAAAAACGGTGATGACATTATTAACCCATTCACCTGGTTATTATCACTATGGCAGTAATAGAAATATAGTAAGAAAGATGGAATATCATGATGAAAAAAAAACCATCATCATCTTGATTATTATTTTGTCGTTGTTTTCTGATTGGAAATTCGTGAAATTTTTTTGCTTAAAAAATAATCAACAATTCAATCCATCATCATCATTATCTCGTCAATGAAGATGAATATGAAGAAGGCATCAACATCATCATTTATTGTTTCTTTGTACCAAGAAAATATTTAAAAAAAAGAAAAATTAAAAATTCAATCAATGTTAATAACAATTTACCCATTTGTTGTTTCAATTTTGGAATCTAAAATGTTTCAAAATAAGCAACTTGCAGAAATTTTGTAAAAAAGTTTTCCATTTTCCAATTTTGGCCATATAATTTGGATGAAATTTTTTTTCCGTGCGTGTGTTATCGCGTACGTAAGCAATGAATGTTATCGTGCATGATGATCATCATCATCACCAGTATCGATCCATTGATTATAAATGTGATTTTTGGGGAAAATTTTTTTTTTTTGTTATCTTCAATACAACCCAATCAATTGGATTTGATTGATTCATCAATGCATCGGACATACACATACACACACAATCATCTTTGGATCGATTGAAATTGAATATTGATGGTATTTTTTTTCAAGAAAAAAAAGATGAAACCAATAAATCAATCAATAAAATTGTCGATTAAATTTTTTTTTTTTTGGTTAATTGAAAACTTATAAAATATTCATCATCATCAATATTGATGGGAAAATTTTTTTTTTTTTTTTGCTAAAAGATTGCTGAATTTTATGATTTTGAACATCAATGTGTGTCGCTAAAATATGTGATCATGGAACTAATTCATTCAATCAAACATGACATGATGATGATGATGATGATGAGAGGCGTCGTAAATAATACAGTGAACAAAAAAAAATAATAATAACCGACACCACCATCATTGTAATATCGTTAGTGAATTTAAATTTTTTTCCAGAGTTCCGGTTTGTATGTGTGTGGTCGTCTTCTATTTTATTTTTTGGTCTTGTTTTTCCATTTTTCCATCTTTTTTTCTGATTGAATAATGATAATAAATGATTTTTTTTTAATTGATAAATTTTTGACTCGTTTTTCTTTTGATCATCTAGCCATTCATTCATTCATTCATTCATTCAATGATGATAATCATAATGATGGGCGTATCAAACATCGAATCATGATGATGATGATGAAGTGAACATCTTGATCAAAAATGAACCAAATTTAGCTATTTTTTTTGAATGGAAAAATTTTTTTTTCTCTTATTCAACATGAAAAATGAACTAATAAATTTTCAATCCTGACATTTGACATGTCACACACACACACACACACACACACTTCATGTCATCCGGGCAAAAACCAAATGTCAAAATGCATTTGGTTCTGACTACTGTGTCATCGTTTTTCTTTTTATTTTTTTTTTATTCTCTACATTATGGTTTGTTAATGTTAACATCAGCAGCAGCAGCAAACCAGATGTCTAATTCATCAAAAAAAAAAAAAAAAAAATCAAACAAACATTTGAACGACGAATTCAATTCAATTCAATTCAATTTCAGAATACGAGACAAACAAACAAACAAAAAAATCTCGACTACATTTAAAATGTATATAAAAATGTCCAAAAAAAAAAAAAAAAAATTTTGGCGTTTTCATCATCATGTATAAAACTCCAATGATCTGTTTTGATGATGATGGTGATGGTTCTGTGTGTATGGCACATCCACATTATCCACAATATCCAACGAAATCAAGTGATGAATTTTTGTTTCTTTCTTTCGTATGGTGGATGAATTTTAAAAGATATTTTTAGAAAACGGAGCCCAGAAAAAAACAGTCATTTTTCTGTTTGATTTTTTTTTGAAATTTAAAATTTCCATTCATCTTTTTACATAAATATATATCTGAATGATGATGAGCACGAAAAAAAATGGAATGAAAACAACAAAGACCAACATGATCAAATGGATCGTTTTTTTTTTTTGGCGATAATAGAAAATTATAGATGATCATTGGTGTTGTTGTTGTTGATGATGATGATGAAGATGATTATATAATCAAGATAATTATAAAAAAATGGATATAAAAAGCAATAATCCATGATTTGAGTGATGATGAACACGTGAAATGATGGGATGTAAAAATTTTTTTTTCGTTTCAATTTCATTCTGGTTGTTTTTTTTGGCATTATGGCGTTACCATACGGAAGCCAGTTTTTTTTTGGCTATGAAAAACCAGAAAAATCCATTAATTTTTCAATTTACAATAATTTTATGTAGTACCAAATTTTTATTTTCTTGTTGGTGAGAATGAGATTCATTTTGTTGGTTTATTTGTTTGTCCTAATTTTTTGTTGCGTCGTTTTTTTGCGTTTCTTTGTTTTTTTTTTTTTTTTTTTTGATTTCCAGGAAAGAAAATGAAATAAAAAAAAATAAAATAAAATTTTAAAACCCAAATCTGATATATTTATGCTAAAAGAAAAAGGGAAAAAAACATGGGCGTCAACAACAATGTTTGAAATGATGATGATGATATGGAATGGAAAATTGATTCATGGATGCTTCTGACCACCACTGCCACCACCACCGCCACCAACGACGACGATGTGTCCATCCCGAATTTTTTATTAGTATTTTACTACGTTCTTATTGAGCCCACGATTTTTATCTGATGAGATGAAACAAACAAACAAACAAACACAGAAAAAAATACCAGAGAGTTTACTTGACCGATTTGATTGGATAGGAACAAAAATTGGAGTTTTTTTCTGCTTTGCTGCAACGATGATGATGAGGCTTATGATGACTAGATTCATGATTATCATTAATTTACCTCTCTCATTCTTTCCCCATCTTCTCCCAATTTTACTAAATCAATTTGGTCATTTTGATTCATTCAATTTTTTTTTCTGGTTTATGATGATGATGAAGATGATGATTTTAATCACCTTGATGACCGTAGAAAATTATTATTAAAAAAAAAAATTTATGTTAATCATCCTCATCATAATCGAAACAAGCATATTCATTGATGATGATGATGATCAAACAAATTAGAATGATGGATTTATATACCGGAACAATCAAAAAAAAAAATGGAATTAACCAGAAAAATGATGATTACGATCATCATTGATAATAATTGAATGAATAATGAGCAAAAAGAAAAAAAAAGATATAAATCGGTGATAATAAATCTGAAGAATAAAACGGTAGGTACAATTTAAATTTGTTATTTATATTCATCCACATCCATATCATCATCATCATCATTATCATTATCGTTATAATCAACCAATTATCATCAGAAAATTTTCATCAAACGAAAAAAAAACATACAACATTCGATTCATCAGTCATCAATCAAGAGAAAAAAATAACATGATAACAGCTGTGTTTGCAAAAAAAAAAATGAATGAATGAATGAATACCAATTCAATATTGAACATATTGGTACCGGGATTGAATTTTTTTTTAGTACAACGATGATTGACATGAATGAATCAAAAAAAAAGAAAAAATTGATTCGTGTGTTCACTGTTTCAATTTGTGATTAGATATCGATGACATACAATTTACAAATCAATGGATGGATTCAATGATGATGATGATGATCAGAAGCAGCAGCAGCAGCAGCAGCAATCCAGAAGAAGAAGATGGTATATTTGATGGAAAAAAATTGATGTAATGATTGAAAATGAAAAAAAAAATAACAAACAAGAAACATTTCCGAATCAATTTGATAATGATGACAAGATCCAGATGATTTTTTTTTTCGTTTGTTTGTTTCTTTTTGATTATTATTGATTTAACACATAAGGATTGTTGTTGTTGCCGTTGCTGTTGAATTTGAAATAGAATTCATCGGCCATCATCATCATCATCATCATCATCATCATCATCAACCAATCAGGTTCGATGACCACCATGATTGCAATATTTGATTATTTTTCATCAACATCATCATCATCGATTTCTGGAACGGAAAAAAAATTCAATTTTTTTTCCTCTCGAAATTGAAACAATCAAAATTTGAAACAATTTTTTTTTGTTTCACCACTCTTTTTTTGTTTGAAAACCATTGATCAAAGATTGTGAAAAGAGTTGTTTGACAAATGAATTGAGTGAACAAAGAGAACAAATGTTCCAACAATAGGATCAATGGTTCGTGTGTGTGATGCGTTTGCGATGCGTACAAAGATTTGATTTTGATACATTTTTTGTTGTTGTTGTTGTTGTGAATAAGACATTGACAGACATGATGATGATGATGATTGTTGTTATAATGATGATTTACGATTTTCATTGGATGATGATGATGGAAAGACAGACAACAACAAAAAAAAAACAAAAAGTTCCAGAAATTGGATCAATGAATTTATATATCATGTTGAGATGGTGATAAATGGATTTTTTTTCAACTTATTTGAATCCATTGACCACTACTACTGCTACTACTGCCGATTCATACAGATTTCCGGAGCTACTTTGTTACATAATTTGGAAATTAATTGACAAAAAAAAAATTTTGTTTCAACTGTTTTTGTTGTTTCAATGAAATTTTTTTTTTTTTTTTTTTTTTTTTTTTTGGATAATTTACATATTTTTCCTATATGCAAAAAAAAAAAATCAATTTCAAGATAAACGGTCTCTTTTTATTTGTTGTTTTACATTTTGTGAATGAAAAAAAAAATTGATTGATTGATTCGTTGAAAAATTCGTCTGATCAAAAATTTATCTCCATAATATTTTGGTAATAGGAAAGGAAAAAAAACCCGGTAGTTTTTCTTCTTCCCATTTTTTTTGTTTTTTTTTGTTTACATTCAATTTGAAATTATTTGCATTGATGAATCGAACGATGTTGGTGGCGGTCGGTCGGTCGGTTGGACACTGCCCGAGATGAGGAAATTTTTTTTATTTTTTCAAGTTTTTGTTTTTCGATATAAAAATTTTTTTTTCGATGATTAATTCTTCAATATAAAGCTAGACAGACAGACACAATAATGATTATGATATGATCGTCGTCGTCATCATCATCATTATCATTTTTCATCTTTCTAATGATTAAAATTATCTCTACCTACACACACACACACACACACATACACAAGGCAATCCTTGTATCCTGAATTGATTCTTGTCATAATTTTGTTGGATAATTCTATCATTCTGATTCTATTCCGGTTCCAATGGAAACAAAGTTCAAAGTTTGTGGGGGGTGGAACAAAAGAAAAAGAAACATTATTGATTGAATGAAATGGGAGAAAGCATCCGAATTTGTCATGTTTTTTTTTATTATTTTTAACATGTGGATGTTTTTATTGGTTAGCTAGGATAATATGTCCATATGTCGTATAGCATGGCTATGGGGCTACGACGAGTTCATTGAGAATTTTTGTTTGGAAGTGAGAGATGGATGATGATGATGATGGTGGTGGTGGTACTAGCATCCTTGTATATATCCTTTTCAGCTTGGGCATATATATTCTCTTTCAATGCTCCTTATTTCTAATTCATTTTGCTCTTACTTCATGATTATGATGGTTTATATTTGTTCATTGGATCCGAGATTGGTCAATAATCATCATACCACATATATATAAATGTGAAAATGAAACTCTAACATGAGATCGATAGAATACATCATAGGGATGTTTGTATTTGGAATGGAAAATGAAAAAAAAGAAAAGAAAAGATAGTCAGAGTTTGAGAGAGCGATAAAATAAAAAAAGAGATTCGAAAACTTGCTGCGGCGGCTGCTGCTGCTGCTTTTTTACGATTTGTTGTTGTTGTTATTATTTTGCTGCTCCATTAGTTTGTGTTGGTGTGTGTGTTTTTGTATAGATCCTTTATATTTGCAGACAAACATACATTGGGATTGGCCATCAAACATGATCATAGCTGTCGTAGTCGTTGATATTGTTGTTGTTGTTGTTGTAGCAAAGATATGAGCCATTCGGTCGTTTGAAGCCGAACTTAAAACACACAGACATACATATACAATACACATTGTGTGTGTGTGTGTTGTTTGTGTATTTGGATGAAGTAAAATGCCAAATTTTTTTTTTTTACCTTTTACTGGCCACCATGTTTCAATGTTTCATGTGTTTTGATGATTTTGTGAGCAATGTGGAATGTTTTGATTTTTTTTTCTTGTACCCTCATTTTTTAACAATGTGATTTTGTGATTGTTTACAACAAATCATCATTTCCAATAAGAAAACAAAAAACAACATGGTGACATCAAAACAACAACATTGTCACACACATACACACAAATCCAATGATTATCATCCTACCTTTTTTTGTTAAAGCCATTTTGATGATAATGGTGATGATTTATTTATATATAAAAATGTGTGTGTGTGTGTGTGTTTGGTACTCAAATCATTCTGTGATTGATGCTATGCTTCTTCTATCCACCATCACAAACAAACAGCAAACGACAATGAATGAATTGAATTGAATGAATGCTAAAAGGAAAAATTATTATTATTGGTTTTATAGAAGAAAAAAAATCAAAATTATCCTTCCAATTTATTTTGGTAAACGAACAAATGACATCGACGATCTGATGTGATCAATATTGACTACTGCCACCACCACCACCACCACAACAACAACAACAACAACGGCAACACAACTACCACCAATAACATCAACAACAATCACCACTATCTTCAATATTCAATCATCTTAAAATGATCATCAATTTGATTAAACATCAAATCAAATTATCCAAAATAAACTACTACTATTAGTGTGTGTGTGTGTGTGTGTGTGTGTGAGTGTATATATTGTCGTTTATATATTTGTTTTTATGAGTGTGATATGATCCATTCATTCATTCATTTTTTTCAGTGTGTGTATGTGTGTTTTTTTTTCTGGAACAACAATTTGGTTCTGCATTTTTTTTTTTTTTTTTTTGTTATAAAAAAAACAACCAAAACATGATGTCGTTGTCGTATTATTGTCGGCTTGTGGTGTTCACCCTTTAGCTAAATTTTTGTAAATAGCCATCATCATAATCATAACCATCATCATCATCATTATTATTATATGATGGTTATATATACGTTGATGACTTCTAAATTTATGTGGTTAACATCATCATCATCATCATCATCAATATCATTATAATTGATCTAGCTGTAAAATAAAATAACACCAGCAGCAGTAGCAAGCAACACAGTGGTGAAAATTAAAAAAAAAATCGATCAAGCTAAAATCATATTAAAGTTTTTTTTTATATTATACATGTGTGTGTCTGTTTTGATTTTTTTTTTCTCCAACATTGTGAATCATCATCATCATCATGGAACAAAAAAATTAATCATCATGCCATAATCAATGATGATCATCATCATCATTTTCAATTCGGTTAGTATGATTTTTATCTTTACTCTCTCTCTCTCTGTGTGTGTGTTATGTTGTTTGGTTGTTGTTGTTCATCAATCCGGATTGATTTTGTTTTCATTATATATGGGATAAATTCGTTGTTGATTTTTCGTTGGATGATGATGATGATGATGATGAAAATTTAGAGCAAAAAAAAATGAAGGTGAATCATCATCATCATCATCAACAACAACAAATGAACTTTTACAGACAATTTATTTCATATATAAAAAACAAGGTGAATACAATAACGATGATCGGATGTGTGTATTTTAATGTTAACAACAAAATAAAAATGCATTTGTCATCTACCGGATTTCTCGACAAACATATCTATGTCAATCATCATTAATTTGACAGAAACAAAAACCTAAAATATGCGATATATATGTTCAATCAATCTGATTCTATTATTTTGAATTTGGATCATCATTGATGATGTGATAATGGTGTGTTTTTTGTTGTTGTTGTTGTTTTTGCCACTCGATAATGATGGATGATTTGGAAAATCATCCATATGTTAACATGTAAAAATGTACTTGATATGTTGATGTATGGATTTCATTTCATTTTAATTCATCTTTATTTGATGATGACAATAATCAACAACCAACAAACGATAGTTCATCATCATCATCATCATCAACCATTATCATTATCATTATCCTTGGAACCCGGCAACCATAACTTTATACAACAAAATATTATCCATAAAATCATATATAATGATAATGATGATGATGATGATGAAGCCTCATAGGATTATAATATTGTTGCTGTTGTTACCGGTTGATGCGGCTAAGATAATGATGATGATGATGATTTTTAATCACAATGAATAAAAAAAATAGAATAATAAACCCAAACAGGCAACAAGTGTGTGTATGTATGTGTGTGCATATAGACATATGAACATCAATGTCTCAAAAAACTTGACTTTTTTTTTCTTCTTCTGCTGCAATATCCATTACATTCATTCATTCATTCATAGAGAAACACTTGTTGAATTTGTGTAGCCAATAAACATCATTTTAACTGATGTTTCTTCCAACTTATTTCGTTAAATGTTTTGGTTGATGATAATATGCTACACAGCCAAAAGTTTTGAGATGATTGTTGTTATTGTTGTTGATGCTCTTTCAAGTATTGATTGACATTACTGGCCTACTTCTTCAGGCCAATGGTGATCATCATCATCATCATCATCATTATTATAATAAAAGTTGTCTTTGTGTTGTTGCTGTTGTTGTGATTGTATTCAATGTTTTGATGATGATAATGATGTTCATCGATTATTGACCACTACACATTGATCATCATCATCATTATCTAGAGTGAGAAATCAAATCAAATGGATGTATATATGTTCAAACACACTGGTTATATAACCCTTTTTTTCCCCTACTATTGATAATAAGTTTGTCTACCTTACCTTTTTCTTTGAATTGTTAATGTTTGTTGTGTGTGTGTGTGTGTGTGTGTGGATTCTTATTTTACTCTACTTTTTCATTCATTCATTCATTCATTCATTCACCTTAACAATGATATGGTTCGATGACCATTTTGTTCTCAATAATTGCTTATATTCACATGGAAAAACACACACACACACAGAGACTGGTATATATGAAATTAATTTGTGTAAATAATTTTAAAAAAATAAAATGAAAATAGTAGGGTTAACCGGCAAAGCCAATTACCTTGAAAATTGATGATGCATTATCAATCTCTGAGAATTTTTGGTGCCAAATGATGATGATAATGAATGAATGAATGAATGATTTTTAGTAGCAGACTAAACAAACGAATTTGTTGCAAAACACACACACACACACATGGATATGGTTGTCATTTTTTTTTTCTATTTACCTGTTTCAATGTTATTGACGATGACATATTCAATATTGAATATTTGATTCAAATTCGATTCGATCCAATGACGAATAGGAAAAAAATAAAATAAATCAATAGCCTACTTGTTGTTGTTGTATGTTGTATTAGGATTATTTTTGGCTTTTTTCAAGAGACAGAGAAATTGAAAATGATAATCAAACATATGAAAACAGATCAGATATCAGGTTTCATCGACTATCATTTCAAGATTTACAGCCGTAACGAAACAAAAAAAATATTCATAAATACGGATAGAGTGGACGTTATTGAACAAAAAATATTAATGCTGTTGGCATTGAACATGGCAGACATATATTCATGATTATTGATGATGATGATGATGATGATGATGTAAATGATGGTGATGGTGATGATGATGATTTTAATCATATCATATCAAATTTTAAATCCATATATATGCAGAGAGATAGATGAAAAAAAAACTGGACGATTAGGCTAGAATGAATTGATTTCTGATGATTGATCGAATACAAAAAACAATTCGTTCGTTGTATCCATTTTCATTCATTTATTTATATCATTTTTTTAAAAGAAAAAAGAAAAATGAAAAATGATGAATGACAGGAGAATGAAAAATAGAAAATGAAATGGTTAAAGTGATAATTCAAATGGCTAAAATTAACACGTTGTCATCAACATTTCAATGTAATCTCGTGTTTTCAGCTTGTTTGATGATGATGATGATGAGAAAATGATGTAAATAGACAAAAAAAAAATTTTAAATGTGGTGAAATGAAAAAAATGAATGAATGATTGATTCAATTTGATTTTTGATGTGTTGAAACGAGAGAATGCTACTGTGTAGAAATAAAAAGTTTGTTCCAAAATTTGTAATCATTTGGTTGATTGAAATCAATCTGTGTGTATCGAAAAAATTTTTTTTCTGATAAAAATATTGCTCAATGGAATGAAATGAAATCAATCAATCAATCAATGTTGTGTGTAGGTGGACAATAATAACAAATTGACCTGTATGATTTGTTTCAAAATTCTTGTCGAATAAAATTATTATGTGAAAATATAAAATCATCATGATAACCGGTGTATTTTTTTTCCCCTCCAACCCTATCGCTATTTTTCTCTGACATACATTTTCTCACATCATTTCTATCAACAACAACAACAACCAAAGACCTTGGCCTTTGGTCAGTTTGAAAATGATAATAATAATGATTTGAAGCGGTAAAAAAAAAATTTTAAAAATTATCGCTTCTGGAAATGATGAGAATGCGAGAAAGAGAAAAAAAAATTCATCCAAAAAACTCTTCCATCAATCATCAATCTTTGTTGTTGTTGTTGTTGTTAACTTGAAGCCAATTTTTCTATGAGAAAAAAAATTGAAACAAAATGAATTGTGTGTGTGTGTGTTTTTTTTTTTATTCAGATCGGAAACTGTCAATTACATGAAAAGCAAATTTGCTTTTATTTTGTTTTTTAAATCTAATTTCAATTTCAAAAAAAAATACGAATGTAGACCACCGATTGTTTTATTTCATTTCAATCTTGATTTTTTTTTGCATTTTTAATCTTAATATTTCAATTCACTGATTATCATCATCGTCATCATCATCGAATGATTATCATTCGAATTACTATGTTGTGGTTGTTGTTGTTGTTGTTGTTGTAATTGTTTTATTGATTGATTGTATTCATTCATTCATTCATATTCCAAAATATTCAATTCAATTGAATCGATAAATTTTAAAATCAATTTATTCACCACACTTTACATCATTGACCTCCGTGTGTGTGTGTGTGTGTGTGTATGCGTCTAATCTCTAGTACATCTTGATCCTTATCTCATCTTTAAAATCCTTGTTTTCTATATCGATATCATCAAAAACAATCGAATCGAATGAATGATAAAAATAAAAACAATTTGATTGTAAACATTAGATTCGCCAAAAAAAAAATCTATTGCTGTGTTGTATTTATATACCAGAAAAAAAAACTCATAGCTTCTGGACACACACACACACGCACATGCACACCATCAGTCAATCACGTTTTTCATTATATTTGGTCAAATACAAAATAATGACGAAAGAATGATAATGATCATAACAAACATTGAACCCATTATCAACATCATCATCATCATCATTATGAATGATAAACATTCGATAGAATCGTCGTCGATTTTTTTTGTTGTTGTTGTTGTTGTTGGTCAATTATAAATGGCTACTGTATGTGTGTGTATGTTTTGTTTTGATCAAAAATTTTGTTGTTGTTGTTGTTTTCATAGTCTGTAGGTCAACTCTTTTTTTTGATCACATTTATTGATTAGAAACGAATTTCGGAACAATAGTACAAAATATTCGATATTCAAAAAAAATGGACAATCAGTTTATTCGATTGATAATTTTCTTGATAAATTAATGGATTGTGATAACCATACACACACACACAAAAAGGTCATTTTTTTTGTTAGCTGGCTAACTTGAATCATGATTGAAAAAATAAAATCAAATAAATTGAAATCAACCATTGACAGTGGATTTACAATTTTGCAGCCATTTTGTTTTTTTTTTTTGTTTTGCTTGTTTTCAAATTCTAAAAAAAAAGTTTTTTTTTCAAGTGCAATTTTCTGGTTTTTTTGTGCAATTTCCAAATGTGGATAAATGAATGAAAAAAAAGAAACCGGTCCATGGTTGATGATGATGATGACAAGTATAGTCATGATGGTTATATCAATCAACCAAAAAAAAAAAGAAATTATCTTTCTCTCTTTTACAATCGATCAACCAATATTCGAATGTGAATGTGAATGTGTATGTTATATGTTCGTTGTTCAAATTTTCATTATCAAGGCGTTTTTGTTTTTTTTTTTTTGGGTTTCCTTTCAATATCCGATGGTGATAATTTTGTATTTTTTTTTTTGCCATCGACGATGATGTTGATGTTGTTCATTTTAGTTATCATCAACATCATTAATTTGTTCACTTTTTCTTTTCCATAAATAGTATGCCATGAATTGATCATTGTGAATGTAAAATGAAATTTAGCACTCTCATTTTAATGAAATGTGACAAATTCGGTCATCATTTCAACCACGAAAAAAATTCGATGGACATTGTTCAGCCATAGGCCAAGGTATCCATTTGGTCCATTGTTGTTTTCATATCGATAACATTAAACATGGACCAGAAAAAAAAGAAGAAAACTGATCATAGTCAATGGAAGAACAACAAAATCACAATCAAAACTGCGGAAATTTTTGTTTTTTTTTTGTTAATTGTTTTGCTCTCAATTTGTTGTCGTCGTCGTCGTCTTCCGGATGTTCATTATCCATTTTTTTTACCATCATTGAAATAATTGTCTTTGTTATGGCCACGTTTTGTTGTTTTTTTTTATTTTGATCATTAAACTTCTCTTTCTCTCTCTCTCGTACGACAATGATGATTTGACATTATTTTTTTCATCCCCGATATTTGTATTGATGATCATGACCATTATTGAACAAGATATTCATTATCATCATCATCATAAATGTTGTTGGATAATGAAATTTTTTTTTTTTTTCGCTTCATGTAAAAAGGATTGAAATTCAAGTAATTTCTCATGTCAAATTTTTTTTTGTTCTCACTAAAATCGATTATCAATCAATCAAAAATGAAAAATAAAAAAAAAATTATCTATGTATTGATATTGAATTGGCAGGTTGTTGTTGTTGTTGTTGTTGTTATCGATATTGCGGCAATATTACAAAAAAAAGACAACTCTATCATTATGTTTGACAATTTTTCCAATGAAAAATTAATTCCGACAATTCATAAACCACCTGTTATGCGTTTGTGTGTGTGTAAATTAAATTCAAGTAATAACCTCACAGTGTTAACACATGTGATGGTGATCACGTGAGAATGTGACCACGTTTTTTTGTTGTTGTTGTTGTTGTTGTGTAGCTAACTTTATTTATTCTTTTTTTTTCTTTGCATATTCGCTAAACAGGTTCAAATCATCATGGCGTGTCTACATTTGGCAAACAAACAAAAAATCTATCATTGATGTAATCATCATCAATCTAAAGATCAATTTGTATTGACCGATTATAAACAAAAAAAACAACAATTGGAATCGTCGTATTCAATTTTTCGGTATGTTTTATTTCAGATTTTCTATATCCAATCAGTGAGATAATCGGTAAAATTATTATCATTCTATTATCAAAATATATCACATTTCACACACACACAGACATAATCTTCTTATGATGAATCTTTATTTATATTCATTTCTTTGAAAAATATTTAAAAACTCTTGTTGTTCTTGTTGTTGTGGTTTTTTTTTCATTCACTGGTTTCATCATATGGTCATTCTTTAGGATTTTCTGGTCATCAAAAGATTTGTTTCATTTTTTTCTGGCTGGCTTATCTTTTTTTCCACTTGGAATATTTATCCGAATATATAATAATAATAATAATAAAAAGTCGTAAATAAGTCAAAGACAAACATTTAATATACTATGATAACAAGAGAGTGGTGAGTTAGTGGATAAAAATTGGAAATTTTTTTTTTATTTCTCTATTTCATTTACCATTTCAAGTGATGATTATGATCATCACATGAGCATCGTTTTTTTTGGTTTTGGTTTTGACCATTTTTTTCAGTTTCAATTTTTTTTCTTATATTTTGTCAAAGCAACAACAACAAATGTAATAGATGTGTTATGACAGGATAAAATAGTGGACAGTATAATAATCTGAATGTAATCATTTCTCTCTTTTTATGTGACAAGTATTTTTTTTTTTTTTTTTTGCTGTAAATAAATAGATAAATAAACAACACATGAATGTATAAGAGAATTGAATTATTTTCATGTGAAATGATTTGGATTTGTCGGTGGTAAAATTAGGATCACGATGATGAAAATGATGTTTTATTATTTAGCAAGTATTACATTTACCACCACCAAAAGAAAACGAAAATTGTGTGATTTTAGATTTAGGTAGTTCTAGTTGTAGATTTTTTGTCCGCTATCATCATCATCATCATCATCATTTTTTTGATGATGAAAGCGAATCCGAAAAAAACTTTCGTTATCATATAAGATACACATGTCACTTTTGGTTTATTTGAAAAATTTTGACACTTGTTTTGTATATTTAACTCTCGGTGTCAATCTTTTTTTTTTTTTTTTTTTTGGATATTTGCACCAGTATTTATTTGTTCCGATTGACACCGATCAAATAAACAAAGAAATAGACAAAAGTCGAGTTTGTTTTTTTTTTGGTGGCGGTTTTTGTGACACCACCACTTGTTGTTGATGACATATACACAGTGTGTATTACACACACATGATGAAAACTTTAGGCTTTTAAATTGAATGATGATGATGATGATGATGAATAAAATTTTCATTTTATCCTGATATTTGATTGAGATTATCGATAATGTGTGTGTGTGTGTGTGTGTGTGTGTGTGTAGGTCCGATTTATTTGAACATGGAAATAATTTTTCGTTGGCAAACTTATCAGTCATATGTATTTTTGTTTTTTTTTTAATTTTTCATTTGCATCATTGGTTGGTCAACAGGGAAAAAAAAAATTTTTTTTTCCTCATTTGTCCGGTGAGGTTTTTTTTTCTATCTTGTCCCGTTTGTTTGTCCAGTTTCATTTAAAATAACCAGACCGAACCCATTTTTTTTTTTTTTTTTTTTGTTGTTGTTGTCTATTGAAAAATAATAATAATGATATGAGACAACAAACAGACAGACAGACAAACAAAATGTGTTTTTGGTTCTGTTTTTTCCAGTAAAACAAAAAAAAAAGAAAAAGTAAACATGCATAATGATAACATCAAAATCATTTGCATAAATTTTTTTCTCTCTCTCTTTCGTTCTTAATACTTTCTTTTAAGCTGAAATTCGATCATGTTGGTGTTTGTGGTTTTGTTTCGTATCCACAGATGAATAAAAAAAAACGTTTTTCTCGAACATTTTCGTTTGTTGTTTGTTTGTTTTTTGAATATTTAGATCTCAATCTTGATGTTTAATAATCAGATTTTTTTTTCTTCTTCAAATATATGGATCACCTGATATTTGTATATATCGTCATTATTTATTTTATTACATAATGATGATGATGATTATCATTAATGATGGTTGATGATGAATGGATGGTTGGATGGATCGCCTACTCCTACTTTCACCAAAAAAAACCGATGGAGATTTTTTTTTGTTTCTTGTTGATTATTTATCTGGCTTGCTACTTGGATTTCAAATTGTTTTTCACTGTTGTTGTTGTTGTTGTTGTGGTGGTGGTGGTGGTTTTTTTCCCGTTTTACAGCTTTCAAATGACGTAAATAGTGGTTGAATGATAATTAGATTGAAATTATCTAATCACTTTGAATACTGAATATTGGTTAGTTTTGGACATATTTGAAAAATTTTTTGTTGTTGTTTTTGTTGCTGGTATTTTAATCAAATCCGGAAGTTTTATGGTGGTAGTAGAAAAAAGTTGGATACCCTCTAGAGATATTTATCAAGTGATTGAAGAAAAACAAGGAAATGCATCCAGTGTCATTAACATTAGGAATTTTTTTTTGTTTTTTTGTTTTTATAATTACGATTCAATCATCAATATGAATTTTTTCTGTCCTGTTTATCATTGTCATTGGTGGTTGAGAAATTTTTTTCCATTTTAACAAATGAAAAACAAATGCTTTTTTTTCCCCAGTAAAATATTTCACTATCTTGAGTTCATCATCTGGATGGTCAATCTCTGCTGTTTGTGTCTGTGTCTGTGTCTGTTGTATATGTACAATATGGCAGATTTAACTTGTTGTTGTTGTTGTTCACAACATGATGATGATCAACAGATCATTCCGTTTGTTGAACGACGACGACGACGAGGCCAAAGACATATATATGATGGCAATGATCTCAATTTGAAAAATGTAAAGATTTTCTGTTTTTTTCAATATATATAAAAATGTGATTATCTTACCACTTTTTCACGCGTGACTATTCTATTCCTGCTGCTGCTGCTGCTGGTTCTGTTGCTATCTTTGAACATTTCTTTTTAAATATTCATCATTGTCATTTCATTTCAAACACATTATTTCTAATGACGATGACAATGATATTTGATAATGATGATGAATTGAATTTTACAGTTTTTTTTTGTTTGTTTGTTTGTAATGTTGTCTGATTAAACTGAATGATGATGATGATGATAAAAATCATTCATTAATTACAAAATTCACATTACAAGTATAAAAAATTGATAAAAACCTGTCATCATCATCATCATCATTGAAATAATACCAGATTCTCCATTGTATAATAGCTGGACTAAATTTGATTTCGTCAAAATTTTTTTTTTTTGCTTTGATACATTGTTGTTTTGTTTTTTTTTGTTTTTTTTTTTTTTTTGCTGAATATGAATATCTAATGAGATCTGTGTTTTTTTTTATACTAATTGTTCACTTAATCTCCTTAAAATCTCCAAAGAATAATTATTATATTATCATCGTCATTCTTTTTTTTCCATTCACCAAAATGGTTGTCATGTCAGATGTTGTTTGTCTAAATTTGGTCATAATGTCAATTTTTTGAATTTCACTCGTCATTTTTATATATGATGATGATGATGATGACATTTGTTTTAGGTGGGATTTAAATTATCATCAACAACAGCATATAAAAAGTGGCCATATGCAAATTTCCATAACGGTCATTTAGTTACTACTGCACCAATATTGTTTGGGCGACCTTTGAATTTATATTATATTATATATAAACATATAAAATGATGAAAATGGCTACAGAAATAGAGATTTGTTTGAAATAATCTCCAAAAAAGAGTGGTTGCGTGTGTGTGTGTGTGTGTGTGTGTGTGTGTGTGTGTGTGTGAGTGGATTATTGGAAAAATTATGAATGAAAACAGAAACCACACGATTAACGAAATAGAACAAAAAAAAATAAATATCAGAAATCTTAACAACGATGACCGAACAGCAAGAACAACAACAACAAAAAACGAGTCATTGAAATTCCATAATGATCGTGATTTTATACTTGGACCATATATTCGAATTTGATGGTTTAGTTTTTTTTTCTTAAAAAAAAAAAAAAAATTTTAGCCATGTTTTCACACACAAACACACACACACACATGTTACAAACACACACATGTGTTTGTGTATCATTCATGTTTTGGTCATGAAGTTCACTGGACTCATTTATTCAATCGGGGTTTTTTGTTTTTGTTTTTTGGTTTTGTCGAATGTTTCATTGAAATTCAATTACAGCATGTGTGTGTGTGTGTGTGTGTTTAGAAAGCTTCAGAAGACAACAGCAAAAAAAAAAATTACTTTCACACAAATTCAATGATAATTCTAAATATAGAATCCTTGTGATGGCGATGATGATGATGGTGGTGTTGGTGGTGATTCCATCATCATAATCTTCATTCGGAACTGCATTCAATCGGCATTTGTTCTTTTTTTTTACTACGATTTACTTTTTTTTTCTTGTAAACATCAACAACAACTACAATGACTTTTCATATTTATTTATTTATTTATAACGAAAGCAAAGATAACAAAAAAAAACAAAACAAAATGAACGAATAAATTTTCCTTTTTGTTTCACTTTTCACTTTGCACTTTGATTTACATCCTAAGATCATTTAAGAAGATGATGATGATGATGATATTGAATTTATGTGTGATCCGATTTCGTTTGATTTTAATCTTTTTTTTTCTCTTATTCATTGTCAAAATTTATTGATTTTATTGTCAAACATGAAACACAATTGATTGAATGAATGAATGAATGTGTAAAAATAAAATATAAAAAAAAGAGTGACAGTGAGTTTGTTTTCAAATATTTCAAATGAAATCATCATCATCATCATCATCGACAAGATTTTTCACAAGTTTTTTTTGTGAAAATCCATAAACACGTTCCATTATAAAACATTTACGTTCCACACACACACACACCATACAGTGTTATTGAATAAGTAGAAAAAAGGGGTCAATAATGCGTTTTCGTTTTTTTTTATAATTGGTGGAATACGCCATTTGATCATGAATTGTTGGCACAACATAACCATCATATCATCATCATGTCGTTTTTTTTTGTTGTTGTTTATTACGTAAGTTTATTTATGTAAATTTCGTTTTCGTTTTTTTTTCGTTCGTTCGTTTGTTCATAAATTCACTTTGATTATTATCAAACAAAAAAAAAAAGAAAAAGAAAAATAACTAGACGAAAAAACAACAACAAAAATATCGAATCTAAACTTTTGATGAAAAAAAAATTTTTATCGATTGATCGATGTGAATTTTGTGTTTCTAGTGTTTTTTTTTCGTTTTTTTTGTTTGTCAAGTGTCTTTCAGTGTTTTGTTCCATTGTCATCATCATCATCGGTCGATAACTTGTTAATTCATTGGCGAACACGATTGTGACCCACACACACACACACACACTTGTGCACAAGGTGCCAGGTGTTCCAACACGTTCCAACAACAACAACAACAAAAAACACACATAATTCTTATTGTTATTGAAAATAGTTTTCTGTGGTTTTTTTCTCTCGACACCACTATTGTTATTTGATGATGATAAAATAATGACGACGATGATGATGATGATGATGATGATAACGATGAAAATGGAGAAGAAGCAGATAAGAAAAAACAAAAAACAAAATAATTGTTTTGTCGATTGGTGGTGGTGGTGGTGATCAACCTATTTTGAATTCAGATTTATAACGCAAAACTTAAAACGTTAGAAAATTCAAATAATTAATCTGATTCTCAATCAAATATTGGCATTGTGGTCAATAATATATACACAACACGTTGATCCCAGTGGTTGCGTGTCCTGTGTGTATTATTTCATATTATTATTGTACACACGATTTATTGACAATTGATAATGATGATGATAATTAAGAGAAAAAAAATGAAATCCAAATTTTTTTTTTTTTTGAAAAATCTGCCATTTTTTCAAGGTGTTATCATCGAAAACAAAACATTATTCGATCATTGATCGTTCGATATGTATATCGAGAGAAAGATAGAGAGGAAAACGAAAATCAAACGCCTCGTTGAATTTCCTTCGTTTCATTTTTTTTTCTTTTTTTATTTATTAATCATCATTCCCATAAATAAACATCAAATCTTGATGATCTTTTTTGTTTTGTTTTGTTTTGTTCTTGTTGTTTTTTTTTTTTTTGAATCAAATTGATCGAATTGGCCTACGTTCGATTCGTTTGTCATCGAATCCATCGATCGATCAATCAATCAATCAAACCGATTGATCCATTTGTGTTGTTGTTGCTGTTGTTGCATTTTGGGGATGTTGTTCTGTCGTTCAAATGAGAGCACCACATGTTGAGTATTTTGCTTTGTTTCAATGTTTTTAGAATTCAAAAAAAAAAATTTTTGAAAACATTTGTTTTCTGTATGGAATTTTTTTTCAAAAAAAAGTGAAAATGTTGGACATTCAGATAGACAGATTGTTCGATTCATTCATCCATCCATCCATCCATCCATCAGCAGCAACAAGCGAAAAATCAACAAGCTTTCAACAGCAGCAGCATCAGCAGCAACAACAAAAAGCTTTCAACATTATCCATTTGCAAATTGATGGAACAGCAACCATTAAGATTTTTTTTGTTTGCTTTGTTTTGAATTTTAAATATATATAAAAAAAACACATTAATGGTGTTGGATTTTTGTTTTAATTTCTATTCACTGTGTACATCCGTTATGGTTCCATTTTTATCATCATCATCATCATCATCATTTAAACACAACATCGATGTTGTACAGAGTGGTGGTGTTCGTGTGTTTCAAATGTTTTTTTTTTTTTTTTTTTTTTTTTTGTTCAAAAATTTTTCATTTAATTTATAATTTTTTTCTAATTTTGGTTTGTTTTTCCATTTTTTTTTCATAGTTTTCTTCTGTCTCCGGTAATCATCAACGTTTTTTTTCTCTCTTCTGGATCAACAATTTCCGCCGTTTGTAAGTTGTCACCACCATTTTAAATCGGATGAATATTTTTTGTGTCCAACTACAACAAGAAGAAGAAGAAGAATGATGAATAAATAATTACCATTAACCGGAAGAATAATTGAAAGAATTGTCGTTATTACTGCATTTATGAACACACGCTATTATTGAAGATTTAGTGTTTTAATCAAATTTTTTTTTACATCATCCAAGTGTTGATTTATTTTCTGCTAATTTTTTTTTTTTTGCAAAAAAATAGCCAGAAAAAAATATAATCATCAAATACCGCCAGTTTTTTTTTTTTTGGTTTTCCGGTTTGCGTGTGTGTGTGTGTGTGTGTGTGTGTGTATGGTGGGTTGGTTATATCGTCATTTATTTTAAATGAAAAAAAAATTTTTTCCGTATATTCCGGATAATTTATCCATTTTTTCAACAACAACAACAACAACCACAACATCAACAACGACATCAGCAATAACAACAACAACAAAAGAACGGGATATTTTCCTGTATAGGTGTTTTTCCATATCTTCGTGATGATCATCATCATTATTATCATTTAATTTATAATTGATGCACCTTTTTAATCTTGTTGTCGTCAAACTAATTATCATCATCATCATCATCACCACCACTACTACTACTATTACTATTACTAATACCACAGACAAATTATAACCACAAACACCACAATACCTCTACCACAATTAACATCATTGTATATTCTATCAAGAAGATAAAAACAAAAAAAAAATTTTTTCGTCTGTCATCGGTCTAAAAAAACGGAAATTTTTTTTTCTCGTTTTTCTCCCGTCAAAGAGAAAGAACGAAAAAAAAGAAAGAAAAAATCCCGTTAAGTTAAAATCCGAATAAAAGTCAACGACAAACAACAACAACAATAATCGTCATCAAGATTCATTCGTTCAGTAGATTAACATCATCATCATCATCATCAACAAACACGAGACAACGGAAGATGAAATTTTAACTTTTTCGATTCTATTGAAAGAAAAAAGAAATTCTGTTGTTTTCTGATCTTTGATTCATCATCATCATCATCATCATGATCTTATTATGAATAAAATTCATTGTAGTCGTTGTTGTCATTTACGAAAATTCAGATTGCAATCACTGCCATCATCATCATCATCATCATCATCATGAATCATATTTGATATCTTTTTTCTTTTAAAATAATTTGTGTTTCCGAATTCAACACGCACAGATCATCATCATTCCCATTTTTTTTTTAACACTTCATCAATGATCGATTACCATTATAAAATTACGGCCAAATCATAATTCATTTTACCAGTATTTATTAATTGTATTTATTATCGACGAAAATCGATTTTTGTTTCCATTTTACATATTTATTTCGAATCAACCAATCCTCATAATCATGAAGACAATCATTGCATCACCATTATCATCGACAATGATGAAACAACAGCAACAACAACAATCACCATCATCATCATCGTTTGTCAATGATGATTATGAATATCTGATGAAAGATATGGATCTGATAACCACATGTCAGGTATTTATGATAAATTTCTGTTTGTATAATTGTTATTTACATTTTTGTCATTTTTTTTAAATAGGAAGCATTAGAGGAAAACAGTTATAATCATCATCATCATCATCATCAGATATCTAGTTCATCAACACTAGATTATCAACAATCAGAGCTTTCTTCATCATCATCATCATCATCGTGTTTGAAATTAAATTCATTAACAAATTGCCAACAACAACAATTACATTTACAAATGTCTGCCAATAATAATCATTGTGATCATCATATACAACAACAACAACAACAACAATCGAATGATTTTACTTCAATGCGTTCACCATCATCAGCTGCAAGTAGTGGTCTTGGTCTTTCGCTTGAAGAAGATTTTTCGCTAAAATATTGCCAATCAGTAATTAATTGAATTGTTTTTGTTTTGTGTTACAATCTAAATTTTGTTTTCTGTTTTTCTTTTCGAATCTATAGGATGAAGAATTTTCATCATTAAATTCAAACACAACGAATAATAATGAATCAATGACGATTAATACAACAACAAGTCCAACATCGTATACTGCCAAAGCATTAGTAGCCGAATTTATTGAATGGCTTGATTATATTGAAAATCAATTGGATTCAGTTTGTTATTGTGCCAAAATTGCTCATGATGCCAATGAATCTGATGATGATGATGATGATGAAAGTGATGATGATTTTGATGAATCTGATCATGAAAATGATAATTATCAAAAAACACATGGTGATATTTTGAATAATAATAATAATAATAATGTCCAAATTGATTTGGATCGTACATTGATAGTCAATTCAGATGATTCTATTGATCATCATCATCATCATCGATTATTATCTAATGATAAATCACAAAGTGATAAAACCTGTTGCACGCAACAACAACAACAACAACAAGTTATCATCGATGAAGATCTAGTTGATGATGATGAAGCTGAAGAATTAATGATGTCAATGAAACCGATATCGACCACTATACATTCAATGGCCGATCAAGTGATCAATAACAATAGTCAGAAACAGCCAAATGGGGATCATCATCATCATGAATCACTAGATTCAAGTAAAATAAAAATAATTGATGAGCCATCGATAACAATTACATCAACATCATCATTTCAAATGTCAATGTCTAAAACGAATTTATGTTTGCTACCGGAAACGATCGGTGCCGATTGGAGTGTCATTTTGGCTCGTCATGAAGTAGGTGTCAAAAATAAAAATAAATGAAACTTTTTATTTTCAATTGAATATGCAAGCAATAATATTCGTTCCAAAAGGTTTTTTTGGGTCGCAAAAAAGTTGATAATGTTTGTTATGACTGAATTTCGGTGATAATTAGGAAAAAAAATTCTTTGCCTTGTTTTATGTCTTGCTCTATTTTTTCTTGGTTTTTTTTTTTGATGATAATGACATTTCATTCAGAGCAATTAAAAGTTTTCAACAACAAAAAATCAGCGGATGCTTGAAAGATTCATCATTAGAAAACAATTAGTGATCATTGTTTTTAAATTGTGTTGATCTCTATTTTTAGTTGCAATAATTTATTCTAGTTTTTTTTCTGCATTCAATAATTGCAATTCAACGCCCCCACCACATTCCATTAATTTTTAACCATTATTACAGTATTTTAAAAGTTGATTTTCCTTATTTGTTTCATCTAGCCATATCAATTCTTGTTCATTTTTTCCGATTATTATCATCATGATTCGTAAAAGAATAGAATAGAATTCCAAAGAATCGTGCCAAATTCCATGATCTCATTAATTGTTGTTGTTGTTGTTGATGGATGAAAATAAGAAAAAAAATAGATCAATGTTCTCAATTTTTTTTTTATTTGTCATTGATTTTGGCCCATTTACATTGTTATCATCATAATAAATATCCATAAATTTTTTTTTGATACTACACTCGCCATCTAGTGTCAGCATAATGTTCTATTGGTTTATTTCTACATTTATAGATGGCGCTAGTCATTTATATTTCATGATTTTAATAGTTGAGATATTTTTCATCGTTAGAAAATGTTTTTGAATTTTTTTTTGTCAACATCAAAATCGAAATTGATCATATTATCATGTGACAATTTTCAACTATTGAATTGGTTAAGTGTTATTTCCGTCTATACCCACCTGTTGATTGATGTTTTATTTCATCATTAATGAATGTATCAAAAAAAAAAAAAAAAAACTACAAATGTGTTGAAGACAGAAAAAAAAACTGTCTAAAATACAATTGTCTAGCTCATTTTGCACAACCAAATGATGATGATTTTGAGACAAGGTCGAAAATTTTTTTCTCTTCACTTCAATAGAATTAATCATCATCATTGTTTTTAATCGTGTCGTTTTTTTTTCTCATTCAATTTTTTTTTCTTCAAAAAAAAAGTCTATTTCTATGAGTGGTATGTGTGTGTGTGTATCCAATCATAATCGAAAAAAAAACGAATGGAACACTGATAATGATGATGATGAACATTTAATATATTCTCGAATTGAAACGAAAACTTGTTTACCTTGAATTTTTTTTTTTTTTATTCACATATAAATTTTGCATTCGATTTATCATAATAATAACAATAATAATGTCTATATGAAAAAAAAACCAGACAAACACTTTACACACACACACACACACAGTAGCCATTTTATAAATGTTGAAACAAAATCGTTACATATGCCAAAATTAATGAAGAAAGAGATGTAAAGATATACATTCATGATTTAGTTCCAATAAAAATTCAAAATCAATCAATCAATCTATTGAAGAATAATAAATTCAATCGAGTATTAATCAAGTTTTTGATTTCAAGCTTTTAAGCCATTATTAATCGGGGGAAAAAAATTTTCAATTATGCAACTTTGAATGGAATTCTGTATGTGTGTGTGTGTGTAGACTGTGAAGAGTTAAAAAAAACCAAATTGCATGAAATGATTAACATTATAATCATAAAAAAAGTATATAACATCCAATTACCTGCAACAAACTTGCCATCATCATCATTGTTTGGCTACCACCTACCTGGCTATAGTTTATAGTATATTTGACCTTCGATTGAATGGCAAAATGATATTATTTGTTGTTGTATATGAGGCACACAATCCTTTCAAGCTCTACCAAAAGAGAATAAAACACATCATTATCAATGATGATGAATTTTTTTGATTCTCAAATATTTCTATCTTCTTCTGAATTACATTATGCGAATTACTTTTTTACTTTTTGATGAATACCATTATACCATTTTGAAGATGATGGCCACCATGATTGTATGTTTGAACTTTAGAAAGGGTTACACACACACGCAATTATATCATCATCATCATCATCATCATTATTGTTCAAAATCTTGTGTTCATATATAATTCTGGCCATACAAGAAAATTTTCCATTCTATTTCACATCATTATCATTAACATTTTTCAAGTTTCAAGTTTTTTTTCTACTAAAATTTCTTTTGTTTCATTTTATCGTTCTTTCTTGTGTTTCAAGTTAGTATATAGTGATTCACTGTGATCACAATTATGAAACAATGGCAATACATAGTGACATTGATCTCCACTATATATAGCTGTCATATAACAAGCTGCTGCTGTTAGTGGTTTTTTTTCCAGTGTTGTTTGATCATCATTGAAATCATCGTTCAATTTATGATGATGATGATGATTTTTGTTTTCACAATTTTTTTTTTATTATTAATAATCCATTTATCGTTTACGGTTTGATCTATTCATTTATTTTTCATGCTCGTGTACATAATAATCTTTCTATATGTATGATGTTTTTCAATAAGTGTCTCTGTGTATGTGTGTGTGTTTGATATTCAATTTGAAAATCTGATTTAAATGTGATGTGATGTTTTTTTTTTGTCAATTACATCATCATCTTTTTATATTTTGAAAAAAAAATCAAATTGTCAAACACGTGGCGCGCGCACACACACACACACACACACATTTCCTCAAAATCATGTTCATTGGTGGAAAAATGATAAAAAAAAATTGAACCAAACACACATTTACTTATTGAACAAACATGATGAACAAATGAAGAAAAAAAACCAGGAAATGTTTCAATTTGTTTCGGTCATTGTTTTGTTTTTCGGTCATTATATTATTGTTAATAAAGAAACAAGAGAGAGAGAGAGAGAGAGAACGGAAAAAAACCTTTGAATACATCTGGCCTTTTTTTTCTTTTTTTTATTTCTTCTTGCCATGAGCATTCATTACTTTATATTCATCATGAATATCTTTTTCCATTATTTTTTTTCTTATCATCATCATCATCTTCATCGATGCACATATTTCATAGTTTTCATATTTTTAGTTCTTTTGAATATCAAAAATTTCTTACCCTTCATTCATTTCATTTCATTTGGTGGCTATTAATCGATTGACGGTTATTCATTACAAGGAACATTCATTATGACCATCATCATCATATCGATGTTACACCCTATGGATTTTTTTTTCTCTTAAAAGAATTTTGCTATATTTTTTGCAAAGTTATCGATCGTTTTTTGTTTCTGTTATTGTTCCCAGTAACCATTGAAAACCATTATCAGACGTATTTTATCTTGTCGGTTGCTTGGAATCAGTAACATAGAGAAAAAGAAAAATGCCGTGACCTTTAACCGCACTATTTGCCATTTTTTTTTAGCATGAATTCATTAACAATTTATATTTTGTTGTTGTTGTCTAGAAATCTGATTTTCTTCCTTGTTGTTGTTGTTGAGCAATATTTCATCAAAATAAAATGAACATTTTGATCAGTTTATGAATGTACATAAATGGACATATAGGCGCCAAAAATCTTCACTGTTTTTTTAATGATTTTTTTTCTACAGAAAAAAAAACATCATGATGTTTACTTCAACGACAAAAAAATGACCATACAAACTTATTCAATTAGCTAACACACACACACATATGTGAATCAAGAAATGAATGAGAAAATTTATTCCATTCATAACAGCATACATAAGCAGCAGCTGTCTTTTGGATAAACAAATCAAAAGTCATCACCAATGGCCAATGAATGAAACGAGATATATATATTTTTTTTGTATCATCATCGTGAACTTTGACCTTACTCTTATTTTCAGGTTAAAGTTGAATTTTTTTTTCGCCAGTTCAAGGATGAAATACCTGAAAATATTTTTTGTTTTTGCCAAAAAACAAAAAACAATTTCCACTGTTGATATATGATCATGTGATGTATATGTGATGTGTATGTGTGTGTGTTTGTATGTAAGTATATCATTCATCAACGACCTGTTGAAATCAAATCAATGAAATGTAAAAAAAAACGAAACTGATGACAAAATGAAAGAACCGGAATTTCATTTCATTATTTTTCAATTGAATGAATGGACACTAGCAAACAAATGGTATCTTTTTTTGTTTGTTTGTTTGTTTGCATTTCATTTATAATGACAACCAAAAACAACCATTAGCGGCAAACAATTTTTGTGTTCCAGGAAGTCTTGATTTTTATTTCGTTTTCAATTTACTGTTGACAATATATTGTATGATGTTGTCAACGGTAGTAATCATCATCATTGCTTATCATTTTGTTTGTTATTGTTCAACGATTTTTTTGTTGTTGTTGTTGTTGTTATAGATCCATTAAAAGTTAATCCATAGATAACTTATGGACAAATTTGATTACTTTATTTATTTGATGATAACCATTTGATTGTGGTTGTTGTCGTTGTTGGCGTTCATGCACCTTAAACTCCAAAATGATTCAATGATCTAATTATCCATTTTTTTTCTCCTCACTCTGTCCAAATTGATTGATTCATTATCATTTTATTTTTTTCAAAATGATCATTGATTGCATTAATTGATATATCCATATAGTGATGATGATGATGATGTCAATTTATTGATTGAAAATTTAAAAACGAAAAAAAAAGTCATTGATTCAATTCCAAAAATAGAATTTGATTGATTGGGTGAAATTGGAATAAAAATTTTTACGATCAGAAAAAAAATTTCCATATACAAAACACACACACACAGTGTGAACCCGAAGCCGACAAAAAAAAAATCTAATAATGGCTTTGTATGGCCGGTCGCCCGATATTATTAATACTTGATGATTCGGATCTTTTTTTTCTTATTGATTGTTTGGCTATCAAATGAAAATTGGGAAAAAAAAACCACCGAACGGAACCTGCCTGGAGATTAAGTTTTTCTTTCATTTTTCGATCGATTTTTTTTTTGCTTGGCTCGGTTTTTTTCGACTCCATAATAATAATAATAATAATGACAGAAAGATAGATTTGTATTCAAATATAGAAAATAAAGTGGGTGAACAATGATGATAATAATAATAAAAAATTTTATTGTTGTTGTTGTTGTTGTTGTTGTTTCAATCCTTTAATTTTTCAGGTTTTTTTTCATCATCATCATCATTGGATTTATCTCTTTAAATCATTGAAAGACGATGTTGATGAAGATAATTGAAATTGTCACCAAAATTCAATTTCGAAACATCTTTCTTTGTTCCAAATGATGTTGATGATGATGATTATAAATGAGATTTATCTTTATCTTTATTTTTTTGTAAACTAAACGCTTAGATGAATGTAATGGTTGACATGGTCAATTTTTACCATTTTTTTTCTCTGTTCATTTTGAAAATTCAATTTTCATTTCGTTTTCGTTTTGTTGTTGTTGTTGTTGTTGTTGTTGTGTGTGTGCCGCTCTAACGGATTTATTTTATTTTTAAAAATTTGAAATTTTCTTTTTTTTTTTGCTTTTCAAAGAAAATCCAAGGATTTTTTTTTTGTGGTACACACACACAAAAAAAAATCTTCAATGTTTTGTGTCGGTGTTTGGCCATAATCGGTGCTGGCCAATTGTATTATCAGTTGGTTGTTTTCATTTTTCATTTAATATTGTTGTTGTTGATTATCTGACCTAAAAAAAATTTTATATTCAATGATCATTGGAACAACAACAACAACAACAACAACAACGACGACGACGACGACGTCGCGGATGATGTTGTTGATAACGATGGTGAAGAAAAATGGCTATAACCACTTTACAAGCGACTATTTTTACTACCTTTGAAACAAAAAATGATACAAATCGTATCATGATGATAAATCTTTTATCTATCCATCTATCTAATCTAATCTAATGTTGTTTTATTTTTATTGATGGTTACTAATTACGATTCAATTTTCATTCACGTTTGTCGTAATTTGTCAAACATCATATCATATTTAACAAATTTACTTTTTTTTTTTTTTTGCTCGTTGGTTTGTGTGGTTGTTACAAATGTTGATGTTGGATTTTTGGATTCAATTCTAAATGATTTGATCACCTTTGGTCAAGTAATTGTTGTGTAGAGGATGAGGAGAAAAAAAAGCCAAAATAGATTTTCATCATCTGTCCGATTTGATCATTCAATTCAATTGAATGCTTATGGCAGATTTTTTTTTAAATATATAAATTACATCATTTTGGATCCATTATATTTTAGCAGGAAAAAAAACATGAGATAGTGATGATCAGAACCTATTAGTTCAAAATTGATCCATTTTGAACACAACAAATTGAATCATATAAAATCTGGCCAATAGACATATGATTATGATGATGATGGTCATTGAAAATTGTTGTTGTTGTTGTTTGGCTAACACGGAACATTAATGTTGTTCATCCATAAATCTTAAAACACATCTTTCTTGCTTTCCTATATGTGTTTCATATACACACCTGGAGCAATCAAACATGAAGAAGAAAAAAAAATCAATTCAATCAATTGCCATCGAATTGATTTTGATTGATTTCTTCATTGTAAATGTTGATGATAATGATTTGATTTTTTTTGAGCTATTTGTACTTTTGTTTGTGGTTTTGTGGCATCCACCACCATCACCACCACCACCACCATCATCATTCAACGGTCATAACGATAATCAATTAGCCATTCATCGAAATGGAAAATAGACGTTTGTAAACAGATGATAGAAAAATGTTTGTTGGCCTAGATTGTTTAGTTTTTATTTTGTCATCATCATCATCATCATCTGCATAAATACGTGTGATGATAATGGCTTATTTGATGATGGTCATGACGATGATTGGCCATTGGCCATTGAATTCAATTATTCAATTTTTTTTATTTATATTTTAATACATCTATTCATAATGAATATTGTGTGTTCCATAATTCATTGTTGTTGTTGTTGTTGTTGTTGTTGTAGTTGTTTTTGATGCTTGACCTCTTTTGTTCGAGGCGTGATGCATTGTAGTAATATCACGTGTTATGAGCAGTAAAAATAAAGAAAGCTAATGATAATGAATGAATGATTTTTTTTTCTCTCAACTGTTAAAAAAATGCATTTTTTTTTGGTGAGGTAAATTAACTCGAAAAAAAAAAATTTTTTCACGTTAAAAAAAATTATCATTTTTCACCAATATCGTTCATTGTCTGTAGACAGTGATCAATTTGAATTGGATCGATCATTATCATCATAGTCAATTTTTTTGTTTCTTCCTCGATCCTTGCCTTCATCTCAATTTGCCCATTTATCAATATTCAATATTTTTTTCTTTTCTCAATTTTGATCGAATAATAACAAACGTACATTATCATGGATACGATTAGAATTAATTTTTGCTTCATAATGAAATATATTTCCTTTTTAATAATAATGATATATTATATTAAGCAGCAATCTCCTAAAAAAAAAGTTTAAATTCAAAACGAAAAAAAAAATTTAGGATTTATTAGCAAAAAAAAAAAAAAACGTTTCTGTTTCTACCATAACGCGACGTTTGATATATTTTTGCACACAAAACAATGATTTCCATAAATCATTACATCATTCCATATAGTTCTGATGATGGTTGTCTTTCATTTTCATCATCATCATCATCATTATGATCCAAAATAAATGGAAATCGATGTGGGTTTTTTTTCTCTTTGATCCACTATGGATTGAATTACTTTTTTTTAGAATAGTTTCATTTTTTCCCTTGTTGTTGTTGTTGATTTCGATTGCGTGCATCAATCATCAACCACGGTTGTTTTTTTTTTCATTCTCATTTTCATGAAAAGTTGGAATGAGAAAAAAAAATCACATACCACAAATCCAAACCATTCAATCATAATCTCATCCACAGACATCATTCGTCATAATATTACAGTTTTTTTTCGTTTGTTGTTCGCTAAAAAAGATTTATGAAATTTTTCTTTTTTATTTAAATAGGAAAATCCATTTTCATTGTTGTTGTTGTTGTTGTTGTTGTTGTTCGGTCTGTCGAATATAAACAACAACAACAACAAACATCAATCGGTTACATTTCGTTTGATTCGTTGTATAGGCATATACAAGTTTTATCAAAACGAATGTGAAATCCATTTTAAAATGAATGAAAAAAAAAATTCCAATCTATTTGGTTGTTATAATACAAGATGATCGACTATTAAAAAAAAAAAAAATCAGCCATATCCACTTGATGATGATGATCCAAAAGATCATTATGGTTCATTCATCCATTCAGTCTTCCTATATAATTCATCGTTGTTGTTCCTGTTGATGGTTATTGATGCTTTGGTTTCTTTTTTTTCTTCTTGCTTGCTTGCTTTATACCATCATTGCATGATTTGTGTTGTTGTTTTTTTTTCGCTTGTCAGTCGTTGGTTGTTGTTGTTGTCTGTCAATCAAAATTATGATGATGATCATCATATAATGATCCATAACGAATGTGGCCATTATATTCTTCAATGGCCAATATATGATTTTTTATTTTTCACGAAATTTGAATCTATGAATCATTTCAAAATTTCAATGTTTTGTTTGTTGAATCTGGACTATCTTTTTCTGTTTGTCTTTCGGATGAACAAAATGGAGATGAAAAAAAAAATCCATATTGAAGTAACCATTAACATATCCCGGAACATTTATAATAATGTCTAGTTAACTAGGAAATTTTTCCATATTTTCATGATAATGTTTCACATATATATATATCTTATCGTGATCGAATCAATTATTGCAATTTCAACTCTCTTTTTTTCCTATTTATGTGACGAATTTATATCGATTTAATTCTTTTTCACAGAAAAAAAACTTTCATCATTCATGATGATAGCTTCATAATGACATTTTTTCGCCTCTATTTCATTTATAAAGAATTTCATTTGAAATTTTGAAATCCATAAGAATTGACTATAGTTGCGATGGTAATCATTTGTGTGTGTGTGTGCATGTGTCATTCAGAATTTTGTTTTTGTTTGCACTCCCACACACACATTTGATCTCATTCGATTAACATACTTTTCAATATTTGCATTGTCACCTATCAATATTTTCTCTGTAATGTGTATGTGTGTGCAAGTGTGTATATTATATATTGACCATATGGTTCGATATATTTTGTTTGATTTATATCCATAGATTCTGTTATCGATAAATTTATTTCCAAAGAAAAAAAAATCCAATCCAAGTGACATTATTACCCATAAAAACATTCATTATCATCATCATCATCATATAAATAAGATTAAGCACAATTTTGATTGATTGATTGATTGATGGTTTTATCAGATCGTATTAAACAACAAATCCATTATCAAATACAAAAAAAATCGATAGATCAATTGATCAAATAGAAATCGAATCAAGAGAGAGAGAAAACAAAAATCAAATCGGATCAAATTGTATCGATTGAATTTCAAAATTTTTTTTCTCTTATATCAACAAAAATTAGTAGGCCACCATTACCAACCACCACCACCACCACCACCAACCAACACCTCCACCTGGATTTCTCTTTAACTCTTGCATTTTTACATTGACAAAAAAAACGATGAAGAAAGCCGTGGCTTTTTTTCTGTTGTTCTCTCAATCTCTTTAGTTAACATTTACAATCTACCTGGCCATGCTTTTTTTGCAATCATCACTGTGTGTGCATGTGTGTGTGTGTGGGAGAGAGAAAATAAATTTACCTTGGCTATATATGTGTATATATGGCGTCAATGTTTGTCTTTAAAAAATGCTTCTACCATCGTATTCTCATTTGAATTACGTTTTTTTTTCTGTTGCTACAACTTGTTCATATTGATAGAAAAATGAGAGCCCCTTTTGCATGGAATAACAAAAACAAAAAAAAACCTATGAATCCAACTAGTCGACTGTCGTCAGTCGTCATCATCGAATGCATTTCCCTCTCTCTGTATTATATCATTATTTAGTATATTCATTATGTTTCTGAATAATTATAAAAAAAATTCTGTGTTTTTTTGTTGTTGTTGCTGCAATGATGTGAAATTTGATTCTATTGAAAAAATTTATTTATCACCGGTTTATATTTGGGTTCTCAATGATGAATCCTGATATGTGAATTCTTGTTTTGTTTTCTATTGGTTCGTTCAATCATTTTACACACCATATATTCATGTTTATCTTTCGATCGATTTTGTAAATAAAATTATGAAATCGGATGCACCACCATCACCACCAAAAAAAATTATTTTCTGCCTACTCTACTCATGGTTTAATTCACATCACAATCTTTAGAGATTTGGAACGGCCAGTAAATCGAATGACCGACCATCTGTCCGATAAAATTTTTTTCTTCTTCTTCTGTTGAATGAACGAACAAAACACGTGCATTTTGTGCGTGTGACCCCGCGTGTGTGTGTGTGGACTGTCTATGACCTCTTTTTGTGATCATGAACGAATGGAGGGTACCGATTGTTCGATGTGAAATGTGACCATCCAGATAAAACCGGACAGATGCTTTACAATTTCAGAAAACAAAATAATCATTCGAATCATTTGTCACCAACAGCAAGCAGAGTTTCCAATTTCCACTTTGATGCAATTCTCCCTTTACTTAGTCTCGAAAAAAAAATTCATATAAAAATCGATTGTCCATTTCAATTCTGATTTAGTTTACGTGTGTATTCGTGTGTGTATTATTGCAAATACGGGAAAAATTATCCACCCAAAAAATGGACATTTTGATTCTCGAAATTTGATTCCCAATATTTTTCGAGGCTATTTTTTTGATCTCAAAAAAATTTCGAACCTACACTGCAGCATTTCTTTGAACAATTTTACGACCACCGTTTCATCATCATCATCACCATGATGATGATGATGATGATGATAATCACCAAAGTTCCGGAAACAAAACAAAACATAAAATTAATCTTCTTAACATCGATATGCGATCCAACAACAACAACATCAGTCAAAAATTCATATTAGTTTTTTTTTCGTTAGCTGGTAAGTCATTCATAGATTGTTATATTGCAGAATCGAACACAAGTCATATATCCATTGTTTTTATCTTTTTTCCTCTTTTCATAAATGACGTAACTATGTTTGTGATTGTATTTATTTAACCTTTGACCACCGTTAATTTTACCGTTCATCTTTTTTTTCTCTATCCATTTTCCATTCATTGAACTTTGACTGAATTGTTTCAAGTCATTCAATTCGGTCATTACTTTGATCATCATCATCATCATCATCATAATCATTATCATTAGGTGCAAACACAAACACACAAAAACATTTTTATTATCAAAAAAGGTCAAAGGTTCTGGTTCGCTTCACTGATTTGTTCACTTCCATTGTTATTTTTAACCTTATTCACAAACTACTACTACTACTACTAGAGGCGCCATGGCGTGACACCTTTACTATAATTATCATTTTTTATGTTTAGTTTGGTTACTTATATGTGGTCATGATTATGACGACATGACCATAGCTGAAATTCAAAAAAAAAAATGGTGATGATCAATTTTATGGACTTAAGTTTATTCTGGTTCCATTATTATTATTATTATGAATTATTATCATTTATGATAATCACGTTTTCGATTATCTATATCATCATCATCATTGGTGATTTTTTGTCATTTGATACTGCAGATGACATAACAATAAAATGGATCCAAAGTGACACAACATTCTGTTGTGTTCATTAATGGCCAATCACTTTTTGACCATAACAAAAAAACTTTTGTTTTATTTCTCTCTTATTCATTATCATTCAAATAGAAAAAATTCATTTATCATACAAAAAGAAAACAATCCGTTTTGTATTAATTTTCTTGTTTTTCTCTTTAAAAAAAATGACATTGAATTGAAACTTGAATCAAAAAAAAAAAAAAAAAAAAAAAAAAAAAACAAAGATATTATCTTGATTGATATCGTTCCGTTTTGAAACGTCGATGACAAATTGTAACAAATTTTTTTGTTTTTGCCACAGATATTTATCATTTCAACATAAAATCCAGTCACAACATGATGACGATGATGATGATGATGATAATGTTTGTTGGCAATATCGTTTCGCATCATTGAATTTTTTCTCTCGATTCTTGATCTGTCATCGAATTCGATATTCATTGTGGTAGGATTTTTCATCAGCAATAAAAAAGAGACAAGTTTTTTTTCGTTGCTGTTGTTGTTGTTTTTGTTGTTGTTGTTGCAAAGTTTGAGGTCATCTGTTCTCTTTTCTTTTTCTCGTTATTTTCAATGTTCAATTTTTGATCCAAATGGTTGACATATGCTCTGGCTATGGCTGTATATTGGCATAATGTGAATCTGTTACGGTCCATTTAACATTTATAAATAAAAAAAATTTTTTTTTTTTCATTGATTCAATTCAATATCAGATGAGAATATATTCGAATGTTTTGAATTATCATTTTTTTTCAGCCTATATCATTATCATCATCATCATCATTTTGATGTTTCGGCCATAACTTGGTTGTTGGTGGATCCCTTGAGATTCAATCATTCTGTTGTTCAAAAAATTGCATTGAAAAATATTTCCTATCATTATAATCTATCATTAATTCATGGATTTATGTATGTAGGATTCAGTTTCAGATGTACGAGCATTGTTGTTGTAATAAAACACGTGTTCTTGGACACACACACACATGCAATCCATTAGATTTACTAATATATGATCCATTATACAACCAATCAATTCATTATAGGTATATAATGATGTTTCGATAATGATTTGATGATGATAATCGGATCGGATCGGATCGTATCTGATTGTTTAAAGAAAAACCGATTCGATTGTATTGGTCATTTTCTCATAACAATGATTCAGTATTGAAATGAAATGTTCAACCAAAAACTATTGTCCTTAAATAAAACACAAAACCAAACGATGGAAAATAAACGGCACCATTTTTCATTGATTATGATGATCATGTTTTTTTTTTTTGGTTCCTGTTCCGATAATCCGATCAAAGGTGTGATATAATTGTTATTAGTAATTTGTGTGATTATAGAAGAAAAAAAAATTGAAACTAGGAAATGAGGAAACCACGTGAATATTAGTAATTACTTTTCATTTTGTTCACTGTTCAATGTTCAATGATGATGATGAGGATCAAAACAAATCATTGATCGTTTCCAAAAAAAAATTCATTGCAAACAGAAAAATCTTTTAATTTCATAATTTTGATTCCATCAGTTACTTTTCCACAATATCCGCAATGTGTAATCATTCATCATTTTCTTGTTTTGTTTGTTTGTCAGATTATTTTTTTTCTCCTTTGTAAAGGATTATTATGGTCGGAAATTTTTCGTTTTTTGTTTTTTGTTTTTTGTTTTTTTTTTTTTTTTTTTGGTTTCGAGTGAATGACATCATTATGAACAGAAAAAAAAGACAACGAATGACGAGATAATCTATCGATCTGGTTGGAGATAATCGATCATCATTTACACACACACACACACATGTATCAAGAATACAAGTCTAGACGATGAAATGTTTTGATTTTTTTTTTGCTCGTTGTTTCATAATTTTCTCCCCCTTGTTTCGATAGTTCGATCGATCGAGTTTATATTTTTTTTTGTTCGATTATTTTTAGCTATCGATTTCTTGTTGTTGTTGTTGTTGTTGTTGTTGTTTGTTTGTTTACACCGAATAATACTGGTTTATCAATCGATTTCCAGAAAATCAGAAAAAAAAACTAAACAAACTTTCACTCCTCATGATCATCGGTGTCGTCGTCGTCGTCGTTGATAATTATATATCGTATCGAATTTTTTTTTGTTCACTCTCACCAATTTACACATCATGAAGTGATGATGATGATGATGATGATGATGGTTGAACACACTGAAAATGAAATCGATCAAACTGGTCAATCTGATTAAACTTTGCAACTTCGATTTACCAAAAGTTTTATCCTTTATTTCATTGTTCACCATCTAACTCACACACACACACACACACCGTTTTTTTTTGTTTACCGATTTGCCTATTCGTTTTTTTTCTTTCTTTTGTATCCAGTTACTATTTTTGGCATATACACAGAAAAAAAAATTGAAATTGAAAGTGTGAAAACAAAACAAAACAAAACAAAACAAAAAAATTTCATTTTCGTTACACTCATCTACATGTTTCGTGTATGTTATTCGTCGTTTTTGATCGTTCATCATCATAATCATCATCATCATCATCATCATCATCATCATTGATCGGTTGATGATGAAAATCTTTACAATTCACCAACACGAGAAAAAAAAATCATCTGTAACAAGACAACAACAACAACAACAAAAAACACTGGTTTTTTTTCCACTTTCATGACACCATTATTATTATCATCATCATAATTATTAAAATTAAAATATATAGTCTTTGGGCGTCCATCATCATCATCATCATCATCACATCGCACATTATCAAATGACCACTTCTATATTCACTTTACCAATCATCATCATCAAGATTTGATAGTAAAAAGGACCATTTGCAGACTGATCATCGAATGTTGTTATTTTTGGAACCACCAATTTTTTTTCTCATTGCTTGTTTGATGTTTGGTTGTTGTTGTTGTTGTTGTTGTTGTTGTTATTGTTTGAATGTTTTTTTTTCAATACTTTTCCAACACACACTCACACACACACACAGGGTGAGAAACACTTTTTTTCCATAGATTGAATGAGCTTTTTTTTTATTTTTCTTGATTACTTATTGTGTTTGTGTGTGTATGTGTGTATGTCCACCTGCCATATTTATGTATTGAATGTGTGTGTGTGTGTTTTTTATTTCATTTTGTAAATTCATTAATTAATTTTTCATTTTGTTGTTTTTGTGCATGATCCCGGATTTTATTTTTCTGTTGTTTTTGTTTCTTCCTACACACACACACACAATCCGGCCGGTTATTCGGTGCATTTTTTTAATTGATTTTTTCTTTCTAGTTTTTGTCATTTTTTTCATTAATTTTTTTTGTTCAAATTTTCATCTTCATTTCAAGTCGACGAGAGAGAGAGATATTCAGAAATTCAAAGTGAAAATTTGTTCATATTCCATTGTACTTTTCATGAAATTCTTTTTAATCGATTTTGGTTTTTTTTCGGGCGCCACACCCGACCTCCCGTTGAATTCTATCTACATTTGTGTGTGTGTGTGTGTGCATGTGCATGTGTGTCTGTGTGTCTGTTTGATTCTTTGGTGATCCAAGAAAATTGCTACACCCTTATGTTTGGGTCTAGTGATTTTTTTTTCTTTTAATTCTCATACACCACAAAAAAAGTCTTTGACCTGAAATTTAGGAAAAAAAGCCTTGAATTTTCAGTGATTGTTTCACATGTCATTCACCTTATCTCATTCATCTAATTTTTGTCTTATTTAATGTCAATTGTCATGTCTAGTGTCGTTATTTCCTATTGTTTTAATGAAATCATCACCATCTTGATTCATACAAAAATAGAAAATTTCGTTCATCTTTCGTTCGATGTTGATCTTTTATGGTTATGATTATCTTCGTTAGATAGATGGATAGATGGATAGATCGTGAACATCACATGTTTTCAAATATCCTATATATCGGTATCGAAAATTCAATTCTCATTCATCATTCTTAGTGTGTATATATCGATATATTGATAAAGTTTAATCATTCGATCGATGCGCGCACACACACACACATACTATTTGAATGATGAATGATGATGATGACGATGAAAACATTTTTTTTCCTGCCATTTATTTGTATCTCATGTTGATTGATTTTCATCATTAATTTTTCTCTATGGTCTATAAAAGTACAGACATTAAAACATAAAATAAACAATTGTTGAATATAATCTGAATTTGAATTGAAATAAAATGAAAATGAAAATGAAAAAAAAAATTTTGGAAACAAGCTACCATCATCAACGACCACAACGATATCACGATGTTGGGCCATTTTTGGATTTAATTTGATTTTTTTTTTCACTAGAAACTTTTTTTTTCTTTTGCTTTTTTGACCAAAATATCGTCGTTATTCGATGATGATGATGATGATGACGGTGTATTTGGCAACGAGAAGCTAAAATTACAGTGGAAAAAAAACGAAAAATTTTCTCCCATTCTCATCCATCATTATCATCATCGTTTTGCGAAAGAAAAAAAAAATCTTTTGTTCCAAATAATAATAATTTCAACGACTACCAAATAAATTTTCAAGAAAAAAAAAGTTCGTGATGAATGATGATGATTATTATTATTGTGTGTGTGTATGTGTGTGTGTGATGGAACTTTGAAGAAAATTTTTTTATTTTTCTTTCAGAAAAAAAAATCTCCTATTTGACCACAATTGTCATTGTCGTTATTATTTGTTAATCACACGCATTACACACACGTGTAAGCATTATTTTTTTTTTTTTAAATTCATCAATTGTGTCCATTTGGTTCGCGTTCAAAGTTATATTGTTGTATATTTCAGCTTCCGCGTAATACACAATGATGATGATCACGTTGTTTTCTAATGATTATGTTGCACATTTGCACATTGTATTGTAGTCATCATACATATACGACATTTATGTATGTATGTGAAATTAGGGTGATGGTGGGCGTCATTATCTTTGTGTTGTTTGGTGGTGGTGGTGGTTTGTGATGATTCAACATCGAATTAATGTAACTCAATCTCGTTTTGTGTCGTTTTAGATGTTAATAATAATGTAATTAACCCGAATATAAAATAATTTTTTTTTCTTTTCAAAGTTTTTTATTCATTTCTTCATTTGAATTTGTATTTCCCGTTTTTTTGTTCGTTTGTTTCCTTTTTTTTTCTTTCCTTTTTTCAGTTCAACCGTTACGGTTGAATAATTTTTTTTCCTACTTTTTTTTCGTTTCGTTTCTTTTCATGATTTTGTCATTCAAATTTTAGATTGGTTTTTTTTGTTTCGTTGTTTTTGTTGTTGTTGTTTGAATTTGCATTTCTGACAAAAAAAAAATTTTTTTTTTCCATCATGTTGTCGTCATCAACATAAAAATCTCGAGAAAGAGTTATTGTTGTTGACAGCGTTGTCGGTGTGTGTGTGTGTGTGTGTGTGTGTGTGTGTGTGTGTAATCATGAATGGTACATGAAAAACAACTTTGACGATGATGATGATCATCATCATGGTAATGATTATGATGATGAACTTTAGAGAGATTGAAGGAAAAAAGAAGGACAAGAAAAAAAAACTTGAATTTTTTCTTCTTGATGCCGATGTTATTAACATTTTTGAATTTCAATGTCAAATCAAAAAAAAAAAAAAAAAAATTTTTTGACGTTTTTCCTCATTTTTTTTACCATCAAGATAGATGTTCGATGATGATGATGATGATGATTATATAACCAGACATACCAGACTTGTATATATATCAATATTGTAAAAGCGGAAATATTTTCAAGTTGAATGAAATCATCATTCATTCATTGTCTGTTCAAATATGACATCACCATCCACCTTAAGCATAGTATTCGAAACAATGATATTCCATATATATGATAATGATCGACGAAAGAAATTCATTATCTTTATTATTTGATAAAAGATTACACCCCCCCCCAAAAAAAATTATCTGGTCATGATTATGACTATGATCTTCATATATATATTACCTAGTTTTTTTTCACCCCGTTCATTCATACATTTATTATATGAATGATGATGATTTAATTTTGGGGGGGGGGGTTCAAAATGATAATCTCTATCCACAAACACACACACACACTAAACAGTGGTTGAAAATATAAATGGTGCCTCACACACACACACACACATGTTTTGAAATGTTTAGCTTAATTCAATGTGCTCATTGAAGATCATCGTCATTGCTTCAATATATATATTATATACACATTAATATTCCTATTGTCGTCTTTATTTTAGTTGTTGTTGTTGTTGTTGTTCTACTCTTAAATAGACAACAACAACAACAAACAACACTCCAAGGATCCTATCTAGGTCATAATCATCATCATCATCAACAACAACAACAACAAGTCGAAGACTAAAAATTCAATACAGCTTTAGACAGATATATCTGTGTGTGTGTGTGTGTGTTTGTTTGTTTGTTTCATATTCGATTTCGAATGAATTTTTTTTTCAGATGTTTGTTTGATTATTCAATGTATTCCTACTTTAAGTTGGCTATAATAAAGTAGATGTGATGATTGTTATGTTGATGATGATGACCACTATATCAACGTTTCGGACACAAAAAAAAACGATCGAGAGAAAGAGAGAGAACGAAAATGTAAATGTTCATGATGAACGATGGATGATGATGATGGGCGAACACATCTATCCATACATTTTGATGATTATTATAATGGCATTTTGGCTGCTGAATCTAAAATGGATGATTATATTTTTGTTGTTGTGACTACAACACATGGATGATGATAATGATGATGACAGAGCAAATTCATATTGTCGTAGTAAGCAGACTGAAAAAAAATATTGTCTTTTTTTTAATCTCAGTATATATTATGGATTAATGATGGGATCACCCCGATTTTTCATTCATTCATTCATTCATTCAATTCATCATTCACCATTCTCATCATCATCATGATCATCAAAAGGATTTCATCAAATTCAATGTTTTTGTGTAAAGTCTCGAGCATTAAAATTTTATTTCATTTTTTTTCTGGAAAAAATAAACTCAATTACATTTCTATAGTAGTAGTATAGGGAACAAAGGTCAAATTGCAATGGTTTTTTTTTCTCTTTTGTTTTATTTTTGTGTGTGTGTGTGTGACTTACCATATGACATAAAGAATTTCCATTGTTTTTTAATGTCGCCCGTTTTTGTTGTTGTTGTTGTTTGACTGGGTGGATTCGGATGAATAGCTTTTTTTTCATCTTCTTTGACCTTTGTTCCGTTATAAACGATGATGATGATGATGGTGATGAACAAACATGGAATATAATGATAATGGTGATGATGTTTCTTCCTAGATTTTTTTTTGTTGTTGTTGTTTTTGTTTTTTTCCATTCAACAACAACAAACAGACAAACAAACAAACGAATGGAAAAAAACAATCTCGCCTAATCTGAATATCATCTCATTTGAATATAATAAAAATTTTAATTTTATTTTTTTTTATAATCATCATCATTTTGATGGTAAAATTGAAATAGTTTTCTATTTGAAGCTGGTTTTTTGTTGTTGTTGTTGTTATTGTCACCTTTTGTCCCAATTTTTTTTAAATATTCGAATTCAAATCCATCATCATCATCAACACCATTTGATCGTCATTTATGAATGTCCAAAAACAAAATGATCTTTTTTCTATTCAATTTTTTTTTCATTGTTTTCATGACCATTTATAATTTTGTTATTGAAAACAAAACAAAAAAATTTCAAATCATCAAAAAAAAAGGATTTCAAAACGAACCGATTATCATTCATATGTAATAATAATAACCCAGGTAATAATGACATTGTCATCATCATCATCATCATCATCATTTTTTTTTCTACCGTGAATATCATCGGGTAATTAATAATATTTTTCATCCTTGAATAACCGGGTAATGAATGGATTTAATACCATATTAATCCTATTTTTAGATAAAATGATGATGATCATCATCATCAAGTGGTCAAATGACGATGTTGACGGGTGGCCCCTTTGATGATGATGATGGTCATACGAAAATTACAAAATCCACAATTATCCATGGATACCATCATTATATTTTTTATATAATTTAATGAATAAGAAAAGAAAAGGGTTTCACCTTGAGAAATTTCCAAATCCAAAAGCCTTTAGGCTTCTGTAACAATGGGATAAATACTTTTTTTTGACCACAAAATGGACACACCTTTTGTATTATTGTTTTTGTTGTTTAAAAAATTTTTTTTAAATAAAATATTGGTGACTTGACCACCAACAAAAATTTTCACCTATCCACGGTTGATTGGTCAAATCATCCACATAGGTCGTGTGGGCGTAGTAGTAGTAGCAGTGATGACCCTCATTTATCATCATTGATTTTAAACTGTATTTTTTTCTTTTGCTCGTCACATCATTTGAAATCGACATTTTTTTTTGGATTTATTATTATTATTATTATTTCGTTGGTCTAATAACCCAGATTTGTGGTCGCTGATGATGATGATGATGATGATGATAATTATATAACCCAAAGATTATGATGATGATCATTATAATCATTTTGATGCAATTATTCCATTTTTTTTTCTCTTATACATAGAGAATAGACCAATTATTTTTTTTCCAACCTATATCTATCAATCTAATCTATAGATTTTTTTTTCTCGCTTTCGGGTTTATCGATTTTTTTTCGGGTCAATATTCATCTCTCTCTCTTTCTTTGCCCTGATTTGAACTTTGAACTTATTCACCGTTATCCGGTTTTGACCTTATGTTTGAATTTGGCAAAATAAGATTGTCAGATTAGTAATCAGATATAAAAATTTGATCATTACCTGATCAACATTGTATGGCTATCTAATAATTATCTTTTTGAAAAGACTGGAAAAAAATGTCTAATTAGAAAAATTGAATGTCCTAATAGGATAATATCAACATAACAGCAATATTTATACAAATCAGTATATGACATGTTTGATTTTGTTTTTTTTTTTACTTTTTTGAATGAATAATCATCTCATTATCTATCGATGGCCATTGGCCACACACATACACACACACATGAACTAATAAATTTGAATAAAGTCAAATACAAATACAAATACAAAAAAAAATGGTCAGTCTTATGCAAATACTAATTTGTTGATATTCATCGAAATTTTTTTTTCTGTCTGTCTGTACATATTCGGGCAATTGACATAATTTCAAGGTCCGTTTTTGGTTATTATTTGTAACTGATATGAATCAGAACAGGGAAAAATAATTTTCATGAAATTTACAAATGTGTTAATTAAACATTTGTAGTGAATTTTTTTTTTGTTGTTGCCCAAATCATCAGCTGAATGAATTGATTAAAGGCAATTTTATCATCATTTTAATGCTAATGACGATTGTGTAATTATCATATTTTTTTGTTACGATGCTTATGATGATGTTCATACCAATGACCCGACCCAGAAAAAAAATTGGTTTACATCTTAAGTAGCCATTACCATTATCATCATCATCATCATAATAACTTGGTTTTTTTTTCAAATTTTTGGCGCCCAAAGGGAAAAAGAAACTTTTCAGTGTTTTTTTTTTCAATACACACACATTCTATGATGTGCATAAAAATTTGGCCAACAGTTCCACACACACACACACACACACACTCACATGCATAATTTATAATCATTCATCAATCAATAAATATGATTATGATATGAAAAAAAAGATTTAAATTCAAAAGATTTTTGAATCTAAATTTAACTACTGGTTTTCTATTTTTTTTTTGTTAAATTTTCACCGGGGTACGTTAGTTATGAACAACACACTGATATATTGTGATGATTATTCGTTTCACCTATTTTTCTTTGTTCTTTCTTTTTTTCCAATGATGATGATGATGATGAATGATCTGAATCAATTTGCTGTTCAAATCTATTGTTTTTTTTGATCATCACCATCACCATCATCAGCATAATCAATCAACAATTGGTTAGGTCTGTTGAAAACAAATGGAAATGAATCAAAAAAAAAAAAAAAAAAAAAAAAATAGGAATGAAATGAAATGGAAAAAAAATATTCTATCTAGGTCAAACAAATCTTGCTGTAGTTGAATTTTTTTTTTTTTTTTGATTACCATTTCTGAAAAACAATAAAATTTATATATTCCAAGACCAGTGTTAATGATCGTTACTATCTATACACTACTACTGACGAAGACGAAGGGTTTCCATTTTTCCATTCTATTTTCATTCAAGAAGAAGAAAAAAAAGACTTAAACTAAATTCCCACCTATGTAAAAAAAAATGTTTTGCCATTAGTCGATTGACAAATTTTCTTTTTTTTTTCTTGCTTCAATTCAAATATCTCATTCATTTGATTTGTTCACATGATGATTATGGTTTTATTCACATACATACAGAGTAAACATTTATATGATGATCATTTCCGTTTTTTTCTGTGTCGTTTTTGCTTCAATTATTATGCACGTGCATCCAATTTAAATTTGATAATACACACACACACACACACACGTTTTATAGATTTTTCTCCATCTCACTATGTGACTAAAAAATTGTAACAAAAATCATGATTAAATTTAATTGATTTGAATTGAATTGGATGATGATGATGATAATGATAATGACGACGATGAACTCAATTAAATTTGTCGTAAATTTTGATCAATTAAGTCTTCTATTCACTATTCCTTTTCAATTATAATAAAAAAAATTTTCTGGTTCATTGTCCGGATATTCAACATCCGCTTCTATCTCTCTCTCTCTCTCACTTTTTTTTTTGGTTTATTCATCCATTAGAATAATGTTGAAAACAACATGCATACATGTGTTGAACTTTGACCCATTGTATCTTTAATCTTTACTGTTGTTTCTGTTGCCTATTTCAATGGGCAAGTCATGAAAAAAAAAAAAATTTTTTTTTTCATTTCATTGTCATCATGAAAAAACAACGTCATTTGGTTTCTGGGCTGATAGTATTTCACTACACCCACTTCAAAACACACACACACACACAGGAAAACCAAAATCTAAATAATGACCATCTGTGGTATTCGTTGATTTTTTTTTTTGATATCCATGCGAGTAGTAAACAAAACAAAACAAAACAAAAATTTTCATTTCAATTTCAAACTTCTGGAACGAATTTTTGTGTTGCTGTTGACGTTTACTTGTTTTGATTTATTTTGTTTTATCAATTTACTTTATTAAATTTTTGATTTATTTTCTTTTTTTGATTTAGGCTTATCAAAATGAATTTGAAAAGATAACACATCAATTTTTCAAAAATATTAATCAATTAACAAAATCTGGTGGAAATAATAATAATACGGCTACTATTGGATTGGCCACTATCAATGGTGCTGGTGCAGGTGATGAATTATGTTCATTATCATCAACAACATCAACAAAAACATCAACCACCCTATTACGTTCAATTAAACAACAAAAAGATCGATGTCTAAATCTTTGGCTAAAATCATTGGAATATTTAACCATTCTGCAGAAACATTCAGGCAAACGTTGTCCACGTCATTATTTTGTGTAAGTTTTGTTTTTTAAATTTCACCTGCTGTGCGTGCACTGCACACACACACTTGTAAAGAGTGTATATTTACGGACCAAAAAAAATGACAAGAGAAAAAAAATTAGTAATTTTTCCCACGACCAACCAAGGATTTTGTTTGAAAAAATTTTTTTTTCTTTCTTTTCAAAAGTCCTTATTCCAATCACAAGTTAGATCAATAAAATCTTATCGATTTTTGAGTTTCACACAACAGATCCTGATGTGTAATTTGAATCAGATAGTAGGTATCGTTTTGTTGTTGTTGTTGTTGTTGTATTTCTCAAGTACCATGTGGTCATGTGTTTGAATGTGTACAACAACATCATCATTATCATTGGCCAAGTTCCTGGACAGCTTTTATTGTGTGTGTTTGGTCAATCAAATTGATCGATTTTCATTCATTCATTCATTCCTTTTTTTTCTATTTGTTTTATCATCATCAATCGATCGTTTGATCGTTTTTTTTACATTTGAAATTTCATTTCCTGATTATAATTTCCGCTTGTTTTTTTTTATGCTTTTAAACATTTGATGATTCTCTTGTCATTATATTTTAGATTCATCATCATAATCATCATTGTCGTTGTAACAATAATAATGAATGAATGAGGATGATATTTTGACATTGTTGATTACGAATTACGATTTTTTTTTCTTCATCTTTGAATATTTTATTATTCCATTCCATTCATCTAGCTCTTTTTCTCATTTTATTCAGACACTTCTATCAATCAATCATTTTCAATCGATTTTTTTTTGTTTTTGTTTTTCTTTTTTGGATACCAAAATCGATTTAAGATTGACACTATCCGAATATCCGACAGTTTTTTTTCATTTTCATTCGATTCGATTCATTGTGTTCAAATCAAGTTATTACCGCATTTATCTATCTTTGTATTCCTAAATCTTGAATCGGATTAATTGGAAAAACTTGATTTTCTTTGAGTTTTTTTCTCATATTTTTTTTCCACATTCAACATTATAATGAAGGTGTTGTTGTACATTCATTCATTTTTTTTACCTACTTGATCAAATTTGATTGATGGCCATTTAGGAAAATTTTGGAAAAAAGGATTGGCTCTCTCATGCTTTAATCCTCTTTGTGTGCGTGTGTGTGTGTATGTGTGTGTGTATTAAGCTTACCTTTGAAACAATAAAAAAACGCCCATTTTTTCGATTGATTTGATTATCAAATTAAAATTATCATCATCTTTTAATTCATTTTTTTTGTTTTTTTTCTCATTGTTATTTGTTGGAACAATATCATATTGCGACACACATTCACTCACGCAGGAACAATAAAAGCCTATTGAATGAAATCAATGTTGCAGATCGATCGAAGCCATTATCATCATCAAAGTTGATTGTATCACAACAACAACAACAACAACAGCAGCAACATCAACAACATTATCATCATTATCGGCAAATTTTTTCAACAGATAGCATTGATACAAAATCAAAACAACCGGCCTTGAATCATCCATATCGAAATATTTTATTTGGTCATCATCATAATGATAAAAATGTTAATATCAAATCACCAAAACAAACAGTTCCACCAACACCACCACCACCACCACCTTATAATCCTCGTCATTTAATTGTTTCGAGCTTTAATCCGTCCTATGCTGCCGTTGTTGCCTCATCATCATCACCAAATTCTTCTTCTGTTGGATCAATTAAAAAAGTAGAGCTTAAATCTATCGGAACAGGTGGATCATCAGTCATTATACAGAATCGTCGTGTTCAGACAAGTACAAGTATAACTAAAAATCAATCACAAATGGCCAATAATATGATGGAACAACAATCAAAAGCAGATTTATCATTATCATTATGTGATACAAGAGATAGTTTAGATGGTGGTAGCGGTTCACCAGGTGCCGATTCCGGTGTATTCAGTTCATCAATGGATCATTCAACAATATCATCATCATCATCATCATCGTCAACATCAGCAGCAGCAGCAACCGGAGCAGCAGCAGTAGCAGTAGTGAAGTATGAAATCATACAGAAAGATATCGGATATTCGAGTGATGCAGATATGAGCGATGCAATTGAGGTTAGTTGATTGTTGATTCCATTTGAACCATATTACCCCGGTCAATACACTTTTTTTCTATATCCATTTATCATAGATAAGTGAGAAAATGCGAACGAAAAATTAAAAAAAAAAAAAAAAATTTCCATAAATGAAATTTTTTCTTTTATGCTAATATGATGTGATCGAGATTTTTTTCTTCTTCATTTTTTTTTTAAACTGATCATAATCCTAATCTATGGGCAACAACAAAAAAAAAACAGAAACAAAAAATAAAATTTTCATTTTCTCGCCATACGGATTATTTTAAATCTAATTTTTTTCCCTTCATAGAAAAACAACAACAATTGCCCCGTGATTTTTTTTTTTTTTTTTTTTGGTATCCGAAAAAAGCAAATTTTTCGTTCTCAATCTCTTTCACTCTCTATGGCTTGTCATGAATCTAACCTGTTGAATATATATACCATTTTTATATCGAAAAAAAAACATTACAAAAACTTTCATCATTGCATTGTGAATGTGCAAAGTTTTTCTAGTTTTTTTTCTCGCTAACATTTACATTTTATTTTTTGATATAAAAATTTTCAGGCTTGAATACATTTTCTTTATGAAAGTGGAGAAAAGAAAATGGAATAAATAGTAAAATAAAAAAATCGAACCCAAAAATAAACATTTTTTTTTCACTTTCAGTACAGGACAGGTGAAAACAAAACGAAACGAGAAAAAAAAATAGGAACGGTCATGATCCAAAGTTGTTGAATGTTGATGGTTTGGCCATTTTTTCTTTATTCATTGAAATGATGAAATAAAATGTGTCAAATGGAATAATGAATAAAATGTTTGTTTGTTTTACGATAATCAATCTTTGTTTGTGTGTTTGAAGCAAATAAATTAACCAGAAGATTTATATTGATAATTTTAATACCATATGAAATGAATCAATCAGTAATTAGATTGTTGTCTAATGAAATTTAATGAATTTTACCATTACGATGTTTTGTCTGCTATGAAAATAAACTTTTTCTTCCCTCATCATTAATGATGAAAATATAGATGGATATGTGTTTGATCAAATTAATTCCTGTTTACTCATTCCAATATTTGTATTTGATTTTGAGTTCATAGTTGTTGACATTTTTTTTTCTCTCATCACCCACATATTTAGGCTCAACCACATTCATCCGATCATCAAAGTAGTCAACAGAAATCATCAAAAAAACGTCATGTACGTCGACGACGAACACGGACAAGTAATCGTAATCGACCATGGAGCTATCATGCTGATTGGACTGCATGGGATTATTATCAGACACCATTCTTTTGCGATCATTTTAGTAATGAAGATTTAAATTATGATGATAATGAAAACATTATACGTAAACTAACGGAATTTGGTGAAAATTATGAATCATGGATTAATAATGAATTGGATTTAACTGATACGGATATTCGTGGTAATTATTAGAAAAGAAAAAAAATTTAATTTGAAATAATTTATTTCCTTTTTCAATAAATAAACTATAGATCAAAAACCGGCTGTTGTAATTGAAAAACCGGAAATCGAAGCCTTTGGTGACGAACAACTGCAACAACAACCAATTGTAAATGTTATGGTTGTGGAAAAAGCTGACGCTTGTACTGCTACATCACCAATACCATTTTTGGATAAAGAATGTCAAGTTATTGATGAACTACTTCAAATGGGTAACAATAACAATGATGAAAAAGATGATGAAATCTATGCTAGAAGCGTAACAAAACAAAATAAATGCACAGAGACACGTTCGAAACAGATGATTGATTCATCATGTGAGCCAATGTCTTGTCCACCATCACCAACACCAAAATCATCAACGAATAAAAAGTGTAAAGATTCAAAAGCAACAATACCGACAATCAAAATCAAACCGAATCGTTCGATAAGAAAATTTGAAAATAATATCGATGATATTATGGCCAGACGATCACCATCACCATTAATGATGAAAAAATCATCAAACATTATTGGATCATCGGTATCGAATCAATCAACACAATCAACATTGGCCACTATTACAACTGTTTGTCAATGTGGCCATAATTGCCAAAATAATAATTCTTCACCATATTCATCAATAAAATTTTATACTAGTATTGCATTGGCTGGCCTATTGTCTTTTTTGATTGCTGTAACACAATATTCACCTGAAATACATAAAACATATCCACGGCCACCACCACTTTGAATGAAACAAAACAAAACAAAAATAACCTCTATCATGATGATGAATACAAGATACACTAACTTTGATCTTTTTTCCTGATTATTGTTCTTTTCGATTCATGATCATGAAACAAAAATGACGATGATCATGATGATCATGATTGAAAGCGACCATCATCATCATCATCATCATCATCATAATCATCATAACAAAGAATACCTCATTGGAAAATAATCGAAATATTCTCATACACCAGTAATATATATGAAATCATGATATACATACCTATTCACATGGCAATCATTTTTCGTATGCAACCAAAAAAAAAAAAAAAAGAAAAAAACGATCATCGAAAAGCATCAGTAAAAAAAACAAATGAACATCATTATCATTGAGAAAAAAAAACCAAAGAACAAAAAAAAAAATAAAAAAAATACAGAAAAATCTCATTTCATTATAATCAAAGAATCGAATATCATCATGATTGGCCTAATATGAAAAATCAATTTCCGAACGAGCTATTCGTGTGGTTGTGTCTTTGTGAATGTTTTGTATTTGAATTTTCATCGTATTAATCTATCTATTCTATAATCGTTTTTAATCATCATATGAATTATAATTATATATAAATAATATGGCTATAATTAATTTAAAAATCCAAGAAAAACATTCGAATACAGACATCAATTTATTGATGATGAAACTATTGTGCCTTATCTCTCTTATAATTATATTAATGTCGCTCATTCATCAAAAAAAAAAAAAACAAAAACAAAAATCAAAGCGAAAAAAAACCTACATCAATCCATCAATATAAATATCGAATATGAATGAATTTTTTCCTTTTTCATCACAAACATTCGATTTGAAATCCACTTGAACACTACACTATATATATACTGGAATACTGGAATTCATATGGGAGAAAAAAAAATTTTTTTTTTTTATAAAAATTCATTTGCATATTAATCAATCAATGGATGATTATAATAAATTGATTGGATGATCACCATGGCTAAATATACATTAAATTATCATATATAATAATTATATCGATGAGTAAAACAAAACAAAAACGAAAAAAAAATTATTCCAAAAAAAAAAAAATGAAAAAATGAAAATGAAAATTACGAAATCACCCAAACTATATATTATTATTACTGATTTTGATTTTGTTCCATTTAACTTGACCACAATTACACACATACACACACTGTTAACTGTGTGACAGATTTTAGATAATTTTTTCCATTCTATTTATTTTTTCTTTATAATTTGCAATTTTTTTTTTTGATTCATTGATTCTTTTCTTTTCTTTTTTTTTTATTTTTGTTTATCTTTTCTGATTGATTGTTTCTGATTTTTCATTTCTCAAACACATAAACAAACAAACTGCAACAAAACAAAATCAAAACGTCTACTTTTTTAACATATTGTAATTCTAGTCTAATTCTTTTTGTTTTTTTTATATCCTTTTTTTTCATTATATAATTCAAGACATTACGGAATCTATATCAAAAACGAAAACAGAATTGTTTTTCAATTCTTTCCTCAAAATCAATTCGCTGCCAAACAAAAAAAAAAAAAAAAAAAAAAACAAATTCCGAAAAACGACAATTACCGTTGTTGTTGTATTTACGAAAACATCAATTTCTCTTATACACAAATATACAAACAAACATATACACCCACACACACCCTTCTATTAATCGATAACTTTTTTTTGAAAAAAAAAATTTGGTTACACTGTTGTGGATAGATAAAATTCTGGATGGATGATGATGTTTTTGCCAAAAAAAATCAAAAGAAAAAAAAATTTTTTTTTATTCACTATTTTTGTATACAACACTTGACATTATTATTACTATATTTACAAACACAGAATTTCTCGATTTTTTTCACTCAATATAAGGATCTTTTTCTTTTGATTCATTTACCATTATTCATTTTGAACAAATAAAAATTTTTTTTTTACAAAATTCAAATCTAAAAGTAATCATCAAATGATTTATTATATTGGATTAGATGAATGAATGCTTCTCGTTTGATTTGTGTGTTTAATCATTTTTTTGAACAAATATATGTATTGTTAATAGTTGAATTACCACTTCAAGTCTTTCCTATTGAAATTAGTGACTGAATATGAGTGGATACAAAAATAAATACGCCGATATAGGTGGTAAAAAGCTATATTTGTATAGGAAAATAAAAAGATTAAGTTAATTATTAAAAAAAAATTTAGATTATAGTTTACATCAAATATAAACATGTTGGTCACCACACCAACCGTCGAAACATATGGACCGTATTTTCGGCGGTGTGTCAAGCGATTGTAAAGATCTTCATATTTCAATTTTAATCTCAAAGTTTTCGTCGAAATACAATCGATAGCGATTAAAGGTCTGTGGATTATCACGATCGATTGTATAATTGGAACAAGATATAACTTTGCTTCATGCAGCAGCTTTGTTTGTCGCGAAAACTGCAACAACGACACAATTGTCATCGCAGTATGAATAACAATGATCACATACTGAACAATCATTTCAAACCAGGTCAATTTTTCGACCACTAAACCAGAGACGGCTATTACATTGAATGGTATGCTCATGATTAAATAAGTAAAGAGAGCGTTACTCCATAATTCTTGATAAGAATACAGTCTATCCACACATGTATGAACATGTTGGCGATAAATCCAATCAAAAAAAAGTATTGTTCGATTCAACAAAGGTTTTAATGGTTTTTTGGTTAAAATGACTTGACTATTACGTATTCGACAACCAAAAGCCATACGATGTAGTTGGTCATTCAGACGATTCAATCGACTTCTGAGAAATATTCCAATAGCAAGAGATGATGATAGCAAGAACAGTCCACATTGAACGATAACAAAAAGACCATGTGTAATCATAAAAAAATCGATTGTTCGAAAAACTTTGTAAATGAATTTTTTATTCTGAGCTATGACGGTTAAATAGAAATCATAAAATACAACTAAAACAATAGAATCTGAAAAGATATTAGGAATTAAAGAAATTACATTAATCATCATAAACACTTACAAAGTCCAAGATGTAATGTAATGATAATTGGATCAATAATCGTTAATAATCTAATTATCTTAATACGATCATTAAACATAACACTTTGCTTCAATTTTAACGGTTTCATCCGCATTAATTCTACTGGATCGATTTGTATTGGATATATGATGATATATGTTTGCCATAATGTCTGACATTGACAAAACAATCTAGTAATAATGTTTGGAATGAAACGACTTGCCTTATTCATATCTTTGAGATTTTCATTAAAATTTTCTTCCATCATTTGTGCGACTTCTGATTTTCGTCGTTTACAATGTTGATATTGTTCCATATTATGTACAACTAATTCGTATGGTGTACGAAATGTGTCCGTATCCACTCGTGCAAAGAAGAATGTAATTTTGCCTAAAATACCCAACAATGTCAATATGAATGCAAACATTAGATATTGTCGATATAATTGCCGAAATGATGTTATTATATAAAAACAGAGTGAATCAATGGTCCAATATTGTATGAATGTTTCATCCATCATATAACTAATCATTCCAAATATGATCCGTATGGCAAAGATTGAAAGTAAAACAATTTCAAATGTATGCTTTGTTTGATACCATCGATTATATCGACATTCTACGATTTCTTTCAATTGACGATAAAAAAGTTGATGAATTTTCCAGAACATATTAACGAATTTTTTTATTTGGCCAATCAGATTGAATAGAATTTTGACTTAATAACAGTTGTTTAAAGCTTCAAAATAAACTTCACGACAATGAATTCAAGACCACATAAACATTATTCTATAAAGGCTGGTTTCGATTGAATATTGTTTGGAGTTAAATAAAAAAAATTATGAACCAACTAGTTTTCGAATTTTAAGACCTCTACCTGGAATAGGAATAATTATTGAATACTTATTTTGAAAAATTATCAAAAAAAAAACCATTACTTGAGAAAAAAAATCGAAACAATTACAATTGTATGATTAAGTTGCTGTAAGTTGTTTTTAATTTTTAATTTTATTTGAAAATATTCGATAACAAACACAAACATTCGTTATTATTGCAACGAGAGAAAAAAAGGGGAAAAAAATCTGTAAAACGAAAGTAACACAAATATTGATGGGCAAGCATTTACAAAGTGTTAGTTTGTAGATAAAATTCTTATTTTCGATGTACATTAAAGAAAATAATGAACTTTCGGAATACAATCATCAAAAAAAAAAATCGATTTTAACAATTATAGAACATTGAAATGATGTTTACCATAATAACAGTTCAGCTCACCTATTCAGGAGCCATTCTAAGTATAATCATATTCTCATTATTAATGGAAAACTTTTCTCACACTAACGATAACGAATTAATTGAATGAAAAATTCTGTTTTTTTTCAAAATTCAAAATCAATATGAGACGATATGAAAATACATAGGTGATTGATGGCAAGCTATGTTCATTAAGAGAGAGAGAAAAAAAACGATAAAAATAAATGAATAATTAATCAACTCATGGAACAAAATTCGAAAAACATTACATTGAATATAAACATGTTGGTAATCGCACAAATTGTTGAAAAATTCTGTCCATATTTTCGTCAATCTATTGATCTCAATAGAATGGTGGTTCTATTGATCATGATCAAGAAACAAAAGGAAAAAAGGATTCATTTACCAATTCATTTTTAACAAATAAAATTTCTTTTTACAAAATTCAAATCTAAAAGTAATCAAATGATTTATTGGATTCGATGAATAGCATCATGATATGAACAGGAATCAGATAAATATGAAAAAAAGAAAATTTTAATTTCGATATTGATACTGATGAATTTGCCATTTACCACTTTAATCATTTTTCAACAAATAGGTAATGTTAGTAGTCGAATTACTAATTCAAGTCTCTGTTATTGAGATTAGTGACTGAATATGAGAGGATACAAAAATAAATATGCCGATATAAGTGATAGAAAGCTATATTTGTATGGGAAAATAAAATGATTAAGGTAATTATTAAAAAAATTTAGATTATAAAATTTACATTAACTATAAACATGTTGGTCACCACACCAACCGTCGAAACATATGGACCGTATTTTCGGCGGTGTGTCAAGCGATTGTAAAGATCTTCATATTTCAATTTTAATCGCCAAGTTTTCGTTGAGATACAATCGATAGCGATTAAAGGTCTGTGGATTATCACGATCGACTGTATGATTGGAATAAGATATAACTTTGCTTCATGCAGCAGCTTTGTTTGTCGCGAAAACTGCAACAACGACACAATTGTCATCGCAGTATGAATAACAATGATCACATACTGAACAATCATTTCAAACCAGGTCAATTTTTCGGCCACTAAACCAGAGACGGCTATTACATTGAATGGTATGCTCATGATTAAATAAGTAAAGAGAGCGTTACTCCATAATTCTTGATAAGAATACAGTCTATCCACACATGTATGAACATGTTGGCGATAAATCCAATCAAAAAAAAGTATTGTTCGATTCAACAAAGGTTTTAATGGTTTTTTGGTTAAAATGACTTGACTATTACGTATTCGACAACCAAAAGCCATACGATGTAGTTGGTCATTCAGACGATTCAATCGACTTCTTAGAAATGTACCACTGGTAAGAGAAGATGATAGCAAGAACAATCCACATTGAATGATAATAAAAAGACCATGTGTAATCATAAAAAAATCGATTGTTCGAACAACTTTGTAAATGAAATTTTTATTCTGAGCTATGACGATTAAATAGAAATCATAAAATACAACTAAAACAATAGAAACTGAAAAGATATTAGAAATTAAAGAAATTACATTAATCATCATAAACACTTACGAAGTCCCAAATGTAATGTAATGATAATTGGATCAATAATTGTTAATAACCTAATTATCTTAATGCGATCATTGAATATAACACTTTGCTTTAATTTCAACGGTGTCATCCGCATCAATTCTACTGGATCGATTTGTATTGGATATATGATGATATAAGTTTGCCATAATGTCTGACATTGACAAAACAATCTAATGATAATGTTTGGAATGAAACGACTTGCCTTATTCATATCTTTGAGATTTTCATTAAAATTTTCTTCCATCATTTGTGCGACTTCTGATTTTCGTCGTTTACAATGTTGATATTGTTCCATATTATGTACAACTAATTCGTATGGTGTACGAAATGTGTCCGTATCCACTCGTGCAAAGAAGAATGTAATTTTGCCTAAAATACCCAACAATGTCAATATGAATGCAAACATTAGATATTGTCGATATAATTGCCGAAATGATGTTATTATATAAAAACAGAGTGAATCAATGGTCCAATATTGTATGAATGTTTCATCCATCATATAACTAATCATTCCAAATATGATCCGTATGGCAAAGATTGAAAGTAAAACAATTTCAAATGTATGCTTTGTTTGATACCATCGATTATATCGACATTCTACGATTTCTTTCAATTGACGATAAAAAAGTTGATGAATTTTCCAGAACATATTAACGAATTTTTTTATTTGGCCAATCAGATTGAATAGAATTTTGACTTAATAACAGTTGTTTAAAGCTTCAAAATAAACTTGAATTGAATAACAATGAATTCAAGACACAGAAACATTATTCTTTAAACTTTAAACATTTGAAACCAGTCTTTAAAGTTTAAAGACTGGTTTCAAATGAATATTGATTATGTTAAATAAAAATTATGAACCAACTAGTTTTCGAATTTCAAGACCTCTATCTGGAATAGGAATTTGTTTATTTATTATTTAGAGAAATGGAGTTGAGTCCTAACCATTACATTTGGTAAAGATAAGATAATGATTCCAAAACAAAGGTAAAAAATTACAGCCAATAATCAATAAAATTCTTTTGGAAATCTCTTCAGGTTTTTTTCATTTGAATTTGAATTTTGGAAATTGAGTTCTTAACTGGTAAATGATAAATCAGCTAACAACAACTTATTCTGAATTCTTATTTTGCAAAAATCATTAAAAAAACCATTACTCAATAGAAAAAAAATCGAAACCATTACAATTGTATGATCAGCAGTAAGTTTTCAATTTTTAAATTTTATTTGAATGTAATCGATAATAGACTTTTTCCTCTCAAACAATAATAATATTATTAGAGAATTAATTGAATGTAAAATTCTGTTTTTTTTCAAAATTCAAAATCAATATGAGACGATATGAAAATGAATACACCAACATAGGTGATGGCAAGCTTTGTTCATTAAGAGCGGAAAAAAACGATAAAATTAAGTGAATAATTAATCATCTCATGGAATAAAATTCAATAAACATTACATTGAATATGAACATGTTGGTAATGGCACCCATTGTTGAAACATTTGGTCCATATTTTCGTCAATCCATTGATCCCAATTGAATGGTGGTTCTATTGATCATAATCATGAAACAAAAGAAAAAAAAAGATTCATTTACCAATTCATTTTGAACAATTAATTTTTTTCCACGAAATTCAAATCTAAAAGTAATCAAATAATTTATAGGATTGAATGAATGAATTCTCGTTTGTTTGTATGATGAATAGGAATCAGCTAAATCTGAAATAAAAAGAGAATCTGTATTTTGATATTGATGAATTGCCACTTACCACTTTGATCATTTTTCAACAAATAGGTAATGTTAGTAGTCGAATTACTAATTCAAGTCTCTGTTATTGAGATTAGTGACTGAATATGAGAGGATACAAAAATAAATATGCCGATATAAGTGATAAAAAGCTATATTTGTATGGAAAAATAAAATGATTAAGGTAATTATTAAAAAAATTTAGATTATAATTTACGTTAACTATAAACATGTTGGTCACCACACCGACTGTCGAAACATATGGACCGTATTTTCGGCGATGTGTCAATCGATTGTAAAGATCTTCATATTTCAATTTTAATCGCAAAGTTTTCGTTGAGATACAATCGATAGCGATTAAAGGTCTGTGGATTATCACGATCGACTGTATGATTGGAACAAGATATAACTTTGCTTCATGCAGCAGCTTTGTTTGTCGCGAAAACTGCAACAACGACACAATTGTCATCGCAGTATGAATAACAATGATCATGTACTGAATAATCATTTCAAACCAGGTCAATTTTTCGACCACTAAACCAGAGACAGCTATCACATTGAATGGTATACTCATGATTAAATAAGTAAAGAGGGCATTACTCCATAATTCTTGATAAGAATACAGTCTATCCATGCATGCATGAACATGTTGGCGATAAATCCAATCCAAAAAATGTATTGTTCGATTCAACAAAGGTTTTTGTGGTTTTTTGGTCGAAATGGCTTGACTATTACGTATTCGACAACCAAAAGCCATACGATGTAGTTGGTCATTCAGACGATTCAATCGACTTCTGAGAAATGTACCACTAGTAAGAGAAGATGATAGCAAAAACAATCCACATTGAACGATAACAAAAAGATCATATGCCATCATAATAAAATCAATTGTTTGAACAACTTTGTAAATGAAATTTTTATTCTGAGTTATGACGGTTAAATAGAAATCATAAAATACAACTAAAACAATAGAAACTGGAAAGATATTAGAAATTAAAGAAATCACATTAATCACCATAAACACTTACGAAGTCCGAGATGTAATGTAATGATAATTGGATCAATAATCGTTAATAATCTAATTATCTTAATACGATCATTAAACATAACACTTTGCTTCAATTTTAACGGTGTCATCTGCATCAATTCTACTGGATCGATTTGTATTGGATATATGATGATATATGTTTGCCATAATGTCTGACATTGACAAAACAATCTAATGATAATGTTTGGAATGAAACGACTTGCCTTATTCATATTTTTGAGATTTTCATTAAAATTTTCTTTCATCATTTGCGCGACTTCTGATTTTCGTCTTTTACAATGTTGATATTGTTCCATATTATGTACAACTAATTCGTATGGTATTCGAAATGTTTCCGTATCCACTCGTGCAAAGAAGAATGTAAATTCACCTAAAATACCCAACAATGTCAATATGAATGCAAACATTAGATATTGTCGATATAATTGTCGAAATGATGTTATTATATAGAAACAGAATGGATCAAAGGTCCAATATTGTATGAATGTTTCATCCATCATATAACTGATCATTGCCAACACGATCCGTATGGAAAAGATTGAAAGTAAAACAATTTCAAATGTATGCTTTGTTTGATACCATCGATTATATCGACATTCTACGATTTCTTTCAATTGACGATAAAAAAGTTGATGAATTTTCCAGAACATATTCACGATCAAGTTTTTTCTATGGCCGATTAAATCAAATATAATTTTGACTTTATAACTTTTGTTCAAAGCTTCAAAATAAACTTCATGACAATGAATTCAAGACACAGAAACATTATCCTTTAAAGGCTGGTTTCAAATGAATATTGATTGTGTTTAATGAAAATTATAAACGAACTAGTTTTCGAATTTCAAGACCTCTACCTGGAATAGGAATTTTTTCTATTTATTATTTAGAAAAATGGTGTTGAGTCCTAACCATTACACTTGGTTAAATGATGATTCCAAAACAAAAATGACAAATTACAGCCAATTATCAACAATTGCATTTCGAAACCTCTTTATGTTTTCTTCATTTGAATAATTTTGAAATTGAAGTCTTAGCTGGTAAATGATAAATCGGTTAACAACTTATCCTGAATTTTTATTTTGCAAAAATCATCAAAAAAACCATTACTCGAGAAAAAAATCGAAACCATTACAATTGTATGATGATTAGCTGTAAGTTTTCAATTTTTAATTTTATTTGAATGTATTCGATAATAAACTTTTTCCTCTCTCAAACAATAATATTATCAGAGAATTAATTGAATGAAAAATTCTGTTTTTTTTCAAAATTCAAAATCAATATGAGACGATATGAAAATGAATACACCAACATAGGTGATGGCAAGCTGTGTTCATTAAGATAGAAAAAAACGATAAAATTAAGTGAATAATTAATCATCTCATAAAATAAAATTCAATAAACATTACATTGAATATGAACATGTTGGTAATGGCACCCATTGTTGAAACATTTGGTCCATATTTTCGTCCATTTGTCAATCTATTGAATAGATCATCATATTTTAACTTTAAACGTAAAGTAATTGAATGATTGTAATTAGATCGCAATAGAATGGTGGTTCTATCGATGAATACGATTGATTGTATGATAGGAACTAGGTAGAATTTCGGCTGATTTATCAATTTTGTTTCATTTGAAAATTGAAATAACGACAAAATTGTCATCAAAGCATGAATCATAATGATCATATATTGAATGATCATTTCTACCAAGGTCAATTGTTCTGTGGACAATGTGATGACAGCAATTACATTAAATGGTATGCTTATAAGCAGATATCCGAATAAAGCATTACTCCATATTTCTTGATAACAATAAAGTAAATCATAACATGCATAACTATGCTGATGATAGATCCATTCTAGAAACATTATTGTTTGTTTCAATAATGGTTTCAATGTATATTTTTCATCCGAAATTGTTTGACAATTACGTTTTCGACAATGAGATGCTATATGTTGTAGTTGGTAATTCAGTCGATTTGAATGGCTTTTTAAAAATATACCATAACACAATGCCATTATGACAAAAATCAATCCACATTGAACAATAACGAATACGTTATGAATTATGAGAATCAAATCCAAAATTTTAACAATTTTACAAACAACATTATCGTAGTCATTGTCAACAATTGTGTTATAATAATCATAGGATACAATTAAACATATGACAACTATATTAAAAGATAAACAAAACAAAAAATTCATTAGAATCATCAATCATATTTTTTTTCGGTAAATACTTACAAAGACCAATATGTAATATAATGATAAATGGATCGATTAGGGTTAAAAACTTAATAATTTTAATACGATCATCGTGCAGAACATGTAATGGCGTTCGTAACGGTTTCATATGGATCCATTTTTTAGTATCGATCTGTATCGGATATATATCAACATATGTTTGCCATAATGTTTGATATCGACAAAATAATCGAATGAAAATATTGGGAACCAAACGATATGATTTGAAAATATTTTGATAATTTATTCGAAAATATTCTTCCATGATCATGTTTATTTCCGATTTTCGTCGTTTACAATGTTGATATTGTTCCATATTATGTACGACTAATTCGTATGGTGTACGAAATGTGGAAGTATCAACTCGTGCAAAGAAGAATATAAATTTACCTAAAATACCCAACAATGTTAATATGAATGCAAACATTAGATATTGTCGATATAATCGTCGAAATGCTTTTATTAAATAAAAACAAAATGGATCAATAGTCCAATATTGGATGAATGTTTCATCAATCATATAACTGATCATTGTCAACATGATCCGTATGGAAACGATTGAAAGTAAAACAATTTCGAATGTATACTTTATTCGATACCATCGATTATATCGACATTCTACGATTTCTTTCAATTGATGATAAAAAAGTTGATGAATTTTCCAGAACATTTTGTATATCAATTTTTATATATTATTTTTTTGAATTTTTTTTTAAAAAAGATGAATAATTTTTTCGACTATTGAAATAAAAAAAAGGAATGGAACATTTCCTTTTATAGCTTGTAATCAAAATGCTCAACATAATGATAATCAGAGAATTTATTTCATGGTTAACATACAATAATAATGAATATATGACGATTGTTCGAATGATGAACTGAATTATTTAGACAATTTCCAACCAAAAAAAAGATATAAGCAAAATTTTGCAATTTCTTTAATCATTTGTAGCACGAATGCCATCATTAAAGATCATTATTATCATTATTATTAATGACATTGTCATTTACGAACAATTGCATTCCAGAAGAATGTTTGTAAGTCGATAACCAACTGTATAAATATTGGATGAATTTTAAATAATGAAAATGGTGTTCTGTGTGTATTTGTTGTGTTTGATTTTGAACATTCAACAATCTCTTTCAATTGATATAAATAAAATTGACAAAGAGTCTCACGGGTTATGAAACAAAAAAAAATCGAACCGAAAAATGATATGCTTCTATTTTCAATCAATCAGTGACAATATTTCGTTTTGGTTTGACTAGTTTAATCCAACCGAAAATATATGGTTGAAATAATTTTTTTTTTTGGAGCATCATTTATTCTGATTTTGATTTTCGATTCTGATTAAATCGTCAAATTGTTGCTGTTGCTGTTGTTGTTGTTGATTTTCCATCTTATTATTGCCAACATTTTCAATAATTACAATTTGATTAAATTGTTTCCAACGTGATAATATTGAGAAATATAATCGTAATTGAAATACAATGAATATTATGCCACAAATAAGACCAATGGTGATGACCTGTTGACACACAGAGACACAAAAATCAATCAAAACTTTAGATCCATTTTTCGAACATTATAGAATAACTTACCACCATTTTGATCCAGAATTTCCAACCCAAACGATTAGATAGTTCCAATGATGCATGTTCTGCAATCACATATATTGACCAAAATACACAGATCATTGATATTAGATTAAAGGTAATATGTAAAAAAAGTTTACGCCGTTCACCATTGGTCATATTCATACAATCCCACTTGGTGTTGAAACAAAAAAAAAACAAAACAAAAAAAATGAAAATAATATTATCAAATCAATTTATTAACAGAGTGGTGCGCCACCTACCTGAAATAATGGTTTATTTTTGGTTTTAAGTTTAAAATTATATTTACAAAGTTCACAATATCGATGATTAGATGAACGAATCCATTGTTGTAAACAATTATGATGTACATATTGTAATGTACCTGTACAATAACATGGTTGAATCAAATTAAATGGATCATCATCATCATCATCATCAACATCAACATTATTAAATCGATTTTTAATTTTATCACAATTTAGATTCAATTTTAAATGTTTCATATTCGATGATGGTGATTTTAATGATATGGTTTCAGCTAAATCTTCATTCGAACAATGACAAATTCTACATATTGGTAAATTTATTTCCAATGATGAATTATTCATAATTGATATTTTGTTTGATTCTTTTCTTTCAATCAATAGTTGATTGGATGATTGAACGATTTTTTGATTCATATTAATATTATTATCATCATTATCCAAATTATCACAATCAATCGGTATTATGGTGGTTATTATCGAATTCTTATTCATTTTAGTGATGGTGGTCGTTTTTTCAATATTTTCAACATTCGTTTGTTGTTGTGGTGATGGTGATGGTGGTGGTGGTCGAACCACTGTAGCAATTTGTTCTTGAACAAAAACAATTTTTGATCCATCTTTTTGTCGTCCCATTTAGTTTTTTAATAATTAAGTCTGTTGAAGAAACGTACAATCATACAAAGTAACAGAATTTTCTGTTTATTTCAATGTTTAATTTCATATACTTTTCAAACGCATCATCTACATCCATATACAAACGAAAAAAAAAACAAGAAGAAGAATGAAGCTCAGCAATGTAAAAAAAACCGGATATCGGCACAGTAAAAAAAACAAACTAAAATAAGAATGCAACAACGACAACAACAACAACAAAATGAAGAAGTGTTGAAAACAAAGGTATAGAACACGATGAGATTTAGATGATAAAATTTTTTATTTTATTTCTTTGTTTTCTCTTTTTGTTGTTGTTGTTTTTTTTTTCATTGGATAGACAGCTATAGCTAGTGGTCACATTCATCCACATATATTACACACATATAACGGGTTGGAACAGGATTTTGAAAACATTACTCAAACTACCCACCTATTATACTACATACGTATGCACAGGTGTATTTTATATTATTTTAATGCAGATGAAATTTTTTTTTTAATGAACGAGAAAACGAAAAAAAATGATGATGATGATGATGATGAAAGAATAAGGTCACACACATGTATATATATAAAAAAAAGATGATTCTCTCTCTCTTTATCTATCTATACCTTTAGATTATTCTTTTCAATACCGTTATCATTTTGAATGGTAATCAAATGAAAGAACTACAATTTGCACTATCTATCAAAAAAGCAAACTATAACCATTATTGATAACAAAAAGAAAAATTTGGTAACCAGAAAAAAAAATTCAGGCCGTTTACCTCTCTTTCTCTCACACACACACACACACACAGACACAAAACTGTAAACTGTTTTTCAAGCTTGAAAACTAGCCTAGTGTTTATATCATCATGTTGTATATCCAGTTTTGAATTTCATAACCAACAACAATCCTTGTTATTCTTGTTGTTGTTGTTGTTGTTGTTGTTGTTTTGCTTCCTTGTTCGTTTGTTCGCTAGTCAAAATTATTGTTCATTCCATTTATTCAGTATTTTTTTTATCACAAGAAAGATTTTGAAGGATTCACAATATGTTGTTCAGCAATAACATATGATAATGGTATATATAATACTATACCATAAGGAAAAAAAATGACAAAAAAATCAACGATATATAAATGGAAGTAAAAAAAAAACGGGTGGCTTGTGATGGTGGCTGGCTGGTCATCAATTTGATGTAAAATGTTACATTATATTTTACTTTGAACTTAAGTGTTTTTTTTTCTTGATGTGTTTGATGATATTGTCTCTTTTGGATGTGATGATGGTTTTTTTTTGTGTTCATATCGATCAATCAACACATTGTGTGATTGGCATGAATCCATTTATGCAAAATACACACACACACACACACACACATCGTATTTTGCTATAGTTTTTTTTTCTAAAAATTTTTTTTCAAGTTTAAAGTTGAAAAACCTTGAATCACACACACACACCACACGCCCAAACTATATTTGTTTTATGATCGTCAATCGATTTAAACATTTTTTTTTTCTTTTTTGAAAGGTTATTATACCGTTATTATGTTATTGATTCCAGGTTTTTGTTTTTCTCTCTCTCTCTCTCTCTTTCTCTCCAAATTGGTTATTTACAAATTGACATTGGAATTTTACCGTAAATTTATTGTTTGTTTGAAACTATGGCAACCTGTATTTTTTTTTAGTAAAATTCTTGCTTCACACATACCGTATACGGGTAATGGCCACAATGGTTATATTATATATGTATGTGTGTGTGTGATTGCAATGTGTTTGCGATATTCAATTCGTTTCGAGCATGTGTATTGTTTATGCATGTATATATATACATGTACAATTTTTGTAAACATACATGCATATATTTCATATATATATGAAAAATAATCTTTCATTGTTGATATTTGACGCTCATATAAATGATTTACAATTATACAATATAAATTGCAATTATGAATGATAAATAAAAAACAAGATTTCGATTTCTTTACTTTTTATTGTGCTCATACTACTGCCGCCTTTGATATTATTACTGGTTTGTTGTTGTTTTTTTTTTTTTGATTATTTACAGCACATTAATTCATATATGTATATATACAACAAACAATTACCGATTGTATCACATGTTTTGATTAAAAAAAACAACAAAAATCTACATTAAGGAAAAAAAACGAGAATATACCTAGATTCTTTCGTCATCATCATTATTATTTTTATTCTCATTCTAAAGAATTTTGTTTGTCATCATCATTGAATGAATTTTTTTTTTATAATCATCGTCATCTTATCATCATTGTTTGTTAGTTTTGTTTTTTTTTAATGCAATGATGATTGTAATTTATTATTGATTATGACGACAACAACGACGATGATGATGATCGATGTAACAGTGATTGCATTGATGATAAGAATACATCCACGAAAAAAAAATCCATACAACGCTTTACAGGAAAAAAAAATCTAATTGAATCCACAAGTGTTTAATATTTTTGTTATCAAAATCGTACATGTGATATATATATTTTAAATTGAATTAATTGATGATTGTTAATTGATACACACATCGTCGTCATCATATGAGTAATGGGTACACTAAAATTCGTTATACAATCATCATCATCGTGATTAAGCAGATAAACTTGTATTTTTTTTCCCCCCTAGATAAATATAAAAATCATCATCGTGTATCGTATCATTTTAGTGCCATTCATTCATTGGATCGTTATACACATACACACACAAACAATCAACGTAATTTTAATTAAGAAACGAAATTCAAATTCCTCTCATTTATAAAACGTACGTATATCTATCACTTTAACTTTGTTGTTGTTGTTGTTGTTAAATTTTTGATTATAATAAAGGATATAAAAAAAAACAATCATGTGGCTAGAAACATTGAAAGCTTATTTGGAACATTATTATTATTATTATTTCAATCAACAACCGAAACAAAAACAATCATTACTGGAATCATTCGAGTAAGTCGATTATTTTTCATTTATTATGTTCATTTTTAATTGTTTTTTTTTGAAAAATTCATTCCTTTTTATAGAATGTTTTCAATGGCAAATACAACCGTACATTATTTATCATACATATTATTTGGTATAAGCATATTCATTATAAAAGGCTATATTTCTTTCTATATTCTTGCTTGTTGTCATGAAATACTTGAAGATCATCGTGAAGGTACAATAAATGCACGTAGTAAAAGTGTTCATCTAATGATATCATTATTAATGTTAACATTAACATTTATCGGTCTTTATGGTGTTTATACATTTCATTTTGGTCTAATATTAACGTGGCTATTATTGAAACCATTCGTACGGATATTGGAATTAGAATCACCAACATGGACAACATTTGTTATGATTATAGTGGCTATGGGTTCAACTATTTGTTATAATACATATGATAAATTTGATAATTATACATCATCTCCTCTATTTTGAACAATTTTTCATCTCAAGTCGAAAAAAAATGAATGTGATATAATACTTAATGTGTACACTGGACATATTGATGACCACACACACACACAAACATAATTTATTGTTGAAATGAATAATTTTTTTGTTGTTACAATTTGTTACAAATTTCCTCAATCATCATCATCATCATACAAGTTGCCTGATTTGTTTGTTACAAAATAATTTCTAAAAAACGAAATTTTGTTAAAATAAATTTTTTTTTCGATTTTTCGATCATCATTTAATTTATTTCTAATTAGATGAGAATGTTTTCAAATTAATTTTTTTTTTGTTTTTTGTTCTTTCCAATGATCAACAATCGAGGATCATATTTCATATATATTTTTGTTTTTGCCTAAAATCATATGATAAAATTATGATGATAATACACAAATTGTATCGATGTTGATCCAATATCCAGCAGTTAAAGGTCTGAATTTTTATTGTCCAATAGAAAAGATATATTCTTCCAGTCTCCAAGTTCTAAATGTTTTACATATGTTTATATCGTATTTGGATGTAATAAGAATAAAGAAATTTTTAGCCGCGAATATAGGGATTGGGTCACATTTTTTTAACCCGCGAATAAAGGAAGCGCAAATAAGGAGCTTTTACTGTACATACTTTTGTCGTTGATTAAAATCTGATCAAGATTGAAATTGATTCAATAAGAAAAAAAATCACCAATAAGATCATTATTGGCTGTTTTGAATCTCGAATTTGTGGTTTCGTTTTCGATTGTTTACAGAAATGTATCTGGTCAACTTTCAAGCTGATTAATGATAAATTTAATTATGAAAATTGATTGTTTTTTCATTGTTATCAATATGGATGGTTCTGGTAAAAAAAACAAAAAATAAGCTAAGCAATTCATTTGAATTAATAATTCGATTTATTGACCAAAATTGAAAAGAAAAATGAGAAAGTAAAATTTTAATTTTTTTTAAACAATGGAATTATTATCGAATGAATGATTGTTGATGATAAAACTATAATCATGAAAGTTTAAAAAAATTTTCTACGTTTTCCAGAGGTTATCGAAGATTTTGGTCAAGATGAGCAAGTTTGACACACAATTCCTTCATTTCGTATTTTTCAATTAATGGAAGATATGTTGGCATAGTTTGTTCGTCCAAATCATTCCGTATGAATGTTTCACAATATTCCATCAACATTTCATCACTATAACAATTGGCCAAATCAACAAGTTCGGTTATGTTTTGATGATTAATATGAATTTTACCAGTATGTAACATATGTACATATGCATAGTATGTTTCATACGAATAATTCTGGATGGGTACTTGATCCTTTTTAATCCAATTACCGGAAAACATTCGACGATAATATTCCGATACAGATTTGAGATAACATTTACATGCCTTGATACGTTTTTTATCAATCAAAAATTCCACATCATAACTATCTTGATTATCGAATAATTGGATGATTGATTTGCATTGGTACGATATTGGATCATGTGATTTAAATTCATCGATTGTTGATGTGAGACCAAATGTGAGTGGTGATGATAGAATCATTGTCGACGCAGAAGCAAATGATGAGTGCGAATTATCCAATTTTCTAGGTGATGACCATTTGCCATATTTAGTGTTTCCCCATGCATAATACGATGATCCATCATATGCCAATGAAAAAAAATGGAATAATGAACATGCGATTTGTTGTACATTTTCAATCGGTATTTTTGTCAAATTTGATAGTTTAATATCATCACCAAGACCAAGTTCACCATTTCTATTAGAACCAAATCCCCAAAGCTGGCCATTTTCGAATAAAACTAATGAATGTCGGTCGCCAGCCGCAATATCTTTGATTCGGATATTGATCAAATCATCATTTGGAAATGGAACAAGACATATGGTGTTTCTTTTTTTTTCATCACCAAGACCTAATCGACCATCATCATTACAGCCCCAGGTATAAATTTCACCATTATTAGTTATTGATACACTATGTCTCCTTCCACAAGCTATGAGCTTGACATTCTCTAGCTTATAGATGTGGATCATACTTTTGTATGATAATCTTTCAGTAGCCAGTATTTGATTATAACCATTATAGCCCATAGCGAAAACATGACCATCTTGTCGTAGCAATACTAAATGGTAGTGTCCACAAGCAATCATCTTGAAACGATCATTATCGTTGGAAATCAATCGTAATTTTTTATTTGTATTCCAATAAGTTTTAAGTTTGTGATTAACGCCATATTGGCGAATGTAATCCGTCTCCCATTCACTATCATCGCTTGCAAGATACACTCGTCCATCATAAGTTAGAAGGGCAACAAAATCATGGCCATAAACTGCTTGAACAATTTTATCACCATTTAAACGTGATATCCGTTCTGGTTTGTCCATATAATCCTCCAATAACCATGAGCATATTCTTTTACCATATGCATATGTAGCTTCTTTGGTCATCAATAAAAATTGCATTTTGGCCTTATTATTTTTGAAAGTAAAAAAGCTAAAAATCGAAACGACAGATTGGAGAAATTCTTGATTGATGTTTTTGAAATCATTTTTAAAAAACTCAATATCGATATTTTCATTCAGTGATCTTTTCATATTTCTGAGTTTATTATGCAATACTTTCATTTCGTATTTGTTAATTAATGAAAGATATGTGGGAATAGTTTGTTCATTCCGATCATTCCATATGAATTTTTCACAACATTTCATCAAAGTTTCATCATCATAACAATTGGCCAGATCAACAAGCTCGGTTATGTTTTGACGATTAATCTGAATTTCGCCAGTATGTAACATAAGCAAGTAGGCATAGTATGTTTCATACGAATAATCGTTGATGATTACTTGGTCGTTTTCACTCCAATTACCGGAAAACATTAAACGATAATATTCCGATACCGATTTGAGATAACATTTGCATGCCTTGATATGTTTTTTGTCAATTGAAAATTCCACATCATAACTATCTTGATTATCGAATAATTGATTGACTGATTTGCATTGGTACGAGATTGAATCATGTGACCCGAATACATAGATTGTTGATTTGAGACCAAATGTTATTTTTGATGATAGAATCATTGCCGATGCAGCTACAATTGATGTCGGATGACCATTCAATTTTTCAGGTGACGTTTTCAAATATAACTTTTCGGCACATTCGGCTCTGCCCCATGCATAGTACGATGATCCATCATGTGCAATTGAAAAGTTATGTTCTTTTGAACATACAATTTGTTTTACATTTTCAATAGGTATTTTTGTTAACTTTGATCGTTGATAATCATAATCGAAACCAAGTTCACCATTGTTATTAGAACCACAACCCCAAAGCTGACCATTTTCAAATAAAAATAGTGAAAATATTCGGCCAGCCACAATATCTTTGATTCGGATATTGATCAAATCATCATTTGAAAATGCAACAAGACATGGGGTGTCTCGGTCTTCGTTATCACCAAGACCTAATTGACCACAATGATTACTGCCCCAGGAATAAATTTCTCCATTATTAGTTAATGAAAAATTATGACTCATTCCACAAACTATGAGCTTGACATTCTCTAGCTTATCAATGTGGACCATACTTTCATATGATGATTTTTCATTACCAGTTATTTGACCACAACTATTACAACCCATAGCGAAAACATGACCATCTTTTCGTAGCATTAATACATGATACTGTCCACAAGCAATCATCTTGAAACGATGATTATCGTTGGAAATCAATCGCAATGTTTTATTCGTCTTCCAATTAGAATCATCACTTGCAAGATACACTCGTCCATCATCAGTGAGAATGGCAACAAAATCACGGCCATAATCTACTTGAACAATTTTCATATCATCAAGACAAGATATCCGTTGTGGTTTGATCATATGATTTATCATCTCCCATATACTATCAGCTTCCATATCATCTTCCAAAGATAACCATGAGCATATTTCTTTACCATAGGCATATGTAGCGTCTTTAGTCATCAATAAAAATTGAATTTTATAGAATATTAAAGGAAAAAAGCTAAAAATCGAAATGACTGATTGGAGAAATTCTTGATCGATGTTTTTGAAATCATCTTGAAATAACTCAATATCGATACTTTCAGTCGGTGATCTTGCCATTATCGATGATGAAAAACACTCAAATTATAGACACAATATTGACAAACGAAAATATGCGAGAATTAGTGACAGCAGAAAAGAAATGATCAACAATTGTGTGACGTGAGTATATGAATAGCGGACGAAGTTAACATACACACATGCGTATTCACACAACACAGATTTAAAAATATGAGAAAATTTAATATTGTAAAAATGATGAAAATACAGGTGTTGGAAAAATAAAAAACAAAATGTTTGTGGTGATAATGATGGTGGTAAATTAAAATGGCCAGCCAACAAAAATGATCCGAGGTGATGATTGCTTGTGTGGCATGTACTTTTATATGATTTTTCCAACCGTTTTTCGGACCGTCCAACTGCCAATCTGTTTGACCACGCCACTTGTCACATAGACCATGTGTTTGGGTCATCTTTCGCTACTCATATTTACCACCGTCCTTGATCGAAAGTGGTGGACGAGTCCAAAGTTTTTCTCGGGCCCTGAAAATAAGTCCCTGACTCATGGCCACGTTTTTTCCATGCTGGTTTTTGCCAGTCCAATTCTTCGCTTCCCTGCCAATTCAAAAAGAATAAAATCGATGTCCATTTTAGGACATCACATGTATATCGCATAGCTATTTCAGCCGATTTTTGTATACCTCTTCTCAGTTAGAAGTGACAATTTTCTGCCCTTTGACCTCTAGAGGCTGAAGGTATCAAATTCAAATGACATTATTGTATTTTGTGTTGATAGGAACAATTGCTCGAAATTTCACAAAAATATTTCGAATAGCGGCTGTTCAGGAGGCAATTTGAAGAAAAGCGGCGAATATATTTAGTTTATTATCATTATCGATGGCCAGTTGATGTGTGATGAATTTAATTATGAAAATTGATTGTTTTTTCATTGTTATCAATATGGATGGTTCTGGTAAAAAAAAACAAAAAATAAGCTAAGCAAGTCATTTGAATTAATAATTCGATTTATTGACCAAAATTGAAAAGAAAAATGAGAAAGTAAATTTTTGATTTTTTTAAAACATTATGGAATGAATGGTTGTTGATGGTGAAACTAGTCAAGAAAGATTTAAAAAAATTTTGTTCGTTTTGTTGAAGATTGTAGGTGATTTTGATCAAGATGAGCAAGTTTGTCATACAATTCCTTCATTTCGTATTTTTCAATTAATGGATGATATATGCCTAACGTATGCTTATTTAGAACACTCCGAATGAATGTTTTACAATATTCCATCAACCTTTTATCACCATAACAGTTGGCTAGATCAACAAGCTCGGTTATGTTTTGACGAGTAATATGAATTTTACCATTATGTAACATACGTAGATATGCATAGTATGTTTCATATGAATAATCGTCAATGTTTACTTTATCATTTTCAGTCCATTTTCCTGAAAACATTCGACAATAATATTCCGAAGCAGATTTGAGATAACATTTGCATGCTTTAATACGTTTTTTGTCAATTATAAATTCCACATCATAATTATCTTGATTATCGAATAATCGGAGGATTGATTTGTATGATAATGAATCATGTGATCCGAATACATAAATTGTTGATGTTAAACCGATTGTGTGTGATATATGACGTATCATTGCCGCTGCAGCAACAAATGACGTCGGATGATCATCCAATCTTTTAGGTGATGACCATTTGCCATATTTGGTTTTGCCCCATGCATAGTACGATGATCCATCATATGCCAATGAAAAGCTGTCGAATTTTGAACATTTAATTTGTTGTACATTTTCAATCGGTATTTTTGTCAACTTTGATACAATACAATCATCAATACCAAGTTCACCATAGAAATTAGAACCACATCCCCAAAGTTGACCATTTTCGAATAAAAATAATGAATGTTGGTGGCCAGCAACAATATCTTTGATGCGGGTTGAATCATCATTTGGAAATAAAACAAGACATGGAGTGTTTCGGTTTTTTTTATCGACAAGACCTAATTGATACCAATTATTAAGGCCCCAGGAATAAATTTCTCCTTTATTAGTTATTGAAAAACTATGATCAACTCCGCAAGCAATAAGTTTAACATTATCAATACCAGTATTGATCATACTTTCATAGGATGATTTTTCATTATTTCCAGTTATTTGACCATAACAATTATTACCCATAGCGAAAACATGACCATCTTGTCGTAGCAATAATAAATGCTCCCCTCCACAAGCAATCATCTTGAAACAATCATTACCGGTGTTGATTAATCGGAAAGTATTATTCGTCTTCCAACTAGAATCATTGCTTGCCAGATACACTCGACCATCATCAGTTAGAATGGCAACAAAACAATGGCTTGAATCTACACGAACAATTTTCATATCATCAAGACAAGATATCTGTTGTGGTTTGGTCCTATCATGTTTCAACGATAACCATGAGCATATTATTTCTCCATATGCATATGTAGATTCTTCGGTCATCAATAAAAATTCTTTTTGGTCAACGTAAGTAAAAAGACTGCAAATCGAAACAACTGATGGGAGAAATTCTTGATCAATGTATTTAAAATCATCTTGAAATAATTCAATATCGATATTTTCATTCGGTAATCTTGCCATTATCGATGATAAAAAACACTCGAATCATAGACAAAATATATTGACAAACTATATGTGAGAATTAGTGACGATGGAAAAAAAATGATCAACAAAAAAAAAAAAATGACAAAACTATGTGATACATTGACAATTTGTGAATATTACCTGATAGTTAGCAAAAATGATTTGACAAGGCGTGCATAACTTCATTCACTACAGATTGTTTTGCTTATTTCTCGAATAAATAAATCAACGGCCAATTTTAATACCTTTGAACAGTGCTTTTTGAGAATGCTTTTAGCGACATCTGGCGATAGCAGAAAAAATCAATTGTAGTGTTGAAATGAAATTAACCAAGGCGCTGTAAGCATCATTATACACATAAAATGAAGAAAAAATGGAAAAAAATTATTGATGATCCAAGGAATCAGTGATGATAATAAAATACATTAGATTTAAGTTGACATTTACTCGCTTTAATACATTTTTTTTGTCAATTATAAATTCCACATCACAATTTGATCATCTTGATTACCGAATAATTGGATCAGATCGATTGAGATTTGTACAATATTTGAATGCATGGATTATTGATGTGAGGTGTGATGATAATACGATGACCAAGAGGTGTGATCATTACAATTGAGAATAAACAAAAGGAAAAATAACAAGAATTTCAACTTGGATTTTATTTAAATTTAACACCAGACGACCAAAACAAGAAAACACAAAAAAAAAACAAAATAAATTTGAACATTTTTAAAAATTAATTTCAACCATTCAAGCCTATCGACTCAAGTTGAAACGTTGTTGTCTATTTAATTTATGACATTGTTGATTTATTCATCAAAGTAAATTTTTAATTTTAATTTTTTTTAAACAATGGAATTATTAACAAATCAATGATTGTTGGTGGTAAAACTAGTCAAGAAATTTTAAAAAAATTTTCATTGTTTTGTTGAAGATTGTCACCGATTTTGGGCAATATTTTTTTAAATGCTAATATTAGCAAGTTTAGCATGCAATTCCTTCATTTCGTATTTGTTGATTAATGGAAGATATGTTGACATAGTTTGTTCATCCAAATCATTCCGTATGAATGTTTCACAATATTTCATCAACATTTTATCACAATAACAATTGGCCAGATCAAAAAGTTCGGCTATGTTTTGAAGATTAATATAAATTTTACCCGTATGTAACATGCAGAGAAATGCATAGTATGTTTCATACGAATAATCGTTGATGGTTACTTGATCATTTTCATTCCAATTACCGGAAAACATTCGTCGATAATATTCGGATACTGATTTGAGATAACATTTACTCGCCTTAATACGTTTTTTATCAATTAAAAATTCCACATCATAACTATCTTGATTATCGAATAATTTGATGATTGATTTGCATTGGTACGATATCGAATCAAGTGATCCGAATACATAGATTGTTGATGTGAGACCAAATGTTAGAGGGGATGATAGAATCATTGTCGATGCAGAAGCAAATGATGAATGGGAATCATCCAATTTTCTAGGTGATGACCATTTGCCATATTTGGTTTTTCCCCATGCATAATACGATGATCGATCATGTGCCAATGAAAAGCTGTCGAATTTCGAACATGCAATTTGTTGTACATTTTCAATCGGTATTTTTGTCGGTGTTAATCGTTTAAAATAATCACCAAGGCCAAGTTGACAATCATAATCAGAACCACACCCCCAAAGCTGACCATTTTCGAATAAAAATAATGAATGTTGTTGGCCAGCCACAATATCTTTGATGCGGATATCGATTAAATCGTCATTTGGAAATGAAACAAGGCATGGGGTGCTTCGTTTGTTTTCATCACCAAGACCTAATTGCCCACAACTATTAAGGCCCCATGAATAAATTTCTCCTTTATTAGTTATTGACAAACTATGATCCCCTCCACAAGCTATGAGCTTAACATTTTTTAGATTATCAATTTGGATCATACTTTCATATGATAGTCTTTCATTACCAGTTATTTGACCAAAACAATTATTACCCATAGCGAATACATGACCATCTTGTCGTAGCAATAATAAATGCAAGCATCCACAAGCAATCATCTTGAAACGATCATTATCGTTGGAAATCAATTGTAATGTTCGCTTTGTTTTCCATTTAGTTTTAGGAGCACTGGCTAGAAATACTTGTCCATCATCAGTTAGAATGGCAATAAAATTACGTCCATAATCTACTTGAACAATTTTGACATCATTTAAAAGTGATATCCGTTGTGGTTTGCTCATATCATGTTTTAACGAAAACGATGAGCATATTTCTTCACCATAGGCATATGTAGCGTCTTTGGTCATCAATAAAAATTGTTTTCTAAAAGATTTTTTGAAATTGAAAAAGCTAAAAATTGAAACAACAGATTGAAGAAATTGTTGATCGATGTTTTTGAAGTCATCTTGAAATAAATAAATATCGATATTATCAATCTGTGATTTCGCCATTATCGGTGATGAAAAACACTCAAATTATAGACAAAAAATATTGACCAACGAGAATATGCGAGAATTAATGACGGTGGAAAGGAATGATCAACAATTGCGTGACGTCATGTATTTTGTATATGTATGTCATGTATAGCGTTCATGGTGGACAAAGTTAACACATGCGTATTCACACAGCAAAGATTTAAAAATACAAGAAAATTTAATATTGTAAAAATGAAAATACAGGTGTTGGCAAAATAAAAAACAAAATGTTTGTGGTGATGATGATGGTGGTAAATTAAAATGGCAAGGCAGCAAAAATGACTCGAGGTGATGATTGCTTGTATGGCATAGACTTTTATATGATTTTCCCAATTATCCCACTGCCAATCGATTTGACCACGCCACTTGTCACATAAACCATGTGTTCGAGTGATCTTTCGCTACTCATATTTACCACCGTCCTTGATCGAAAGTGGTGGACGAGTCCAAAGTTTTTATCGGGCCCTGAAAATAAGTCTGTGACACATGGCCACGTTTTTTTCACGCTGGTTTTTGCCATTCCAATTCTTCGCTTCCTTGCCAATTCAAAAAGAATTCAAAATCGATGTTCATTTTAGGACATCACATTGAATTGAGCCAAAAAAAAAAAAAATAAAATAAAATAAAAGATTACTAATGTTGGATGAGAAACATTATTAGTGCTATCTTTTGTTATATTTTTGAACTTCTGAGTATTGTATGTTTATTCAAGTTTTTCTGAATTTGTCCCTTTGCTTTAACAACTAAATATATATGCGCAATAAAAAATATATGAAAAGCCATAACACAACACATGTTATTTTACGAAAATCATAACAATACCTAAAATGAAAATTGAAATGATCAATTTAACATTCAATCATCAATGTTTGGCAATCAAAAATCATTTTTAAACATTTTTTTTATTATTAATTGATTTATTATTGGTCAATCAAGAATAGAGTAAAAAAAAGTAAATTTTCATTTTTAGTTTCATGGAATCAAAAAACAATGAATTATTTTGAATGAGTAGTTGAATGATTGTAAAACCAATTGAGAAATTCAATAGAATTTTCATTGTTTTGCCGAATATTGTCGGTAACACTTGTTCGATAGCAATATGACTTAGTTCATAGTACAATTCCTTCATTTTGTATTTGATAATTAATGGAAGATGTGTGGTCATAGTTTGTGCATTCAGATCACTCCGTATGAATGTTTGACAATATTCCATCAACCTTTCATCACCATAACAATTGGCCAGATCGACAAGTTCGGTTATGTTTTGACGATTAATATGAATTTTTCCAGTATGTAACATGCGGATATATGCATAGTATGCTTCATACGAATAATCGTTGATGATCACTTGGTCATTTTCACTCCAATTTCCGGAAAACATTCGACGATAATATTTCGATACAGATTTTAGATAAAATTTGCATGACTTGATATCATTGTCAATTTTGAATTTCACATCATAATTATCTTGATTATCGAATAATCGGAGGATTGATTTGTATGATAATGAATCATGTGATCCGAATTCATATATTGTTGATGTGAGGCCAAATGTGAGTGGTGAATCCAATACCTGAACTGATGCATAAGCAAATGATGAATGCGAATCATTCAATTTTCTAGGTGACGACCAATTCGGGTCATGTTTGGTTTCGCCCCATGCATAATACGATGATCCATCGTACACCAATGAAAATGAATTGAATATTGAACATGCGATTTGTTGCACATTTTCAATCGGTATTTTTGTCAAAATTGATCGATTATTTTCATCACCAAGACCAAGTTCACCACTATAGTGGTGATGGAAAAATCATTGCCGATGCAGTTACAAATGACGTCGGATGATCATCAAATCTTTTAGGTGATGACCATTTTCTATATTTGGCTTTTCCCCATGCATAATACGATGACCCATCATTTGCCAATAAAAAGCTGTCGAATTTCGAACATGCAATCTGTTTTACATTTTCAATCGGTATTTTTGTCGGTGTTGATCGAATCTCTGTATCACCAAGACCAAGTACACCATTGTAATTAGAACCACATCCCCAAACCTGACCATTTTTGAATAAAAATAATGAATAATCTTCGCCAGCCACAATATTTTTGATTCTTGTTGAATCAGGATCAGAAAATGCAACAAGATAGGGTATGTCTCGGTCTTCTTCATCACCAAGACCTAGTTGACCAAAATCATTAAAAAGTGATATTCGTTGTGGTTTGGTCATATCATGTTTCAACGATAGCCATGAGCATATTTCTTCACCATATGCATATGTAGCTTTTTCGGTCATCATTAAAAATTCTTTTTTTAATTTACTTTTTTCGTAATTAAAAATAATGAAAATTGAAACAACTGATTGTAGAAATTTTTGATCGATGTTTTTGAAATCATCTTGAAATAACTTAAAATCGATACTTTCAATCTGTGATCTTGCCATTGTAGATGATGAAAAACATTTTAAGAAACAATTTAAAAACTGAAATTTAAGACACAATATATTGATAAAATATGTAAAAGTAAGACGCAGCTCAGGCTGTGGATAACTTGGTCCAGAGACCACATTTATTGTTGTCTTTAAAATAGACAATTACAAGTATAATTATACAAATAATAAAGATGGCTATGGCAGCCAAAATAACAATTATGATTGAATTCAAACAAAAGGCCTCGTTCAATCGCCAATCTACTGCTTATATTAGGCTTATCGGACTTGCCATCAATACTGGTTATTCAAATCCACCTCATTTCAAACTCATGACCAATTCATCAGCAGTGGCGCTGTTGTTATTAGTTTATATTTCTACAAATATATATGCAAGAAATCAGTGACAACAGACAAAAAAAATGATTAGCAAAATTGAAAATAACAAATGACTGAAAATATAGCCAACCACATTGAATTTAGCAAAAAAAAAATGAAAGATTACTGTGCCATCACTGCAGATGCATAGTAACGGTCATTAGTTACATTCGACGATGAAGTAGTTTGACAATGAATATATTTAGTCGATTGATTTGGGTTGCGGGTTAAAATGTCCAAAATAAAAGCAGCCAAATCTGAAACTATGTCCATTTAGATTCCGTGATCTAAATGGACATAGTTTGTTCATTTAGATCACGGAATAGTTTTTTTTGGAAAAAAATGCCAATTTTTGTATACCTCTTCTCGGTTAGGAGTGACAACTTTTTGTCCTTTGACCTCTAGAGACTCGAGGTATCAAATTCAAATGACATTATTATTGTACCTTGTGGTGTGACGGATAATTGTTCGAAGTTTCACAAAAATATTTCAAATGGCGGCTATTCAGGAGCGATTTGAAGAAAAGTGGCGTGTTAAGTTGATTATCATTATCGATGGCCAATTGATGATGAATTTAATTATGAAAATTCATTGTTTTTTTCATTGTTATCCAAATGATGATGGTAATGGTAAAGCGAAAAGAAAATTAAGTCATTGGAATTGTTTTGATTATGAATTTGATTTATTTATTGAACAAAATAGAAAAGAAAAATGATAAAGAAAATTTTTAATTTATTTTTTTTTAAACAATGGAATTATTATTGAATGAATGATTTTTTTATGGTAAAAGTAATGTGTTTAAAAAAATTTCCTTTTTGTTGAAGATTGTCGGGTATTTTTGTACAGATGAGCAAGTTTTTCATACATTTCTATCATTTCGTATTTGTTAATTAATGGAAGATATTTGGGCATAGTTTGTTCATCCAAATCATTCCGTATGAATGTTGCACAATATTTCATCAAACTTTCATCACCATAACAATTGGCCAGATCAACAAGCTCGGTTATGTTTTGATGATTAATTTGAATTTTACCCGTATGTAACATCCGTATATAGGCATAATATGTTTCATACGAATAATCGGTGATCACTTGGTCATTTTCACTCCAATTTCCGGAAAACATTCGACCATAATATTCCGAAGCAGATTTGAGATAACATTTGCATGCTTTAATATGTTTATTGTCAATTATGAATTTCACATCATAATTATCTTGATTATCGAATAATTTGACGATGGATTTGTATGATATTGAATCATGTGATCCAAATTCATATATTGTTGATGTGAGGCCAAATGTGATTGGTGAATTCAATACCTGAACTGATGCAGATGCAAATGATGTAGGATGACCATCCAATTTCTTCGGTAATAACCATTTGTCATATTTGGTTTTGCCCCATGCATAATACGATGATCCATCATATGCCAATGAAACGTTGTGGATTTTTGAACATTTAATTTGTTGTAAATTTCCAATCGGTATTTTCGCCAACTTTGATCGTCTATTACCAAGACCAAGTTCACCATTATAATTAAAACCACATCCCCAAAGCTGACCATTTTCGAATAAAAATAATGAATGTTGGTCACCAGCTACAATTTCTTTGATTCGGATATTGATTGAATCATCATTTGGAAATGAAACAAGACATGGGGTGTTTCGGTTTTTTCTATCACCAAGACCTAGTTGACCAAAATCATTATGGCCCCAGGAATAAATGTCGCCTTTATTTGTTATTGAAAAATTATGATACTTTCCACATGCTATGAACTTGACATTTTCTAAGTTATCGATGTGGATCATACTTTCATATGGCAATTTTTCATTAATTGAAAAACAATAACTAATATTACCTATAGCGAAAACATGACCATCTTGTCGTAGCAATAATAAATGCGATCCTCCACAAGCAATCATCTTGAAACGATCATTATCGTTGGAAATCAATCGGAATGTTTTATCGGTCTTCCAATTAGAATTATTACTTGCCAGATACACTCGACCATCATCAGTTAGAATGGCAACAAAATTACTTCCATAATCTACTTGAACAATTTTCATATGATCAAGACAAGATATCCGTTGTGGTTTGGATATATCATGTTCCAACGATAACGATGAGCATATTAATTCACCATATGCATATGTAGCATCTTTGGTCATCAATAAAAATTGTTTTTTCAGATTATAATTTTCGTAAATAAAAATTCTGATAATTGAAACAACTGATGTTAGAAATTTTTGATCGATTTTTTTGAAATCATCTTGAAATAAATTAATATCGGTAATTTCAGTCGCTGATCTTGCCATTATCGATGATGAAAAACACTCAAAAAATCAGAATATTGACAAAATGATTGACAAACTATTAGAATATTCGAGAATTAGTGATGAGCCAAAAATAAATGATTGTAACGTAAACTGTTGTTATGAATAAATAAATCACTTTTATTGAACTTGACGATCTAGCTTGTTCGAGTGTGTGTATCTGAATGCGGACTGGTAATTTTCGGTTGGAAACATGCTCGTTTCTCTCACCAACATTCTCGGTCGAAATAGGAAAAGGGTTACAATAGACAAAAGTATGCGCAGCCAGTTGACTGCTACATGATAAACACAATTGCGTATTAATCATATCTTCATATACTGTACTATAGTACAGCGTTTCCCAGAGATTTTTTGCGACCCGCCTTATGAGAAAAAAATTTTTTTAACATAACAAATTTTATTTTTTAATTTTTCTCCGACCCAGTGCCGGGTTGGCAAATTTGATTCTGAAAGAAGAAATTTTCCTATTGAATTTTTTTTCCACCACAGATTCTAGATTTTGGTTAAACGAAAAAAAATAAGCTAAGCAAGTCATTTGAATTGATTCGATTGATTGATCAAAATTGTAAAGAAAAATGATAAAGTAAATTTTTATTTTTTTTAACAAAAAGGAATGAATAATGAAACAATGTGGAATGAATAATGAAACAATGTGGAATGAATAATGAAACAATGTGGAATGAATGATTGTTCAGGGTAAAAGTATAGAAAAGATAGTTTAAGAAAATTTTGTACGTTTGGAAGATGAAGAAGATTGTTTGTTTTGATTTTTGTACAGATGAGCAAGTTTTTCATACAATTCTATCATTTCGTATTTGTTAATTAATGGAAGATATTTGGGCATAGTTTGTTCATCCAAATCATTCCGTATGAATGTTGCACAATATTCCATCAAACTTTCATCACCATAACAATTGGCCAGATCAACAAGTTCGGTTATGTTTTGATGATTAATTTGAATTTTTCCAGTATGTAACAAGCGGAGATATGTATAGTATGTTTCATACTGATAATTGTTGATGATCACTTGATCATTTTCATTCCAATTTTCGGAAAACATTCGACAATAATATTTCGATACAGATTTTAGATAACATTTGCATGCTTTGATATCTTTTTTGTCAATTATAAATTTCACATCATAATTATCTTGATTATCAAATAATTTGACGATTGATTTGTATGATATTGAATCATGTGATCCAAATTCATAGATTGCTGATGTGAGGCCAAATGTGATTGGGGAATTCAATACCTGAACTGATGCAGATGCAAATGATGTAGGATGACCATCCAATTTCTTCGGTAATAACCATTTGTCATATTTGGTTTTGCCCCATACATAGTACGATGATCCATCATATGCGAATGAAAAGTTGTGGGTTTTTGAATATTTAATTTGTTGCAAATTTCCAATCGGTATTTTCGCCAACTTTGATCTTCGTCTATTACCAATACCAAGTTCACCATTATAATTACAACCACACCCCCAAAGCTGACCATTTTCGAATAAAAATAATGAATGTTGGTCACCAGCCACAATCTCTTTGATTCGGATATTGATTGACTCATCATTTGGAAATGCAACAAGACATGGGGTTCTTGAAATTTCTTTATTACTAAGACCTAATTGACCATAACTATTAGGGCCCCAAGAATAAATTTCTTCTTTATTAGTTATTGAAAAACTATGATTCCCTCCACAAGCAATAAGTTTAACATTCGCAATACCAGTATTGATCATACTTTCATATGACGATTTTTCATTACCAGTTATTTGACCAACTCTATTATCACCCATAGCGAAAACATGACCATCTTGTCGTAGCAATAATAAATGCTCCCCTCCACAAGCAATCATCTTGAAACGATCATTATCGTTGGAAATCAATCGGAATGTTTTATTCGTCTTCCAATTAGAATTATTGCTTGCAAGATACACTCGACCATCTTCAGTTAGAATGGTAACAAAATCATAGCCAGAATCCACCTGAACGATTTTCATATCATTTAAAAGTGATATCCGTTGTGGTTTGCTCATATCATGTTCCAACGATAACCATAAGCATATTTGTTCACCATATGCAAATGTAGCTTCTTTGGTCATTAATAAAAATTGTTTTTTCGGTTTATAATTTTCGTAAATAAAAATACTGATAATCGAAACGACTGATGGGAGAAATTTTTGATCCATGTTTTTGAAATCATCTTGAAATAAATTAATATCGATAATTTCAGTCGCTGATCTTGCCATTATTGATGATGAAAAACACTCGAAAAATTTAAATATAGACAAAATATTGACAAACGAAAATTAGTAGTATTCGAGAATCAGTAGTATGTAGTGTACTCGTTAACTATTTATTTATTCAAATGAATTCAAAACACATTTTCACTAAACTCCTTTGCTCGAATTGGGGCTCATCATCAATGACGTTAACAAACCATCACATTTCTCTCCCCAACCCAAACCATCAAATTTACAATCATAAAAAAAATATAAATATAATTAAATTTAAACAATAACCAAAACAGAACAAAAGAAAAAAAATACAATTCTTGAAAAATTAATAATTTCATGCAACAAATTTAAATCAACAACAAACTGATCTATAGATGATCAAGTTAAACGATGATATTTTCACACAAGAAAATCACAAACTGGCAATGAACAAAAGTCTTAATGGTTGTTCAAATGAAATGACTTCACAACAAACTGGTCCATCCAAAGATTATGACGATTGGTTTTCAAATGAATTATTTTTATCGAAAAAATAATACATCTGAGAAGATCAATACGATTCGGATTCGTATTCGGTTGTATGTTTGACGCCAATTTTTGAATCTAAAGATCATGCTAATAATCAGATTTTTTTTTGTTTTCATTTTTTTCTTCATTCTAATCATAATAAGATGATTGTATTGTGTTCAATTCATACCATACACATTCCATACTATCGTTTCAACTCACCATCATTCTCGGTCGAAATAGGAAATGGAAATTTTATCGCTTTTTCATTCGATAATTGCCCAAAACTTTTCCATCTATTCATAAATCAATAAAAAAAATGATAAAATGATCCTCAATTTGTAATTTTCATATTGCTGATTCTGTTTTTTTTTTTTTTTTGTTTTCAAAAAAGAATGAAATAAAATTCACATTGAATAAAATGAATTGGAATGAAATATAATCATCATTATAACACATAATTCAATGGCAATCAAATATATCATTATTATGGTCTGCTAGTTCTTTAGTTAGTTGGTTAGCAAATATGATTCTGAAAGAAGAAATTTTCAATTGAATTTTTTTTTCCACCACAGATTCTAGGTTTTGGTAAAACGAAAAAAAAATAATCAAAGCAAGTCATTTGAATTAATAATATTCGTTTTATTGATCAAAATTGAAAAGAAAAAAATGAAAAAGTAAATTTTTAATTTTTTTTTGAAACAATGTAATTATTATCGAATAAATGATTGTTGATGGAAAGTTTAAAAAAAAATTTTTCTTTTTGTTGAAGATTGTCACCGATTTTGGGGCAATATTTTTTAAATGCTAATATGAGCAAGTTTGGCATGCAATTCCTTCATTTCGTATTTGTTGATTAATGGAAGATATGTGGGCATAGTTTGTTCATCCAAATCATTCTGTATGAATGTTTCACAATATTCTATCAACCTTTTATCACAATAACAATTGGCCAGATCAACAAGTTTGGCTATGTTTTGAAGATTGATATGAATTTTACCCGTATGTAACATATGTACATATGCATAGTATGTTTCATACGAATAATCGTTGATGATCACTTGGTCATTTTCACTCCAATTTCCGGAAAACATTCGACCATAATATTCCGATACAGATTTTAGATAACATTTGCATGCCTTGATATCTTTTTTGTCAATTATAAATTTCACATCATAATTATCTTGATTATCGAATAATTTGACGATTGATTTGTATGATATTGAATCATGTGATCCAAATTCATAGATTGTTGATGTGAGACCAAATGTCAGTGGTGATGATAGAATCATTGTCGAAGCAGAAGCAAATGATAAATGCGAATCATCCAATTTTCTAGGTGATGACCATTTGCCATATTTGGTTTTTCCCCATGCATAATACGATGATCCATCATATGCCAATGAAAAGCTGTCGAATTTTGAACATGCAATTTGTTGTACGTTTTCAATCGGTATTTTCGTTAACTTTGATCGTCTAATATCATCACCAAGACCAAGTTCACCATTGAAATTAATACCACATCCCCAAACATGACCATTTTCGAATAAAAAAAAGGAAAATAATTGGCCAGCCACAATATCGTTGATTCGCATATCGATTAAATCAACATTAGGAAATGCAACAAGACATGGGGTGTCTCGGACATCTTTACCACCAAAACCTAATTGACCACAACAATTAAAGCCCCAGGAATAAATTTCTCCTTTATTAGTTATTGAGAAACTATGACCAGCTCCACAAGCTATGAGCTTGACATTTTCTAGGTTATCAATGTGGATCATATTTTCATATGATGATTTTATATTACCAGTTATTTGACCCCAATAATTACCACCCATAGCGAAAACATGACCATCTTGTCGCATCATTAATAAATGCGACCATCCACAAGCAATCATCTTGAAACAAACTTTATCGCTGGAAATCAATTTTAATGTACTATTCGTCTTCCAATTAGAACCATTGCTTGCCAGATACACTCGACCATCATCACTTAGAATGGCAACAAAATCAAGGCCATAATCTACTTGAACAATTTTCACACCATTTAAAACTGATATCCGTTGTGGTTTGCTCATATCATGTTCCAACGATAACCATAAGCATATTTGTTCACCATATGCAAATGTAGCTTCTTTGGTCATTAATAAAAATTGTTTTTCGTGGCCTTTTTTTGCCAATCTGATAATCGAAACAACTGATTGGAGAAATTTTTGATCGATGTTTCCGAAATCATATTGAAATAAATCAATATCGATACTTTCAGTCAGTGATCTTGCCATTATCGATGATGAAAAAATTCGAAATATAGACTAAATATATAATATTGACAAACGAAAATATGAGAGAGTTAGCGACGGCAGAAAAGAAAGGATCAACAATTGCGTGACGTCATATAGCATATATGAATAGCGTTCTTGGTGGACGAAGTTAACACAGATTTTAAAATATGAGAAAATTTATTATTGTAAAAATGAAAATTGTTGGAAAAATTAAAAAAAAAAAAAATGTTTGTGGCTATGATGATGGTGGTAAATTAAAACGGCCAGCCAATAAAAATGATTCGAGGTGATGATTGCTTGTGTGGCATGGACTTTTGTATGATTTTTACAACCGTCCAACTGCCAATCGGTTTGACCACGCCATTTGTCACATAGACCATGTGTTCGGGTGATTGTTTCACCATTCATATGTCAGTACCAGTGGGTGTATGGTAGTAAAAATCACTTTATCATCGTCCTTGATAGAAAGTGGTAGACGAGTCCAAAGTTTTTCTAGGGCCCTGAAAATAAGTCCATAACTTATGGCCACGTTTTTTCCACTCTGGTTTTTTGCCTGTTGTTGGATTTTCTCATCCTTGCCAAAGGAATTTGATTAAAACCTTTCTCGAACATCACATATTTATTTGATTGAAAATTTCAATGTCAATCTGAATTAATTTTTGTTTTTGCCTAAAATCATATGATTGCACACATATATCGTCTGCACTATTTTTTTTTTTTTTTTTTTTTTTTTTTTGGTTTGTAAATAAAAAAAGCTGGATTTTTTTTTTTTTTTTTTTTTTTGTTTTTTTTTGGTTTGTAAATAAAAAAAGCAGTGGAATGGAATTTTGAGTGGAATTCACATATTAACCAAACGTACTATATGAACAGGAAGATTGAAAATTTCGTTCTAATCTGATGATTTTTTTTGTTTGTCAATACAATAGTTTTTTCCAAACCTTTTTTGGTTTGTAAATAATGTTTTTTTTTTTTTAAAGTCATATGATTGCACACATTTATCGTCTGCACCTTTTTTTTTTTTTTTTTTTTTATTTTGTTGGTTTGTAAATAAAAAAAGCAGGTAAATTTTTTGAGTTGTTTTTTAAAATTTATACATGACATACAAATACACGTATATGAACAGGAAGAATTTTTTCTTTTCGTTCTAGTCTGATGTTTTTTTTGTGGTCCCCTTTTTTTATATTCAGTCTGTTTTTTATTGTTGTTTCGAGGTAAATTTTTTGTCTTGTTTTGTTAAAATTTATACATGACATACAAATACACACACGCACCTACTTCTGAATGTTCGAAAATTTATTTTTTCTTTAGAATTTTTTTTGTTTGTTTGTTTGCTTTCAATTTTGCAGCAAAATTTTTATTTATTTTCAATCAAATTATATTGAATTGAAATGAAATAATGAAAGAATAAAATTTACCACCCGGTTTAACGAACATTCAACAACAACAAAAAAAAAAAAACAATGCACACCGATTTTAATCAAATCAAAATACTCAATAATAATGTATCATCATCAGAAAATGAATCATTGGAACATTCATCGATTACACAACAGCAACAACAACAACAGCCAGAACAAGAAGAAGAAGAAATTGTTATGAAAAAATCCACATTAATCACTGATGGCCAATATTATGATCTAGTAAATTATCACAACGATTATTATTGATAAATGATTTATATTTATTTATTTATTATTATATCAAAAAAAAGGATTCCATATCAAACGATCTATTCGATAATATATTCGAACATTTATGTTTGGGCGTTTATTTTGATTTTTATAAATCACATAAATTAAATTCCATACGACTTAGAGAATATTCCAATCCAAATGATGATATGTGAGTAGTATACTGATGATGATGATTTTTCACTTTCATTACAATTTATTCATTCTTTAATTATTCTGATTCCAATTTCAAAGTGATTCAAAAGTTTATGGTAAGTACTGTACATCTATATGATTCAATTAAATTCCATTTTTATGATGATTCTTGTTAATTTCTCCATAGAAAACACAAAATTGGACATATTTGGTCATTCAGTGAATGGTATTAAAAAACTTGAATGTGCTTGTCCAAATTGCTCACGAACATGTGCCGCATTTCGTTTGGCACCACATCTGGAAAAATGTCTCGGCATGGGACGTAATAGTAGTAGATTAGCATCAAAAAGAATTGCATTGGTCATAAAAAATTCCAATGGAACGAATAGTGAATGACAACAACAACTACACATTTTAGAGCTGGTTTTTTGTGTGTTTAGGTGTTGTAAATATGTCTAGACTCAAATTTTTTTTCTGATAATTCTGGTCGGTTAATAATTATTTTTCATGGGAAATTTTTTCTTTGTAAAATTTTTTTTTATTTGTTACACACACACACACACCAATATAAACACAAATTGAAAATTTTTGCATATCTTATTTGCTACATTCGTTCACCAATACTACTACTACCACTACTTATAAATACATTATAATTGCATGAAAATTTTATGAAAACCAAAATTATTATATTATTATTATTACCATTACTAGCTATGATTTATAAATATTTTTCAAATGATTGATTTGGAAACAAAACAAAATAAAACAGAAAAAATGATCATCAATTTTTCAATAATAAAACTTGTAATATTGAAAATTTACGACTAGAGATGTCGCCAGTTGTTTTATTTTATCCCTTTTTTTCGTTTTGGTTCGAAAAGTATTTTTAAAGAAAAAAAACAACCTCAAGACAATATATAAATCTGTATAAACTGTTGTTCAAAGAACAAAAAAAAGCCAAGAAACGCCCATCATGAAGTTCTTTGTGTCAATTAGAAGAAAAGAAATTTAATTGCACTTTTTAAATGTAATAAATTGAATTTTATCTCTTACATATATAAAATTATTATTATTATAATATCCACAAACTATCTACGGTTGGATTACAATGACAATGATGATGATGATGATGATGATGATTATGATGACGGTGGTGGATATCATCATCAATTTGGTACTTGAGATTTTCTTTTTTTTCCTTCTCATTTCAATTTAGATGAATTATTATTAGTAGATTTATATCTTAAAAACAATTAACCAGCCAATGAAATCATTGTTATCATTCTTACAAAAAAAGAGAGGATTTTTTTTTCACTGGTTGATAAATGATTATTTGTTTCGGTTTGGAAATTCAGAGATTTTTAATTTAAATTTTTTTTGTTTTGTTTTTTGTTTCTCTCATTTACATACTGATCGTTCAGGTTGATTTATTGATTATTGGCCAAACACAACTACAACAACAACAACAACAACAACGATAGCTAAATCCCATTATTACAATTCTATGGAAAACGCAACACTTGTGATTTCATATATCGATTGGATCATTTTCAATTATGATTGACATGCTGCTGCTGCTGCTGTTGATGTTGATCTTGCTTTTTGTTTCCCGGTTATAATAGATCAAAATGACAATAAGCATGGATAAAATAATAATAATTTAACTCTAAATCGATGATGCTATTTATCCAATAATAAAAAAATCTCAATCAACAAAAAAAAATTGTGACAGATGTCAAAAAGATAAAAATGTCAGAATGTAAAAATCTGATGGAAATTTATTTTTATTTTTTTTCATACAATTTAATTTGATTGAATTTGAATATTTACAACAACAACACCAACAAAAAAAAATTCTGATTTCGTATCCAGTGTATTCTGATTTTGTTCATTATCATCACCATCATCGTAGAATCATTTTTTTATATGCAGATTTTTTTATTATTATTCATCTAAATGATAATTGTCTGGACTCTTTTGCTGATACAAAATATCCACCGTCATCATCATCATCATCATTATTAAACATATCGTTGTTGGCGATCCAATTGAAAAATCATTCAACATGACATTGATCCGTTTTTATGTTTGCCGCTGCTAGTGGTAGTAGCGTACAAAATAACTACATATGTATGTATGTACCATATACATATATTTATGGCCAATAAATCCAATCATCATAAAATTAAAAAAAATGATCCAAAAATATGAAAAGAAAAGAAAAGAAAAGAAAATCTTCTAAAATACTGTCCTCCAAAACAAAAACCAGCTCATTATTATTATTATTATTTGATATATTGATGCTAGTTTTTTTTTGTCTACTTTTTTTTCCTTTTTTCACTCTATAGACATATATACACATTCCAGTAAAAAATGTCATTGACAACAGGTTGCTAATATACACGTTTTTCTTTACCATTTTATAATGATATATACACCATAAACCATTGATCATCATCATCATCATCATCATTATTACACACCGCTACCGTTAAATCATAATCTTTTGGAAACATCATTTTAATTGATGATCTAAAAAAAGTTTTTTTTCAATTTTGAAATAAGACATTTCATTGTCTGTGTGTGTGTATGTGTGTGTGTGTATTGTAGTGTCTATCTGTAGCCCAAATCATTATCAATCGAATCGAATCAGAAAGAAAAAAAGAAAAAAAATTTTTTTTGACGATTTTCAAATACCAATAAATTCGATTACGTGATATATTTGTTTTTTTGTATGTTTTGAAGATAATTTATCTTACCACTGATCAACATTATCATCATAATCATCATCATCACAAGAAAAAAAAATTTAGATAACAAAATGGCTGAAAATGTTCAAATGAACGGTGATATTGTTGTCGTCGATGTTAATGCTAATAATAGTAGTGGTTGTAATGAACCCGAAACAGCAAAAGCATTTGCAAAACAATATATTGAAGAAAAATTTGTTCAACAAATTGCCGAAAAGATGAGCACATTCGATCAGGAAACAATGGATATGAACATTCATCAATCTCCAGTAACTACTACTGTTGTGGTTGAAACAACAACAACAACAACGCCCACCGTCAATGGTAATGCTACAGCAATTCAAGATGCTGATAATGATGATCATCCATTGAATAATAATGTTCCAACTGTTACTGTGACTTTAGCTGAAGAAACGAAAAACCAATCAGAATCGGATGTTGAAAATGAACAAGCACAGTTTGTGGATGCAAGTGATTCGATTATAGAAACACCAGCTACTGATGTTACAATGGAAGAAACAGTCACAGAAGAACCAGTAACAGGTGTCACGTTGGAGGAAACAGTCCAAGATGTACCAGCAAATGATGTTACGATTGAAGAAAAACTTCCGGAAGCAGTTGTTGCTGATGTGATTGTAGAGGAAACAATTAAAGAGTCGCCAGCAACCAACGTTACAACCGAGGAAATCGTACAACAATATCCCGTAACAGATGTTACAATGAAAGAATCGGTTCCAGAAGCTCCAGCTACAACAAATGTTACTGTTGAGGAAACAATTCCAGAATCACCAGCAACAAATCACCATGAGACTATGGAGGAATCGTCACCCGTAACATCAATTACAACTTCGGAATGTGAAAAAGAATCATCATTGGAATCATCACCTGTAACTAATGTTGTAATGGAAATGACAAACGGCCACGAACATCCAATGCACGACGAATATTCGGAAACATCGAAAATAAATGGTAACGCCCATCATTATGATGTTGTCGATGGTGCTAATCATTCCATTTTAGGAGCTGTTATGAAAGATGAAACACCGAATGATTCATCATCCAACGTTATGGAACCTGGCCAAACAACTATGCATCGTGAACATGATGATGATGATGATGGTGACGAAATCGATAAGAATATTCGAAAAATGGTGATCAACGAAAATTGGTGGAAAGAAAAACGAACAGCACTTGAAAAAGAGAAACAAGAATCAGAAACACCGGTAGATAAATTTCGTACAATCAAACAGAATATTCGTCGCGGTAATACACGATCATTGAAAGAACGTTTTGAAAATTTGAGCAAATTAACTGAATAACTTTCATTATTATAAAACAAAACAAAAAAAACATTCCTTTAATTGAACAGCAATATTATTAGTTATATTTATATTCATGAATCAAATTCAATTTATATACTATGATTTTTGTGATCAAAATGTAATAATCTCGTTTGTTTGTCTATTTTTTACTGTTTTATGATTGAAATGTATTGAAGAAAAAAAAATTACTGAGAAAGAAAAATTCTGATGCAAAAAAAAAAAACAGCAGCTAACCATAACCATATAACCATAATTTGGATGATAAATAAATATATTTTCCGTTTTTTTTATGTCATTTTTTTTCACTGTGTACCGTTTTCACTATCATCCAATTTATTCTAAAATTCAATCGATAAAATAAAAATTTTTTTTAATTCATTATCCCGTTGCATTTGAAAATAATTCATATGATAATAATAATCAATAAAATTAAGTAATTGCAATTTGAATCATGATTGAATTTTTGTCATTAGATCTAAAAATCTGTTCCATGAGCCGAACTAGCATATACGGTTGATTGTGTATGTTGTTGTTGTTGTTGTTGTTGAGGTTCTTGATTACGATAATGATTCATTAATAATTGTTGTTGTTGTTGTTGTTGATTTTGATTATAATTTCCAATCATTGGCATTGCCGATTCAGGCCTAGGTATCGTTGTTTGTTGATATTCATATTGCTCAAATTGTTGTGATGTTGATGGTGTTCGAAATGATTGTTGTGATGCTGGCCGATAAGAATCTGAACGTGGTGGTGGCGGTGGTGGTGGTTGACGACGTTGTTGTTGATGATGATGATGATTTGTACGTTGATCATTTTCCTGTTCCTGTACAAATTGATTCGGTACATCTTCACCGGTAATTAGCTGCAGAATTCGAAACGATCGTGATGGGATATTTGCACCTGTATATTTTAATGGAGCCGATTCATGTGGACGTTCAGATGGTGGAAGTTTTCGTAATTCCGACATTGATAATCGATGGCCAGAATTATTCATTTGTGCCATTTGTTTCCATGGATTTATCGGTGGTGTTCCGACTGGTGATTCTGGCCCAATTTTATTGCCACTAATACCATTACCATTCGATAATGGTGGCAATGAAGATTGACGTGATTTAAATGTTGTAAATGTTTGTTGTTGTTGTTGATGATGTAGTGGTGGTGGTGGTAATTGTGAAAACATTCCAGCCTGTGAAAGATATTCACGATTTGCCTCTGTAAATCAGATTTTTATGAATTTTAAATGACTTTCAGATTAAAATTCTTTTTTTAATTAACTCACCTGGATCAACATAGGTTTTAGCATGTTCCGATTCAAACAGTGGGTTGTTGTTGTTGCTGCTGCTGCCTTGAATTTAGTCCGAAAAACATTTTCGATTGTGTCGGTGAATCCATCTGTTTCGGTGGTAATTGTGAAAACATTCCAGCTTGTTGAAGATATTCACGACCAGATTCTATTGTTAGATAAATTTTTAGATATAAATTTGTGAAAAAAATAGAATTTTAAAATACCTGGATTTTCATATGATCGAGGCTGTGGAAATTCTTGACCCAATTTAATCTTTCTCGGCAACGATGCAGAATATCCATTGTCCATTCGAATCGGTATTGTTCGTTCGTTTGATGGCGATTGAAATGATTGTAGTGGCGACTGATTTGTGAACGTCGTTTCATTCATAGTTGATCTGCTGAATGGTCGTGGTTTCGAATTGCTGCAATTGTAACCTAAAATTTGAAATTTTTTTAACACTATTTCTATGGCTTTTCTTATCTAATATTATGAATTTCCCTAAAATGATTTCCCATTTTTGAAAATTACCATTAGCGTTATTATTCTGTTGTGTTCGTTTCCAAATATCAACGGATGGTGAAATACATCGATAACTATTGATAAAATCCTTCTGTTGACCATTATTATTATTATTATTATTATCATTATATGAAAATGGATTCGGCGGACAACTTGTGCGGCCATCCATCAAATTTTGCGGTTTTGGTGGGATCGGTGGTGGTGCTATTCCTCTATAATTCATTGGCCTGGAACAATAATTTGGAGCTTCCATCGATGGTGGTAGATTCGGTGATGTTGATCCCATTTTAGCACCCATTTCTTCAAATTTATCAATTTCATCTATTATAAATGAGAAAAATGGCATTTTAGATCCATAGAATTTAGTGACAGAAATGCTTTACCTTGTAAACCGGAATCCAGAACGTGTTTAAGAACATCTGTATTGAAAGTTGTAGGCGTTTGTTGTTGCTGAAAATTTGCCACTTGAACTTGTGTAGACGGTTCAAATCGTAATTGATTTTGAAATGTTTCATTCAATTCATCCATTTGGTTGCCACCATATACAGAATTTAAATGTGGATGATTGTTGCTGTTCACATCATTCATATCTGCTATACCACGAGCTGTTCGAACGGCTTCAGCTGCATTCAAACAAAGTTGATTCATATCAGGTTCGAATTTCTTTTGCTCAGCTGTTTGAAAATTTGGCTGTTGTGATTGTCTATTATCACCATCAGTATCATCATCAATAGGATTATTTGTTACTATTGTTGCACGTGATTCAACATCCTGTTTTCGTGCTGCCAATTTACTAATCAATTCATTATCATCACAGGATAGCATTGGAATCGGTGACGGTGCAAAACGAACTTCTTTTTTATTGTTGTTATTTAAATTGTTCTGGCAACCTAAACCAGATGGACTAGATGGACGAAGTTTTTGTGCTGCATCAGCCGGAATCGGTGGCAATACAAATGGACTTGCTGTATATTGATGAGCATTAGGTGATTTTGGTTGATTCTGTAAAGAATCTGTTTTCGTTATTGGTTGATCTTCATTCTCTTCCTCTTCCCCGGCATGTAAATTGGCTAATAAACGTTTTTTCATACGTGGTGAACGAATTTCACTTAGATCGAGTACTCCTTTTTCACTGTTTTTGGTGATTAAGTAAATCAATAATCAAAAAAAAAGACGATAATTAATGAATTACCTTGACACACCACTTGGTGTATATGTGAATGGTTTTTTATCCTTATTCATTGCATTCAATAATTTATCCGGTAAATGTGCGTATTGTTGTTTTTCAATCTCCTCTTTACTCGGTGGATGTTCACGTCTTATGGATGTTGGTGGTTGTGATGGATAAAGATCACGCCAATCAGGCATTGGTAATGCACCGGAAGTTCCAGGCATTGGTGGTGGTGGTGGTGGTGGCGGCGGCGGTGCAACTGCAATTGGTGATTGTGGTATTGTTGTTGCCATTTTTGTATTGAAAATTGCCAATGGTATTGATTGTACACTTGACCAATCGCTATCGGTTTCAAAATCGGCACTAAATCGATTTTGTCGTCGTCGTCGTTGTTGTTGTTGTTGCTGCTGCTGTTGTTGTTGATGCTGTAATCGATTACAACAATAATTATCTTCACCAACAATCGGATAGTATTCAAATTCTGAATGCGCAATCGATGATGTTGATCGTTGATCACTGTCGTAACCGTAATTATATCGTTGATGTTCTACGAAAAAATTCTGTGGTTTATCTTGTTTCTGTAATGATGGATTATAATCTTCTTGTTGTTGTTGTATAGATTTTTCTATGATGGTCTGTGTAGCCGTATCAACCAGTTGTATTGGTCGGTAATTTATGTTTCGTAGTCGAATCTCTGTTTGTGAATTACTACATCTACGATTATTAATAAAGTTTTTATTGATACTACAATTATTTAGTTTAACATTATTATCACCACCATCACCATCATAATCATCATCAGTAAAGGTTTTACCATTTTGAATGGTACCGATGATGATCGTTTTAGGTTGATGTTGTTGTTGTTGTTGTTGTTGTTTATGAACAGAATTCGGTAAAGAATCACCGTCATCATTATGCCTGGATAAAGATGATGACGGTGAAGGCAAAGCACAAAATTTTTGTGCCAACCATGCTATACAGGCAAGAATTAAGGCAAATATGCCTAGTTCAATGTTGAACGCAATTTTTGTTGATGATAAATTTATATATTATATTAAAAGTACAAACAAACAAAAAAATATTTTTTGTTTGAAAAAATATAAATGGGAATGAGAGTGAGAGAGAAAGAGAAAAAAAAGAAAAATAAAAATTCGTGTGTCTGTGTGTGTGTGTGTATGCTACAATTTAAGAATTCGTGCAAGAATTCAAAATGAAATGAAAATATAAAAAAAACCAGATACAATAAATGGTTCGTAGAATCGTTGAACAAGAAGAACCTTGAAGTCAATCGTCGGTTATCGTTTTGAAATTTATACAAACAATAATCAAATATAATTGTTGAATGTTTATCTTATGGGAAAAAATGGCAACGACCAACAACATCGACAACAAACAACGATCATCATCATCAACGTAGTTTGAGATTTTATTCAAATTTCAAATTCCATATGAACAAACACATTCACACATATGTTGACTAGCAAAATCTAAAGCAAAATTTTTTTTTTTGCTGATGATTATAGAGTTTCATTCCGGTATACATATTCTATTCATCTACAGTGTATTTGTTGTATATACCGCTGCCGATTTCTCTTTTTGTTTTTTTTCCAACGACGAAATTAACAAACCTCCCATTCTTGTGGGATTAAGAATTTAATGATGATTAAAGCCGATTCTTGTATTTATCCCTCCGAAAGAATATGCATATATTTACATATATTCAAGGAAGATTAAGCTGAACATTGAATTTCTGTTGGCAAATGTAATTCGTTATTGTCGTCGTCGATGTGTTAACGATGATAAAATTAGAAATTCATCATCACCATCGAGGAATCGAGGTTTTTTTGGCAATAAAATTTGTCTCTGTCTTTGTCAATAATGTACAGTGGGAAAGAAAAGACCAATAATGGAATGAAATTTCATCGTAGTCAGCATTTCCACAAAGAATTATGCAATACAATAATTACATTTTCTAAAATCAGTATCTTTTTTTCATACATATGTCTGTACGACATCGATTAATTTCCGGTAAACGCTTTTTTTCGAAGAAATCAATCGGTTTTTTTCTTTTCGTTGGATGTCATCCATTGTATTGTATTGTAAAATGAATGTATGAAATTCATTAAACAAGAGGCATTGATTTGATTTCGGATTCTATAATTAGATCGACTATATAAATGAAAAAAAATTTTTTTTTCTGGTGACATGACCGAATTTTGTTCATTATATTTAGTTGAATTCATTCTGTTCATAATCGAATGGTATTATGGTGAATGGGCAATAAAACTTAATGATGATGGTGATAGAATAATTTCATTTTTTTTTCTTGCATAACGACAAGAAATGAATGAATTTTTTTTAGTAAATAAACAAAAAAAAACTTACATCAATATTATATGACGAAACTGCTGCCACAGAGTGTTGACAATTGTTAAAAAAAAATTGACAACTAAAAAATCTGATTAATTTTTAACAACAAATCGAATTACTCAAGATCATCAAAATCGATTTGAAATTTTCTTCAAAACATTTAAACTCTATTAAAAAAACATGAAATGAAATGAATTGCCATCATCATCAATGCGATTCCATGTGTGTGTAAATCGATTTCAACAAAACAAAATGTTCCAAAATGGCAACATAATAATATTTAGAGAGGAGGAGGGAAAGAAACGTAAAAATTAAAGGTAAATATAAATTTGTTTTTGTATATATGCATCAATCATGATGGAAATGATGAAATTTTTTTTCTATTTTTTTTTTTTTTGAAGGCAGAATAAACAGAAAAAAAATCCTATATATTGGCTCTTGAACATGTCATTAATCATTTTTTTTCTGCTAAATGTAATTTTGAAAATCGAAAAAGAGTGAATGAAGAAGATCAATGAAATACGTCATACTGAAATTAACCACCACCATCATCATCATCATCATCATCATTATCATTATTTTGCCAGTTTTGGAACAAATCTAAAACATAAGTGACATGACATGACATTTGGCCTTGTTCTATTTGAGAAAAAAAAATTTTTTATAGAAAAAAAGGTCAAGGTTGTTTCCGATGATGGTAGGTGTAAGGGTGTGTGTGTGTGTTGATTTGATTGATTTAATTACATTTTTTTTTCTGCATTTAACCTTTCGGTATATTTTACTGTTATATGTTGATATATATTATCATATGACGAATTCATCGTCATCATTCATGTTGATTGTTTTAATACGCCCGTGAATATATCCGTGAATGAATATTTGATAATAGCAATTTTTCTGTTCTTTTTTCGAATTTGAATTTGAATTCACAGTTTTTTTGTTTGTTTTTCAATGCCACGATACATGAACAAACAAGAGAGGAAAAAAAATAATTTTTACAAACGCCTACGAAATAGCATACATTTGTCAAAAAAAAAATGTGTATAATTAGTAAACCGGCAATAGACTAAAACAAAAAAAAAGTTAGACAAGTGAAAAAAAAGTTATGTAAACTACGCATTAGGGAATCGTTTTTTATGTGGTTTTTGTTTTCAATTTGAATGAACCTGAATAAAAAAAAAATGGAAACATGAAGAATTCAAATTTATAGAATCAGAAAATTTTGACAATCAATGAATGGATGAAGAATGTGACCATGGTTTGATGTCGATCCGGAATTTGTTTAACCTAATTGTGGAATGAATTGAAACGATGGCCTGAATTTATCATCAACTCAACTCAACTCTTTGATGACACATAAATATTATATATTGGTGACTTGATCAATTCATGGCTTGACAATTGGTTTCGATTTTCTAGATTTTTTTTTCTCTGTCCGTATAGCCAAAAACATACAAATGAATGACATTGTTTGAACTAAATTTAGTAACTATTTCTTACAATTGAATGCACCATGAAATATCAAACAAAATTCAAAAGTATGCAACACAAACAAAATTCTTGGCATCAATTCTTTATTCTTTCAATTTATTACTACATGATGGCAGTTGATACGAAATGGATGAAAGTAAAATTTAAATAGAAATCGATGATCTGTATGAAAAATGAAATTAAAAAGTGAAACAAAAAAAAAGTATTAAAAAACTAATCGAAATTGCTGGATTCAGTCCAATAAATCAATCGTATGGAAATGAATTGAATTTTTAAAATTTGATGAAATTTCAAGGTCTTTTTGATATGGGCGATGGCCGCTTATTATATTCATGTATTGATTTTGTATAAACAATCAAATCGGCGTCGAATCCGTGATGATGATGAACCCTTTTCTAACCGATTTTGATTCTTTTCATCACATTCTCGGAGAAAACATTTCATTCATTCGATTCGATTCGATTCGTATCGAATCGATTGAACGAAAATGGCAAATAAAACATTATTTCTTACGATTAATCGTCCATCACCAGCAACAGAATGGGGATTCGAATTTATTGAAACCGAACATAAACGTTTGGGTTCGATTTTGGTCGTACAAAATGTAAGTAGAAAAATTTTCATTTGAAATCTTAAATAAAAATTAAGTTGACCTAGACCGTTATGCTCTTAAATTTATAGATTAGAATTATTTTCACAAGTAGTTCAAGATCAGATAAATTCTCGACGTCAAAGGATTATCCTTCCTATTATTATTATCATCACTGTAGAAATGTCGAGAATCTTTTTTTTTTATTATTATTTTCAACAATTCTAACATTCATAATACAAGCATTTTTCAATGTCTTATTCTTTCTCTGTGTTTGCACTATTATTGTTTTTTGTGTGTGAATTGAAATTTTTGTGGTGACAATTTTTATGATGTCAATTCATATGATGATGATGATGATGATGATGTCTGTCCCATTGTCAAATACAAATTTATATCGCAGCAGCAGCAGCAGCAGCAACAACAATAGTTGAATATGAAAGATTCGAAAGGATTCAAGGATACAAAACACATTCACATTATCATCACCATCAGAGATACATTTACAATGTACATATGTACAAAAGGATTCTTTTTTATCTTATTGAATTCTTTGTCTATAAAGGGGGAAATAAGACCATAAACATGCAGCTATTCATTGTACAACTAAGTGTGGTGGTACGCTCGACTGCCAAGTGTGTACTGAATTATATTATATTATTATTATTGCCGATATATTACCATGTTCAAAAAATCTATTTCAAACTATATGAAAAAAAAGAGTATTTTTCAATCACAAGTCATTTGATTCATTTGATTGTCGAATTCTAGTCAGGCTTTGATCATCCATTGAATAAAGTTTGTTGGTGATTTATTTTCTTTGTCTGTTATTTTTATTTTTTTTTTTCATTTCGTATACATGGATTTATTCTCATTCATTTATTTATTCATTTACTTAGGTTGCATCTTCAGGTCCTGCATACGAAGCTGGTATTTTACCGGGCGATATATTGATTGGTATTGATAATTCACCAATTACTGGCCGTCCATTAACATATTCAGTTGCGATTGAATTGTTATCGCAAAGAAAAAGAAATCGTATTGAATTACAAATTCTTCGTGATCCAAAGAATCGTGTCAGAAAATTGAGTAAGTTTTCTATATAATCAGAAACAAAAATTTATGATAATGTTTCAATTATGTTTGAATAAATAGAGACATATAAAATCACGAATAGTGAAGCATATCGTCCAATCATTATGAATCGTGGTGTCATTCCTAGTGTTGCCCAAATGGATAGCGGTATCCGTATGCCAGATAATAATATTGAACAATTTTTGAATGAAAAAGCACGTGAACAATGGGCGATTACTAAACAGGTATTAACCAGTGAAAACAAAAAAAAAACAAAACAATTTCTATGTAGTCAATGAAAATTATTATCATCAAATAATTTGACTTACCACCATTTTTAGACCTATCGTAGTATACCGATTATTGAACCTAAACCAAAAGTTCGACGAGATTGGCCAACGGGTTCGTATCTTAAATATATGGAAGGCCCTGGTTGGCATGATCCACCTAAACATATTATGGTTCAAGAAGGAAAATTTAAACTTCTTAATCAATTGGGATCGGTCTGTATTATTATTATTATTATTATCTCATTGATTTAATATTTTTTCCAAAATTCAATTTTTCTTTTTGTTGTTGTTGTTGTTGTTGTTATTGTTGAAATAGACTGAAGGTTCACCGGTTCATCGTCAATATAATTCACCAATCAATCTTTATAGTGAAAACAATTTACAAAATTCAATCAATCTGTAAGTTAAATCACAAAGAATTCAAAAAAAAAATAAATAAATATTGAAATCATTTTCATTTCAGTGGTTCAACTGGATCGAGCATTAGTCCACAACCGGTGTATAAAATGACGACAACAAAACCAGAAACAATTGACATAACTAATTCACCGACCTATCAATTCTTGCAAGAGGAACGTATTCAACAACAATTTCGTATGTATATATATTCAAATTTAACTCAGTCATATCAATAAACAAATTTTCAAATTTAAACATATCATCACACCCCAGGTCCACCAACCTCATCATATTCGGCATTCAATCGTACATCACCAGATCCACAACAAACGCCGTATTTTAAAACATTAATGCATACATTAAACGTATCATAAACAACAACAGCAGCAGTAGTAGTAGTAGTAATAGCAAGTAATAATTAGCTAGTAATTTGATGATAATTTATCTATCACTCTCATTCTTCTTCAAAATGATTCAATCAGAAAAAAAATGTTGTTATAACCCATTTTTCACATCTCAATATTACTAATAATAATAAACAACCCTTTTCAGATAAGTATCAAATGTCAATCAATCATCAATCATCATTTTTATTCTAATTCTTTTGTTTTGCCCATAAATCGATAAAAATTGATTGATTGATTTGATTTGATTTGAATGTAATCATCACAGATAAATACTCTATTATTCATTGTATCATCATATTGTGAAAATTTAATTTTAAAATTTAAAATCAAAATTAAATTTAAAAAAAAGACAAGATAAAAAATTCATATTTAATGTGCGTCATCATTCATTCAATTATGAACGCTTTTGCGTTTAATAATATTTTTTAAAAAATAAAAATGGAATGAAAAATGAATTAAAAAAAATGAAATGAAAATTTTACAAGACAGAAAAAAAAACATTGAAATTTATAATGATGATGATGATGATGCGTCATCTTGTTTGAAATGAATGATGAATCGCTAAATTGATTGATTGATTGATGGAAGAATGAGTGAGAAAGGGGTGAATGAAAATCATCTAAATTCATGACATACATTAAATAAACATAATAAACAAATACAAATCTATTTTAACTGATGTTATTCATGTGTGTATGTTGGTTTCATTTACAAATTTAAAAAAAAACAGGACTTTTGTTAATAGCTGATAGTCCATTTATGATCAGCAAACTCCATTTGAAAGATTTCGTGGTGAATGATGATGATTTCTTAGTGGAGATGAATGTTGTTGTTTCATCGTTATCAATGTTGTTGATGATGTTCGATTTTCATTTTTACTATTAGAAACATTGGAATTTGAATCGGACGAAGATTCACCATCTTGATGATGGTCTTCATTGTCATCGCCAACGTCATTGATTTCATCACCACATAGATTAGATAGATTTCTGACAGGTAATTTACCATTGATGGTTTTATGATTTCCATTTGTTAATGGACTTGACATTTTAGCCATAGTTGGTGTTGATAATGACGATGTATCTAGTTTTAATCGTTTAAAAGGTGATCGCGATGTAGATCGTTTACGACGACGAACTTTGAACAATGGTGATGAATTTGAATCTTCTGTAACAATAGCAGCAGCAGCAGCAGTAGCTGAACTATTTGTATTTCGAAGATGATGATGATGACCATTAACTAAGGTCATTGGTTTATCACAGCTAGATTCATCATGATTGTTCACAGTTGATCTGGTCCGATGATGTGGCGACGATGTAGTTGTCGAATCGATATTACCATTCGTAACAATCTCAGAGTCATTTTTTATTGTTTCTTCTTCTTCTTCATCTTCATCATAATTTTCATCATCTACGTCATCCGAATCTTCATCATCCTCCGTATCATTTTCAAATGCCATTCGACTATCCTCATCATCATCGTCATCATCATCATCATCAACTTCTTCATCATCTTCGGAAATCCTTTGATTACCAGATTCAGTAGGTTCTTCTCCATGTGTTGTTTTCTTTTTCCGGCGTTTTGGTGTTGGTGTATGATTATATGCTTTATTCCACCGACGACGACGTTTCTTTTTCAATTTACCCGGTAACTGTATTCCATTTTTCATAGATTTATTTAAACTATTTTGATCTAATGCATCATCATAGAACAGGACATTATATACTTCATCATTTTTTACTGAAATTTGAGGTTCTTTTGATATGAGCGGTTCCCATATTAGATTATCTTCATTTAATGAGATTCGTTGTTTCTGTAGACAACGCTCGATTTCTTCTTGTTTGAATTCCAGTAACCATCTGGAAGGAAAAAATGAAAAAAATGTCAAAACGAAAAATTCATGACTAATATATACAAGATACATACTCTTTATTCATTTTTTTGAATGCACCACACCATTGTAATGTGGACGATATATCATTGACATTTAGACCGGTTTTTTCAGATATAAGCTCGATCGATATGGACAGCAAATCATCATCTTGTGAATCTTTCGTACATTCATTTTTTTGTCTAAATAATCGATCAACATATTCATAGATTCTAAAACGCCAATAAGATAGATATGATAATTTTCCTAGTTCAGATAACGGTTTTTCTGGTGTACCAATCAATGCTTCACGCCGTGATAATAGATAAGAAAAATCGATTAAAAAACGACCAAAACCACTGCGTTGATATTGTGGTAAGGTTACAATACATGATACATTAAAATGTTTAGTAGAAAATTTTTCTTTTGAAAAATATCCAACAACATGAGATCCTAATCATATTAAAAAAAATCCAAAAGTTTTCATGAAAAAGGTAATTCTGAATTCCAATAACCAATTCATACATACCATAAATATCATCGATAGTAAGAATGTAAAAAAGGAAATGTTCCACGTCGAATAATAACGTTTTATGATCGATAAACAATTTACCTAAAAGACATAAATTCTGGCAATACCATTTTGTATTAGCACCATCCACTTCATATACTGATAAATAAATTGGTGTTTTTATATGAAAATTTGGTATTATCTGCCGTGAACGATAAATTTCATCACCCGGTGGTCTTTTCAGTAAACATTTTTTCTACAATAAAATCAAAAATGATGAAAATTTTCCATAATATAAACTTATAAGACTTACCATGTGTCTTTCCATCATATCCGAACTTTTCATATATTTCAAACAAAATTCACAGATAAACAATTTTTGTAGTCTTGCATATTCATGTGGATATAATGATGAATACCAGGTTTCGATTTCATAGTTACCGAATTCAATTGCAGCCGGACAACGTAGCTGTGTATGTTCACCATCATTCTATTTTTGAAATGAATTAAGATTATTCATGAAAATAATTGGACATTTTAATAAAATTTACTTTTGATCCTGGACTTTGTGTTTTCAACGGTGTTAATATGATCGATGAAAGACCATTTTCGGCAACATTTTGTACTTTTTTAAACAATTGTTCATCATCTCCAGTTATTTCCATTGTTGCATCCAAAGGTAGTGGAGGTGATAATGCACGATAATTTTTCTTATGACCATCTAAAAATGATGAATGTTGACTATTTGGTGATGATATCTCAGATTGTCTTTTATCACTAGTACCACTATTATCCGTGATGACTATGGAACGATTTCGATTTTTTGATTTATTAGACTTTCCAATATTATTATCATCTTTAGATTTCTCCTCTTTATAACGGTCACGTTTTTTTGGTTTGGGTGTTGATGTTTTGAATTTCTCTGGTATCGGTTCATCATTTTCTTCCAAAACACTATTGTCATCATCTTCGGCCATGATTATAGAAACATCGGTTTCAAGCTGTTTCTGTTGTTGATTCCTTCGCCTTCTAATTGGTGTAAATTTCCGACTTCGTTTTTTTGCCGACTTTTTTATCGTTGTTGTTTGTTTGGAACTAGATTTTTGTTTATTCGTTGTACGACCATGTTCACCATTATCATTATCATCATCATCACAGCTACCATTACCATTTTCATCTGCTGATTGATTCTCATGAGCTTTGGTCGCAGACGAAGATGATGATGATGATGATGATGTGGATGATTTTATCAAAAATTCTGTAATCAAAGTTTGTTTGCTTGACTACAACCAAAAAAAAAAAATTTCAGGAATAAATTCAAAATAAACATTTAAAAATTTTACCTTTCTCATTTTTGTTCGTTTCGTTTTATGATTCGATGATGTCGAAAGAATTTTCTCAACTTCTTCGTCGTCACCGTTATCTGATTCCGGTACGACCAGTACTGGATCACTGTTAAAATGATTTTGTAAATCAACACTAATACTGCTGCTACGAGAATTTAAATCTGTTTCTAATTTTGTTAAATTCTTTACATCTACTGTTCGATTTAGATTCTGGTGTTTATTATGATATTTACGTCGTTTATTACGTTTACTGATTGAATTATTTTCACCACCATTATTCTCCTTATTGTAATAATTATTATTGATGATATTATTGTCAACTATTTCAAGATCAGCTGATCCAACAACAGAATCCAAATTATCTAAAATTGCTGAACTATCAGGCAATAATGATGAAGATTGTTCAGTTGTTGTTGTCGTGCATATGGATTCAATCTCCGGTCTAATCAGTTGATAATTCAATTGTGATAAGTTGGCTCGTTGTAGGGTCAGTGTACGATATGATACAAGATCACGTTTTAAATGGAATGAACCTTTACGTCGACCACGACGGCCAAGATATTTTCGACAAAATTCTAATAATTGTGTAGAATTTTCTTCAGATTTCGGTGTTAATGTTGATTGTTGTTTTAATTCAAATGAATTTGTTGTATCAGGACTATCGTAACGTCGTTTATGATTGGATTCAAATGATTTTGGTCTTTGTTGTTGTTGTTTATGTTGTTTTCCAATTGATGGATGATGTCGAATTGCTGTGGCTAATTTTATTTCAGGTTGTTGTTGGATTATTCCAGATGATGAATGACTATTGAATGAATTACGATTATTATTATTTTTGGCAGATGTAGTAGTTGTGGTGGCTGAAACTGTATCTTCTGCGTAAATTTTATCACAATCATCACATGTATATTTGGAAAGGAACACTAGTAATAATCAAGAATGGGAAAAAAAATAATTAAAAAAAGAAAGAATAAATCAATAAGTTTAATTTGAAAATTGAAAAATTAAAAAAAAATCCCTAGACAAAAGCTAATGTATTACACAGTAAATTTTTATTACCTGACAATTGTCATATTTTGGTTATTATAAATTGCAAAATGAGAATTCAATGTAATGTAAGGCAGTATAAATTATTTTATCAATGGAATTTTCGAATGATTTAAATTCGGGAATATTTGCTTGTGTGTGTGTGTGTTTGTTTGCAATTTGATAATAAACAGTATGGGCAGTGTTATTTTGTGGATTATTTATTCATATATATATAATTCATTCATATTCATATTCATATATATATAAATGTAGTCAATGATTTCACTACACAATATTATATATGATGATGATATAATGGGCAGCAATAATATTCGTGTTTTTTCTCATTAAATAAAACTTATTATTCACTGTTGAAGATGATTATATCAATTTCAATCCGTTCAATCAATTCAAACCAAACACACAAAAATAACATAACAATATTCAACCAAAATTTAAAAAAAAAATAGTGAGCAAGTTGTTTTAAAGTTTCATGTCAAAATGGAAAAACAAAAAAAAAAGAAATTGGAATCAAAAAGAGTGAGAAAACATTTTTTTTTCAATGGGATTGTTGTTATTATTATTATTGTTTGTCCAAATAGTTTTCTGTTAGAATTACAATATTCTCTCTTTCTTATACAATTCAAAACATTCAATTCACTGTCGTCGTCATAGGCTTGTTTGTAAGATTTTTTTTTTTTTTTTTTTCATTAATGGGTAATCGCTCGCTCACAAAACACACACACACACATCAACATCAGCAACAGACAATAAAAGAATGAGCGCGCCGTCATATTATTTCATTAATACGCATGCACTATTTTTTCTGCTTTAAAAAAAAAATTTTACATTTCATTTGCCCAGTTTATACGTTGCAAATTTCATTTTATCTTATTTTGAAACTAAAAAAAATGTTATTATTATAAAAAAGAAAAGAAAATACATACCCGAATTAGATGGATTCCAACGTAAACATGTACGATGAAAAGCACGATCACAAACAACACAAACGATATTTGTTTCATCATCATGTTGGCCACAACGTGGACATTTTTTACAATTTGGACATTCCCAATTCGGTAATTGTCGAATACGGGCTAATAATGAAGGTGAACAACCTAAACAAGATGAATGACCAGACATTCCACAAACAGAACAAGTAATAAGCTCATCATTTTCATCATCTTTAGTACTATGGCCACACATTCCACATTTCCGGTGTAGATATGATCGATGATTATTATTTTCACTATCATTATCAATACTTGTTGTTGTGGTTGATTGTTGTCTATTCAATGAATCTTTACAATATCTTCGTACAACTCTTTCGATTGATTCATCAATCGAATTCAATGTTGTTGTTGTTGTAGTCGTTGATGTTGATACGGATTTTGTTTTTGTAGATGAATCTATTCAAAAAAAGTAAAATTAGTTTATGAAACATACTTTCAATTCAATCAAACATACTTTTTGGAAACGTTGGCGATGTACTTTGACAGGTTTTAGCTGTCTGATTATTATTATCACTGCTTTTTGAGATATCATTAAGAAGATGTACACGAGATTTTAATGGATTATTTATCGCTACAATTGGTATGGCTGAATTTAGTTCACGATAAGAAACAAAACCTTTATCAGCATTATTCACACGTGCCAATAAAGACCGCAGTATCATATCATCTAAATGACATTGAATTTTATTTTTTGTATCCCAATCAGAATGTTTTGATCGAGCCAAAAGATTATATAAACGATCTACTGATGGTCGTTGTTTTTGTCGTTTAATTTTTCCAATTGCCAAAAGAATTTCACGATCACGTTCAGTAATTGGTATATCTACAATATCTTCTTTTTTCACTGTAAATTGTAAACAAAAAGAAAGAAATTAGAATTTTGAAAATAAAAATTGTCAAACAATATTGAATACCTCTGGTACGGAATTTTGGTTTTTTTGCTATATCATTTTCTACTACTAATGATAACTTTTGTGAAAAACCGGCTTGTTGTTGTTTCTGATTCTGTTGATTGTCGAATGTTGATCGTGATGGAATTGGCCGTGCATCTGGTGCCGGTACGGTAGCATGCAACCGATTCGGAAGCCCTTGTAATGATGATTTATTATTTTCAGTTAAACCGGACATGAATGATATTCGTGGCAAAGAATTAGGTGATTTACATAGACTAGTGAATAGATTGTCATTATCTTTTGATGGTGTAGCTGCTGTTGATGACGATGATGATGATGAACCAACAAAACGTTTTGAATGATTACGATTTGCCATAATGATTACTTCATTTGAATATCGAAATTGATTTGATGATGATCGTGTACTACTTTTTGATGAATCCGATGAATAACCACTACATTCTTCATCATCATCATCATTGGAATCACTTGCAGCCATTTCCTCGCCATCTTCTTCTTCCTCTTCTTCTACGTTTTCATCATCATTTTCCATCATCACTTGATGATGATGATGATGATGATGAAGGGGATGTTGATGATGATTCAGAGCCATCATCTGAATCAGAACCAGATTCATTTTCAGAACACGATGATGCACCTGATGATTCATGATGATCATCAGCTATTTTCACTGCTGCTTTTTCTGGAAGTGATGTTTGCTGTGAGCTATCATCATCGGATTCGGAAGAAGATGAAGAGCCAGATGATGACGATGAGGAAGATGAAGCGGAAGATTGTTTTGATGCAGATGAAGATGAATGTGATTTAGACGATGATGATGATGATGAATTTGATGATGAAGATGAAGTAGATGATTCGGAAGATGATGCCGATGATGATGATGACGATGATGAATGGCAACTATCGTTATCTGAATCATCCGCCGACATGGCAAATGTAGGTGTGTGTGTGTGTGTGTGTATGAATGAAAAATTTAAATTTTTAAAATATTTTAAATCAAAAAAAAAGAAGAAAAGAAATAAAACGTAATTTTAATTATGGCGACAGAAAAGTGTAAATTTTTTCACATAAATTTCCACTGATCATCATCATCATCATCAACACCATCATCATTATCATCATCATGTTGATAATAATAGCTGCATTGGTAATAATAATTTCAAATGTTTAGGACAAAATTTTGATGCGAAATCTTTTATCTTCATTAATATCGTCATGAATTTGAATAATAATAATGACATCATTTTCATCGAAGATAGTTGAAGAATTTCGTAATCAAATTAATGATCCAGAATGAAAATTGAATATATTTATTATATTATATATTAGTATTTATTGATTTAATCACATGGCTCAAACGATATTCATTTTTCTTATATTAGCAATTATGAGAAAAGAGAAAAACAGGATCCATTTACAAACAAATTTTGTAATGAATACACACTTGAAAAAAAAGAGTCATAATGTGAATTGAAATACAAAAAAAAACAACGATCAAACTTTTGAAATGTTAACGATCACGAGTGTTTTTGTGTGTGTGTGTGTGGTGTGTGTATGTTTCTTGATGAACTCTTTCATTTTTTTTTCTTTTCATTCATTCATTCAATACATTTCAGCATTTAAAACGTTTATAATACACATTTAAAACAAACATGATTAAATATAAAAACGATGATGTTTGCCATGGCCATTCATTGATGACAATGAATTAACACAACACACACATACACACACACAGGTGTTGTGATAATTTCATCGTTGCATGAAAGACTGATGATAATTGAATTTTATAATGACGACAACGATGAAGACAACGACGACATTGGTGACAATGACAACAAGATAAATAATATTCCAAAAAACAAAACTTGGTTTATCGATAATCAATTTTGTGAATTTCCGAAATATGTTGTCGTCGTCATTGTTGACGACGTCATTGATGAAAATATTTTTTGTTTGTATTCATTTGTCCAGAATATTCTTCAATTTGAACTTTATTATTGATGATGATGATTAAATGGTCGTATTTTTTTTTATTTATTATTGTTGATTATCATTCGATTCAATTGATTGGCATTGGATTTTATTAACTAATCATCAACAATAACAACGACAACATCATATCATACACACACATATCCTCCTACTTCTCCTACTATCCTATCATCATCTTCATAATTCAACACAATCGATTTGTTGGTTTTGGTTTTTTTTTTCATGTTTACTAATATTAATTCGGGCCACTCACCATTTTCATCATCATCATCATCAAATATATACATCTAATGGTAATTCGGGTCTGGTTGAATTACCATTACCAGTAACTATTATAAATGCTACTACTACTGGTTAACATTTTTTTTATTCAAACAAAGCATGCCGCATGTATACATTTCGCATGATTATGGCTTTGGCTACAATGCCACATACCAATAACAATTGAAATATATGAATTACGTAATAATAATGGAAAATGAAAAAATTTACTATGATTGTTGTCATTGTGACTGTAACCAAAGCGGAAATACACACACACACAAAGGGATATTGAATTACATGTTTGGATTCTACCACTACCACCAAATATTTCCACTAATACAGTTTTCACACGTTTAAATGTCACATGGTTAGATGTTCGGTGGACAGAGATCGATTTAACTTCAAAAGTATAAATGGATATTTCACTGTAACTCTCGAAGTAATCGATCAATCATCTGAATTTGAAATGAGAAAAAAAAATTGATTGAAAATGCCAATGTATATATCCAAAAATTTTTAAACGATGAGATCATTAATCTATGCGGGTATAAATAGTCGGTTATAAGAATTCAAGTCATAATATTTGTCCCATAAACAAGGCTATGATTTGATTTTTTTTTCATTGAATAACATTATTGGAATGATTAAATAATTCAATTACATTCTGGATTTAAATGTCGATTAATTCAATACGATCTGATTAATTTACTTTGAAACTTTAACTTTTTTGTCAAGTGAAAAAAAATATGAATGGAGGTAATCAAAAAGAACAGCCACCACCATCGCATCCGCCATCTTTTGGTGATGATACAAACCATAATGGTAAGTTTATCAAGTTTTTTTTTGATTTTTTTGTTTATATCATTAATTTTAGCGCCAAACGAAATGGCCGAAATTGTTGAGACACCACATACGAAGGTGAAAATTATATATAGACAACATAATAATCATGATGATGAATTGCCGGAAGTTGAGCTAACAAATATTGAACGTAGACCATCAAAAAGTAAAAGTCAAAAAGAAATTGAATTAGTACAACAAATGATTGAAGAGAATGTCAAATTAAATGAATGTCGGCAACAAAAATCAAAAATCAATAATAATAAACATGATGATCAGCAAAATAAGAACGAAGTAGTAGTTGTTGGAGATCGGCCTGAAACAACGACAACAGCCGAAGATGATGAAGAAACTTGTCATAAACAATTAAAAAAACAACAATTGCGACAAAAAAGAAATGACAACAAAAAATCAACATGACAAAAATCGCAATTCAAAGTAAAAGATGATCAAAGAAATTGAAATTCAAGAAAACTTTAAAAACAAATTTTACCTTGATATATATGGTGAACAGAAGAAAAAATAAAAATAAAATTCCTTAACAATGTATTTGTTGACAATGAATGTGGAAGAAAACAGTGAAAAAAACATCAAGTAAAAAGTTTAAAATCATCATCAGCATTTCCGGTCAGATTTTTTTTATTCAATGACTGAGCCTGTATATATATATGTGTGTGTGTGTGTGTGTGTTTGATAATCTTTGATCAATTGCACTCTCATTCAAATGTGATACATTTTTTTTTTCGTTTGTTCATTCAACACACACGATTCAATGTAATTGACTTTGAACACACACACACACACACACACACACTACTAGAATACAATCCAATGAAACCAACCGACAATCAAAATAAAGAGCCATATATCGCTCGCTCGTTTGATGATGTTGGTGGTGGTGGTGGTGGTGTGTCTATCATCAATTAATGGCACATCCGGTTAAGAGTATAGCCACTTGTACATAGATACACAACATTGAAATGATTGAAAATCGAGCCAGAAAAAAAATGATAGAAAGCCAAGTTTTAAACGCATACCACCACAAAAAAGGCCACATATATTGATTGATTGATTCGATTTTGTTACACACACACACACACCAACCATCACAAAGAAAAAAAGTGTTGAAGGATTGTAATTAGTTTTTTACTCGTTTTTGGTTACAAAAAAAAAAAAAAAATCAAGTAATTAAATTACATGATAAATCCATCTTTATTTCATCATTGATTGATTGATTGGTTTTTGTGTAGTTACACAATTACGAAACACACACACACACACACACATGATAACTAATACAACCTGCCAAATACAAGTGATATCAATTACAAATCTAGTGAAAAAAAACTTACGCCTTCAAGAAAAAAAAAAATAAATCCAAAAAGGATTGTTGTCGCATCAATTATTGTCGTCGTCGTCGTGTTCGTCATCGTTGTTTGTTTGTTTATTTACTTTTATATTTTAAGTTTTTTTTTAATTTCAACATTTTTTTTTCTCTCTCTCTCTCTAGTAATTTCTTCATAGGTGGTGTGTTGGGGGCATATGTTGTATAATGCAAGCAATCAAATGTGTAGTCGTTGGTGATGGGTAAGTAGTAGTGTTTTTTTTCCCCATTTCAAAAATTAGTAATAATGATATTGTGTTGGGAATCATTTTGTGTTTTGGAACAATAAAGTGCTGTAGGTAAAACATGTTTACTCATCAGTTATACAACGAATGCATTTCCAGGTGAATACATTCCAACAGTGTATGTATTGGAAAAAAAATTTAGTAAATTCCTGTTCACTAACCCAATTTTTTTTTTGATTTATAAATTCAGGTTCGATAATTATTCAGCAAACATATTGGTGGATGGAAAACCAATCAATCTAGGCCTATGGGATACAGCTGGCCAAGAAGATTATGATCGATTACGGCCATTATCATATCCACAAACGGTAAACACACATAACTTTTATTTTGTTTTTTTCTCTTCGTTTAATGTTGAAAAAAACAAAAATTTTTTTCATTTGTGTATCAAGGATGTATTTTTAATTTGTTTTTCATTGGTAAATACGGCTTCATTTGAAAATGTACGTGCAAAATGGTATCCAGAAATAAGTCATCATTGTCCTAATACACCAATAATATTGGTTGGTACGAAATACGATCTACGTGAAGATCCAGTACAGATTGAAAAACTTAAAGAACGTAAACAGGCACCAATTTCTTATGCACAAGGTTTAGCATTAGCTAAAGAAATTGGTGCCATAAAATATCAAGAATGTTCAGCATTAACACAACGTGGATTGAAATCGGTGTTTGATGAAGCAATTCGTGCTGTACTTTGTCCACGGCCAAAACAAAAATCCCGAAAAGCATGTACAATTCTATAGAGAGAGAGAGAGAGAGTGCAAAAAAACCCTGCTAATATACAACATTTGATATATCGATAAAAAAAACCAACCAACGGAAGAAAGAATCTGAATCATTATTCTCCTAATAGAAACAAGAACACCTTGAATATATTATATTATTATCATTATTTATCAGCATGTGAAAATAACAAAATAAAATCTTCATCCATGCAGAGAGAGGTCTATGTATTTTGTATTCAAATATATATCGTGATTTATGATTTCAATGTGTGTGTGTACAATGATGATAAAATTAATGAAAAAAAATCAAAATATTCACAAAATAATGTTCACATGTGTGGATGTATTTGGTCGATGAATCATTTTTGTTTTGAAATTGTTTTTTTTTGTCATAAAAAAAATGAAAATGAAAATTCCAATGTAATATAAATGGATGAATAAATCAGCGGCAAATATGTCTATGATTTTCGAGTAGTTTTTCCTTCACCAATTATCATTATAATTTGTTATTCAATCTTTCATTTATTTTTATTGGTCATTTTTTTTTTTTTTTGGCAGGATGACAGGTATTTAACATTCTGTGACCGGATATTGAATCTATTATTTCTATGTTTGTATGTAACCAGAAAAAAAATCGGAAATAGAATTTTATTTGACAACGGTCATAATAATAAGAATTGTGATGAAAATAATGATGAAACTTTTCTGAGAAATTGTTCATTATTTATGAACAATGAAAACTTTTTTTTCCATCCTACTTCCAAATTGATTTATAAACGGAGGAAAAAATTCAATCAATGAAAACAACAGACAGAAAAAAAAGTCGCATGACAATAACCGATTCTGACCAGTGCCACTGAGATATTTCGGTTAATTTTCTTTCATTGAAAGCAATTTTTTATTTTATTCACTTAATGATAGTTTAGTTAGTTTTTTTCCCATTTAGAAATTTTTTTATAAAATTTTAAGATTAATACAAAATTCATAATGAATATTTGAATATAACGAAATTTTGTAATGAAAAACACCTGACCACAGGTGAATCCAAATCGATTATTAGTCATTGTCTGAACGAAAAGCGATGATTTAATCAAATATCTGTAGCTATGATGTATCGATGTTTTTGTATCGACAACCATTGAACATTGTGTTCGGGCCATATTTTGTAATATAAATTTTGCACATCGTTGATTACCTGATGGTAGATGAGCAATTCTTGAATAAAGTCCATTAGTTAAACAAAATATAGAAACGAGTGATAACAATATGAATATAGTGAAAATACTATAAAAAGACTGTCTACTATAGAATATACAAGCCGAAACGATTGATGTTTTTGAAATTACTTCCAAACACAAAAGAACCACTCTAGCAGTTCGATTCAATTGTGCAATTTCAGTATATAAATCTACATATTCATATTGAAATTGATTCCAATCATTTTGCCGGATCTGTTGATCAAATGATCTCCGTTGATCAGTGAATCTTTCATATAATTGTTCAATACAAACTTTCAAGTATTCAATTAAAAATACCAAAAAATTGAGTGACATGAATAATTGTCCCATCATTTGGATTGCATGCATCATCCATAGAATGAACAACGAAACACTGATGAACGATTGAATAATATTGATATGGAATGATTGATAAAGACCATAATTAAAGTAGGCATAAATAATGATCACTATTAATAATTCAATCTTTATGATTATATATGAAATCGTGACAATCACATCTGTAACGATGTACATATGGTAAAGATATTGAAGATTTTTTGGTTTAAATTGTTTTTCTTGATCAATAATTGATTTTTTCAGAAGAAAATCCATGAATGGTAAACGATATTTAAGTAAACTACGTAATATTTTTACCCATAACCATTCTAGCATGATAAATACTAAGATTAACTGAATAGAAAAAATATCCATACGTTCTGTATTCATCATTTGTTCAAAATCCAAACGGCTTATCATTAAAGGATTATTTGGATAAAAAACCATAATTGAAAGATAAAGAATTGCTGACCATGCATAGACAGACATCCAAATGGAACGTTTGAATGTATGATATGAGTAAGAGATTTCATGATTACGATAATCATGTAGTGAAAATTCCCAACGAAATGAATATCGTTTCCAATGTTCGAAACCTTGATCAAATATTTTCTGCATACATATTTGTTTATATAAATGGAATCTTTGTCCGAAACGTGCCAAATTTATCTTCATAATAATTGTTGAACATTTATTCTGCACCGAAATAAAAGAAACATATGACATTTGAATGAATGATATGGTAGTGAAAAGAAGAATGAAAAAAAATCTCGAAAATAAAAAAGTATGAAAAAATTTCCGGCCTAACCTTTTTGATATTTATCAATGAATACACCATTCGAGCTTGACAATCAATATGACGGAGGAAAAACTAACTTTTTTTCTACAAATTTTCTCATCTTTGAAACAAAACGAATAAATTTCTTTAGAATTCTTCTTCTTATAGAATTTGAAATTTAGTTACTTTGGTTTGATGGTAATTAACGTTAATTATAATTGCAAGTGGTTTATCGCATGAAAATTTGCTAAAACGTCAACATTTCCTGTCAGAACCACGCCCTCGAATGACATTTTAATCATATGAAAATCTCGGTTTAAATCAACCAATACGAAATTTCATCGAAAGACGCATTCCATTTAAAGCAAACAGAGTACAATTTATAAATAATTTTGATGGAAATTTCAATGTTAAGAAACTTTTTTTCACCCAACTTTCATATACGTGATTGATTTACAAACGGTGGAAAAAATTCAATCAATGAAAACAACAGACAGAAAAAAAGTCGCATGACAATAACAGATTCTGACCAGTGCCACTGAGATATTTTAGTCAATTTTTTTTTGTTTCTTATTTTCTTTCATTGAAAACAATTTTTTTATTTTTATTTTCACTAAATAATGATAGTTTAGCTAGTTTTTTCCAATTTAGAAATTTTTTTATAAAATTTCAGGATCAATATAAAATTCATAATGAATATTTGAATATAACGAAATTTTGTAATGAAAAACACCTGACCACAGGTGAATCCAAGTCGATTATTAGTCATTGTCTGAACAAAAAGTGATGATTTAATCAAATATCGGTAGCTGTGATGTGTCGGTGTTTTTGTATCGTCAACCAATTGTGGGCATTGTGTTTGGGCCATACGTTGTAATATAAATTTTGCACATCGTTGATTACCTGATGGTAGATGAGCAATTCTAGAATAAAGTCCATTAGTTAAACAAAATATCGAAACAAGTGATAACAATATGAGAGTAGTGAATATACTAAAAAAGACTGTCTACTATAGAATATACAAGCCGAAATAATTGATGATTTTGAAATGGCTTCCAAACACAAAAGAACAACTCTAGCAGTTCGATTCAATTGTGCAATTTCAGCGAATAAGTCTACATATTCATATTGAAATTGATTCCAATCATTTTGCCGGATCTGTCGATCAAATGAACTCCGCTGATCGAATCTTTCATATAATTGATCAATACGAATTTTCAAGTATTCAATTAAAAATACCACAAAATTGAGTGACATGAATAATTGTCCCATCATTTGGATTGCATGCATCATCCATAGAATGAACAACGAAACACTGATGAACGATTGAATAATATTGATATGGAATGATTGATAAAGACCATAATTAAAGTAGGCATAAATAATGATCACTATTAATAATTGAATCTTTATGATTATATATGAAATCGTGACAATCACATCTGTAACGATGTACATATGGTAAAGATATTGAAGATTTTTTGGTTTAAATTGTTTTTCTTGATCAATAATTGATTTTTTCAGAAGAAAATCCATAAATGGTAAACGATATTGAAGTAAACTACGTAATATTTTTATCCATAACCATTCTAGCATGATAAATACTAAGATTAACTGAATAGAAAAAATATCCATACGTTCTGTATTCATCATTTGTTCAAAATCCAAACGGCTTATCATTATAGAATTATTTGGATAAAAAACCATAATTGAAAGATAAAGAATTGCTGACCATGCATAAACAGACATCCAAATGGAACGTTTGAATGTATGATATGTGTACGAGATTTTATGATTACGATAATCATCAAGTGAAAATTCCCAACGAAATGAATATTGTTTCCAATGTTCGAAACCTTGATCAAATATTTTCTGCATACATATTTGTTTATATAAATGGAATCGTTGTCCAAAACGTGCCAAATTTATCTTCATGATAACATTTATTCTGCACCGAAATAAAAGAAACATATGACATTAGAATGAATGATATGGTAGTGAAAAGAAGAATGAAAAAAATCTCGAAAATAAAAAAGTATGAAAAAATTTCCGGCCTAACCTTTTTGATATTTATCAATGAATACACCATTTGGGCTTGACAATCAATATAAAGGAGGAAAAACTATTTTTTTTCTACAAATTTTCGCATTTTTAGATCAATAAATTTATTTAGAATTCATCTTCTTCTGGAATTTAAAATCTTTTCTTAAAACCTTGATTACTTTGGTTTGACGGTAATTATTAATTAACGTTATTTATAATTGCATGTGGTTTAAAAACTTTCATAAATATTATGACAATTGGCATGTTTCATAAAGTCATTTTCTTAAAATTTTTATTTTATAAAAATCAAACATTTGAGAATAGAAATCAATTTTTTTTTTCAAATCTGGTTGGTTTCATAAACAAGTTTTTTTATAAAATTTTAAGATTAATATGAAATTCATGATGAATAATTGAATATAACGAAATTTTGTAATGAAAAACATCTGACCACAATGGAAACCAAATTGGTTGACAGACATTGTTTGTATGAAATGATTTCTATGCATTGAATGACGATGATTTTGTGAACAATTTTGTCTATTGATTATTGATTCATTTATCAATGATGTTTTTGATCGAGATCTATTCAGCCATTGTGTTCTTGCAATTGATTTATGTAATAATTTTATACAATGTTGATTATATGATGGTATTATGGAAACACGTGAATAAAGACAAGTAGTATAACCAAATGCTGATATTAATGCTAAAATTACTGTCATATTCATTATATTCATTTGTGTTTGTCTACTATAAAATACACAAGCAATCATGATGGATGATTTGGATATCATTTCTAAACTAAATAACGCAATACGAATAGTATTATTTAATCTTGATGTTTCATAATATAATTTCACATAAACATTACAAAATCGTTGCCATAAAAATTGACCAAAACGTATTGATCTTTGAATATTCGATATAATCAACGATGATTCATATAATTGTTTCATTCGTATTCTGAAATATTCTATTAAAAGTAGTAAAAAATTGATTGAAAGAAATATTTGTCCCAACATACATGATACATATGCAATTACCATTAAAGTTAATGGTATGCTTAAAATTAATTGAAAAATATTGATATGATCATCAATAAATAGTTGACATGAAGAAATAGTATAGATTATAAACACATAAATCATGCCCATTATAACAATGAAATAAAAATAATTGGCCAATGAATTTGTAATGGCATATAGATTGATTAGATAACGACGATTTTCTGATCGTAATTGTCCACTAATATTATTATCATTACTTTTAATAAGAAAATCTATCAATGAACAATGATAATGTAATACATCATTGAACATGTGAAACCACATCCATTCAACAAATGCACATCCAATCAATATATCCATGGTCATTAGATTTGATCCTTCAAATTTGATCATTTGTTCAATATGTTTAAGACTAATCAATAGACTGCAATCAGGGAAAATGGTCAATACTGTTAAATATATGATGCTAATCCATGCATTCACAGTGATCAATAATGGACGTCTAAATGTTTTATATGTATGTGGTATATGATTATTAACATAATCAATCAATGTGAATTCCATACGAAAACTAAAATATTTCCAATATCGAAATCCATGTTCAAATATTTCTTCCAAACGATTGTATTGAAATTTTTTGGGCAATAATTTCTTTGGATACATTATGTTTTTTGATTAATTTTGACTTATAGAACTTGAATGTTGAATTTATCCAATGATTTGTGGTGGCAATGAATGGAACAAAAAAAAAGTTAAATTTTAGATTAAAAAAATACAAAAAAAAAATTCTCTTACCAATGAGAAAAAAAATTCTGTATATGGACCATCAACACACAGAACTTAATGTCTGAACTTGAATAAAATTATAAAATTCTTTTCAAAAAAAAAAAAATTCTATTGTCATTTAAAAGAATTTTGGTTGATAAAAAATGATTTTTTTCGTTTTTTTTTCATAATTATTCGCAGTAATCAATATTTTAGATAAAAGAAAAATTTTCTTTTTTCCAAGAACAACAAAGTCATTAAAAATCATCAATCAATCAATCAATATGGTTATTCCAATTTTAGTGCAAATATTATTATTGTCATAAAAAAATATGGATTTTAATCTCATGATCAATAATGATGATGATGATAATGATAATGAATGTGGCAAAAAATCAAATTAAAACTTTTTTTCCATTTTTAGCTTCTATGTATGTGTATTTGTTTCAATGGAAAAAAAAGCAAGAATTGATCGAGTAAATATTCTTTTTTTTTTTTTTGGTAGAGATTTTTTTTGTTGTAAAAAAATGTTACCATTTTTCGGAATTTTGACTATGAAATGAAACATTTTATTGTTTCTATAATTAATGAATAATTAAGAATGATAAGAATATTATATGTTGATTAAAAGGTTTAGGAATTGATCTGATTGTTTTATTTTTCAGAGGATGAAACCAAAAAGCAAAAGAAAAAAAATCGATATACAGTATCTAGGCACTTGAAGTATTTATTAATTGACAGTAGTTGTATATGATAAAACTTTACTGATATTTTTATCACCATTTTTTTATAAGTTACCAATGAGCAAGGGGAAAAAAAGTTTTTTCAAATTTTTCTTTAAAACTTCTTTCTTTAACTTTTTATTTTTATTGATCTTTGATTCGAATGAAAAATATAAATTTATCACCATCGATGAAAGATTTGGAGAATTGGAAATTTTTTTTTCATTCTTTTTTTTTGACTACCATAATATTATGTGTTGTCATTTGTTTGTTTGTTTGTTGGTTTTTTTTGTCGAAGAATAAATAATTTTTCATGATAAAAATGAAATGTTTCAAGCTGCAATATAAATTTTTTCAATCATATCGAAATATACATGAAAGACCTGGCGGAAGTTATTCCTTACCAGACTTTTTAACAGCTAGATCGAGGGTTGAGAATTGATAATACTCACTATTTCGGCCACTAGAGTCGCGTTTTATTCCAAAATCTAAATAACCAACGGTGATCACATTAAACGCAATCAAACTCGAAATAAATGATCATCAAATACACGTTTTAGACATTGAACAAAATTTATTAAAATAGAATAAAATTAGATGAAAATGAACGGCGAAATAACGGATCCCAATGTTCAGTCTGTCTATGGTTTATATACCAAAAGAATAAAGAAGCAAAGCATAAGAGATTGCCAAAAATAAAGCAAAAGAAATAATAAGAGGGAAAATAGAAAATATAATTTCATGACCTATTTAATCATTGCCAAATTCTTGAAATATCTTCAAAAATAAGCTAATTAATGTCACCTTCACTTCTTATTGTTATCTTCACCCATATTCATTATTTCAATCCAAATATGGTAACCAGAAAGTAACAAGTGAAATAAATGGGAGTGGATGCTTGGCCATTACATCCCCCCACTCTTTGACGGAAATTAGGTCGGAAATAAAAGAGCAAAGAAGGAAAAGGAAAAGGAAAGTGTATGATATAGCTTATTTTCAAATGTATCAGTTGAACTCTTGCTTGTTTCATTTTGGTTCACTATGTCTTCTTCTATTTTTACCAAAGGTGAAGAATTGTTTGTTTCATTATTGATCATTATTAATTATTACCAATTTTTCGGTATATGACATATTCTTCTCAATTAATTTTAATTGAATTCAATTATTTAATCAAATAGATCAATTGCAATGAAATGATCATGTCAGAAATTATTGTTCCAATAATTTGAATTTCTTTAAAATATTGATTATCGATTTTCCACGCTCTTCGTTGATCATCATAGATTCAACTTTTCAGAATTTTCAAATTACTTTGATGAATCAATTTATTAGATTCTTCAGGTTTCAAATTCAGGATTAATTTTTTTTTGATGTTGATGATTTATTTATTTTCAATTTCATGGTTTTGATTGTCAAAATGGACAGGAACTTTAGATTTCCTCGTAGTTAATTTCAAGATAGGTGAAAACTTTAAGTTTGTTCATGGTTATAATCGATTTCGAGGATATTGATTTGATAACTGGATAACAACTTAAAATTGATGTTTCAGATGGTTTTTTTTTTTAAATGAAACACTTCAGTCATTCAGTTCGTTGAATTAAACGTTTTTTTTTTTTTTTTAAATTGAAGTATCCTTCTCACAAACATTGATTATTCCATTATCATTCATAATCGTCGTTATTATTGACGAAACAATAATTGATGACAATAAAGTTGTCGTTGTGAACTTTTGTGAGGGTGTTGATATTGTTTTTGATTTGGAAACATATTCAGGAATCACTTTTTTTTATGGATTATGAAGTTAACAAAACTAATGGTAATGATGATAGTGATGGTAAATAATTCACATATTTTGATATTCTGTAAAACAATTCACAATTATGATTGAAATAGCATTTTATAAAATTATCACGACTTTTATCAGTTTTGAAAATATTGTTCATAAATTCTTCATATGTCCAAAGTTTGACTTTGATAATTTGAATCAATTGATCAATTAAATTTCGAAAAATGATTTTCAAATGATTTTAAATCATGACCAACATGATTAATCATTCTTTTCCAAAATTTCTGCTTTAACATTGTGGATAAATTCCAAGATCGTTTGAAAAAATCTTATTCAATATCACTGAACAAAACTATAATTTTAAATTTTTGATGGTGATGATATTAAATCAAATGATGATGATGAACAATTTCAACAATTCAATATTTGATGAATATAACTCATATTCTGGATTGAAATAACGATTTCAATCATTATTAATCCAAGATTTAATATCTATCATTACGATAGATCAATAATCTTGAAAAGTAAATTGATGAAATTAATGATGAATCATTCACTATTAGTTCAAAACAAAGATGAACACTCAACAATTTTTTTTTTTTTCTGAGAATGTTCAATGATTTCAGAATTTCTTCAATGGTATCCAACAATTTATATTTTATCATCATAGACTGACCAAAAATCGGTAGTCACCAATGTCAACAATATTATTAATTTCAAAATATAACGTATAGTGAATTGTGATGAATCGTTATATTTTCCATTATCAGGAACAGATTCCATAAACAATACTAAAGAAATTTGAAATGGACATATTCCATTAAATTGAAAGATTGTTGAAAACAATATTCAATTCAAAACATCATAGTTTGTTTCAAGTAACTTTAGAAGAGAGAGAGTGAAATCGATGTAAGTTTGTTGGAAAATCTTCTTTGTTCGATGAGTAAACATTGATAAAAATGAAAAGCATATCACACATGAGAAGCAAAAGAAAAGGGGTAGGGGTTGAGAAAAGATTTAGATCACATGAAAGTAAGCAAAAGAAAAGAAAAGAAAAGAAATGAAAAGAAAAGAAAAGTGATCTAAAATAATTCCCTAACAAAGTTTAGTATAAAACCAGACTGACCGTTCATTGATTCCTCATTCGCTTTTCAAATAATGAAAATTCATTACAAATATAATTTGTCAATCAAGGTAAAACATTTAAAACACATTCAACTGTTTCGATACAATAAATTTAAATTGTTTCTTTACAATACAAAAAAGAATAGTTTCTGTGCCAAATATGTTAACCAATGATTATAATTATAAATAATTTAGACTGCAAAAAAAAAATTTTTTTTTTTTTCAATCACACTTAATTCACAGCTAGTTTTTCGTTGAAGACCAATGAGGTTTGATTATGAAGATTCTGTCATGATGATATTTTTTTTTTTTTTTTTTTTATGTTATCAACCAACCATTTCAATGATGTTTCGTCCATGTTGAATTCCATAAACTTGACTCTTATAAGGAAACGTTGACCCAAACAGTGAAAAAGATTCCATATATCTTCTAGACAAATATTCTTCTTACTAATTGAATGGAACACAAATGTCGATTGATAATCATTAATTAAATCGAAGAAAATGTCTGACGCTTTTAAAAGGGAATAGAAATTCAGACCAGTGTATTTCATAAAGCAACAATTATCTTCATTCGTGTTTTTAATTGCAAACAACTTCGGATATTTTCACTCAATTACTTCAATGATACCTCATTCTGCTTGTAGAATACTGGCACTGAATATAGTTGAAAAGAATCTGGTTACGTAGACACATTCTATTTTGATTAGTTCGTTGTTAGATGTTAAATCAATCCATGAATATCTTCATGAATCTTTTGACAAATCTTCTATTTTCTATCTCTGTTATTGATTGATCAGAGATTTGTATTCGGTTTTTGATGAAAGCACCAAATATCATCGATGATACAACTATTAATGATAAAATCACTACATCAAACACATTTAACACTGCATCATAACATATTTCATTAAAGATGTCAAAAGACCAAACGGTTATTCTTCGTTTCTTTAGCCATCTTGTAAAACTTCACACGAGTGTCCTTTGATTACCATTTATAATGATTTAAGATGAATGTTGATCTGTGCATAGACGTAAGCTGTAAACAAGTCGATGTTTTTTTTTTTTTTTCAAAATCAACAAAAATACTGGCGAATTTGTGTGAGTGGAAAGGAAAGAGGAAATATAATGCTGACTGTACGATACAGCAAAATATTTTTGATTAATATACATTGACAACTACTGAATTCACTACTGATGGAAGAAACAAAATCTTGATGAAAATTTAACATTTGTTTTGATTGTTTTATGTTGTTGTTTATTCAATTATTATTATCTTGGGATATGATAGATTCATATTATTGGAGATTTATGATGTTAAACAGTTGATTCATTAACGCCAATCTGATTGGTTGTGACGTGTTTAAATTTAGTTAGAAATTGAAGTTGATGTCGTTGAGGGAAGTGGAGATACAGGTGTTTGAACTAATTCAAAATTTCTTGTGATCAAATTGTCTTCTAACTCTGATTGCTCATACTGTATGTCTTCCTCTTCTTCATCGGATTCTTCAGGAACTAACTCATTTGAATTTACCAGATCAATATTTTCTATGTAAACAATATCTTCATGATTCACAAACGGTTTTCACTACATCAGGGGTTGGGGAACAAATCAAATTAAAATTTCCTAATGGACCTTCTAGCCTTAGAACTAAGTTTTTTTTTTATATAATTTTATTATTTGATCACTGAAAATCACTTACGTTTGGGTTTTAGAAATTACTTCCCAAACGTATCAAGAAAATATGTCTATTGTCACATGAAAATACCTTAATTAAGAGAAAACTCTCTAAAATTTCCAATAGAATCAATATGAATTTATCTTAGATAGCTCTGCTGCCGAGCCGAGATGATGAAGTAACCTTATTTTCTTTAGAACTGCTTTGCTTTAGACATTCTAGATACAACTTCAAAATTGTATTGACTTTAGCCCCAAAACTCAATTCAAAATTCTATGGTTGAGGATGTAAAATTGAGTTGAAAACTTCAAATACTTATGATTAGTTTGAATTATTAATTCTTTCCAATACATTTAATGATGCCCGTATGTTGATAATTCAACTATAGCTAAGCATTCATTTTCGAAAGCAGAATAATTTATCTTATACTGTTATAATCTTCTAAAGAAATACCCAACCGTTAACATATCTCTGTCATCATCCAATTCAGTATCTTTTGTTTAAGGACAGCCCCAATACTAACATTGGATTTAAAAGTAATAGTAATTACTGCTTTATCAGGATCAAAGATATGTAACACCAGATCAGATGTTAAGATTTTAATTATTTATTAAATGTTATTTCAACATCCGCTGTCCAATTAAAATCTCGATCTTACTTTAACAATTCATTCAATGGAGCTAGCAACCTTAGTTTGTTTGGAATAATTCTTTGATAAAAATTCTACTTTACCGTTAAATTGACAAATCAATTTAAAATTTTTGATAATAGAAATAATTCGATATTCAAACCGATCAAACCTTTCCCAAATAATATTTTATCCGATCAACAACTCTTTATACAATAGAAACTTAAATTGATGGGAAACTTCATTCATCAGGTTAATTCGACAGGTGACAATGCTAATTGAGCCAATTTCACCAATATTTATGAAAACGTTAAATTTCTCAATTAATTGTTTTTGGAGCAGTTAAATCAAGGAATTTAGGTCTTGAAAATAATCTGGAAACAAGTGATCTTGCAATAAAACCTCTCGTGTTTGGCAAGGATTCTGGTGTGGAAAATGTTTCAGTGTGAACTGTTTTTACAGAAGATGTAAAAACTGTAGTAGTTGGATCCGAAATTTCTAGATTTCTTCCGAAATGTTTTGGTGTTACCAAACCTGATGTATAAACGGAAGAGATCCTATCACCGTCATTTTTGTACCTTGTTGGAAGAGATAAAGATCTACTAACAGCTTTAGAATCTAATTCAGAAGTTAGTTCTGTTATCATTATCAAACAAGTTGTAGCCAAATCAATAATGGGAAGAACTTTATTACCTTCTTTCTCCCCTTTATCTACTAATGACATAGTGTTGACTATTAAATCACGTAGACCTTCCAAATGGGCATACAATTGTTGAATACGGTCGCTAGTCAGTTCTCTAGCAACCTCATCTTTAATTTCCAACAAAGTCTTGTGTAGATGATCAACCTTCAACTTGGCAGTTTCGATAAGATCATGAGTCAGTGATCTTGTTGTGGCCATTTTAATTAGAAAAATTAAAAAAAACAAATTAAGAATTTATTTACAAGCAAAACTTACCAAGAGAAGTTTTATGGCGTCCAAAATATTATAAATAATATAAATTTGACTCAATAATTGTAACACGTGTTATTAAAGACCAAACCCTGGTCTGGGACGCTATATTTGAATGATTAATGTGTGTTGAGATATTTGGAGTTAACGTTGATATAACAACAACTCACAAAATAGATAGAGGAAAAACGTTCGTCTAATAAGTATTATTAATCTCAAGCAATAGAGTAGAATCCAGTCACAGATTAGACTGAATCCTGTTGGCTTGAAAGACCTGGCGGAAGTTATTCCTTACCAGACTTTTTAACAGCTAGATCGAGGGTTGAGAATTGATAATACTCACTATTTCGGCCACTAGAGTCGCGTTTTATTCCAAAATCTAAATAACCAACGGTGATCACATTAAACGCAATCAAACTCGAAATAAATGATCATCAAATACACGTTTTAGACATTGAACAAAATTTATTAAAATAGAATAAAATTAGATGAAAATGAACGGCGAAATAACGGATCCCAATGTTCAGTCTGTCTATGGTTTATATACCAAAAGAATAAAGAAGCAAAGCATAAGAGATTGCCAAAAATAAAGCAAAAGAAATAATAAGAGGGAAAATAGAAAATATAATTTCATGACCTATTTAATCATTGCCAAATTCTTGAAATATCTTCAAAAATAAGCTAATTAATGTCACCTTCACTTCTTATTGTTATCTTCACCCATATTCATTATTTCAATCCAAATATGGTAACCAGAAAGTAACAAGTGAAATAAATGGGAGTGGATGCTTGGCCATTACATACATATGACACAAATATTTGATCAAGGTTTTATATATTGGAAACAATATTCATATCGTTTACAATTTTCACTTGATGATTATCGTTATCAAAAAATTTCGTATACATATCAAACATTTAAACGTTCCATTTGGATATGTATCAATGCATGGTTGGCCATTTTCTATCTTTCAATTATGACATTATATCCAGATAATCCTTTCATGATAAGCCGAATAGATCTTGAACGAATAATGGATACACAACATATGGATATATTCTACATACAAGGAATCATTACATTTGTTATGTTAGAAATTTTGTGGGCATTATCGTTGAATAATTTACTACATTATCGTTTATCATCGATAGATTTTCTTGCAAACAAATCAAATTTTAATGAAAAAAAACAATTACGACCAAAATCTCGTCAATATCTTTACCATATGTACTTAATGAGCAAGTTGATGGCCACTATCCTATATTCAATTGTAACAATAGAATTGTTAATAGTGATTATTATGTATGCTTATCATGGTTATAATCTTTATCAATCATTTCGTATTGATATAATTCAATTGACCGTTGGCGTTTCGATGTTTATCATATGGATAATGCATACCATTCAAATGATGGGTCAACTATTCATGTCACTTAATTTTCTATTATTTTTGATTGAATTTTTCAAAGTTTGTATTGGACAATTATATGAAATGTTACGACGATTTGATCAAAAATGTCCATTTGAAAAAATCATGGAAAATGATTGGAACCGATTTCAATATGAATATTCTTGTTTATATTCGGATACTGCACAAATGAATCGTGCAGCTAGGCTTATTCTTTTGTATTTGGAAGCCATTTCAAAATCATCAATTATTTCTGCTTGTATATTCTATAGTAAACAATCTGGTTGGAGTATATTCACCACATTCGTCATAATGGCATTTTTGTCAGTATTTTGTTTAATTAATGGCCTTTATTCTCGAATAGCTGATCTGTCATCATATAATCAAAAATGTGCCCGATTAATATTACAACGTATTGCCCGAACACAATGGTCATTGATGAATGTTGATGAAAAAGATGTTCAAATACAGAAACGTTATAGTGACCGATATTTGATTAAATTATCACTTTTTGCTCAGACAATGACAAATAATCGATATGGATTCACTTGTGGCCAAGTGTTTTATATCACTAAATTCCGTTATATTCAAATATTCATCATGAATTTTATATTGATACTGAAATTTTATAAAAAAATTTGTAGATAAAATAAGCGACTTAATATAATATAATAGTAACTATGAAATAGAATAGGATAGAAAAAGAGTATTAGTTAGCAAATTGAAATTAATATCACCCGTAAATTTTTTCCATGAAATTCATTTTATCAGATGACGTAATTTGATTCTTTATGAATCGGAACTTCCTATAAAAAAAATAAATTCGTGATAATAATAACAAAGAGATAAAAAACAAAATTTAAATTCCAAAAATTTCAAATTTAATTCTTTCAAATGTCATAAACTTACTATTTCAATTCAAAAAAATTCAAAGCATTCGTGTTAATGAAAGTTGATTTTATTTGAAAATTATGACTGTAAGTCATTCCTCGTCATTAATTAAAATGAATATAAATGAAATGAGTTGAAAAAAAAACTAGTTAATCATCATGTTGTTTTTTTCTTCAGCTGTTCACTTGATTATTGATTAATTTATTATGAAAATTTTCCAATTTAAAAAAATTTCAAACATTATTTCATTGAAAACAAATGACAAAAAATTCACATTCACATTAAAATGAATTCATTTATTTATGAATTGGTTTTATTACTGAAATGAGTGAAAAAACTTCGGTTTTCCACTGGCAAGTCATCATGTTGTTTTTCTTTAAATTCAGAAAAATATTTTCTTCTTCTTCATCTTCATCTGTTCACATGATTATTGATTAAAATATAATAAAATTTTTCATTCCAAAAAAAAAATCATTTTTTGTTTGTCACATCGATCGTCAAATGACAATTACCTATCCATCATAACAAGTGATATGTTTTGCCAAAAAAGTTTTTTTTTTCATTCTCATTCTCATTATTGTTTCTTTCAGGTTGATGATTGTTTTTGATTTCTGTTCGGCAATCATTTTGCATAAGCATGGAACATTTTAAAGAAAATTTTTTATCATATCAACCATATCGACAGATGTCGATTTCACAAATATTCGATCATGGTTTTGAATATTTGAAAAAATATACATTTCGTTTGGAATTTTCACTGCAAGATTATTGTTACCGCGAAATCAGATTCACATATCGAACATTCAAACGTTCCATTTGGATGGTTATCAATGCATGGTTAGCCATTTTTTATTTTACAATTATGATATTCTATCCAAATAATTCTTACATAATAAACCGTATTGATTTTGAACAAATGCTGAAAGCAGAACGTATGGATATATTATCCATTCAACTAATCATTGCATTTTCTATACTAGAATTTTTATGGGCTAAAATGTTACATAAAATACTACAATATCGTTTGTCATCAATAGATTTTCTTGTGAGTAAATCATTTTTCGATGAACAAAAAGAATTACTACCAAAATCTCGTCAATATCTTTGCCATATGTATATGATCACGCATTCTATTGTCACTATTCTATATTCAATTGTAACAATAGAATTGTTATTGGTGATTATTATATATGCCTACCATTGTTATAATCTTTATCAATCATTTCGTATCGATATAATTGAAATGATTATTCGTGTATCAATGTTTATCATATGGGTAATGCATGTGATTCAAATAATGGGTCAGCTATTTTTCTCTTTTAATTTTCTAGTATTTTTGATTGAATTCTTCAAAGTTCGTATTGAACAATTTTATAAAATATTACAACAATATGATCAAATAAAACCATTTGAAAAGTTTCAACGAAATGATTTAAAACAATTTCAACATGATTATTTGTGTTTATATAAGGAAACTGCCCAAATGAATCGTACAGTTAGTGTTCTTCTTTTTTATTTGGAAGCCATTTCAAAATCATCAATTATTTCTGCTTGTATATTCTATAGTAAACAATCTAGTTGGAGTGTATTCACCAGGTTCATCATAATAGCAATTTTGTCAACATTTTGTTTAACTAATGGTCTTTATTCTCGAATATCTAATCTACCATCATACAATCAAAAATGTGCCCGATTAATATTACAACGTATTGCCCGAACACAATGGTCGATGGTTGTTGATTCAAAAGGTGTTAGACCACAAAAACTTTTTATCTACAGATATTCAATTAAATCATCACTTTTCGTTCAAACAATGACAAATAATCAATTTGGATTCACATGTGGCCGGGTGTTTTTCATTACAAAATTTCGTTATATACAATTATTCATCATGAATTTCATATTGATTTTAAAATTTTATAAAAAAACTTGTTTATAAAACAGAACTTATTTTGAAATTTTGAAAAATTGTTACATATAATTGTGTAATTACGAATTTGCTGAAATAAATCCGATTCTATATTATGTCTTTACCGGTGGAAAATTCATTTTATTTTTTTTGTTTTGTTTTTTCTTTTAGAAATTAAAAGCAAATCATTATCCAGAATACATCCTATAGATGGCCACCAAGTTGCTAGGCGCATCATCATTCATTTATTCTTGTGAAAAATTCTAAAAATTGGCTTTATATTTACAGCGCATTCGCAATAATTCCATAGAATTCTAAATCCATGAAACGATGGTGGATGGTCAAAATCAGGAAAAAAAATTTTCATTTGTGTTTTCATAACCATAGCATCCTGAACGCAATTGTAGCATGATTTTTTTTGTGATCAATTTTTTTCAGTTAAAAATTCATTGATTTTGTGCCAAATTAAGTGTTACGTGTGTGTGTGTGTTTTCAATGTTTGCGTTTTTTTCTGATTTTCAAATCACGACCTTTCCATATCCGGAAATAACTTCATTCAGAATATATTGTGAATCGTGAAAATTGAATTTTTACTGAAAATAAAAATTTATTTACATGAAACATTCAAATTCAATTCAAATAGAAAGAAAAAATCTGTACGTTTCATTTTAATGGCCTGAAATATGTTGACTTTGTTCAATTGAATAGCTTTTATTTTTATTTAACTGAATTACATAAGATTATTATAACCAACAACATCAAATCATAATAATGTCAGAATTGACTAGTGGTAATATTTCAAAAACTGGTTTAAATTCATTGACACCAGTACATTATCAACAACAAAAACCGAATAAAAAGGTAATTTATATCCAAAAAAAAAGCAAATTTGTAATGGAATTTATATCGGATAAATGGCCTATTTTATCCAATTATTCTCTATATATATATAACATTGAATCATTGAACAAAATTCGCGCAAAAAGAGAAAAAAAAAGTCCAAAACATTACCAAAAACATGTCAAACCGTTTGACATGAAATTTGATTGATCATTTTGTTAATTAAATTGATGTTTTTTTTATAGCATATATAAAATATAATATTTGACATTGAAGTTAATTCCATATGAGAAAAAAAACCACAACAACCAAAAGAAAGAAAAAAAAGAATTGACATTGATGATGGCTATTGTTTCCGGTCATCACTACAAAGATAAATCATATTTCTGGCCGGAAAAATAAATATTATTTATAGAAAATGCAATGAAAATTGAGATAATAAATTTTCTGTATGTCTCCATGTGTGTGTGTGTGTGTGTTTATATAAACAATAATTCGATAAATAAATATCAAACTTTATGTTTGGTCACTTTCTCCATTCATTCTAGGATTCTGGTTTCAATATTTTTTGGATATTCAATACTTGAAAAAAAAATTTAATAAAACAACTAACAGAATGGAAACAAAAACCAGAATCAAATGATACAAAAAAATAAAAAAAATTCCAGCAATGCAGAAGATTCTAAAACGACTGGGAGTAATGATCTTATTGATATTCTTAATTCTTTTTTACTTTGTAGAATTTCATGGCTTTCTCTTTTGTGTTTGATTCGATTTTCTTAATGGATTTTCTTGGTTACTGATTATTATTTATTTCTCTCTTTCTTTTTCATTTTTTTTCTCTCATTATTATCATATAATGATTATATATTCAATTCCATTTGCATATAAATATCATTATTATTAAAAATAAAACAAAACAAACGAAATATCGATTACTTTTTTTCTTCAAAAAGCCTTCATTTTTTTTCGGTTCATTGAATACCAGTAGTAATGTTAAAACGGGCAATTATAAGAAAAAGAAACGAAAACCAGTTTGCACGTGTCATTTAGCCTATGGTAATCTAATGACAGCATCATCTTCAAACGATTTACCAACAACAGGTGCTTCCTACCAATATCAGCATCAGCCAATGAATTTATATGGAAGTCAGCCAATAATCGATCCAAATAATCATGGATCATCAATGATACCGTCAAATTGTTCATCATTAATTCCTCAACATCATCCACATCAACAACAACAACAACAACAACAACATTATTCATCATCAACAACATGCCTTTTTCCAAATTCACATCATCAATTTTACGATGTAAGTTTTTTTTCATGGAAAAATTTTATTTTCTCTTCGCTACATTGTCATAAATATTCCATCAAAAGATGTGAAAATGAAAAATTAAATTTTAATAGAAATTGGATTTCACTTTTCTTTTTTTCCCCTTTATATTTGTGCATTTAAACACGTGAAAATTGAATCAATCAATGTCAAAATAACTGGAAAAAAAATGAAAAATTATCAAGATTTTTATTCGTTCACTCATTCTTTTTTATCGTTATTAAATTCAATTTTCTAGAATTTTGATAGATTTTACATTGCAGTGTAGCCTTTAGCCAAATGAAAATAATGTGGATGAGAAATTGAAATTCTGTGTGATGTGAGAGAAAAAAAAATGGGCTCTGAATTCCATTTCGGGTGATTCATCCATCTATTATTTCATCTGACAAAGAATTTGATAATGAAACAAAAAGATTTTTTTTGTCACTATTTTTTTTTTATAAAATGATTCCTTGAAAAAAAACACTTTTTTTACACTGACAATGTGACAATAGCAATCATTCCGTGTGTGTGTGTGTGTGTGTGGGTGTGAGGATGTGATTCTAATGCCATTTAGGAATCAAAAGAATCGTAACAACAATTTGTCGATAATGATCATCGTCATTATGATGAAAATTCTTTGATTTTCTAGTTTTATTATTTGCAATCAAAATGAGAATAGAAACAAAATCAAAAATTCAATGCTTCCTATGTCACTAGGCTATATACAGGTTTAATTAATTCTAATGATGATACTATAGATTTCCAGATTCAAGAATCAGATAGCTTTAACAAAATTCTTTTTGTTTGTTTTATGAATAACCAAAGTGTACCTACTACCATGACCGAATATTCTAATTGAATGAAATTGTAAATGTGTCTGATGCAAAATGAACACACACACGGGACAATCAACTAAACAAAATGAGAATGAAAAAGAACAAACCAGATATATATCAATGACGCCCGATGGAATTTTATTTTCCATTATTATTGCAACCGTCAAGCATATATGGTTTTTTTTGTTTGTTGTAAATTGTTTCTCTTTTTTTTCCACTAGAAAAAAAAACGTCGAGTAAATTGTATAATTCTCATTTGGTATTCATTGTGTGTGTGTATGAGATTTTTTTTCAATTAAACAATTGTATTCAAATATTTGCATGCAAAAAAAAATTTTCCAAATTCATTTAGCTAATTTTTTTTATTTATTCTATTGTTAATGAATTTTTATTATATGCCTGGATACAATTTTAGAATCAAGTGCCTGAACAATCAACGAATAATAATAATAATAATAATGATGATGATTATACTAACCGAATATTCTATCCACAACATCATTATCATTATAATCAGCAACAAGAACAACAAACACAACAAGATTCTTCTGTAATATATCCATCAACTACCATGATGATGAGCTCGAGGCCATTATATAATAATGATGATTTACAAAATAATCATTATCATTATCAATACCAGCAACAGCAGCTGCAACAACATCATCATCAATCTGGTAATGGTTATGATAATTACAATTATTCGCCTGATTTAAATCAACAACAACAAAGACGAAGAAATCGTTCACAGCAACCACCACCACCATCATCAGAACAATCATTATTGGAATCTGGTTCATCATCATCAATCATAATTAATGAACAACAACACCAACAACAGCAACAACAACGACAACGTCGTTGGTCAGATGGTAATCATCGTCTAAGTCAGATTGATCAAGAATATTTTAGACAATATCAAAATATTGATCCACATACTATCGATACATCATCATCGATATATATGGCACCATCGATGGTCATATGTCAATGTGGTCATTGTTATTATGGTCAATTTAATAATAATTCAAATAATTATTTTGATACAAGACAACAACAACAACAACAGCTACCACCACCTCCACAACCATCATCATCATCATCATCAAAACCTCGTGTATCTTTTGGACCATCATTTATGTATCAAATGGATCAACAACAACAACAACCACATCCATTATTATTTGATCCAATGTATGAATATGAACAACAACAACAACAACAAAAAAAACAACGACAACGAAATAAAAGTTCTAAATTAACAACCGAATTATTACCATTGGATACACAATTACCATTACAAATGATGGGAGATTCTGCTCTGATATGTCGAATACAATGAAAAGTAAAACAAAAAAAAATTCCACAATAGACATGATTTATCATAACAAATACTGCTGTCAAAAAAAAACTATATCAGGGAGAAAAACAAATTCTGTCAAAGACATTTATAAAAAAAGAAAATAATGACAAAACTCTCTAATCAGATAAAAGCAGAATCTTGATCAAAAAAAAAAAAAAAAAATTGTAATGACAAGATATTCTATGAAAAAGGCATGTCACCTATTTTTACTATTAAGATGTGATTCGAATTTCTTATTATTTATATGTGTGTGTCAATTATTTTTGCAAATCTAATTATACCTGTGTTCATAATATACCACATATATATGATAATACAAAAAAAAACAAACCGAAACCGACATTGACTACAAAACCAGCGAGACAACAAAAAAAAAATCTAATCAAAATCAATGTTTTTTTTCTCTCTCTCTCTCTCTCTGTGTATTTTTTTATATTATCTTGATGATCATTATTGGTGATTGGAAAACGAAAACAAAATAGAAATCTTTGGTTGGTTGTGAATTTTGGCCTTATGAGATATGATGATGACATACTTTTGACAACAACGTATATTTTGGATTTGTTTATGTTTATAAACCAACGTTTTTTTTTTCTTTTCAGATGAAAGAAATTTTTTTGTGTTGTGTTCTGTGTGTTTTGTTTACATTATCATCATGTGAATGTTTCAATTTTATTCAAGGTTTGTTAATAGTAAATTTGTATTAAATTGAAATTTGATTTTTTTTTCTTTCATCATTTTTTTTCCATAGAATCATTTTATTCTAATTGTTTCTGGTTATATTAATAAATAACAACCATCCAAAACATCATCATCTCCATTGTAATATGTCGTTAAAAAATCAACAGCAACAAATTCACGAAATTCGTTCCATTGTTTTGGAACAATATGAAAAACATCCTGAATTATATGATTCAATTGATATTGAATGGATCCAAAATGATGATTGGCCAATCGAAGAATGTATTCGTAGCGATAAATTGCTTAATAATTTTAAAATTCTAAATGATGGCCTTCTATTTCGCAAACAACAACGTCTACCACGATTGATTGAAACGGATTTTCCTGCTGAATTATTTCGTATTGGATTCGTACATGGTAATGGCAAAGATTATGATGGCAATGAATTATTGTTTATACGAGTAAAATGTTATTATAAAATTCGATTACGTGAACAGATTTTTCGTAATTTTATCCTATTTCAAATGGAACGCTGTCTTCATCGAAGCCATGGTCATGGTATAACCATGATTGTTGATTTTAATGGTTTTAGTTATGCTAATATTGATCTGGATTTTATTATATGGGGTGCAAAATTATTAACAAAATTTTGTCCTAAATCATTGAAACGTATTGTCTGTTATGATATGTCAAGAATTGTTATACCATTTTATAATATATTCAAAAGATTATTATCGGATGAAATACAACAACGTTTACGATTTTGGAATGATGATGAAATATTCAAATATATTGATCGAAACAATTTGCCCAGATATCTGGGCGGTACTTGTCATCATTATCGAAATGTACCCATTGAATGTCAATCGATAATCGATTATGGCCATGATCATGATTGGTCTGATAATGATATTGGCCATATATTAAAACTAATTAAACCAAATCTAGACGAATCGGAAATGTTCGAATGTTCGAAAGAATGATTCGGGCTACAATTTTTTTTTGTTCATTTTTATATTTGTTGTCATTCGATTTTTATCATAATTACGATATATATATGAATTAAATATGAAAAATGATCCAAATTTCGATTACAAGCGATTTATTTCTGTCTCTCTCTCTTTCTTTCTAAACAATTCATATTTCTCAAATCCAATGTTCGACTCACACCCAGAGATTGTATAAAGACAGAATTGTTCTTTTTTTTTTGCTATCAATGTTAACAAAATGACGAAAATTCAATTAGTATACAAAACAATTAAGACGGAATTGGATCCAAAAATAAAATAAGAGAAAAAAAAGACAGAAACAAAGTCGTTACATCATCATCAACAACAACAACATTAACGACAACAACATTAACATATAAATGAAAATGTGTTGATGGGTGAAAAAAAAATATCAAATCGATATCCTTTCTCTAAGGGTTTGAATAGATCAATTTGATAGTTTCAATATACAGAATTTTGAGAAGAATATTCACTAGATAATATTGATTCAATAATAATATTCCCTAGTGTAGACGCACATGAATATAGAAAATTGTCATCGAACCATCAAGAAACAACAAAAACAAAATACAAAGATTTATTGGTTCATGGAAAATATTTTTGGATTTCTCAAAAAAAAAAAACAGAAACGAAACAGAAAATAAAAACAAAACAAACCATGTTCAGACACTAATACAATGATTGTACTGAGAGAATAACAAAAAAAGAATCGTTCAAGATAACATTAAATGAAAAAAATGGACCAAATTTATGTTTCTGCCTACTATTTTTGAATCATATCATTGCAATCATTTGATTCAGTTTTTTTTTCTTTGTATAGCATTTACATAGATATTGTGGATTGGCCAAGAAACTGCATCAAATGATGAATTCATTCATTGATTTCTTACATTTTTTTTTTTTTGAATCGATTGATTTCAAGTTACAAACAGAATCGAAATTTCGCTTTGATCAGCATCACAATATATTGTTTACAACATTCATAATTCAGACATTCTGGTTGAATTGTTTGATTTGAAAATTTTACGATTCCATCATCATCATCATCATTAATGTCATCATCGTTGTATGATTATGACTGTAAAAAACAATTCGATTATTTCATAATCATCATACATTGAGCAATTTGAATTCTAAATCAACGATTCTGGCCAAAAAAAAAAAAAAAAAAAGATTCGCCATTATCACCATGTTATATTATTTGATGTTTCATGCTAGAAATTGTGGCGAAAAAAAAAATTAATTTCATAAACAAAAAGCATATGGTAGACTTACAATCACTATTTCTTTGTAGATTAATCGATTGATTTTTGTTTTGTTTGGTTGACAATAATTCAAATTTTCCATTGAAGATTTGAATGGAAATATTTCCGAAAATAGCCAAAAAAAAAAAAAAAAACAATTTTACTGGTAATGTTTTGGCAGTTTCAACGAAATGGCAATGACGAATGACAATTTTTTTTTTGGCTCATCAAAAGAGAAAAAAAATCGAAAATATTCTAAGAATCGATTCAGATTTTTTTTTTGACAAAATGAAAATGAAAATTTTTCTTTTTCTAAAATCGTTCAAGTTAATTCTGGTTAAATACTGAAATATCATACCGAAAAAAAATTCTGTACTTGCTGAAAAAATTTTGTAATCGTAAGATAATTTATTAATTTTTTTCATTATCATTTCCAATTGATGATAAAAGTTGCTTCATATCAAAGAAAAAACTAGCAAAAAAAAAAAAAAAAAAAAAATAGGGCAGCCCATTCTATGTAATTTCAATTTGATTTCATATATAAATTATATGGAAAAAAAGTTTTTTTTTCATTTTCTTTATCATTCATATATCGATTGGTGGTTTGTTTTGCTGTTTCGCTGTCGACTAAATGAATTTTTTTTTTATGGTGACGATAATGATAGTGATGATAATGATTTTTTCCTGTTTTTTATCATTACAATATTTTCAATTGTCAAATGAAAATGTTTTTCTTTTCCAAACACACAGATATTTGAATGGAACATTCTTGAATTTGTAATCGTGAATGCATTCAGTAATGTTGATTGAGAATCAAAAACATGGACTTTTTCAATCACAAAAATCAACAGAAAAACATTCGTATGAAAAACATTCGTATATATGAATTATTTCGACAAGGATTTGATTATTGGAAACGTTATAGTTTTCGTATGGAATATACAAATATTGAATATGAACAAAATATAATACCAATGTCATTTCGTACATTTTGTCGTACTATTTTCATTGAATTGAATGCATGGTCAGCAATCATCTATATGTTTTCAATGATTACATGGCCAGATAATGAAATATTCATTGAAATTGAAGATATTGAACATATGATGAATGTCAAACATATTACCATTTTGGCTATTGAAATGATTTCAGCGTTTTTTATATTAGAATTAATGTGGTTTCAATTATTTCATGATATTATACAATATCGTTCATCATTCAATGAATTTTTTGCAAACAATTGGAATTATGATGATCGACAACATTTTCGGCCAAAAATTAAATTTTGTATCTGATTAAATTCTATATGAAATCAAATAGTATGGCAATCATTATCTATTGGATTGTAATGACATCGGTTTTTTTCCTACTAATAATACATATATTTTATCTATTTGTATTCTATGTTGATGGCCGTATTAATTTACTTGAAATGTTCATATGTATACCGTTAACAGCGATGATTGTTTCACATTTAAATATAACCAGCCCGGTACAGGCGCTTCGCGCCTGCCCCAGACTGGCCCTGCGGGGCTGACTCCTGACAGTCAATATAGCTGGATACCCGCAGGTGTGGCGGCTGCGCCACCCCCCTGCTTGGTACCCAGCCAAAGGTGTCTATTTTAACGCTTCGTGCCTGACGGTGGGTTTCTATGCACGGCGTGTTGCTTCCGGCCTTCGGTTTGGTACCGCAGGGTCAGCCATCACTTGTGCATTGCACCTGATACCGTTGAAAAATTTTGTAATCGAAAAGTTGAAGAAATGTACGATATTTTTGGTATAGATAATGTGGTCATTGTTGGATCTTTTCCTAAATTTCCTGAACAAAAATGCAGCGGCAAAAAGCCACATAAATCATTCCATGTTGCAATATAGTAAGGCGAAAGATTTCCCTTAAAACATTAATTAATTCAATACGACAGGAAATCGTCCACGCACCGATTTAAATGGTAGCTTAAGATCTCGATCGTTTTGCTGCAAAATGAATCCATAGCCTCCTTGTCAACTAATGAATACTGCGTCTATTATTTACAAATACCACTTTGTTTCAATATTGCGACTGAACATTTCGATCCAATGTTTAATCCAAGTTTGTGTCTATAGATTCTATGTTGATCGCCAGAAGACACTCAACATTGAATCTTAAATGCTCTTTTCTTTATTTTAAATAATTATAATCAGGTTAAATAAAAATAACTTACCAAACGATAGATCATTAACAGCGATGATTGATTTCATCATCAAATACACACTTTAAATATATGTATTATCACAATAATCAATTCGAAAAATTCGAATCATCGAACTGTTTCTATGTTCTATTGAATGAATCTATTGATTGGAAAAAATCTGCAGCAAAGTGTGCTGATTTAGAACAATGAAAAAAAGCTTTGTCAAAGAATTTGGGCGAACTGTTCAGCGGCATTCAAAAGTTTTCCCGCATGCTCAGACACATTATCACACAACACACACGCTCATACCAAATAGTTATATTTTTGTTTGAATTCTATGTTAAATAGGAATTTTAATTATTCAGTTTACAGACATTGTTTCACATCTTAAAGAGTAGATTACAAATCATCAATTATTATCATGTAATTTTCTTGTATTTTTAATGGAATTTTTCAAAATTCGTTTCGAACAATTATTATTCATCTCGAATGCAATAACAAATCAATCGGAACAAAAAAGAAAAATATTCTGGAAACATTTTCAAAATGAATATGTTGAACTTTATAGAGAAATTTCACGTCTTAATTGTACAATACGTAGAATATTGTTCGATATGGAAATGATATCAAAATCATCCATAATTACAACATGTATTTTCTATAGTAGACAAACCAATTTAAATGTATTCAATATGACAGCCATTGGTGCTATGCTTTCAAGATTTATATTGACAACAATGTTATATTCACGTGTTTCACGTTTACCAGCATATAATCAACACTGTTGTCGATCAATCATGAAAGGATTATGTCGATTACAATGGTCAACATCAAATCAATTATCATCATCAGATCGAACATTAAGATTGTGGCCAAAAATTATTAAAAATCGTACATCACATGATTTGATACGAAAAAATTTATTTTTACAAACAATGTCATCAAATCAATTTGGTTTCCATTGTGGACAGATGTTTTTCATAACTAAATTCAAATATATCCAGTTATTGATTTTAAATTTTCATTTAGTTATTAAATTTTATAAAAAAATATGTCTAACATCAACATCAAATTGATCGATAATTGTCATTGTATATTGTATATTTGAAGTTAATTGAAGAATTTTCAGTCATTTTATTTTGATAATAATTAAAATTTTTAAAACAAAAAAAAATAAAGAGAAGAATTGAGAAATATTCTAATCAATTTTTTTTAAAAAAAAAGTTTCAAAAATTCTGGAAAACAATGAACAAACAAAATGTCATATATAAAGTCTATGGACTGTAAGGTACCAAAGTCACATGCTCAATCCATTTTTTTGATAATTCTAATTGTGGAAAACCTTTATGACTAAAATTGTACAATTTGATTGTACAAAGATGATTATACTGAAAAAAAAATTCAAATCAATCGATTCATAATTCACAATGAAATTGAATTTTTACATTTCAGAATTGAATGTTAGAATTTCATGAGGACATTTTTTTTCCATCTACAATTACATTCATTATATCCATTTCTGTAGAAATAATTCAGTTTTTTTTTCATTGATAAATTTTTAAAACAATGAATAGTTGAAAAACAACACGTGATAGTAATCATATAATAATAAAATCGATAACAAAAATGTAACCCTAAAATCGTGACTATAAGACCAAGTCTTATACGGAAAAAAACACAGTTATTATAGTAGTTACTTTATGGGCAAAAAAAAAAGAATATCTGCGTTGCGATATAGTTGCGTTTTATAGTCATGATTTTAGGGTACATGTTTATTGTTTCGTTTTTTGAAATGAAAAAAATACATTTATTTTTTGAATGAACAAAAAAAAATCATTATTTTTCAAGGTGTCACAGAAAAAAATATATATATAAATTGAAAATCATTTTCATTGAAACACAAACAGTCGAAACAAAACGAATTTATTTTATTTTTTTTTGGTTTTGTTTTTTTTTCTATTCACCACAATTCATTAAAATGGAAATGTTTAAAATGTGGATTATACATCGATTATTTTTCAATAATAATGAAAATCTTCAAATGGAACATATTTTCTATCAAAATTTTGAACATTGGAAATATTACCATCTACAAATGGATTATACAATGACTGATTATCAATATGGCCAAATACAATGGTCATATAGAACATTTCGTCGTACGATTTGGTATAAATTCAATGGAATCATATAATTAATCTTTTTTATGATAGTAATTTTCGATGATAACAATGGTTTATTTATCAATCTTGATGATATTGGCCGTATTGTGAATACACAACGTATTGATTTAGTATCCATTCAAATGTTAATATTTTTAATTATTTTCGAAATTATCTGGTTAAATTCATGCTATTCACTAATGAATTATCGGTCATCAATGGATGAGCTATTTATACGATATTCAATTGAATTTGATGACAATCGTATTGGATTACATTCACGAACATATTTGATTCGTTTTTATATTGTTTTTAATACAATTGTTCAATCATTATATCGAATGATAATCATCATGATTCTAATCATAATAACATTATTTTCCATCATCTTATATTCACTATATCTAAAAGGCAATTTCACTTTATTACAAACAATATTGTCACTTTTAATGAATTTTTCATTGGTCATTCAAATTATCAACGTTATTGGCCGTGTTACAACAATATTGAATTTTATTGTATTTCTTATTGAATTTTATAAAGTACAACTTGATCATCTAATGAGATTAACACGTAATCAATTAAATTCACATTTAAAAAATCTTAAAGAATTGATTATGAATCGATCATGGAAACGATTTCACAATGATTATGTAAAACTTTATAGCGAAACAGCCAAATCAAATCGTTCGATTAGAGTTATTTTATTCTATTTAGAAACGGCATCAAAAACATCATTAATTTCATCATGTTTGTACTATAGCCAACAAGATCAAACAACATTATATAATTTAACAGTTATTTTAATCGTATTGTCCATGTTTGGATTGACCAATGGTCTCTATAATCGTATTGCACATCTGCCATCATGTAATCAACGTTGTTGTCGAAATCTGATGAATTGGAATGCACATTCACAATGGAAAAAACAAACTTATAGATCACAAAATCGTATAATTAGTATAAGAAATTCTATTAAAACAAATTTTGCCATACAAATGATCAATGAAAATCATTTCGGTTTTCATTGTGGACAAATGTTTTTCATAACAAATTTTAAATATATAGAATTATTATTACAAAACATACCGTTAATTATATTATTTTATAAAAAATTTTGTATGATGCAAAAGTAGATTAGTATTTTTGTTCCAAAAAACTTTTGTTACAATGAAATAAATAAATTTATCATTCGAATTCTAATTTTTCATCATCTCAATCAACAATGTTGACGATCTGAATTACATGCATGTTCACATTTGAAAAAATAAACAAATAGCGTCTTTTTTGTTGGCGCCATCTTTGAATGAAATATAGAAACAATTATTTCGAACAACTTTGAAATATAAAAAAAATTTTCTGACATCCATATCAGATCAACCGTGAAACAAACAAAACAAAAAAAAATAATTTATATTTTCCCATTTTTTTTCAAGAAACAAAATATAATCCATTTACACACACACACACGCACACAATTTGATTTGATGAATAAATTTTGAAGTCTTCAAGTTTAAAAACGTCACCAAAAATTCGAGAGAGCCATGGTTAACAAAAAAAAAAAAAAAAAACAAAAAAACAGCATACCAGAAATAATAATTCGATGTTTATGTGCATTAATTAACATTGTATTCAATGATTCGTTTTTGTATTTTATCGGTGATAATCTGTTAGTGTCCAAGCATTTTAAAAAATTTAAATTCCATTGATTAACCATCATCATCAGCTAATAAATCAACTTGAAATTGAAAAATTTGGATCTAAAACATTTTCAAAACGACAAATAGATGAAAAAAAGCAGGTTTCCAGAAATAAAATGATTATTATTGACATTTAGAGGGATCTCGATCCACCTGACATCGAAGGTAAACAAAACAAAAAAAAACGAAATCAAGAACAAAAAATGAATTACCTTGCCATTGATTTTCTATTATAACGGTTATGGTTGATTGAAATCGATCTATTTGTTTGATATCCAATCAAATGTAATTGTCAAATGGAGATGTAAAACAAAAATCAATCAATTCAATTAAAAATACCCAACCAGAAATGAGAAAAGGGCTGATTACTTGAGGATGGCCAAAATTCAAATCAAATTCTGGGGGATTTCGTTCAAAAAAAAAAATTCAATTCTAATATCGAGATTGTTGTTGACAATGTCAATGTGATTATGTTGTTGTCCATCGGCATAGTCGTTTTTTTGACGTTCATCAAGATGAAGGACCTTTGATCAATGTCGATGTCATTTTTTTTGATCAGCAATAATCAATAATTTGGATTAAATTTTTTTTTCAACAAAAAAAAAATAGCAAATTCATTGTGAATGCAAGAGAGAAAAAAGAACGAAATTGATCAAGTTGAACGATTTTGAAAAAAAAATCAATTTCAGACATTTTTATGTTGTTTTATTCAAATTGAGATTCTGATCGTGTTTGATTTGATTTGTGTTTCAAAAATCGAAAAATTTTTCTTCTTATTGTATATTGAATTTATCACGAAAAAAACAAAATTCTGTCGAGAATGAATCGATCATCATACAATTGGACCATCCATTCGAATGTAAGTAACGATTATTATTCGAAAAAAATCGATAATTGCAAATGATTAGATTTTTATCATCATTAATAATAAAAATAGTGTGGTGATGTAAATAATCTATGCAGTATTAGTCATCAATGTAATTTTACACGTACCGTACTTGAATGTATCGATGATGATGGTTTTATTAACTATATTCAATTTACATATTGTAATATGCAATCTGAACCATTCAGTACAATTCTGTTGGTATTTTTATTGATCATGTTATTCTTTGCCATTGGTACGAATGCAGATGATTTGTAAGTATTTTTTTTTAATATTTATTTATTAAAAAGAATCGATTCTCTAAAAAACAAAAATAATCGATCATTTCGTTCATCATTTAGCCTTTGTCCATTGTTGATTTCTATTTCAAAATCATTAAAATTATCCGATAATATTGCGGTATGTTTAAATTTTATGAATGAAAATTATGGAATTTATTTTTATTGAATTTTTGATAAAAATAGGGTGTTACATTTCTTGCATTTGGCAATGGTGCACCGGATATATTCTCATCGATAATCGGCATAACAAATGCCAGTCCGAATCTTGTCATTGGACAATTATATGGTGCAGGAATATTCGTTACAACCGTTGTTGTTGGCAGTATTTTGCTACAAAAACCATTCGAAATAATGAAACGTCCATTATTGAGAGATATTTTATTCTATCTAACCACAACAACATTGGTTTGGTCAACATTTTTAGCACGAAAAATTCTTCTCACACATTCAATCATATTCATTATTACATATTCGATCTATGTAATTGTTGTTATTGTATCTGGTTATATTTATAAACGTCGACAACGATCATTGAAAGCGGCTGCACATACAAATCATGCAATTGAATATAATGGTGCAAAAATGCCTAGAGAAAATCTTCATCGACAAACAAAATATGTTGTGAATAAAAATGATAATGATGAAACAACCAACACTGAATCAACATCGAATTCAACAATGGCCAAAAAAAATTTTGTCGATGCTTTTGAAGGCGTTGTTCTAAGACGTATGTCGTACGTCATGCAAAGATACCACCATGGATTGTTGAAATTTTACATTAATCGATTTTTTTTTCTCACACATTCTCCATCCATTATTCATCAGGTATCAAACATCGACAATATTGTCAGGATCCAACACAACAAAGACGGTTAACATTGTATCATTTATTTTCTGATCCAACGATGAATGAAAGAATGCAACAAACACAAAAACATGAAATTATTCATTCAATTACAGTTAATGATAATAACAATAACAATATCGGTGGTGAAGTCATCAATAAACCAAATCAATTTTACAATAATAATAGACGTAAGAATTTAAATTTAAATTCTTTGAAATTTTTCTAAATTTAAGTTTTGTTAAATTTTATACACAACAGGAATAACAATATCCGACACTGGTTTTGCTATGCGACATCCATCTATTCCATTGGCAAATAATGGTGAAGGAAAAAATTTGGCAAAATTTCTACAAAAAATTCTCATTTGTAATAAACATATTGATGATGATGATGAAAAAGAACAGAAACAAGATGTGATTCAAGCATCGATGATGACGAAAATTATGGCCGCTTCACGAATTGATTATCAAGTTTTCCGTGAATCAAATCTATTGGCAAAGATCAATATGATTATCAAGGTCTTTTTTTTTGGTTGTTTGTAGATTTTCTTTTTGTAACACCAGAATAATTTCATTTAGGCACCCATTTATCTGATCTATACAATCACTATACCTGTGGTTGATAATGAACTACCGAAACAAGGTTGGATTCGTCAATTGAATCTTGCACATTTAATTATATCGCCACAAATCTGTTTATTCATCATTCAAAGTAAATGTGTTTTTTGAATTTGGTTCCATTTTTATTTGACTAATTGAAAATAATTTTAATGAAACAAAAAAAAACAGTAAAATTCATGGAACCATATCAATTACATTTGATTGTTTTGGCCATTTCATCAATCATATTCATTTTGGTCATGTGCACTAGTCAAACAGATAAACCACCTCGTTATCATATTTTATTTGCTTATTTCGGGTCTGTCTAAACATCATTAATTTTATTTGTTTTCTTGTTTTTGTTTTTGTTTTTGTTTTTGTTTTTATCTATCTATTCATTTCAACCGGAAAACATTTATATTCATTGATTCGTATATTTATCCATCCATTATATCTATAGATTTATTGTTTCAATTTCATGGATCTATACAATCGCTACTGAAGTGGTCAATATATTGGATGCTATACGTGTCATTTTTAATCTAAGTAAATTTATGATCGGTCTCACTATTGGTGCATGGGGTAATAGTATTGGTGATTTTCTTTCGAATCTATCTATGGCTAAAAATGGATTTCCAAGAATGGCCATTTCTGCCTGTTTCGGTGGTCCAGTTCTCAGTAAGTCACTATTGTTGTTGTTTCAGGAAACTGTAAAATTTCTCATTTTTTTTCCTACTACTACTATCACAATCATATATAGACATGTTGCTTGGAATTGGAATTCCATATACGATCCTGTTTATACGACAACAAACATATCAGATTGATGTAATTAATTCTTTTTTTTTTTGAATTCTTGCACCACATGAATTTATTCTTTTTTTTTCTTTGTTTTTTTTTTGTTGGGGATTGCCAATCCTTAATGATGATCACCATTACCAATATTTAGATTGAATATAACAATATGATCACTGTATTGTATGTAACGATAACAATATCATTAATGACTACCACAATCATTTTATTGGCATTTACAAAATTTCAATCATCAAGATTACATGGTCTAATTTTATATGGAATTTATGGTTGTTTTCTTGTCACAGCTATCATTACTGAAATGAAGCTAATTTAACCAACTAATAATGATGATGATGATGTTGATGATTGCAACAAAAATTTGAAACTACGGAAATGAAATTTCTACAAATCATTATCATCTATCATCATCGATGAATTCAAATAGAAAAAATTTTTTAAGGAGAAAAAAAAGTCCATCAAACATCTGGAATTGGAAAAAGCTTTTCTTTCTCTCTCTCTCTCTCTCTCTCTCTCTCTCTCTCTCTCTTATCCTTTGATGATCAACCATGGATGTATCCATTCGAATTTTATTCTCAATTTGTTCGAATTTTTCATTTTGCAATCGGAATATTTTTTTTTTCGTTTCTGATTCTGTTTGAAATTTTTTTTTCTCTTTTTTCAAGGATTTTTTATTCACACATTTTGTTTACATTTGTTGCTTTTTTCTTTGTTTGTTTGTCTATGTTAACATTTTTTTTTTTTGGAATTGTAAAGTTTTGTTGTTGTTGTTGTTGTTGTTGCATACCACATGTAAACATACTCATCATCATCATCGTCATTTCATTTCAATGAATCTCAAATGTCAATAATAATAATAATAATAAAATGAAAAATAAATTCCGTCTCATAATGTTTTTTATCTGTAGAATATTCTTACACACACACACACACAAGTCTTTTGCGTATGTGAACCAGTAATAAAACCCTAATAGTATGTAATATACGAAACTTTTCGATAAGTATTATGGAGAGAAAAGAAGAAGAAAAAAGAAAACTTTGGACATTGTTTTTTTTAAGGCTGAGAATTTTGTCCAACAAAAAACAAAATCCAATAGCCATCATTTGTCCATTAAAGGCAAAATAGAATTTCTATTTGTTGTCGAACAAGAAAAAGTTTTAAGAATAAGAAAAAGAAAATGAAAAAGAATAACAAACAAACAAAGATAAAATCCAATAGAAGATTCGACCTTTATAAAGTCACGAATGTGAATGAAATACTACAATAACAACAACAACAACAACAGCAACAACAACAACAAAATTGAAACAAAATGGAAAAATAATGACAGAACGACAGAAAAAATTTCATTTCATTTTTTTTCTCTATTTTGAAATGATCAAAGTCACGTAACGTTATTGTCAATCACGCATACACACACACACACACACTGATGATGAATCGGCAAAAATATTAATTTCAATTCAAATACAATATAGATGTAAACAACAACAACAGAATAAAATTTGTAGTTTACATCATTCAAAAAAAAAATGAAACATTCATGAAAAAAAAACAAAAAATTCGGACAACACATTCCATTTCGATCGAAATTTCCACTTTTCGGATATCCTTTTTTTTTGCTTTCCCTTCTCCAATTTGATTTGATGTATGAAAATTTTAAAAATTTCAAAAAAAAAAATTTCAATTCAATGGAAAATGTTATTAAAAATTGTCATTGTCATCATCATCATCATCAAACGTATATATTTTTATTATTCCATCCGGTGGAGATATTTGAATGCAAATACAAATTTTTTTTTTGACAAAAAAACCGGATGAATTGAGTATTGGAAAAAAAAGGACAAAAATGAAAATAAAATTCCAAAGAATCAGTTTGAATCAGTTACTCATTTGAAACGAAATGATATTTTCGCCATACATACATATGGCATCGTTGATATTTTGACAAATTCAAATTCTAGTTTTTTTTGCATTGCATTTTCACTTAGGACCATCATAATAATAAAATAATAATGTGGAAAAAAAATTTCCATGTTTCTATTCCATCTGTCACAATGAATTTTTTTTTTTTAGTTTTCTGTTTTTTGTATAATTTTCTTTTTTTTTAATGTTCGTGATTATCGGACATAAATTTCCATAATAATATAATGGCCATCATCATCATTGTGATGTTGCTGGCCTATATTCTTGAAGAAAAGTTTATTATCAGTAGCAGCAGATACCTGGTGACACACACACTAACACACACACACACACACATACACGAAAACAGAAATTCGGTAATGTTAACAATGAAAAAAAATAGTGCACGCAAAATAAATTTCGGTAAACATCATCATCGTAAAACATTAACCGAGAAAAATAAAATACAAAAAGTCCAAAGATGATACTGAATCTTGGGAATGGGAAAAAATATGATAAAAATAGCAAAACTTTTGTCAAAAAAAAAAAAAAATTCAGAGAATTTCTATCCTGAATTTTCGAGAATAAAACAACAACAAAAAAATGTTTTTATTTTGTGGTGACCGGATAAAATAATGATTTTGAAAAATAATGATGTGTCGTATACGAAGGTCGTAATAACCATTAAGTTTCAATTACATAATAATAATGATGATGATGATGATGATGATGATGGAATTCAAATCGATCTCGAATGAATGACGAAATGATAAATTTATTTTTTTTTATTCTTGCCACTTGTAATAATACTGTGAAGATTTGAGAGACAATTTTTTGATTCCATGACATTCAGATTCGGATTTTTTTTCTAAGGTTGCTGATTCTGTTGTTGTTGTTGTTGCTGCTGCTGCTGCTGCTGAGATTCTTGATTGTTATCACGTCGCCAACGTTGTAGTTGTCGAATGAAAAAACCTCCGACTAAAATAATTAGACAAATGGCTGCCATTGTTGATATTAAAATGGAAAAATATTGTACATAATGTTCATCGCGTACATTTGTCGGTGGAAATAACCATATAGCAATGGTCATTATGATTATAATGATTATAATGACAATCATTGACCATATACAATTATGTCGTTGTTGTTGTCGTAATAATCGTTGTTGACGTAGAATTTGTTCCTTTTTTTGATGAAATTGTAAATCATATGTATGATTTTTAGATCGATCATTATCATTATCGATTGTTAAATGATGATGACCATCATTTGTAACACGAAGAAATTCATTTACATAAGCACGATCAGCTGAATTCAATGTATCCGTTGATGAGAATTTCAATTTGGATGTTATCGAACTTAATGTCAATGCCATTTTGCTGAATGCAATTAATTAATTATCGAAAAGTTTTTTTTTTGCACCAAAAAAAAAATTGTTTGAAATTTCTTATTTCAATGGTAAATAAATTCAATCCAAATCCGTTGCGGTATTTGATGCGAATAACAATAACAATAACTTGAGTAAATTTTTTTTTTTCGAGATTCAAAACATTTTTATTTTCACCATTTAATAATCTGTGTATATATATGTTGAGTGAATAAAGTTGCTAGAATTGTGATGGCAAATATCCAAAGGATCTCTGTTGGCATGAATTTTCACTTAGACAATCAATGAACTGCAATAATATATACTTACAGTATACTGTAGTATTAATAAACATCAAACCGATGTACAAGTATTTTCACAAAGAATAATAACGATGTTTTATATGAAAAATCAACGAAAAAATCAATTGAATTTTGCTGATATATTTTGATTTGATTGAACAAAAAAAAAATTCATATCGTAGCTTGAATTCTCTATTCCCGAATGAAGCCATAATATCGTTGACAGTTTATTTATTTTTCTTGGATACAATTCTTTTCCATTTGTCAAAATTGTACATTATTATTCTTTTTTTTTTTGGTAGAAGCAGTACATGCTGTTTGAGTGTATTCATAGTGTAAGCAAACATTGATGAAAAACGTATGATGAATGAATGTTTTTTTAATGGAAATTCGTGATACAAACAAGCAAACAAGTGAATGAATGAATGAAATGAAATGGAAAGAATTAATTGGTAAACATGTGGAAATGAAAATAAAACAGGCAACATTATCTAATTACAATTAAATTGATTATTTTATTGTTCATCAATCGAATCGTTGATAATTTTGTGATAATGTAAATCGTTGCTGTAGTGCCACCATCTGTTGTCGACCATCGTCGTCATCATTATCATCAATATTGGCCATCGATAATGTTCGTTGAATTTTTTTCTTACCAAAATGTTCATATGAATGACGTCGAGCTGATGCCAATAATCCAAGTGCAATATTGACAACACCAATTAAATGCATTAAAGATTTAAAATGAAGAAATTTTCTATTCAACACAAAACCACCAAACAATGGACCGAATGCATATGCAGCTGAAGATGCTGTTTGTGATGCTGTATAAACATAGCCATATTGTTCGGCAAATTGTTCATCAACTAATTCAGCAAACATTGGCCATAATGTTGAATCAATAGTGCCTATACCGAGACCAATACCAAAATGTGGTAATGCCAAATACAATAAATTTGGAATCAATGGAACCATAAATGAGCTGATTCCTATGGTCCACAAGGCAATAATGACCAATAGCCATCTTTTTGTTTTGCAAGAAATTCAAATTTTAATGTCAAATTGTAAAAAAAAATCATTATAAACATACCTATATTGCAATGATATTTCAAACAAAGTGAATAGATTAGTACCGATTAAATATCCAATACTATCCGGTATGAATACAATGCCCAATTTCCATTTAGGTGGCCGTATCTCTTTAATTAACCATATTGGAAGAAATGATTCCAACAATGACATTGTTACAGTTGATATTGATATGATTACTGTGAAAAAAAAATTGGAATCAAAATTCAAAATTCAAAAAAAAAGAGATTAGTTTTCCGTTCCAAACCGATAAACAATATGACACGTGAATTGATGATTATATCGATTGTTTTCGAATCATAATGTGTTGGTGCATTTGTTGGTGACCAATTTATCGTCACTAATTGGGCCACTATAATTTTGATGAAATAAAAAAATTGAAAATTCTCATTTGAATCATTTACATATGAAATACCTAGTAATAGTAGAATGGATACGGCAATAATGCTGAAAAGGATTGTTTTACCAAACCATTCATAGAAAAGACTTCCAAATGGGTAGCCAATTAAAACGCCCAATGCCATACCGCCAAGACAAAAACCAATCTGTCGAATACGTGTTTCTTCATCACGAATCATATTGGCCATCATAGCCATGCCTGAAACTTCAATCAATGCTGAAGATATTCCTTGCATTGCACGTGGTATCAACAACATGATAAACGATTGACCAATCAGATATACTACAAGGTTGAAATAAGAGAAAACAAAAAAAATCAAAATCATAATTAGTGCCTGAAACTTTACAACAACAACAACAAAAAACAACAACAACAACAACAAAAAACAATAACAACATTTTTTTTCGCATGTTAATAATTGAAACAATTTACATTAAACAACATACATAAACAAGAATTGAATAGAACGGCCACTCCCAGAATCAATGTCAATTCATAGCCAAGTTGATTAATAATGGGCGATACAAATGGATTGAATACAAGTTGTACAAATGCTTTTGATGACAATATTGTTCCTATTTGACCATTTTCAGTATTAAATGTTTTTGGATCATAATGATTTAAAATGGCCATCGAACGTCCATTTATACCGAAATGATGATCAATTACCATATGATCAATAAATGTTCTATTCAAATGAACATTAAATGTTTCATTGAAATGGTGATAATTTTCATTCCATTCATCATATTGTCGTTGTTGTTCATGAAGTCCAACAAGAAAATCAGGAATTACTGGAACTTGATTAACAAAAAAAAAAATAAAAATAAAAATAAAAATAAATTTCATTCGAAAATATGGAAAATATATTTCAACATACCAACAACAGTTAATAGTAGATTATCCAATAAAATGGAAAAATAAACCAACAAAACATGAAAACGTTGTGAACCTTGTGCATGTTCAATTTGTTGTGCAAATTGATGGAAAATGTTACGGAAAAACATCTTGAATGAAAAATCTTATGGATAAAAAAAAAGACAGAAGAAGAAGAAACAACCACAACATTGACATTCGATAGCCAAAAGGAACTCAATTTTTTAATGTTGAAAGAATTGAAGAATTTGAATCGAGATTGCAATGCCCAGTTGAAAATATGAAATTCGTGTCCTATCATCTTCATCATGGATCCAAATATCATATTTTTTTTTCATTAATGTTTGTATAATGGATTTTATTTTCTATATATTAATTTATTATATATTACTCGGACAGATATTGTACATTTTTTGAGCAGTAATATGAATCATATATGCTGATGATGTGGATATATGATGGTGATGTTGATGATGATGATGATGATGATGATGATGATGAATAATGACGATGATTATCACATCGAAAATTGTGGGTGTGTGTGTGTGTGTGTGTTTGTGTGTTCATATATTTTAAGTAATCAGGAAAAAAAACTTCCCAACAAAAATCCATAAACATCAATTATTGTACCAATGTAGAAGTTTTAAATTGCCTCCAATCATCTGTTTCAGTATCAATATCTTGACGATAATTTGGATTCTGTAGTTCTAATTTCAGTTCTTTTTTTACTGGCCTTTCAATATGGCCATTATTAGTTGATGAAATCATTCGTACTAGATCACGTTTCAATGCCCATTGTTTTGGTGTTGTTGATGCAAATAATTCGAATACAATCAAACCAATTAGATTCAATACGGCTGTTATGTAGAATATGATCACCCAATTTGCTTTCAAATCCGTTTGGCTAACAAGTTCACAACGGATTAATGGTGCTAATGCACGTGCTAATGAATCAAATGTAATGGTTATACCATAAACAGTACCAGAATAATAGCCAGCAAATTCATTGATCATTGGATATTCACCGACAGATGTAAAACCTTGTGTTACCATATTGATAATGATGAATATTTCCAATAGATGGAGATTACATCCACTATTGGCCATGGCAAACATTGTTGCTGATGCACCAATAAATACTACAGAAAAAAAACAATTGAAAAAAATTAGGAACAAAATGAATACCGAAAGAAAATTCATACCAATGGCCTGAAATAATTTCCGTAATCTTGTATGTGAACATTTTGTGCATTTATCTAATTTGGCAAATAAAAATGCAGAAAATATAAATACAACAACGGTTACCGTATAGATGAGTGCAATATGTTCAGATGCTTTGAGCATATTAAAATTGAATATTTTATTCAAAAATGATGGTCCATTATCAATAATAATGGCATGATTGAATGACCAACAAAGTTTAGCCATTATGGATGCATATAATGCTTTTGTCTTGAGAATTCTTCGCCACGGTACTGTACGTAGATTCTAATGTTTGAATAAACAATTTGAAAAAAAATAAATTTAAATTTAAATTTAAAAATCCCAACAAAATCGCCTTAGAATTTTCTCAAATAAAAAAAAAATTTGCAATACCGTTTCAAGAACATTATGAGAATTTTGTCGAATATAAAAAATTTCCTTATCAGAAATTCGGCGATGATTTTCTGGCATATCCGTCACTAGAATAATCCATAATACTAGCCATATTAGATGTAATGCACTACCACCAAAAAATAATAATGACCAATCTGGTATTGATGACGGAAGTGGAATATGTGTAATAGCTGCTGAAATCGGTACATTTAAAATGAGTCCAAGAGCATTACCAATCAATAATAGTGATAATGCAATTGTTTGTTCATTAGGTGGAAACCATTTTTTAAACATAAAAAATAAGGCCGGTTCAACGACACCATGAAAACATCCGATTAAAACTCTTTTTTTTTATACAAAATAATAATGGGTGAGAAAAAGGCAAAAAAAAATAAGGGAATGTCATTAAGAGTAATAATGGAAAATTCCAAATAGGAAAACAAAATGATTTCTTAATTTAAAAAGAAAAAAATTGGCAAAGAGTTTTTTTTTATATATATATAGACATTACCTAAGCGATGCAAATACAAAAAAATTACTACCAATCGGAAGAAATGCATTCAAAATGGCTGCACCAATCAATCCAATAGCTGTTATCCATTTTGGTCCATAACGTTCAGACCAACGGCCACCAAATATATGTGTAGCAGCATAACCATAATAATATGCACCAAGAATTATTCCTTGTTCCAGATCTGTCCATGTTACCTCTTGTGATATTGTGGTATCATTTGATGATTGTAATAATAATAATGATGATGATGATGATGATGAACGAAATAATGATTCCAAACGATTTGGATAATCCGGATCAATACGATGACAATAACTATTTGATGTTGTTGTTGATGCTAAATCTTTTACCATCGATACAATGGCAATACTGACATTATAACGTGTTGAACATAATAATATTGATGCTATTATGCCCATCAATGCAATAATAAAACGAAATGGACATTTTAATCGCCGATTATATGTTGATTTTGTCCATTTATCATTATCATTATTATTATTATTCAATGATATCATTGATATTGATGTTATTGTTGATAATGTTCTTGTTGGTGGTGGTGGTGGTGGTGATGGTGATGATGGTAGCTTATTATCAATGATTACAACCATCATGTATTGTACTCAATTATTCATTCACAAATTAAACATACGAAAAAAAAATAAAACAAAACAAATGTGAATGCCGTAAACAAGAAATTAAAAATTTCAAATCCAAAGTAAAAAAAAAAAAATTAAACAAAATAACTCAATCCATCAAACGTCAATTTGATCAATTATTAATCGATCATCATCATCATCAACAACAAAATCCATGCATTAAAAACGTGCTCATTAAGCTTCATGTTGTTGATCATGTTATGATGATGGAATCCATCGGCAACGGTATCGATATACAAACACCATAAGTATCATCCATTCATTCATTCATGATCATAGTAATGAAATCGTTTGATTGATTGATTGATTGATGGATTGTTTGAATGTCAAAAAAAAAAAATAATAAAAAACTTTAGCAGCTTGAATTCAATATACTACTACTACTACTATGGTAACCTGAACCTCGATGATCAGGGTTCAGAAAAAAAAACAAGAAAACCAGAACAGGAAAAAAAATTGAAATCTATGTCAAGATTGAATACACACACCAGACACACAGACACAAAAGTTAATACCAAAAAAAACGACATATACAATCAAAAAATGACTACAACAATGACTGACAATCGTTGAAAATATTGTTATTGAGTCAAATGTCTTGTCTTGTTTTTTTTTCTATAATTTTTCTAATCTGACAATCATCATTGATAGTAAGCAATTTTAATAGATGAACAGCGGTTATTCAATCCACTAATTATCTATTATATCTGGTTTAGAACAACACTAGATCATAGCGTGATCTCCCCCCTCCCACCCCACACACACACACACGTCTAGAACAATAATTTTTTTTTTTTATTATCTGACAACACACCACCACCACCACACACAATGAATGGTGGCAGTAATTCAATATATGATAATGATGATGAGGTAATAAAATAAAATATACATGTTTTAATTAGTCACTGTTTATATATCATATTTTATCATCATTGAATGAAAAATTGGTGTTACCAATTTTTGTTTTTCCACTGGTTTCAAATGATCCTTTTTTTTCTTTCGTTCGCTATCCGTCATCATCATCATCATCATCATTAATATTGTAATTTGACTTGAAAACAAAAGAAGAAAAAAAAATTGCCACGCATTTTTCTTGTCGTTGTTGTTGTTGTTGCGTAATTCAATTTCAATATAATGTACTTTTTTTGTTGATGGTCTGTATGTAATCTATTTCAAATCTACCTGTTGATTTGTAGACTTTGTATCTTTTGTGCAATTTTTTTTTTTTTTTTTTTTTTGGTTTTTGTTGATATTTAATTTGCAATCATCATTGACAGTAATATGAATAATCATTTTACTGGTAAGTCGTTGAATTCAAAATCAATCAATACAATTGATCAGTTGTTAATTACGATTTTGGAATGGAAACAAAAATCCATAACAACAACAGAGACAACAACAACAACAAAAAAATTTCCCTCTCAAATTGAATTCAAGGATTTTCTTTCAGACGAACAAAAAAAAATTTTTTTTTTTTTAAATTGAATAACATTTTGTATATGGAAATCTAATATTAGAAACAGTGAAAACAAAACAAAACGAAAAAAAAATGAATTAAATTGGATTGAACATCCATCCTGTTTGTCACGATGAAGAGAACAAAAAGCAAAAAAAAAATATTTAGTTCAATGTCAAGTGTATGTAATTACAAACAAACAAATAAACAAACCAATTAAAAGTACACAAAACAAAAATCGAGAGAGAGAAAGAGAGAGAGAAAACAAAATCAATTCAATACACAATATCGATGATCTGAATCTAGGATCCATCATCCATCTATCGATCGTCACAACCACATATGCCCGCATAAACAATTGATGGCCATTTAAGTCAATTGACGAATGGTGGCATTATCATCATCATCATCATCATCATCACTGCCATTATCGTTTATTTTTTTTCCACGCTACTTAAGTGCCATAATTAGTTCCTGTAAAAAAAACGTTGTCGTCGTCGTTGAATATGTAGAAAATAAAGATCATCAACGAAAAAAAAAATTGGCCATGGAAAAAAAATGAAAATGAAAAAGAAAATGATCATAAACTAGATTGATGATGATGATGATGATATATAAACAAAAAAAAACATGTACACACAACGTATACACGTGTGTTGTTGTTGAAGCAACAGGTCCGATTTTTTTTTCTAAATAGTAAACGAGGGCCGTGTGTGGGGGGGGATTCATTGATCCATGTGTGAATAATGTTGATAATTATCTGCATAATATGTGCATACACACACACACACACACATACATACACATGCATGCATGATTATATAATAATAATTAATTTGATTTAATCAGAAAATTTCTCTTTTCTTTTTCATTTTGTTTTTTTTTTGTTCCCTAGATTATCATGTATGAATGAATGAATGAATGAATGAATGATTGATTGATTGACATTGATTTTCATGTTGTATCAATATTTTTTTAGTTCAAAATTTTCAATGAATCAATAAATATAAAAATAGTAATATGTAATTATGATTATTATTGGATAAAATGTAAAAAAAAATAGGATTACAAAATTAGAACAAATGAATGTACAAGATTATTATTAATAAATAATAATAATAGAACATGATGTGCGATTACCAATTCATTCATTCATTCTTTATCTTTATAAATATTTTAGATTGAATCAGGAATGTTACGTCAGTTATTTACGTATACAAAAAATCAAAATCAAAATTCAATGTTGTACGTGTGTGTTATTTTTTTTTTCTTCTTCTTCTTCTTCAAAATTCAATTTAATTTTCCTATATATAGGTTATATATGGGAAAATTTTTTTTTCTCTTCTTTCTTCTCTCTTCGTTTCGGCCACAATCCATCATCATGGATCTTATTATTATTATAAAAAATCCACGGATTCAATACATTATAATCCAACCGTAATGTTTCAATGTCAACAAAATGGCCAATGAATGTATGACAAAAAAAAAAAATTCAAATAGATGACACGTGAAAATTATCCACAATGATTGTTTGATTTTTATAGATAAAACACAACAACAACAACAAAAAATCAAGTCCATGTAAAGCAAACAAGATTTCACGCCAATATTATTTTTTTGGTTAATCAAATCAATCAATCAATCAATCGATTCATTCATCCATCAAATCGATCAAGGATATTTTTTTTTTGAACATCATCATCATCATCATCATCATGTAATTGAATGTTGTAATGTGTATTGTAATACATTGTCATGACATCCGTGATCAATAAAATGTTTTCGTTGGACAACGACAATAGGGAGCTTTAAAATTTATCGATATTTTTTCCATTGAAAATTAAATGTACAAGAAAAAATCCCCAAAATAATACAAGGACAAATATTCGAATTTCATTATGAAAAAAAAATATCGATAGTCAAACAATCGATTATCGATTCGAATAATAAAGAAATGAGGGTTCGAGAATTATGAATTCGAAAAAGTTTCAAACAGAAAAAAAAATTAATTTGTTAATTTCAAATGTATAAAATTAATTTATTTATTATATTTCAATCATCATTTCAAAATATGTACAAATATCGTTATCGTTGAGAAAAAAAAAGACTAATAAAATGAATGAAAACCGAAAAACCATAAAGATGGAAAATCTATTTGTGTTATTATATATATCTGATATAAGATTAATGTTTGTCTTTTACGTAGAATCAATTCAAATGTTTGAATAGTGTGGAAAGGACTTTTTTCCCAAATTTTTTTTTCTTTATTCACTCTTTTTCAACCTATTCTCTGATCAAATCGACACCATCAAAATCATGTGTGTAAAATAAATTTTCATGTCATTACGTCAATGATTTTATTTTCATTTTGGAAAATAAAAATAAAAATAGAATCGATAGCCGTACAATTTTATCGATTACGATGGCAATGATGTTGTTATTGATGAAGATGTTTTTAATTGATCAAATGATGGTGGTGCAATTAAAGATAATGTTGATGATGTTATTGTTAGTGCTGATCTTGGATATGTAATCGGTGTTTGTACTGGAAGTGATCTAACAACCGGCATTGGACAACGTAATGCTTCTTCATAATCGGGTGGTTGATCTTGATATTCTTGTATGATAATATTTTCCGTTTTACTTGGTGATGATGAAGCCGTAGTGGCAACAGTAGCATGAAATGGATGTGTTGCCACTAAAGTACCGGTTGATGGGGATACACCGAATATTTCTTGTATAAGCTGTACAGCTGCCGATCTTGTTGATCTAGATTGCTGTTGTGTTGTTGTTGTTGATGAAGAATTATTATTATTATTATTATTAATAGTTGTTGCATCATGAAGCATTGCAGTTGTATGTGGATGATTTAACCAAAATGTTTGTGCTTGATTTATGAAAATTTGTTTCTTTCGTATCTGTGATGAATATATTAATGCTGTCAATACGATTGACATTCGTAATAAAATGCCCATTAGATTGTTAGGAAAATTTGAACCTTCGGATAATATTTTAACCGATGATATAACTGTTTTTATAAAATTTTGAAAAATTTTAATATAAAAATCCAATATTAGAATTTAAAAAAAAACAAACAAACAAACAAACAAACTTACTCATACTAACTGCCAATGTAGTTGTGAATGCCAATGTAAGATGATAGAATTCACGTTGTGCAGCATAGAATGCCATTATATAAAGAATGGTTGTTAGGAAATTTATGGCAATTACTTGATCCAATTGTGTACGGTTTACATATGATGTAGATGCTTGTCGATTACCATATTGTTGATTATAATGGCGATATAATGTTTGTCCTGATGTATCCATCATCCATAGACGATTATTTTTTATTATTTCCGATGATTCATTTTCTACTGGTGGTGGTGATGGTGGTGGTGATGGTGGTAGTGATGATGATACTGACACTGATTCTTTATCAGTTAGAATCGTAGCTACAGTCGTAATCTTTGGTCGTGATTGTGACTCAGATTTATGTTCATTTATTCGATGATATTGTTGTTGTTGACGATAATTATTATATGTTGATTCAGGTAATGATTTATATAATACCATCATCATAATAACCATTGTAACAGAATATGCAATGGCAACCAATAACATACCACAATAAAGACGTTTAACTTGTTTAAATGTATTTGCATCAAAGATTAAATTATTGGAATTACGACGATAAAAATTTAATATACTTGTTATACTATTACGAGATCGATAGCTATGATTATCATTATTATTCATATTAGCAACATGATGATGGTGATCCATTGTTGTTGATGATGATTGTTCTGTCGATAATGATGATGATGATGATGAATTATTATGTTGTGTACTAATTTGATCCATTTGGATCGAACATGAAATGGTCGATGTTGTTTGATCATTTGAATTATTATCTGGATCACAGCAATCCCTATAATTACCGGTATTTGTTTGTGGAATTATAGCCGATAAATTGATTGATGATTGTTGATTAGATGAATGATGTTCATTTTGATTTGATTGGTCATCTTCTGGATGATTGGCATTTTCAGCATTCATTTTTACCGTTTTTTTCAATTTGACTGGTTTCAATACAAATGATGAAGAATGAAAGAGTGAAAAAAAATCGCACTTGTTGATATCACAAATTATTTTACCAGAAAAAAAAGTAAATACAAATTTCATTGATCAATAAAAAAAAAAGAAATCGTGCAATCATCGAGAAATAAATCTGGCAATCATTTTAAGAAAAAATCGAGGTTACACACATTTATAAATTCGAAGATAAGAAAAAAAAACCGACAATGACCGATTATTTTATTCTCACCGATAAGATGTCAAATGTTTATATTCAAATTATCACTGAACGATAACATTTGAAAAAATGAACTGAACATTGTTTGTTGTCAAAATCTGTTAAAATTAACGAAAAAAAAAAGAATTGATATCTAGTTAGAATGAAATTCAAACAAAACAAAAAACAAAAAACAAAGTGAAAATGAAATATCAAACAACAGAATGGCATGTTTTCGCCATAAAAACATGGCTATTTATTAGCAAAAAAAAAACTTGTATTCAACAAATGATGTTGAAAAATGTGATCACATGGAAAACAAAAAACATGTAAACAACAAACCAAAAACAAAAATTAATTGATTGATATTTTCTTGCAAAATCGAACCCAAAAAAAAAAAAAAAACTAAAGACAAACAAACAACATTCGATTTACACATGACACATGTGTGTGTGTGCGTGTGTTTCAATGATTCGATTATAATGACGATGATGATGATGATAATAATAATTTTCCAATTCAACCTGTTGTTGATGTTTTTTTTTTACATTTTACATTTTTTTTTTTTTTTTTTTGAATGTCAATAACAATAATCGATTCGTAAACAAAACCCAAAAATAACAAACACAATTGCCGAAAGGATTAACGAAAAAAAAAAAATTTCCTTTTTTAGCTTTGAAATTGATTGTGTGTGTGTGTTGGCGATGGTCAGACCATGTTTGATGAGTTTGAATTGATGAGAGGAGGAAAAAAATTTTTTTGTTTTGTTTTATTACCAGAAAAAACCAGACTGCTGCCGAAATTTTTTCCCCAATTTTTTTTTACATTCACAACAACAAGTTAATGATATGAAGATCCATTACTATTTGATTGGCCAATCGATTTGAATGGAGACAAATGACAAAAAAAAAATTCAATCACCTAAAATGAAAATAAAAAACATTCGATCGATGAGGATGAGGACAAGCGACAACAAGTTTCAAATTTGAAAATTTAAATGAAAAACAATCGATCAGTATCAGAAGAAAACAGAATATAATGCATTCATAAAATGATCATTAACGATAATGATGATCATGATGATCATCATCATCATCATTACCAATCAGCAGAAAAAAAACATGAATTCATGGAATATTTTTTTTTTTTTTTTTTGAATCAATTTGTATGTTTTCAATGTGGAGGTTGATGGTTTTTTCAATGACAACAACAACAACGATGATGATGATGATGATTTTTTTTCCTGTTCATTACACGAAGAAAAAAGTCTGGATAAACAAACTCAAAATAGACCTTGTGTGTTGTGTTGTTGTGTGTGTGTATATTGTAGAAGGCGGGTAGTTGAACTTGGATTTATTTTCGGATTATCATTTGCGAAACACATTCGAGTAGGAAAAAAAAAACAAAAAATAACTTAACAAGGAAGTCATTTAATCTTAGTTCATTTGTACGTACGTTTTTTCTTTTTCTTGTTCAATCATTCATTAATCTGAATGATTAATTTATTTGCAATCAAAATTTGGATCATTAAATGCAAGAAAAAAAACAAGCGAATAGCGAATATGAAGAAGAAGGGGTGGAAGGTCATTGAATCAAAAAAAAAAAAAACAAAAACAAAAAATTAAATGCAACAAAAATAAAAATGGGTTGCCACTGGCAACGATAATCAACCAAATGAAAGTGAAGTGAAAAATTAATTCGAACAGAACAGAACAAACAAAAAAATGATTGAAAGTTGATCTCATTGAACAACATCGAACATACACACAAATAGAACAGAGTGAGCGGAGGAAGTCAGAAGTAAAAAAACAAAAAACAGTTGTCGATCCTGAAAAACCTCGATGCCGCCACTTGGTGCCGAAATAGAAATGATCAGTCTGTCTGTCTGTTTTGACTGTTTTGTGTGTTTTGTGTGTGTGTGTGTTTGATCGATTTGTTAAAAAATGTTGAATTTCTGTGATTGTCGTCGTCGTCGTCGTCATCGTCGAGATCAACAAATTTTGTTCTTTTTTTTTCTCTCTCACTCAAACTCCACGATCGATTTGATTTTGATTTGGATGATGATTTTTGATGATCGTCGTCGTCGTCGTCGTCGTAGTCGCCGTTGTTGTTGTTGTTGTTGTTGTTGTTTCCAATATTGGAAACTAAAACATTGAATTATTATTATTATTATCATTAAAAGCGGAAAAATGGTCGTGGCTTATACAACACGAATACAAACGTGATTAGCAATCAGTAACAGGATGTACAAGTATACTACACACATACGAAAAAAAAAATATTAATATTCAAACACAATTGGTGTAAGTATTTATTATTTATATGATTGTATATTGACTGTAATTAATATTTTGTTTCATGTTCAAAAAATTCAATTTCAGAATTGATGAATTGAATTTAATTCAATACCACCACCACCATACAAATGTGAATAATCGAACCATTGATGATAGTAGTAGTAGGGGGTTAACGTCTAGCGAAATGGAAATAGGCTGATGATAGGTTTTTATTGAAATTAAAAAATTCAGACTCGAAATTCATCTTTGAAAAACAAAAAACTTGAAAAGCAAAAAAAAAAATTGAATCAAACAAGGTCACTACACTACTAAGAAGTACTATCGATAATGTAGATGTGTTTGGGAAAATTTTATGAACCATGTCATGACCATGCGATTTGTTGTTACTAAAAAACTGGAGTGAATAGTGAATATTCTCAAATTAATTCCAACAACAATGAATTTTTACTTATATATGTAATGTAATTATCATTTATAATAGATGTGATGATGATAATAATAATAATATCAACAGGTTTTTTCCAGTTTTTTCCCGTATACGTTTACCTGAAAAGCAAAAAAAAAAAAAAATTCTCATTATAAATCAAATGGAATCTCGATTATAACGACGATGATGATGATGATGATGATGATGATGATAATTATTAATTGGAAAAAAAAGAAAACGTAATAACGAATTTCAAAATTTCTTCATGTTGATAGTGGTGTTGGTTGTGGTGATGGTGGTGATAATGATCAAAAAAAAAAAAAAAATCACATTTAAACACACATGAATGGATGTCATATTATGGAATCAAATTACATGTCCCATTTTGGAGAAAGAAAAATTCATTTCTTAAAAATGATAATGATGATGATGATGATGATGGTGATGAAAAAAAATTGGAAAAATTTTCGAGGTCAACACATAAATTATTATCTGGTAGCTTTGTAATAATTTGTGTAACAAGCAGTAGCAGCAATCAATTCTTTAATGAAAAATTGATCCAATCAACAACAGTTCAAATGAACGAATGAATTTAAAATTTAAATAATATCGACCGAATCAATCAATCATCAGTCTATAAGCCAAATAAATTTACTATATATATTCAAACACAAATTCAAATGGGAAACAACAATTATTAAGAAAGGAAATGGAAAGGGTTACACATGTACCATATATATAATCAACGATTATGATGATGATGTTAATGGCAACGATGATGAACAATATGACTGATGTGTGATAAGTGTCTGTGTGTGTGTGTGAAAAACAATCAAATTGAACAATTCAGTTAATGGCGAAATTTTTTTTTATTTTTTTTATTTTTTTTGAATTGTTGTTGAACCTTCTATCTCTTCGTACTCCCACACCAGTAACTTTGATTATTTGACAAAATTTTGACAAATATTTTATTCACAAATATGTGCATCCATGCATTGAATTTATTATGCATCATGTATGAATTCAAAAACAAATGGCATCCAAACTATTCTCCAAGGTTGTGATTCAACATAGAACAGATGATGATGATGATGATGATGATGATGATGAGAAAAAGAGAAAATTTTTTTCTGGCTGCCATTCCATTGGATAGATTCATTTATTTAACAACAACAACAACAACAACAAAAATTGATTCGGCCATTTTTTCAAAATGTTTATTTCTTTATTGAAAGAAATTTTCATTGTCAAGAATGCAGGAAGTTTTTGTTTTTCTTGCTTGTTTTGTTTTTTTTTATTTCACCAGAATATTTTTTTTTGTTATTTCTTGTATTTATTCAAATGTAATACCGCCATCATCATCGAAATTGTGATTTAATCCTTTTCTCTCTCTCTCTCTCTCTCTCTCTCTCTCTACGTGTCATAAAAAATTTCTGATGAAATTCATTTATAATGATAAGTTGATGATGGTTGAACAAAAAAAAAAAAAAATAATAAGAAAATGAATATGCGTTGAAACTTGTGATGATGATCATCATCATGAATTGATCAATGATCGTTTCATAGAATTATTAGAAATAATTTTTTATTATTACAAGGTCGATTCTGTGTGTGTGTGTGTGTGTGTATATGAATGTGTGTTTCATTTGATTATTATTGAGGGGAAAGGAAGAAGAGGTATTTAACATGAAAAAAAATTAACACAGTGTGGCCATCATTTTTATAATCATAATAATTGATGATGATGATGATGATATCTATTTTTGGGTGTCCATAAAGAATTTTTATTTATTCATTTTTTTTCTGGTTGTGATTGTATTTAATCACAATATATCATATGATGATGATGACATGCAATATCTATTGCATTGAAATTGAATTTTTAAAAAAAAAAATTTGAAAATTCAAAGAAAAGGAAAATATTTTTTTTCATGAATATTTTTTTTCGTTTGTTTTTTTTTGACGTTTGATCACCCACACACACACATACAAGCAACCGATAGTTTCGTAATTAATATATTTTGTTTTGTTTTATATAAAATTTCATTTCAGTTGTTGCAATCTCAACAGAAAAAACAAAAATTTCCTATGAAAAACGTAATATTTCAATGAATTCATAAATACTATATATATGTTCTGTAATAGTAATTGAAATTTTGATTTTGAATTTGTGCTTGAGAGCTTCTTTAATTATGTTCTGTAATAGTAATTGAAATTTTGATTTTGATTTTGAATTCTGCGTAATGATATAATTTATCATGAATCTAATTTAGCGGTGAAATTTGTTTTTTTCCAACAACCCTCCCCCCCCACACACACATTAACAACAATAATAAATGGCCATATAACAATACGGTGGCCATAACGGATGATAAATGAATGTGAACCAGTAAGAGAATATAAACAAAAACCAATCATCTTAAAATTGATTCTATATGTGAAAAAAATCGGGTTCATCAATCATTTTCGATTTATAATTGATTGATTGATTGATGAATGAATCCATATGAATGTTTGTGAACCAGTCGACCTGTTCAAATAGTTGCTCATTACCATATTTATATTTGAAACAATTTGCCATTCGACAAAATCGAAATCGATAAAAAAAACAAAAACAAAAAACAAAAAAAAAGACAAACAAAACATTTTCATATTCATTCATTATACACACAAAAACACAAACATAAACACTTGTGAATCTTTCGATTCATCAGGTTTTGCATGTAATGTGTATGTGGTTAACGAAGGTTACTAGAAATACTGGAAAAAACAAAAACGCAAAACGCAAAAAAAAAAAAAAATATATATAAATTCAATGTCAACCACCATCATCATCATCAATTGTACATCCCGTCGTCATTATCATAAATCAATTTACATCAACAATATATGAATTGGTTGTAACAAAACAAAATGAAAATGTTCAAAAAAAAAACAAAGATGTGAAGAATTCACCATTCATTTTCAATATTTATCAATCGATTCGATTTGGATCAACAACAACGACAATAAACAGAAAACTTGAGAATAAAAAAAAATAAAAAAAAATTCGTTTGACATTCAATTATACGGCGATGATTCATTCATGTGTGTGACATTCAATAAGGATAGTGGTGTGTGTACGTGGTGATCTTCAGATCGATCGATTATATACCAAGGACAATATTATATATCAGATATGAATTTTTTTTTTCATTTCCGATTTTTCATTTGATAAATTTATGAATGGAAAATTTTTTTTTTGTTGTTTTCATTTTTTTTTTTAATCATCATTCATACACAGATATTAGTCTGATGTGTGTGTGTGTGTCTGTGTGTGTATGTGTTTATCATTTGAATATTTGAGACAATTTAGATCGAACTCTTTGAGCTCTTGTTTGTCGGTGTGTGTGTGGGTACAGGGAAAGCGATTGTTAAATATAAATAAATCATTATAAATTAAAAAATATTCATTTCATTTCATGACGAAACCAAGGAAAACAAAATGAAAAATTTATTGGAATGTTTATGGTTATGTTGTTGTTGTTGTTGTTATTGTTGTTATATAATCGAAAACAATGATGATCCATGACCATCCATCGATGATGGTGATAATTCGGAAGCCATCCATCCATCAATGAGATTGAGCTTCTTCTCCAAATTTTATTGATATCCTGTATTGTTATTTTTTTTTTGTACATTGTATGTGTATGGTGTGTGTGTATGTGTTTGAATGAGATCTCATTTATACATACAAAAAAAAATTCTAATTGATAAAATAGAAAAAAAAATTGAATAAAATGACAAAGAAATGTGAATTTGTTTTTGAATATTTATATATATTAATTAATCGGAATAAATCAAAGGTGAAAATGAATGAATGAATGAATGAAAAAAAAAAGAAAAACAAAAAAAAACACTATGAGACAAAAATTAGAAAAAATAAACATTGTGCTGTGTATTGGTTATTAATATGACGGATTCGGGGTGATTTTTTTTACCAATCAAAAAAAAAAAAAAAAATTATCATAAAATTTACATAAAAAAATCAAGCAATGTCGACGGATATGGGAATTTTTTTTCATCATCATCATTTGATCAATATTATAAAAAAAAAAATCCAAGAAATGGAATGTTATATACGAGAGTTGGTGTGTGTGTATGTATATTTGCAGATGCATGTAATAATCAGGAGGTTTAAAAAGTCTGTAGCATTAATAATATAATAATCGAACCACATCTGGAACTTTTGAATGAGAAAAAAAAATATAAGCATGTGTGTGTGTGTGTGTGTGTATGAGAAAATGATAAGAGATGATTATATGATGATGATGTGTGAATATAATGATGATCAAAATGAGTAGAGAAAAATCGAAAAAGAATACGACATCATTTTGGTTCGAAACATTCGTTTTGTCGATGATATGATGATAAAGTTTTGGATGCGGGAACGATTCAATGTGCGTAACGATGGTAAAATATCCAATTATCGTAATCCATGTGGGCATTAATCATTCTCATTCTCCAATTTAATCGTCACCTTTGGTTGTAGTAAATGAATCTGTGAAGAATGTGATATTTGATGATGATTATTAGTATCAATAAGTAAATTGGAATTATTATTATTATTATCACTTGATGTTGATGATCCAGTACCATGTTTAACGGTCATTGTGACCTGTGGCTGTAATGGTGAAGCTTGTTGCTGTGTACCAGACATTCGCGATGTTTTTATTATATGACGAACATCAAAATTATCGGGTAATTCTTGTCGATGAACTCGTAAATGTTTACTTAGATGATCAGATCTTGAAAAACCTTTTGAACAGAATGGACAGAGATGTGTTTTTTCACCAGTATGTGATCGTTTATGACGTGATAATTCATCCGAACGGCTAAAACGCCAACCACAATCAGGCCAATCACATGCATATGGCTTTTCGCCTGTATGTCGTCGCATATGTGCTGTTAGATGACTGGATTTCGTATATGCAGCATTGCACGATGGCACCGGACATACATAATTACGTGGTGATATACTTGGATATACGATCGTTATATTATTATTGTTGTTGTTGTTATTCGTTTTCGCTGATTTTGCATTGGCTGGAACAATCTCGACCGTTTGACATGGTAATTGATTTGGATGATGTTGCTGTTGTTGTCTACGATTCGATCGTGCTGGTGTCTGAGGTTGTTGCATCATCATATTTGTCGATTGTTGTTGGGCATTAATAATTTTCATACGTTTATTCGATATGGTTCCACCACTACCAGAAACAGTTACAGATAATTGTGATGGATGATGTAGATTATGATGAGGATGATGATTATTCGATGATGAGGAATTGATCAACATTAAATTCGTTGATGATTGAGGTGATGATGAATTAATCATTCTGTTGTAAAAAAAAATAAAATCAATTAATAACAGAAAAGGGAACATGAAAACCATACTTTTTGGATGGATCAATGATGTTATTTGTTCGTTTACGACTTCCGCCATTACTGCTGATACTAACAGATATTTGCTGTGAACCTGAATAAAAGAAAAAGAAATATTAAATTTTTAAAATCGTAAATAATAGCAGCTTACCGTTTGATATAAGATGATTATTTGAGATCTTATTATTATTCGTTGTATTTGTCATACAATGATTATCTAGTAATTGTGTTGGATCAACTAATGATTGATCATCACCATCATCATCTTCATCATCTTCATCATTCATATGATTATCACCAACCATACCACCGACACCATCATGCTGTGATGTAATCAATAAACTTGTTGCATGCGAATGTTGTTGTTGTGTGATCCCACCGGTAGTAAGACCATCGTATACATCTTCTTCATCATCTTCCTCATCATCATCTTCCTCTTCCTCATCATCATCTACACCGATAACTTGATGGCCATGATCATCCGTTCCACTAGCACCACCACCGGAGCCATCGATCATATGATGATTCGACATTGTCGATTGATGATGATCAATATTATTGTTACTATTATTATTTAATTGCTGATTGGAATTGGAATTTGTTGCTGATGAATTGGTTGTCGTGGAATTATCATTTGCATTTGAATTGTTATTATTAGTACTATTATTATTGCCACGCATGGCCGCTTCACGTACCAACATCACAGCTGTCATTGTGAATTGTTGTTCCAATTCATTTACATGTAAATCCAAATGCTTACGCAATGCATTGGCACTGGTAAAACTTTCTTGACAACCGTTCCAACAACAAGGGAACATCTGTGTTGTTGTTGTTGTTGTTGCTGTTGTCGTCGTATATTGTATTGTATCAATAAATTGATTATTATTATTATTTGTAAATGTCATTCGACAACTTGGTTGCTGCTGTTGTCGTTGTCGTTTTCGTTTTTGTGCAATAGTTCCGTTGGTTGTTGAATTTAATATTAATGATCGTTTATTAACACCACCACCACTAGATGATTCAGTGGTTATTCTTTTATATTTAATTATCTGTGGATATGTCGGTTTTGGACGATTGTTAACAGTATTCTGGCAGCCAATGCTTAGATGATCGCCACCACCACCACTGAAACCACTTGTTGATATTGCCGTTGGATTTGAATATGTATCAAAATATTCTTGTTGTTGTTGTTGTTGTTGTTGTTGTTGCGGTTGTTGATAATAATTGTCGTAATAATAATCGTTATTATTATTATTTGAAACAATATTATTATTAATCAAACCGTTATTTGTAACTGTTTTTAGATTTTGATTTAATTGATAATTTAAATTCTTTAATGATTTTGTTGTCGTTTGATGATGATTAGCGACAATTCGTTTATTATTATTATCACCGTTTAACTGTTGTTGATTAGACATCCAAGATATTGTACAATTTCGTCGCCTTTGTTGCTGCTGTTGTTGTTGTTGTTGTTGATTGCCTTTGTTGATACGTCGAACGGCAAGGTTCGAAGCTGAAGTCATCATCACCTAAACATATGGACACCATTTGATTTTTTCTTTACCCGTTTAAAGTAAAAAAATTTGCGTTTTTTTTTATTTGCATGTGATTTTGTTTCGATTACTACTGTTGCTGTTTATAATATAAAAAAAATGTTGGACAAATATCAGCAAGTTTTTTTTCGCGATTATTGGGCGTCGGCTGGTTATTATTATATGATATGTTGTCCTTGTTTTTTCTTTCTTTCTTTCTTTCTTGATTCAACGACGAAAACAAACGCAGGTAAAAAAAATGGGTGCCTTCAATTGTTGTTGCTGTAGTCGTCGTTCATGAAAATATTCGGGCGGTTTAAAAGTCGAAGTTCGTTTTTGTATATCTCTTTTTTTTCTATTATTATTATATTATATTATTGTTGTTGTTGTTGAAGTATTTGTTGTTGTTAATATTATTATTTGAAAATGAGGCGTTGAAGAATTGATCGTTGAAAAAAAAAGATCAAAAAAAAAATATGTAGGTGTTGTGTTAATTATGATAATTCCGTTACCAAGAACGAATGATTACTATCAAAATGGAGTTTTGATCCGGAATTATTTTAATTCGGAAAGTTGTAAACTTTATATATATTGACAGACCTAAATAAAAGAAAAAATAGAAAACAAACATCAGAATTTGTCATTAGTTACAAATTAATATTTAAAAAAAAACATATGAAAACTTTAGAAAAAAAACTGAAAACGAAACAAAATTTTGAACACACAAACAAGTGTATGGTTACAAAATTGTAGACAGATTTTCGTTCAAAAAAAAAAAAATTAATAAAACAACCACCAATGAACCCAAACCATTGAACGATAATTTATCCAAACTTGTTGGCCATCAACGAATCATTCACATTTTGTGTATGCTTGTGTGACATTTCGGAATACAATATATATGGAAATAACGCACAAACACACACACACTCACAGAGTGAAGGCATCGAAAAACATTAAAATGAAAATCTAAATCCAATACGTTGCGAAATACATCTTCAATGCCAGCAACAACAGTGAAATAATTATAAACAGGCTTTTGTCACAAATATTCGATGCCTGAATACTATATCACCACATCAATAGTAGTAGAAAGGAAAAAAAATCTATCCATTCACATTGCTAAATGATCAACAATATATATTAAAATGATGATGACCAAAACAACATACATTTTTATGGAGAAAAATATTGATATAATGGCATGGTTATTTTATATGTCGTCACCAGTTGATTATTGAATGTAAAAATTATTATATTAGTTTTAAACCGAAAAAATTCATTGAAAAAATAACCAGAAACAAAACATTCGATAAATAAATAAAAGCTGTTAATTATCGATTTACATAACAATGGATTATTATGTTATGGCAATGATATGATAAAGAATGCAATGATTTCATCAAAGACGACGACTAACGACGAAATGATTTCCATTAAATAAAAATGGGAAAAAATAATTCAAGCACCACGCCTATGTTATGCCAGCCTATGCTGATGTCATCAACATATTCTTTGTATCATCGTAGCATCATTTAAATTTTTTTTTTCATTCAACAAAATTTAGTATTGAATAATCTTGAATTGAAGAAAAAAAAAACTTGGCCTTATACATTTGGGTCGATTGCACGATTTTTTTTTTCGTTTTGTTTTGTTTTCATCATTCATTTGGCTCCAACATATATCAACAAATAACAACAGCCACCAATGAGAGAGAGAGACCATACCACCACACTAAATTCGATTCGAATTTATCGAACAAAAAACTGAATGACTGCAAATGGTGGAAGGAAATTTGTGTACCACACCTATGAAAATCAACATACGAATAGGTTGTGGAGACCAAAAAAAAAAAAAAAACAACGCCGCCAATCTCAAAGATAATTTATATATAATGAATGAAAGAAAAAAAAATATATGGACACCAAATACAAGCAACGATCATGATGATGATGATGAAGAAAAACTAGATTCAACTGGCCATTCTCATACAGAAAAGAAAACACACACACACATATACAGATACCACCACCTCCACCACCGCCATCATCATATACAAGACACACCCAACGTCAATAAAAAACTATCAACTATCCATCAAATATCAACAACAATCAACCAGCCAGCCAGCCAGCCAACAACAACAACTAAAGAATAGCCATATAAATAAATGAACTATGAACTTATGAATCTCTAATCATTATTAGTATGATTATTAGCTACAGGCTAAAACAAAAAAAACAAAGAATTATTCAATCATCATATATCATCATATCGAACATACAAACACACACAACAAAGAGAAAAAAAACAAAAGAGAAAAAAGCCCAAATCATCAATTGAGAAACCAAAAAAAAAAAAAAAAAAAAAAAAAATGTAATGAATAAAAACAAGTTGAAGCCAAATTTTTCTATTTTTATTTCTTTTTGACATCACGACAACAATATTCTCAAATTCAATTCCATAATAATAATATTGGTTCCGGGACAGAATAGACAAAAATAAAATAAAATAGCAAAAATCTCAAATAGCCAAAGGTAAAAAACAGAATAGATCATATGCGTGCGTCAACCGTCAACGGAGCCGAGTATACTAAATTGGATGAAAATAATAAATTGCCCACAACCATCTTCATCATCATCATCATCATCTTGAACCGAGAATGTACCATCACAAATTTTTTTTCTTATTTTCGTTACTAATCACAATCATTATTCATAGTTTATCATCATTAAATGAATGCCGTTTACTCATCCATTCCATCACATACACACACACACACACATTGTTTGATATGATGTTAAAAAAGTAGCTCTTTTTCAAACATTTCAATGACCAAACTTATACACCCACCATCATCATCATCAATGCCATACTATCGAATTGATGCCAACGTTTTCATCCTAAAATTCCTATAGTGGAGAATGAAAACCAATTTCATATCTCAAGTCTCAATGACGATGAACAAAAAAAAAGGCGCCATGCAACTTTTTCTTACATATTATTTCTGGTTTTTTCTTGAATGATTGAAAAAAAGCATATAAAAAGAGTATGCGTGGGTTTTTTCTGCCTCTTCTTCTAATTCTGTACATACCACATCATCATCATTCCTGAAAATCAGCAAATGTATAGAGTAATGTTAATATTATAATAATAAAAACAAGGTATTATCTTGTAAAAAAAATAAACGAAAATTAAAAAGACCACCAACACAAGATTCATTGTTTTTCAATTCATTCAAGGCATTTCATTATTTCATATTATATAACCTTAAGTATTTTGACCAAATGTTTTTTTACATGTCATCAAAAGGGTTATTATCACACACACACACACAGAGAGAGAGAGAAAAGGTCTATGCATGTATATTATGTAATTATATGCGTATATAATACATGCCAAGAAGGCCAACATCATCATCAGCATCATATCAAGTTTAGATTTGTCGCCATTTTATCATTGCAACAATGATGATGATGAGATTTTTTGTGCATCATCAACAACAACGAAAAAAAAAATGTGAAAGACATCAACCACTACAACAACAATAATGATGATAAAGACAAGATATATCATTCAATTTTTTTTTTAAGAAAGATTCGATGTTGATAATGACAAGCTATTACTGCTTCTGTCTATTAAGTAATTTTTATTTACATGGCGCCATTTCGAATAGGAAAAAAAATCAAATTGAAAATACCATGATAATATTCAAAAACTTCAAGTATTAAAGGATTCTAATCAAATCAAAAAGAAGATTAAAAAAAAAATTGAAATTCCACATAATTTATGAAATATTCTGACAATTGATAAAGTATGAAAAAATCAAATGTTTACATTATAAAAAAAACTTACCATAAATTTTCAGAATTTCTGGAATGAGTGAACAAAAATTTCCAGAAAAAAATAGATATTTATATAAAAGAATGAATAAAATGATTCAATGATGATTGATGAAATAAAATTGATTGAATTTACTATGATTCTGGAATGTTACGGTTTCATAGATTTTGAAAATCAATCTTTACACTTTCAATATAATGAAAAGATGTGTGTATACGTGTCACCTGTGATGAAAATCTGAAATTCTAAATAAAAAAAAAATAATTCAACAATTAAATTCAATGAAAAACAATCCAACTCACCAAATGGGAAACGCCCCATATATAAAACAATGTTGAAAATTACAAACACACACACACACACAATTTACATTTGTTGTTATCCACACACACATACACACACACACACATTGGCGTTTGGTTCGATCGGTTGGTTGTTCGGTGGTTGTTATTACTGGTTGGTTGGTTGGTTGGTATCGTGTATATGCAATGAGTTAACACTAAAAAACAACGACATACAGCCTGTTATTATGCATAAATACAACAGGATCAACAATCGACCAATATATTTTACCATCAAATATTTTGTTTTCGGTGTGAATGAGGTGTGGGCACAATAATAATATTTTAAGCTAATTAAGTCACAAAAAATGTTGATTGATACAAAAAAAAACACTTGTATATTATACATCAATTATTTCATTATAAACACTTTAAAAAAATGGTTGGCATGATTCTTCAAGTAATGAATGTTCCTAGAATTTAAGAATATGCTTTTTTATTTTGTTGGAAATTTTTTTCGGATCAATAAAAAAAAGTCGGGCTGTTGTTTGTGTTATGGATAATTTGAATCCCGTGATATAATGATATATTTTTTTTTATTTGCTTCGTTATTGGTTTGTTTGTCAACAAAAACAAAAAGGTTCAAGGTCCAATATCTGCTAATTGGATGGTTGGATATTATCTTTTGAATCTGCTGATGTAATGAAACATAAATGGAGAAGAATCATTTAATTCGATTATTATATAGTTATATGTTATATCATCATCAACAAAAAAAAAAAAATAATCGAACGTTATGTTGTTGTTTTTTTTTTGTCAATCAAGTTATGATGACAATCAAGGTGGATATAGCCATTCTTCACAATCGGGGAGCGGCATAGAATTTGAAATTTTCGATAAAATTGAAGAAAAAAAAAATTCCTCGTGTTGATAATCAAAACAAAACAAAATAAAACAAAACTTTTCACATTAAATAAAAATTACCAGTAAATTATATGACGAATAAGAACTCAATGTAGACACACCGATCTTAATTTGATCCATCAATCAAATCAAAAAAAAAAAAAAAAAAAAATGAAAATTGTTATTTTTTTTCACTCTGTAAACTCATCACAAGACAAATGGCAGCAATATCAACAACAACAACAACAACGATGATGATGATGATGACAACAATAACAAAAACAACCACCACTACAACTATCCACTTACCTTATCTGTTTTGTATATCTGATATAAATGTATGGATCGTGGTATTTTTCATTTAATACCAATACTATATGCTTTGCCTACATATTTTTTTTAATTTTTACTTGATCAGTATGCTACTACCTTGAAGAATGAAAGATAATTATAAATGATTGTTGTTGTTGTTGTTGTTGTTGGTACTTCTACCGGCATGACTTGTAGCGACGTAACGTGTATCCAAAAAATAATACGAACTAAAATGCTCCAAATGACAATGATTGGGGTGGTGGTAGCTGCTGGTTTTTTGGGTGTTGGATGATACCATGCATATACATCATCAATATATATATATATACAGTGATATCTCGGTTAGCGATGGTGGTTTTTTGTTGATTATTGGAAACATTGACAATATCTAAAACCACCTCAAATAGCCAAAATCTATAGAATCAGCATAGCTAATGGTAAATTCAAAAGAATCAAATTTTCATTGTGCTAAAAAATATTGTTATATCCAATAATCTAATATAGATTTTATAATATGGATTTATCAGTTCTCTTTTTGAAAAAAAATGGAACTTTGATTAACCATTTCCGTTTTGGAACAAATTATTCGAGACACTACTGTATAGAACAAGCCTCCCTCCCTCCTTCTCGTTATTATTATTATTTTTTTTTTTATTTTTCTCCCACTCTTTTTTTGAAATATGGGTGGAATGCCACAGTATGGTTGTTGTTGATGATGATGATGATGATGATGGCGTCCATCCTGTTTTTCGGCTTTTTTTTTGGTATTTCAATTTATGCGAATGAAGGGAGTTTCTATTATTCGATGATTATGATGAGAAATCATTTTCTTGTATTGAGTTTGTAAAGAGCGCGCGTTTGCGACCTCCTCGGGGTCACAATCATCAACATTATCAATCACACACACACACACACACGCCAAACAACTTTGAAATAAAAAACTAGAAAAAACCACTTCTTTATTACCGATGAAAATGATGACGATGACCTGATCTTGATCTTGTCCGTTTTATTTTTCTTTCTTGAATTTCTATTCTCTTAATTCACAGCTGTGTATATAAAAATCGGGTTATTGAATTTTTGTCTTTTTTTTTTGCTAACCCGTATGATGTATAATAATAGTAGTACAGGTGTTGTTAGTATTGCCACAATTACATTTGGTGATGTTTTATTTAATGTGTGTGTGTGTGTGGTTATTATAAGGATATTATTACCGGGTCATTGTGCCGGTTGTTCAATGTTTTTTTTTTCTACTTTTGAATTCACTAAATTCAATATTGCCCTGATAATCGTATTTTTACTACAATTTCGTGTGTGAATGGCACATATGATGGTCATGACATTTGATTTCTAGCGTTTTGGTCTATCCAAATTGATCGTTGGTGTTCGATTGTTGCGATTCATTGATTGCGGCCGTTGTTCATGTTCTTCCAATGAAATTATTATTCATTATACCACCAGCACCACCACCACCAAAAAAAAAGAAGAAAAAAAACATTGCCATCTGTTATAAAAAAAACAATCGTATGGGTGGGTGGTGGATGAAAAAACGAATTCGAGTGTATATGCGTGCGCCCAATAATGAAAAACAAAACAAAAAAAAAATGTTCGATTAGAACCAATGATCATTTCCTCGTTTTCATCATCAAAAACAACAACAACAACAACAGAAAAAAATGAATGAAAAAAAGGTGTGTCTCACTCAACCAAGAAAGAGAGAGAGAGAGAGAACGATAGCAAGATCCCGAGAAACAATGTCCAAATTCTAGAATTTTGAACACACATACACGCACAAAAATTCGAAAAATTACCCATAATAATAGGTCCAAAATAAATTTGAAATCTGCTGCTGCTGCTGTTGCTGTTGTTAGTTTTCCGGTTACTGACACGCCCATAAATTTGATCATCAGAATGATGTATGGATGTTGTGTGTGTCTGTGTATGTGGAACAATGAAAAAATAAATGACCTAAAATGGAATGATTGAACGATGCTTTGAATTTACATTACATAAAAAACTACCAACATAACATTAGAGATTGAAGAGGTTGGCCAATACGAATACAATTCATTTGTAGGAATATTCTGCAAAAAAAAAATTCAGATGGTCACGCGCTTTTTTATCGATCCATCTCGACTATCATACCAAAAAACAATAGAACAAATGAATCGAAATGATAAAGTTTCTGGTTATTTCGCTATAAATATATTGTATACATCATCGATTGATGATCAACAGCGATTAAATTGACAATCGATTGAAATCATTGAAAAATTGATCATTTAAAAAAAACTTGTTACGCACAATGCGCCATCTATTATTTTAGATTAAAAATATGTAAATTTTTAAAATTTATTCTCGCGCTTCTTTTTCTTTCATCGTTTGGTGTGGTGGTGATGGTGGTTTTTGTTTTTGAATCAATTGTGGTGCATTTTCATTTACAGCTCGCCAAAATAATCGACATAGATTTTCTCTTATATAACGATAATCAAAATGATTTTGTAGAAAATAATAATCATTAAATTCATTTAAACCGATCGAATACCATAATAGTGTTTGAAATTCATTCATAGTTAAATATGGTTCATTAATGATCATTTTATCCGATTGTGATGGTGGTGGATGCATTCGATCAAACAATCGTATGGCAACACGTATTCGTTCCCAAAGATCATATTCACGTATATCACATAAATGTAATATGATTAACACGTGCATTGTTGTAATTGGTAACGCCACTGTCATTTCTAACATTTTGATAAAATCAATAAAAATTCCTTTTAAACTTTGAATAGTTGCATCATTTCTAATGAATTCAGATAATTTCCATAGATTTAGTAAATCATTACTTGATTCAATAATTCTATATTGAAAATTCATTTCCATCACCGTAATACAATGTTCAATAAGACGACAGAATATTTCATATAACAAACGATTATTATCATCGATAGCAATTAACGCCGAAGTAGTATTAAACGAAATATTCGTCTTCTTACATTACTAATGGGTAAATGTTGAAATTCAATTGTTGTTGTTGAATCATTTAAAGTTTTCGAAAACAAAGTTAAATTCTGTAAATGATCAGATGATGATTCTGTACAATCATTCATTGGTGATAATGGTTGATCCATATTAATTGGTTTATATGATTCAATCAATGATTCTGATGATGAATAGCCTGAAGTTCGAAATTCACTATCATCACTTGTTGTTGTTGTTGTTGTTGTTGTTTGATTATTTTGGCCATCAAAAACACTGTTATTTGTATTGATTATAAATCCATTTGATGATTGATTCATCACTGGTTGTTGAATGTTGTTGCTTTTATCATTATTATTATTGACAATGATGATTGTTGATGAACGAATTTTATCGGCCAATTTCAACATCAGTATACATATTGGTGAACGAAAAAGACGAAATTGTTTAGCCAATGGCATTAATGGTACATCATCATATGAATAATATGATTGTAGTATACCCAATTCAAAAGAAATTTTTTTGGCAACATTTTGTGAAAATTTTTTCGGATCTTGTCGTTCATCATCATTGGGACGATATTCTTCCATAATCGTTATTTCACAATCAATAGATAAACAAGACATTGTATTGAAAAAAATTCTAACCGATCCTGGTCCTTCCCATGTCCAAGTGATTGGATCCTGTAGTCCACAACAATTTTCATAACGTATTAATACTGGTTGAATAGGCAATCGTGGTAGAAATGCGCCCAATTTAAATTGTAATAAAGCTTTACGATTTGCTGTAGTGCCTTCAGGAAATATTAATACATGTTCACCATGATTGATTGTACGATCCATAATAGCTTGTATGGTTGCTGTACGTGAATCTTTATTATGACGATCAACATATATACCATTGTAAAGACGTAAAATATTACCAATTAATGGTGTACGAAGATTTTCTTTACGTGAAACAAATGTTGGATTCTTTAATTTTAATATGAGTAAAATATCAAAAAATGATGAATGCGGTGCAGCGCATATGATCGGTGCCAAATGATCACGACGATCTAATGGTCGTTGATCAACCATACGTATCCAATAAAAACCAGCAAAAAATAATGCTGTTCGTAATAAAAATATGGATATATTTCGACCAATTTTACGTATACATTCTGTTTGCATACCAAACCATTGGCCAATGGCTATTATTAATAATGTTAATTTAGCTATTATAACGGCAATGATTATAAAACCAATGAATGGTGGTAAACGTATTATGAATAAAAATATGCCAATTGTATACGTATAAAGACGTAGCCAACCATTCATATGGCAATGATTGACAAATGGATTCACACTGATCATATCCAATTGTTGTTGTTGTCGTTGTTGCTGTTGTTGTTGTTGTTGTTCATCATCATTATTATTCATTGTCATTTGATTTTGATTATTATAAATTGGTTGAGCCATTCTCTCCTGTCAATAATAACCATATTTTACTGATTTTATTTAGTTTTTTTTTTCATTTTGCATAATTTCATTGAAAATCAAATGAAAATGAAACACAATGTGAATAATTGATTGTGTATAAAAAGTTCCATAATTAGAATTCATGATGAATTGACAAAAATTTGTTGTTGACAAACAACAACAACAACAACAACAACAATAAGGTGACTGGACTGCGAACTTTTGACGTTGTTTATAAATGAATATTATATGGTGAATGTCCATTTATGGTCAGTGATGGAAAGAAATTTTAGATTTTTTTTTTGTTTCTATTTCTAATTATCAAAATCCATATGATGAATAATAGAACAATCTACCCTGATTTTTGTTTTTTTTGTAAATGATGAATAAATTAAAAATGGAAACTTTATGCACAGAAAAAAATTGATAATGAAAATTTCTTCTTGTTTTTTTTTTGCTTTCAGTGGAAATTTTTTTTTTTTTTTTTTTGATTGATTATGAAACAACAGAAAAACTTGTTTCCAGTTTTGTCATGTTGTTGTTTTGTTTCTATATACACTAAAAAAAAAATTCAAAGAAAATCGATTCGTTTTAATCACGAACGTTGTTGTTGTTGTTGTTGTTGATCATCAGAAATCAGATCATTGCAATATGATATGTTTGAATATCGTACACACACACACACACAGTAATTAAAGTGGTTGTAGTAGTAGTAGTAGCAAAAAAGTAAAAAAAAACATCCAAATTCATTGCAATTGATAATGATTTTAGAGGAAACCAAAAAAAAAAAAAATTTTAAAATTTTGATTCTTTTTCCCTTTCATGGTGATGATTGGCTTAATTTCATTATCTTTTAATGATGATGATGATGATTATAAATTCTGTTCATAGATTCTATTGTTTTTATTTCCTTTCAATTCAATAAAACACACACATACACACACACGTGTTTTATGTTCTCTATCATCTGCCAAAACTAAAAAAAAAAAACATAATTTTAACACAGTATCGCCTACGTTTACAATTTCTTAATGAAATACGAAAAAAAAAAAAAAATATTAAGAAATTGAATTGTCCTTCAACTTGAACATATACACAAACAAACCAGCCAACCAACCAACCAACCACACACATACATTGTGTTGAAACTAAAAAAACAAAACAAAACAAAACAAAAAATTCAATTCTCATTATCATCATCAATGATGATGTTATTATTATCATCATCATCATCATCATTATTAATAATAATGATGATAATTTCTTCTTCTTTGGATCAAAATATGAGAGAAAAATTCAACGTGTGTACAATTACAAAGTCATACAATTGCCTGATCCTTTTCTCTTCCTCTTTTTCTTTAGTTGCAGTGATTCTTTAGTTTTCTAGTTATCACCATCATCATCTTCTATCACCATGGCCAATGTTATAATTCTTATTCTAAAAATGTTCTTTTGGACAAAAAAAAAGAAACGTTGTTGTGTTTATCATTTCTGGCATCATTTTTCATGTTTGATCCATTACAATCATCATCATACACAAATATATTGTGTGTGATGATCATCTCAATGGAAGATTCTCTCATAAAATATTTTTTTTTTAACACTTTCTCTTCAATAAGTATTTATTTTGTAAATGTTCGCACTCTCTCTCTCTCTCTCTCTTCCACCTGATGATAATGATCATCATACACACACGTTTTCGATACATGTTTTTTTTCTCCTTCCAATGAAAATTAAAAAAATTGTTCCAACTTTTTGTTGTTGTTGTTGTTGTTGTTGATACAATTGAATTTTGAGTATATATGGCTATTTGCTGACAGGTTCAAAAATGAATGTGAATTTTGAAGTTTCAAGTAACTTCAATTGGCTCGCCCCTTTAAGAGATATACGTGTACACTGTGATTGTTCATAACGAATTGAATGGTCGCACACACACGCACACACTTGAAATTGACACTAACAGAGATGAATATCGTTTCGTGATCATTCTGGCTGATAGCAACAGCGACAACGATGATGATGATGACATTTGAATTCAGACAGTCAGAAAAATTCGTTTAAATTTTTTATTACATAAAATCTTTCAAAATCTTTTTTCTTTTTTTTTATTTTTGTCATTTTTTTTCAAAGAAAAAAAAAATTCTCATCTCTTTATTAATTATCAAAACCCAACTAGAAGAAAAAAAAACAAGTTGTCATCCATCCATCCATCCATCCATTTTATTCATTCAGAATGTGTGTGTATGTGCGAAACGAATTCCTTATGATGCTGATGTTTTGACGCACACGCATTTTTCTTTTCTATAGTTGTGAATAATAATAATAAAAAAAAATTCGAGTTTTTTTGTTGTTGTTGTCGTTCTTGGTCGTTATCGTCGTCGTCGTTGTTGTTGTTGTTGTTGTTTATTATTATTTTTTTTGTCCAATATCAATCTTTTTCAATCAAATGCAAGGTTGATTCATTTGATTATTTCATGTCGATGTGGCCGGTTTGATTTTTTTTTCTGTGCTTGTGTCAATAAATTTTTTTCAAATTTTATTCTTTCATCTGTTTTTTTTCTGTCAAGAATTCTTGATTTTTAAAATTTCAATTCATCACCAAAAAATGAAACTAGAATTCATTCCAATATCGAATGTAAGTTGGCAATTTTTTTTGTCGTTTTTCTTCTACTGATATCTGACACACATGCACAGATATTGGTTTTCGCGGCCATCATTTTACATATTTGTTATGGTAATGATGCACAAAATATTAAAAGCCGTACAATTGTCGATAATAATCGTTATGATGGACCATCTTCACCTGTTTTTTTCCACCGACAACGTAAGTTAATATCGAATTTTGAAAAAAAAATTTCAATTACAAAACCATTTTTACATCAAAACAAAAAGGAGCCATAGCTTCATTTCAAGTATCCGATCAACCATCTAATCAACAGCCAGAATTTGGTTATCGTCTACGAATGCCTAGCCAGGCTAATCCAAAAACATATATGGATTATAATCAAAACACTAATGTTGATTTAATGAGTGTTAAGCCACGTCCAATTATTATTAAATAGAGGTGAGCAACAACTACCACTAGATTCATCACCATCATCATCAGAACAAATTCGGCCATCAGAATATTCAAGACATTATGATGAACAACAACGAGAACAGCCTGAACCATTAGAACAATCAACATTTACCGGATCAAATGATAATAATTTCTATGTTGTACCACAGCCATCATCATCATCATCATTATCTGGTAATGTATCGCAACCACACGAATCAGAATTACATACTACACCGAATCCTGTCCCTACTACTGAACCGGGAATCGTTTACTATGATTTTAATGATGAAAATCAACAACAAGTTCAAAAGCAACAAATTCCGCAACCACAAACAACAACAAGTCGTAGTTCAAGTGGTGAACATTCGGATCAAAGACAAATAGAATGGATTCGTTATATTCAACGATTTCAACCAATTACTAATCCAATTTTTACATCAGGTTTTTTTTATAAGTTTCAAATTTTAAGAATTCATATTTATATTGTTTTTCAAAATTCAAAATTCTAGTTCCACAACAACAAATCATTCCAGCAAGTCAAATTCCCGTTGGTACACCGGTAATATTTCATCCAAATGGACCACAACCAGTTCCAGAAGCTGGTCGTCCCGGTGGTGCAGGTCGAAATCAATTTGTTCAGATTCCTAGACCAGGTGGCCCATTACAATCACAACATTTGAACGTTCCAATTAATCAATTTCAACAGGTTGAAATTCCACAACAAAGAGTTGCCGTCGTACCAGCTAATGTAGCAACACCACAACAACCATTGGTAATTATTCCACAGCAACAACAACGATATTTCCGATTTCAACTTCCAAGACAACAGGATGTAGCCGATACATCATATGTACGAGAAATTCGACCAATGCCAATGAATTTTCCCATCACACAGATACATTATTTACAACCTACCATTCCAGAACGTATGAATTATATTATAATGATACCACAAATGAAAATTGTAAGTCCAGTAATTCGAATTGGTTCAACAGGCAACACCGCCCAGCAGCCTACGAATGTTGTTGGTTATAAATCTGTCAGCGAACCTGCTAATCAAACAGCGGTTGGATATAATTATCAAGTAACACAGGAAAAACCTGTCGTTACACAAACCCGAATTCATACACCGGTATTTGTAACCGATTTTAAACCATCAAAAGGTTTCAAATATACGGTTACACGTGATGATCAACCAACGGTTGAACAACAACATCATCGTGGAGAACAATCGATGGTATCAATTCCTGTAGCTCAACAACCAATTGATAGTCGTCCTGCAGCAGCTGGTGGTGGTGATCGATTCTATCAGGTACCAATTCCAACTGCTCAACCATCAGCACAGCCAATTCGTCATTTCTATGTACCACCATATATGCATCCATTTCCAATTGACAATATAATGCGACCACCGATGTATTATTCAAATGAGAATTCATTATCCGATTATAAACGTGCAAGTCCCGGTGAAACACATACACTTCCTGTGGTTAGTAACCAACCAGCTCAAGGTGGACCGGTTACAATTACGATTGAACCAATTCCACAGGAAACGCCATCTACTGGCTCTCGATCAAGTCAACCAATTGTTTCAGAACCAGCTCCGGCCCAATCTACTGTTATGCAATCAAAACCAATCAATTTGGTAATTGATAAGAAAAATAAAAATTCCGGTCAACCATTACGACAAGCTGTTTTTGAACCAATCGAAAATGTTGCTTATCTATCCGATTATCCGGAATCTGATTCACATGGACAGCCAAAACAACAGCAGCCGATTACACAAATTGGACATTCATTGCGGCAACCAAATACATATGAACCACCAAATGAATATCAAAATCAAATTGGACAGCCATTACGTCAAACAGGACAAAAATATGGACATTCACCGCAACATGCATCGGATTCATTTGTCTCATCCGGACAACCATTAAGCGAAACGGATAATTATCTACCCATTTATGGTCCACCATCTATACAAAATTATCAACACCAACAATCATCAGCCATTACAGATGAAAGTTCTGAATTAGAACCCGGACATCCGGATTATATAACTGGTCGTGGACATCAATTGAATTCGATTCACAATCCACAACAATATTTATATGCACCATCATTACCGCAACAACAACAACAATCATCTGTTAATACACAATGGCCTGTACAACAAAAAATAGATAATAATCGTGAATATTATCAACAATCTATTGATGATGGTCATCATCAATATCATCATCAGACATCATCGAAAAAATAACGATGATGATGATGAAAAAAAACCAAAATCCATGATTGACAATCGAGATAAATCAATCAGCCAATAATCGACAATCGTGAAGAATTTTTTCTAATCAATGAAAGTATTGGAATTCAAAAAAAAACATTTTTTTTGCCATCAAAATTCAAAATAAAATGCAAATTTTAATTTTTACAAAAAAAAAAAATAAAATAAAAATCTTTGCAGCCAATGTGTAATATGAATTGTAAAAACAAACCGTGAAAAAAAAAATCAAATTGACAACTTCAATGATTGTTTTTTTTGATTATTATTTTGGACAATTGAAAAACAAATCGGATCTAATGATTTTTCATAAAAATTTTATAAACAAGTGATAAACTTTTCATGTATAAAATGATGCACTTTAAAAATGTATTGGTTGTAATCAAATTCATACGATAATAAGTTAGTCCATATGGTTTTTTTGTATGAAATTTTTCATTATAATTTATCAATTTTAAATGTTCACGAAACATACGAAAACGTAAACGTAAATTCAATGAGATTAGATGCAAAATTGATCGATGATGAATACCATGTGGTATGCTTGCTATAAGAAGATGGGCACCAAATATTCCAATAAATTGTTGTGATGCCATTATTGACAACATGATGATGACAATTTGTTCTGATTTGGCAAATAATAATTGTATGACAATATATAGATTGAATGGTATGTTTGCAATCAAATACATGGTGAAACATTTGGAATAAATACTATTCCAATTGCTTACAAATCGTACTGTTTTTGTATGTTCAATACGAAACCATTTTAACATTGAAAGTGATATAAAATTTTTATTATGAAGATTATCCAAAAGAAATTCTTCCAATTGTTGAAAACGTAATCTTGTGGCAATTATACCGACCAGAAAGAGAAGACCAAATTGTAAAAGATAATGGATTGTTGCATAATAAGAGCCCAATAAACAAAGAAACATTGATTCTGAAATAATCAATTTGACTGGTGTCATTAGCCAAGAATTAAGAAAAAATGATCGATTCATAATGACCATATAGATCAATTGACATTGCCAGAATATGACAAGAAAATTCACCGCTATAATGGCTATTTGTACGAATCGTGATAAAAGTATTGCAATTAACCGAGATTTTCGACACAATTCTTCCGGTGTACGGCCAGATCGATAAATGTTTTTGTTGCTGGCAATAAATTTATTGGATAAGTTGAAAAATGATTTATCCGAATGGAATACAAGTTTTCGAATTATATCTAATGTCATACGATGTTTTGTATTATAATACGAATATTCAATTGTTTTCAATGCCCAGAATATGAGTATATAGAATAGATCGAAAATTGGATCGATTTTTTGGAAACATTTCATATCGAAAAATAAGATACAATATTCAAATGGTAGCCTGATGATCAACAAAAATGATAAACGTATTATTGAAATTGTGAAAAATAAATTGATTACACTATGTATAAGTGATGAATGAATAGTTGGACAAACAATGGAATGATAATCATCATCAAGATGATGCCAATAATCGATTGGATTGACCATACGTATAAAGACAGATAAAAGTGGTAAGAATTTTTCTCGAATTTTTTTTCTCGCCATTTTCATCTGAACTATTGATTCATAATGACGATATTTTTTTTCCAGACAAACAAATTCAAATAACAAAAAATTTGAAATTTTATTTTTGAACAAAATATAATATGTGAAAAGGTAATTTTTTTTTTTTTTTTTTTTGGTTCGATCAATTCAAAATTTAAATGAATTATTAATAGATTGATTATAGTCCAATTTTATGGCAAACTAAAAATGCTATTTCGTGAACAACAACAACAACAACGACGACGACGAAAAAAAAGAGCGAAGAAATTGCACAAATATATCATCTACCTGTTCCATTTCAAGAATCGATTCTTATTTGCATTCATTAGTGTGTGCTTCAAACCAAATGACAAATTTTTCATATGAATACTGTCAAAATGCCACGAATGATTCTTAATGATAAATTTTTTTCGAATGAAAAATAAACTAATGTTTTTATCTTTTGCAAAATGAATGAACCTTTTTTATATATTGATTGTATTCAAATTACAAATTCCCAATTCCTACTAACTCAGTAAGCATTTCTTGATGAGATAAACATTATTTTTTTTTTTGCAACCTGAATTCGTATTATTACTCAACAATCATCAAGGTGTACCGAAATCGATTGTGAAATCGAACGAAAAAATCATCATAGATGCACGTAATGAGATGAAAAAAAAGAATTGCGTAAACACTTGAAACTAACCCAGTTTAAATTAAAAATCGATTAGTACAGGCAAGAAAATAAAAATCTGATAACAATCTTACATGAAAAAAAATAATCTTCACTAATCACTGACATTGACAATTGCTTCAAAGGCAAAATTTACAATTCTTGAATGTGACGATATAATACAAAACACACACACACAGAGAAACACACAGATCATCATCATGATATAATATGTCTAGCTAAAATTGTCGACGTGTTAAGATCGATTTTTTTTTTCATCGTCGTCGTCGTCGTCATTGTTGTTGTTGTTGTTGTTGTGGTTGTTGTTGTTGTTTTCAAATCCAATCAATCTAACACTTGTGATTTTGACATTCGAGTGATCATTATCATTTTATTTTAAAATCAGAGTATTTATTTGTCATTGATATTTTCATTGACAACGAGTGTGTAAATCATGGCCACCAAATCGAAGATGTTTAAATGTTTTCTTTTTTTCATTTATTTTTGGTTAATTTTTCTGAAAAAAAATAAAAATTTCTGATACAACATAATCAATAATAATGAACCCTGTGGATATATGATGATGATAATTGAATGAAAGGAATGGGAAATCATAATTTTATCTGAATTTTATCAGGATTCCTAAGTAGATGATGTGCATGCATATATGGAAAATATTCTGCTATGATATATATAATTATGAGAATTGAATTAGGAAATTAGTTATATTTATTATTATTATTAGTAGATAGTTTAACAGGCAAAATCAGGAGAATGGCAGCAATAAAGATGATTATAATTAAAAGGCGGAATGAATTTCGTATACAATTTTTCACAACGACATGATTCATTTAAACCAAGTAGTTCAAGTGACCAACGGATTGTTTCAGGAGAATTATCGGTAGTAAAATATGCTATCTGATCGTTGGATGAAAAACGGCCATCCGAACGTATCAGTTCCGATAATAATATTTCACCAATCAATGGATCAATAGCGTATAATGGTCCGGGCATTGATCGACCAACTTTGAAATGGGAAAGAAAAAAAAATTCTATTTAAAATCAGTTAATCAAATAATTGAAAATCACTAAATACTTGGATCTAATTGTATACAACCATAACCAACAATTTTATTATCATTGGTCATTGTATCCAATACGGCTAATGTGATTGTCGTCGTTTTGGCAAACATATGACGTAATAATTTAGAACGATTGTCCAATTGAACGGTTTCATCGAATTCAATAATTTTTTCAATCAATGATTCATAACGATCAATATTGTCAGCCATCAATTTAATCAAACGATATCGTTGATCAAGTTTTTCAGCCGTACGTAATGATTGTATGTTTGGAGATTTACCTTCAATAATTACCATGGATCGACCTTCTTGTTGACGAAAACCAGCACGATCTTTATAGATTTTAAATTTACTGGGTACAGCACAAAGACCACAATTATCATCGCCAACTTGTTCCATACATTTTGAGAATAATTTCATGCCAATTCCAAGACCTTGAAATTGTGGTTCAACACAATAAAGTCCAAGAAATCTTGTATGATGTGTGGTCATTGGTGCAGCACATGCACCAATCACTTTATCTGAATCTTCATCAATTGCCACAAAGAAACCGGATGGATCAGATTCATAATAACTTTGTACAACATTCAATGAATCATTGAGATCAGCACGAGAAAATATCATTACGGCCGGTTCAATTTCATCGAATTGCATAGAACGTATTGTCAATTTAAAATCTAAATCACTATGACGGCCATTTTGATGATCATGATTAACCATTGCAGTAGCCATTATGGGAAAATAAAATGAAATGAAATGAAATTTTGATCAAACAATTTCAGGATCAAATTCAAATCTATTCGAATTTTTTTCCACACAACAATAACAAAAGCTCAACAAAGATGACGTTATAGCTTGAGAGAAAAAAAAGCTGTCCATTCTAACATGATTTTCAATAGATTTACACAAAACACTTGTATTTTTTGAAGCTATTTATAGATGTTTTTTTTCAAACAGAGACTATTTGATGGAAGAAAAAGAAAAAGAAGAAGAGAAAAAATCCAAATTTTTCTATTTCATTTAGATTTCATGAACAAGGAAGAGAAACAACAAGAAATTTCAAAGTCTGGTATAGACAGATGCACACACACAAACATATCTGGCATTTACGATGTTGATTACGATGATGATTATGATGATGATGGCATTGAAAAATAATAATGATGGTCGAATAGCTAAAATGTTGGCATGAAATTATGTATGTATTATAAATTGTTTGTACGAGTATGTTTTGTTTGGATTGTTTGTTTGGATTGTTTGCTGTCGTCGTCGTCGTCGTCGTTGTCGTTGTCACAGCATATGTAAGCTGTTGAATCTCAATTTATATATTTCAATTAAGTATTATTATCAAGAATTATTATCAAATAAATTGAAAAGTTCAATTGAATCCAAAAAAGGAAATGAAAATGAAATTGAATTTCCGTTTTAGCAATATTTGATTCATCAATATGTATGTTTGTGTTAATGTTAATTTTTTTCTGATCGATATTTATTTATTTTTTTTATTGCATGAATAAATAAAGAATCTTCGGTTGAAAGAAAGAAAAAAAAAGAAATTCTTCACAATTCATAATTATCGTTTATAGACTATTCAAAAACGATATAAATGAATCGATAAAATCAATATTTTATCGAAAAAAAAAAATAAAAAATTTGTGAGAAAATTGACAAAAATTGTCAGCTGTATTTTTTTTTTCTTCTCTAGAAAAATGATTGACAATGAGATCTAATCGATGATGATGATGATGATCATGATCACGATGATCAAATGACAATAATCAGTTTGATGATTTGGATGATAATAAATCCAGTTAACACTGGTAAATACTACAAACACAAAATACACACACACAATGTTTAAACATTAACCATCTGGATCCATTCGAATCGAAAGGAATCTATTCCATTCAATTTATAATAATGAATTTATTATTTGATTTTCAGGAATTTAGTGATCCTAGAAACATATATATACACACACACATGTGCATTACAAAATCATATGGATGGATTCAGAAAAGAATTAACACATTGACTCTAACATTAGAGAAAGCACACGTCATTTGCTATACACAGAATCGATGCTACACACACACACACATGGCAACCAAGAATTCTGGATATACCATATGAAAACAAAATGATTTTTTTTTCACATAAAAGTTGTTTGTTCCTGAAACCACTACCGTTCGGAACAACAGCTGAATGACCTTGAACTAGACCAGACATGACTCAACTCAATAATAATAAAAATGAATGCTGTATTGTATAGATTCATTGTCAATTCTTTGTATGATGCTGATGGTTCCATTTGGAACACTAACAACAAGGCACATGAACATCGTAGCTATATTGGACAAATGAAAAATGACTTGATAATTTGATGATGATGATGTATATGGTTGATGATGATTATGATGATAATATTTGGTTTTTTATTGAATCGAAATTCTTCAAGGTCTTTTATACTGAGCAAAATCGTCGATTTGATCGTGAATTCTTGAATTTAGATTCTATTATATTTGACATTATTATTATTATTTTCTATTAATTTTTTTTTGCATTAACAATTCAATTGGATTGGATTTTGATTCTGAAATTTCTGAATTTTTTTCCTTCTAATCACATCTTTACATTTATATGTCAATTTTTTTTCAAAACGAAAAAACAAAAAAAAATTTGGCCAATTTATCATGTTCAATGAGCAGAAAGAGAAAAAAAAATTCCAAATGAAATATAGAAAAAAAAAATACTTTAGTGAACTCTCTTCGTTCATTTACAATGAACAAAAAGAAATGAAAAAAGATTGATCGCTGGTAATCGATAAAACAGGCACGTACACATGATCGATTAATCCGTGTGTTTCGTACTGATAATGATGTGTAAGTAAGAGTGTTGTTATATCAATCACAGTTCAATAACAGCCATATTTCGCACACTAAACGAAATACTCAATTATTACATAACAAAAAAAAAAAAAATTTTTTTTTCGATAGAATCCCAGTTTTCTCTAGAAAATTCTATTAAAATCAAAAACAAAAATTCGTTTATCAATTGCCCGTAAGGCCTGTTTCACCTTGATTCTGTTTTTTTTTGTTTTGGTTTTGTTTTGTTTTTAATCGAAAATAAAAAAAAAATTCATGCACGATTATCTAATGTACAATATTTATGTGATGAACAAAAACAAAAAAAAATATAAAAACCTGAAAACCAATAATTTATCAACCTACATCACATCAATGACGTTGATGATGTAGATTTTAAGATCAAGGACAAAATGATGATTATTTTCACGATACAGACATACACACACACACACGCACAAAAAGTGCTTGGTTACAAAACTAACCCTTCGAATAATCGACCCCCTTCTTTTTCACACAAAGATGACGATGATAAAAAAAAATTCCATTTTCGGCCTGTGGCCCATGACAACAACAACAACAACAATAATCAACTATACTATTTGAATGAAAATTTAAATTTCAAGTTCGATTCCATTAAAATCGTTCAATTGATTTAAAGTAAATGATGATGATGATGATGATGATGAATAAAACTTGAGTGACAAGGTAAAACCCTTATACACTCGCTTGTAAGGAGGGACATACCTTGTTGTTGCTGTTGTTACGAATTAAAAAAAAAATTGTTCAAAATCTATGCTAAAATAATGATGATGATGATGATGATCGTTATCACGACATTTGATTTTATCATTTATCAAATCAAAAATGTTCTTGTTTTTCGTCTTTTTTTTTTACTTTCACTGGATTAAATATTCTATACATGAAAGGAGTGAACAACAAATTTTTTATGTCAATATGTGTATGTGTGTGTGTGTTTGATCTTATTCTTTATCTTCTTTTCTCATTATTCAAAATATATTCTGTTGCTGGGCAGCAAAAAAAAAAAAAAAATCTAAATTTCAATTTTTTTTGAGGGTCTGAATTTTATTATATAAAGCCAATGATGTTTGCTATTTTGAATCATCAGTTATTTGGATTTTCGTTTAACTATCCATTGAAAACAAAAACAAAAAAACTTCATAATCTAATAACCATGCTTAAGGTTTGTTATTGTTTAACAAATGAAATTTTCAATTTAAAATATGAATTTTTTTTTTCGCTAAAAATTTTCTCAAATAGTTTGTCGTTTTGGGCCTTTTAGCAATCGGCTGCTTTGCCGAAGAAAGCTATGATAAATCAAAGAAAATGATTGGTAGCTACAGTTGGGGAAGTGGCTATCAAGGCGGTAAATATTATGCTCCAGGTTTTTATGGTGCTGGTTTTGGTTATGGAGCCAGACATTTTGGTGACCGTTCTGGCTACGGTTATGGTCATGGCCATGGTTATGGTCACTTAGGCTACGGTCAATGGAGCAGTTATCCAAAACAAATGTACTATGGACGATACGGTAGCGGTTTCGGTCTTGGTGGTGGTTATTATAATATCATTCCATCATACCATTATGGTACAATGGGTGGATACTATGCTGCTCAACCAAGTTCTACCGCCGGTTACGTTGCTCAACCAATTTCCACCGCCGCTTATGTTGCTCAACCAGTTGTCCACTCAGCCGGTGTGATCGCATCAGATAACGTTGTCCGAACAGCTGCCATCGCTCCATCGGTCAACTTTTTGACTGAACGCAAAAGTGACGCCCACCAGGAAGTTGTACAAGCTGCCGTCCACCAGTTGGGTCGTACAGTCGAATATAAAAGCATGGGCCACCAAGAACATCCAATTCAACCACAAATCGTTGAAGTCGAACCATCGGAAACTCCATTGCATCTTCACTTTAAAACCAAATCTTCCTCAGTTTCATTGAGCCAAGCTCATGAACAAGCTCCAGTACCGCAAACTCAAATAAGCCAATCATCAGATGAACCAGCTCGATTGATCCATGAGATCCAAAAACCAGTTATTCAGGAAGTCCGAGAAGTGATTACACCATACCGACAAGTTACCCAAGAAATTAACCCAGTTGTTGAAGGTAAAAATTAATTGAGAATTTCTACTTGACGATATTCTCATTTTTTAATTTTAATTTTTATTTTCGAAGCTGTACACACGGTCGTTACCAAAGCTGAAGGCCAACGACAAAACTATGTTGCACCATCAACCGGTGTTTCCGTTAACCGTGAAGTATCACACTCTGTTAACACCGTCGCTCAACCAGTTCATATGGGTTATCAACACGTTTCCGTAGCTGCCCAACCAGTAGCCACAGTTGCTCAACCAATTGCTGCTGTTTCCGCACAACCAATTGCCGCTGTTGCCGCACAACCAATTGCCGCTGTTGCTGCACAACCAATCGCTATTGGTTATGAAGAAAAAATTGTTTCCGCTCCATCTGTCGCTTCATACGGCGTTGGTTATGCAGCTCAACCAGCAGCCGCTTTCGTTGAATCATCTTATGAACCAGCTAAATTTGGTTATGGTTATGATACCAAATATTCAACATCATCATCATCAATTGTTCCATCTTCATCAATTGTTCCATCTTCCTCATCATCATTCGGTGGTTACCGATTTGGTGGTGATGCCAAAACATTCCGAGTAGGTTTCGATAACCGAGCTGGTATGGTTGGTGACCGACATGAACAATACCATGAATCTCGATCAAGCTATTAAGCTTTCGATCAGATGAATTATTTGATCAACAACATCAAGATCAAACAAAATTAAAATGAAAATGGAAAAAAAACATAAGATCAACTGCCAAAGATAAAGATTTTTCGTCTAAAAATAATTCATTCAATCCTGCCAATATGGAATCCAATGATGGAGGTAAAAAAAGGATTTCAATTTCACTTATATCATTTATATTTTGGCTTTAAGCTTTCTATTTTTTCTCAATGAATCTTTTTTTTATTGTCTATCTATCTATCTTGTCCGGTGTCCAAAAAAAAAATCCATTGAATAAAATTTTAAAAAAATTTTTTTTTTTGTCAATTCAATTGCGAATGTTTTATTTTTCATTACAATTTTTTTTCACATATATATAAAAAATGAATAAAACTTGAACAAAATAAAGTGGGTTAGATGAGTCAATGTTTCAAATAACTTTGAATTCCAATAAAATGGCCAAAATTATATAAACAATATAAATGATGATCAATATGTAGCCATGTATACGATATGAACGAAATTTTCCCAATACAAATATCAATAACGATGTACAAAGACTTGTTGTCAATGCTGCATATGGTAAACTTATCATATGTGTATAATGAATCTGTTCAAAAAAAAAAAAAATGAAAAAAAAACAAAACAACAACAATGGAATAAAGTGAATCTAATTGTAATCAAATCAAATTGAATTGAATTGATAATGATAATGATTTTTTTTTTAATTTTTGACGTAAAATGAAATTTTTTTTTTTTTTGCTAACGTAACTTACATTTATTTTCCCATGAAAATTACCATTTTTAATAAATAATGTTAAATATGGAACACCCAAACCAATTAATAGATCTGTTTTGTTTTTTTTTTTGTTGATGATGATGATGATAAAAAAAAACAAAATTTAATCAATTAATAATTGGTATTCAATGAAAAACATACTGAACAATGGTCCACCAATACATGCAGCAATAGCCATACTATGATAGCCATGACGTGCCATCGATAGATTGGACATTAAATCTAAAAATTTCAATTATAAATGAAAAAAACACCTTGGATCATCATCATCAACATACCACCAACACTATTACCCAATGCTAGTATAGTTAGACCAAGAAATGAATCCGATAAATGAAACAAAATACCGATTGTATGTAAAATACTTATAATTTCATTAGCAATAACCTTAATGAATATGATGGAAATGATAAAACCAATGAATGCAAATATTCGATGATAAATAGGTGGCCGATTTTTATCCGATGTTAACAATATGAATATAATCAATATTGGTGATATAATCAATAATAATGCCCATATTGGAAATTGATGATCAATTTCATAATCAACTAATTATAAATTGAATGAAAATAAAAAAATTATCAAAAAAAAATGTCATAAAAAATGTATATAGATTACTACTTTGTTGAAGAAATAGAATAATTTGTGGTGCAATAACAATGTTTATACAGCACAATAGACGACACCAATTTTCATTGACCGATTCTAGATCCACAACAGGTATACAAACAATAAGAAGAAAATATGGTCCAGCCTTAATTAATTCAAATAATTTTTTAATGAATGAATTTTCATTCCATTCAAGTAGATCAATAGGACAGATGTGAAGTAGGAAATTTTTTGTTTCGCTCATCATTTCAACCATTGAAAATTGTGATAAATATGTTATTCGATATTCATTTTGATTCAAATAACTATGTGAATCAATTGAATCATTGTTATCAAGATAATCTTCATCTGTTGCCAATGATTTTGAAACACTATGAATAGTATTGGACCAATGATGATGGGCAATATGTTTGGATTCAGATATTTTACGACTACGTGTACTACGAGCTATACTACTATTACGGTAAAATCTTGATCGAATCATATCATCATCGATTTCATTCAAATCTGAAATCGATGTTCCATATGAAAGTTGTGAACTTTTTCTACTCAAATTCATTATCGATGATTTTGAAGCTGATTTCGATAATATTTGATCATCATCATCAACATCGATTATCGATACACTAATCTCGGATAATCGTGGTTCTTCAACCATAACTGGCTGTTGTTGTTTTGGTTTTTGAAATCGCAAATAAACATAACGACTTATAAAAATGGTAATTATGTAAACATGATAATAGCAAACCAAAGCTTGAATAAAAGATTAATGTAAATAAATTTCTTCAAATTTCATAGACTACAACTTACCAATAACATTGTCAATTTTAAGCGTTCTTCCATAAATAAATGCCCATGTCATAAACGTAGCGCCAATATAGAAAACAATATCACGAACTAATGGTCTTTTACTCATGATAAATTCACCATTCAATATAATGCTACCAATAACAATAGTGGTAACAAATGTACCACCACCAAATAGACTGGCAAATATTAAATTTGGTTTTGAATGGCTAATACCTTCGATTGATGAAAATATATCCGGTGCTCCATTACCGAATGCCAATAATGTAACGCCAGCAATATTATTCGGAAGACGTAATGTTTTCGATATGGTCAATAATGATGGACAAAGGCTAATGATCATGATTATGAAGATGATGATGAAATATATTGATATGAAGAATTTAAATTAATTCGAATAAAATCAACAAACTTACAATTCATCAGCAACCAAACCAACGATAAAAAACAGCATGAATAACATGGCAAGCAGAATCGGAAAACTTAACAAAGGTAATTCATCAAATTGACAATAGGCCAATTCAATGGGTGAAAACAGAATACCATCATAAGCACAAGCAGCGGTTGTTCGAATAAAATGGCAACGTTTTTCGATATCATGAATATTCTCAACATCACGGCACTAATGAAAAAAAAAAATTTACAAATCATTAAAATACAAGAATTTCAGCCAATAATCAATGTAATGCTTACTTACACGAGCTAAGCCAATTTTATATGAATATTGAATGATAATTTGTTCGGAAAAATTTTTCATCATTTTTAATTTTATTTTTGATCAATCAATAATGTTTGTCGATCCGTATGTTTGTCGCACCAATTGATGAATTGACGAATTTATAAGTTTTTTTTTTAAATTTCAATTTCCAAACAAGGATATGAAATAAGAAAATGTATTTCAGTAGCAACAAAAAAAAATGCTTTCAATTAAATTGGATTTTTTTTTTATTCTTTCAAAAATTAATATATCCGATGAAAGATCAATAGCGACAATGACATCAATAAAACACACAAACACACACGCACACACACGTAATTACACACACATGTTAGTTGGTTCTCAACAATCAAAAAAAAAAAAAAAAAAAAATTGATATCAAATTTTTTTTTACTGAATCTCACTTCATTATTTTGTAATATGACAATTGATCAACAAAAAGTACCTTGTTTTTTTTTTAATTATCCTATCATATTATTGGATGGATGTTTGTATCATTATCAACAACAACAACAACAACAACCAAAAAAAAAAAAAAAAATATGTATGATATTTGGACGATGGAACAATTGATTCATTTTCTCCTCCTCATTACTTCTATCATTCAATGAACACCCTCTTATTATAAACCTGATTTTGAACATGAATTGTAATGATTGATAAATATTGATTTTTTTTAAAAAAATGCGTCAATTATCTACAATGTATGAATGGGAAAAATAGGAGGGATAACAAAAAAAAAAAAAAAAACAATGAGACCTCCAATATGAGATAACCTTCATATAATTAATGTCTGTATGTGTGTGTGTACTTGACATGTATCACAATGTTCTGTAGATTGCCTGGATTCAATCCTAATCAAATCAAAATATTATCTAGATTACAGATTAACTCATTGGCTACCATCATAGGTGAAAAAAAAGATGCTACCCATAGACCAGCGGCGCCAAAAAAAAAAAAAAAAAAATCCATTGAAATACGATTCAAATATGTGTACTGCTTGATAGTCAAGATAATCCATTGTCAATGTGATTATGATTGAATTTAAATTGAATGAAAATGAAAAACAAAAAATTACAATCAAAAAACAAAACAAAACAAAACAAAAAAAAAACACGATACAAATTATCAAATTATTGTTTTCAAGTGAAATCGTGTGCCAACTTTATAGTGATAATATATATAATGTGATATAATAAAAATGTGATATATTGACATTTATCATAGAAAAAAAAAGAATGGATCCAAATGATAACAAAATTTAAAAATCATCAACATTGTTTGAAGCTTATATCCATTACATTTATTCATTCAATCATTCAATCAATGATTGGAAATCTTGTCATTTAAATTCAGATTAATTTGATTTTTTTTCTTGTCACTTATTGCATCGATAATAACAGATAATAATAATAATGATGATTGCGATTGATTTATGATTTATTATTGGAATGTTTATAAGAAATACTATTTATATAAGTTCCTGGTCAGCCAAAAATAACTTTTATTTTGGTGATTGCATATATATTGGTTCCAGGATCTTGTTGTGTTTATAAATAAGCAAAAATATTTAAATAAAACAATTCAATTTTTTTTATTCAATCATCTGATTGAAATTGATTAGAATTTTTTTTCCAAATTGATTAAATTAAATATCTCTTTACGTATTAGACAATCAATATAGCGGCCACAATTAGTTTTTGGTATATTATATTGAACAAATAGAAAGAATTCATCTAAATCAGCAACATTTTCTAAAATTTTATATGTATGTAAATAATTAAAATTAGAAGAATTTTTTTTCCAAATCCAGGATCACTATTATTGATTGCAATACCTTTGATGTAATCAACAATTTGTTGATTAAGTTCCGGTGTTAGATGTGTATTGACAAATTTCAATGCTACTAATGCAGCACATTTTCCTGTTGTTGTTTCAATGACATATGCTTCTGCTATCAATGGATGATTAAGCAGATAGGATTCAATTCTAGATTGTTGAACAATTGAAATCAATTCCATTGATGAATATCGATATTGTCCATGCAAATAGATTAGACCATTTTCATCATAGAAACCAATGTCCTGTGTGATTAACCATCGATGATGACAATGTTCATCAGCTGTTGATTGATTCATTGTTTGCTGAAAATTTAATTCCATTATACGAGAACTGTTTTTATTTCAAAAATTTTTTTTTTATTAACAATTTTCGAAATCAAATTAAATCAAAATAAATATGATACTAACCTATTATTACTAAGATAACCGATGGCAAACATATTTCGTTCACGTCCAATGGCAATCAGACCACAACAATTTGCTTCTAACATTTCATCATCATAATCGAACAGACTGTGAATTTTAATCTGCGTATTTGGCAATGGAAATCCGGCTGAATCATAATCATTTGAATTACGTATCAACATTGTTATTGGAGTTGGTGTTTCAGCCATCAGATAACAATGACGAATAGAACGGACATTTGGAAAACGATGAAAAAATTTTTGACATAATATTGTCGATATTTTGCCACCAAATGCAATGATTTTGATCAGATATTCAAGCTTAACATTATGTCCAGTATCTTTTAGCAATTTGATCAGAAAATTTGATGGTAAAATAGCCAAATAAATTCTATATCGAACAATGGCATCAATAATATGAACATAATCATAACTGGGAAGCAATACAAAACTACATCCATTCACAATGGCTGATATAAACATGAGAATATTTTCAAGATGTTCAAACGAACCATAAACCAATAATTTATCAATGGAACGAAATTCAAAAATTCGACCATCGGCTATCGTTTCGCTTGTGGCAACCAATGAAAAATGATTATGAATAAAAAGCCTTGGTGGCCATTGATGTGTACCATTTGAATTGAATGCCAAACAAGGTACGGTAACGACATTAATCGGCTTGTATAATTGATTAATTTCATTCAAATTTGAATTTAACCAATCACCTAGATGTACAATTTTTTCATTATCAATAGAATCATCATTGGTGTGTACACAACCATAGAGAAAAATTTTCTATCAAAAATAAAAGAAAAAAAAATAAAAATAAATTTCATCGATGCAAAGAAAAATGAATGACAAAACACAACCTTGATTTGTGTGATTGAATTTAACAATTTTCGAATGACAACCAAATCAAATTCATTGCCATGATCAATATTCATTACAAGATATTGTACACTATGTTGTATGATGAATGTTCGAATATCTTCTACAATGGTGATAAATTAGATTTTATAAAGAGAAAAAAAAATCAAAAATTAAAAATTAAAAACTTACGCAATGAATTATTGTTACAAGGTAAATTCATCGGTATTGCACCATTACAAATGGCGCCAAAATATAAAGCTAAATATTCAAATGAATTTGGTCCAATAAATACGATAAATTCACCAGCCGAAATGTGTTTATTCAATAATGTTGCCGCTTGTCTAATATAATGGCCAAGATCTTCATATGTACAGGTGTTTTGAGTTTCATATTCAATCTACATTAATATATGATTTGAAAACAAATGAACAAACTAGAATAACAAAACGAATACATACAATCTTTTGTTGTGAATGATTACCGGATAATTTATCCAGTAAATATTGTGCAAACGAAACACGACGAATTGAATCCAGATTACAACGCCAATATGGATGAATAATTTTCGATGCATTTGATTCGAAACGAATTGTTGTTTGTGCTAATATTGCATTGACTGAATGCATTTTCTACTTGTTTGAATCACTTATAATTTACAAATTGGCTATTCCATTTTCAAAAACTACAAACTACAAACTACAAATGACGAATGAATCAATCAAATACATATACAATAAATGAATGAACAAGAAAGAAATCCAATCCAAAATAAAACTATTGAATGATTGGAAAAAAAATGACGAAAATCTAGCCAACGAATCGAAAATTCAAACTCCAACCACCACCAACAATAATAATAATAATAAAATAACAACAACAACAACAACAACAACAAAATGTTAGAGAAAGTGAAAAAAAACATGTGATTATCATAATCATCGTTGGACATAATGTTATTATTATTATTATTTTTTTTTTGTTGTTATTGAGAAAATCAACAATAATTTTCAATTAATTGAAAGATAGAATGTCAACCTCAAATAATCTGTTGTGTGTGACGAGACATGGAGACAGATTGGCGTGTGTTTATCTGTGTGTGTGTATATGTAGGTGGACGAGGGAAGTTTATTATATAAATTGATGATGCTGATATCAATGTATCAACAACAACAAAAAAACAAAATTCAATTGTAATTCGACACTACCATAAAATATATATATCTAACCATTACCTACAATGGTTTAACGGTGCAACAATTTTTTCTTTCTTTCTCTTTATCACTCTCGTTTTTATTTCGGATGTTTATCATCAACATAATACCCATTATCATTGTATCGTTGTATTCGTTGTCGTTAAATAAAAATGATGATGATGATGATTTATATTATTTTTCTGCCCAATATATCTAGGCAATTATTGTGTGTTTACAATTTATCAATGTTTTTTTTTTAGCTTTAGCTTATTTTTTTTTCCTCACACAAAAGCCATAAAAATTTTGGAATGATAAAAGTTGGTAATTAAGAATGGACAAAAAAAAATGGAACGAGTCATGTGCGTGTGTGTGTGTGATTGATGATGATCTAAATCATCGGCAACCTTATTCAACTTTTTGTGCGGCCCACCAAAGCACCAACATAATTTTAGGTATTAAATTAAAAAAATATTGTGTCGACAAATTTTATGACAAATTATTTTTTTTCAGAGTTCAGAATCACACAAATATATCAAGAATTCAAAATTCAAAATCATGAAAATGACAAGTCCAAACTAATTGATCAGTTGAATTCAAAATTCAAAATCGAGAAAACAATAACACGATCAATCGAGAAAATGGCAAATCCAAACTAACACGACCAGTTCAGAATCGAGAAAATGGCAAATCCAAACTTTAGTTCTTATCCAAACTAACACGACCAGTTCAGAAATTCAAAATCAAGAAAATCAAACTAACACGACCAGTTTAGAATTCAAAATTCAAAATCGAGAAAATAACAAGTCCATAACACGACCAGTTCAGAATCGTGAAAATGACAATAAAAATTCCAAACTAACAATCAGGAATTCAAAATTGAAAATCGAGAAAATAACAAGTGCCTAACACGACCAGTTCAGATGGTTAGTTATTCATTTCGATACCGTTTTTTAGATTTATTAAAAATTATTTTCAATGATGAATTCTGTTTTGTGTCGATATGTATCCAATGTTTGCCATTGAAGATGATTATTTTCTCCAAATAATAACCCAATATAACTCTAGGTTCCAATTCTTTTGAATTTTGAATTTTTGGTCATGTTAGTTTGGACTTGTTATCGATTCTGAACTGGCCGTGTTAATTTGGACTTGTTATCGATTCTGAATGTCATTTTAGTTGGAACTTGTTATTTTCTCGATTCTGAACTGGCCGTGTTCATAATCAAAAATGATATGATGGTTAGAATGAATTGGTCGTGTTAATAAAAAAAAAATCTATGGTCCAGTTTTTCCACATTGACGACTACAAACACATGTTATTTTCTCAATTTTGAATTCTGAATTGGTCGTGTTAGGTTGGATGATTCTGAACTGGTCGTGTTAGTATGGATTTGTTATTTTCTGGCCATAACCATGAACAACAGAAAATAACCGTGAAAATCAATATGATTTTTGTTTAACATATTTTCAATTGATTTATTTTGAACTGGAAAGGATTGTTTGTTTGTTTGTTTTTTATTTTTGCCCACATAAAAAAATTTTGAAAATGTCCGAAAAAGGTTGCCGACTAACCCAATATAACTCTAGGTTCCAATTCATTATTTTCATATCCAATTTATATAATAATTGATTTCATAATTTCGTTCACAAATTATTGAGTTTCCATAACCATGACAACAAATTTGGAAAGGATTGTTTGTTTGTTTGTTTTTTTTTGAAAGGAAAATTAATTTCGTTCACAAATTATTGAGTTTCCATCACAAATTTAGACCCTAAAAAAAGGAAAAAAATTATTAGAAAAAAAATTTCGATATAAATAATTATTTGATTTGATACTTACTTTTTAACAACTTGTACAACATCTTCATCATTCAATTCATGATCTTTACCAACTTTTTGTGGATTATGTTTCACCGATGTTCCCCATACTAATGCACTGATGATGTAGAATTTGTTGATTAATTATATTGTTTGTTTAAAATTAAATTCTATATATCAATCAATTAGATTACTTACTATTTGAATTCTTTCATAATCGATTTATGTAGTTTATTACAGAAATCTTCAACCGTTTTACGTTCACGATTCAGAATGACCGGTGCATCATAATCAGGCAGTTGACCTTTTGGTTTTGTATAGCTAAAAATTTTTCAAAATAAAAAAAAAAATTAATTAATTAATTAATCACAGAAATTCAGCAACGTACATTCGAATTAATTTCAGATAATCCCATGTCCTATAGAGAAGATCATCAAAATTCCATTTATGATGAGCGGATATAGGAACACAATGTGGAATTTTATAAATAATTTCCAATTCTTCAATGGAAATCTGATCAATTTTGTTCAGGATATAAATACAAGGAGTATAGATACGGTTGCCTTCTATCACATCAATTAAATCATCAGCATTGGCATCATATTTGAGTACAACATCAGCATTCGCTATTCGATATTCGGCTAATATTGTTTTGACAGTATCGAAATCCAATTCCGATTGCTGTACTAAACATTGTAGGTTAATACCACCTTTATCTTTCCGGCGTAGCGTTATCTGTGGGGGTTCTTTATTCAGACGAATACCAAATCCTTCTAATTCTCGTTCAATTATTCGTTTATGTTGCAATGGTTTTAGTACATCCAATACAATATAAATTAAGCTACAAGTTCGAGCAACGGCAATAACCTGACGACCACGACCTTTACCATCTTTGGCACCTTCTATGATTCCAGGAAGATCGAGTAATTGAATTTTAGCACCTTTATATTTTATCACTCCGGGTACAGTTGTTAATGTTGTGAATTCATAGGCAGCAACTTCAGAATAAACGCCAGCTAAATTTGACAATAACGTCGATTTGCCGACGGATGGAAAACCAACGAATCCGATTCGAGCATCGCCAGTTTTGGCCACATCAAAACCTTCACCAGTAGCACCTCCACCACCTTTAGGAGTAATTAGTTCACGTCGAAGTTTAGCTAAACGAGCTTTAAGAATACCCAAATGTCCCATCGTCGCTTTGTTTCGTTGTGTTCTGGCCATCTAATTATTCAATTTTGAGAATTTTGCTTATTGTTAAATGCGTCACTTACCTCGGCTTCGATGGCCGTAATTTTATCAAGAACACTCATGATTGGATCGAGCTATTAAAAAAGATTTTGGACCGAATTTTCGACGTTATAAAGATCAAATCAACAAATTGTGCACCACGTTGCGATGTCTGTTTTGCTTCGAAGACTAATGGGTCGCTAATAAATAAAGTGATCGAAAAAATTTAAATCACACAATTTTCATCATATTTTTTATTAGATTTTGAATCATCAAATAAACGATCATGTTAACGACGTTTACAAATTTTCACGATAAATGTGACAATAAAATAGACAAATATGACAAAAATAAACAATTCCATAAACAATGGTATTAGATCAATGTGAAACAATAATTTCAAATGTTCATTCAGGTAATATTCAGCAACCAATCGATTAGGATTCGATTGATTACCGTCACCAAATTCAAAGGTTATACATTGTTCTGTATCTTGTACAACTTTCCAACGATTATCCCAAACAGTTTGACAAAAATCATATGCATCTTTATATACAAATTTAAACGGTATACATTGAGCACCATTTGGACAATGATTTGTAATCATTGAATCAGCATCTATCTCATTCCATTCAAAATGTTTACGCCAATTTCGGACACATGTCAACGATGATTCTGAACATTGATTCCACCATTCAATACAATCACTTTCACATAATGGTACCTGTACGATTCGTTCTTGTTCATAATCTTCAGGACCAAATTTTGAATCAATTTTCACAATCCATGGTTCAATATATGGATCACAATTATAATAACAAAGATCTTTGATAAAATATCGAAGACAACCAGCCGATATGGAATTCAGCCCACAATGAGAAAGATTAAAATTAAATTGATTCAACATTTGATGTGAAAGAATCGATGTTTGACGATCACAGCAAGAATTTTCTGACCATGGTGAACACTGAAAATTTATTTAAAAAAAAAACAAAATTTAATAAAATTATGGTAACTTCAATTTATTAAAAAAGAACCATTACCTCTTCATACAACGATATGTTTGGCACTGGAATTCGTAAATGATTTTTCGTATGAAGACAAGTTCCAACATGGTTGGAATCAATGGAATGAATGAATAAAATCAAAAAAATCAAAGATAATAATTGAATAAAAAACAAGTTGGACATTTTTTCCATTTTCACTCAAACTTTAAAGCCAATTGATTGATTGATAAATAAACTAAATTATATGATTATGTTCAAATGTCGACTAAGAGTTTATTTCCAAAAAAAATAATAATAAGTAGTAAAAAAAAATTCAACAATGAAAGAAAGAAAAAAACCTAAAGAAATGAAAAAAAAACATTGAATAAACAGGGGAAAAAAAAGATTGACAATGAGTTGGCTAAAATCCTTTCGGTTTCCATTGTAATGGAAGATGAACATTCACTAGCTGATAACAGATGAGTAAATCTTGTGATTGAAATCGAATAACTTGACCGCTTTTATTCGAAATAATATTGTCGGCAATCATTAGACCACAATCGAAATCTTTTTTAATCGTATCCACTTCGTCTTTATGATGACGCATTGATGATAATTTTAAATCTTTAGCTATAATATGTCCATTTCGAATCAATTTATATAAGGCATTCTTTTTCAATATTCCTTTTGAACATCTTGATCCAGCTACGGGAACTTTTTTCTTTTTATCATTGACAACAAATTCTTGTATGACAATTGCTTCGCCAAGAATTTCTTCTTTATCAACGAATGGCATTCGTTCTTGTAAAGTTTCTTTAAGATGATCAACAAGATGATAAATCACATTGAAACGTTTAATAGGAATATTTAATTCTTTTGCATGTTTTAAAAGGGCCGGTGTAAATACACCTACATTGAATGTATAGATCATTCCATTTGGAAAACATGATGCTAATTCAATATCATTTTCGGTTACATTACCAAGACCATAATGGATTAGATTTAATTTAGCTGGACTTGTTTCATTTGGATATGAATCAAATAAATCCAATAGAACTTCTAGACTACCGTTAACATCAGCTTTCAATACAATACTTGTTTTAAATTCATCACCTTCAGTTTGAATTAATTTCGTACGTGGAATCGATGAACGTTTACGTTTATAACGGATACCGGCTTCACGCCGAGCAGCCAATTCTGTCTTATAAACAGTATCATGTTCTTCACGTTTTTGTTCGATAGCTTTTGCATCGATTGATAATCGAATTTGTCGTTCTAGTTCTTTACTCATTCCTAATATATCTCGTACTTGTTTTTCCGAATTGAATTGCCAAACCTGATCACCGGCATCGGGTAATGTATCATCACGCCATCCGATAACCTGAGCCGAAAATCCAGGCTGAACTTCATTGATTACTTGACCATATTCATCAAACATAGCACGAACTTTTGCCCAGCTAACATTACCATTACGGCTATTTGTACTGATTAGAATATCACTTCGTTTTAATGTTCCTTGTTGAACGAGAATGGTTGTCAAACGGCCACGATGTGGATGGATACTGGATTCGATGATTGAACCTTCAACATTTCCATCAATCGGTGCTCGTAGTTCTAATGTTTCTGCTAATGCAATGATTGCTTCTTTCAATTCATAGATACCTTCACCTTTAAGTGCACTTATTTTGATCGATTGAATATCACCACCATCTTCTTCAAGAACGATACCTTGTGATTTTAGACCAAATTTGACATTTTCAATTAAATCTGGATTATTTTGAATTTTATCAATTTTATTAATGGCAACGATAATGGGAACTTGTGATTTCTGTGCAAAAGATATCGATTCGATTGTTTGTTCCATAACACCATCATCTGCCGCAACGACCAATACAATAATATCGGTTACTAATGCACCACGTTCACGCATCGAACTAAACGCTTTATGACCTGGTGTATCAAGAAAGACAACCAGATCTTCGATTCTACTTTGTCGTATATTTTTATCATCTTGAAGGGATACAACAAATGCACCGATATGTTGCGTAATACCACCATGTTCTTGTTTGACTAGTTCGGATTTACGAATCGAATCAAGTAATGTTGTTTTACCATGATCAACATGACCCATTATGGTTACAATGGGTGGCCTAATCCGAAATTCTTTACCTTGTTTAAGTTGTGAATAATTTTTTATTCTTTCAACAATTGATTCGGCAGTAATCTGGTCATGTTGATGATGATTTTCAATGTCATTTTTAAATTTTGTAGAATATGTTTTTGTTAATGCTGCTCGCATTGATGATGATAGACGAAAGTAAATCCTCATCGATAATGATAATGGTCGTATTTGCATTTTAAATAATTTTATTATTATAACTTTTAATGATATCAATTCTATATATGAAGAAGTTAAAGAAATGAACAGATTTAAAAAAAAAATTACAAAACTGTACAAATACAATGCAAACAGACAATATGTTGAAAATAATAACACGTGAGTACCGTTCATAAATGATGGATCCGAATTAAAAAGAAAAAAATCAAAAATTTCAATTCAAATTTAACCATTATCATTTCGTTGATTTATCCAAATCATTAGGAACAGTTTCAGGTACACATACATTCATTCGTTCAATAATTACTTGATTTTCGGTGGTTAAAATTAAATCAGTTGTCAATGGATTATCTATTTGTTTCGTAGCACGGCGCATTTGAAATTTAACAGGTGTTTGATCACCACTGACAATTTCAATTATTCCTGATTGATAAACATTTATTTGGCCATGATCAAGATTAAAATCAACAGGTAATTGTATAAGATTGAATTCAGGTAGTAACCGATCCTGATGAACTCGATCTTTATCATCGGGATCATCATCCTTAAAATTGAGATTTTTAGTCAATTCAATCTGTCTGATTATATGAGTGATTTCACGTTCTGTATCATTGTAAACACTTGTGCAACTACCAGCTTCGGTTTTGAATGCATTTTGCGATCCTCGGTGTTCACGTTTCAATTGCTGCCGTTTTTGTCGTCCAGTATTCAGGTTATTATTAATATTATTATAAAATTCTTGATGATCATTCGATGTCGATGCCAGTAATGATGATGATTGATCATTTGAATCGAAACAAAATGACGATGGTAGACCACCGAATGCACGTGAAAGATTTAACTTCATACCAGAATCATCATGGACACCATCAAGTTTTTGTCTCAAATCTTCAAGTGTCGGCAATAAGGATACACCTGAAGTAGCAGCTGTAGATGCACGAATGCTACTACGTGTTGTACGTTTAGTCGATGATGAATTGGCCAATATATCCGATAATGATGCAAATGATGTGGCTTGATTGCCACTTTTAGAAGATTGTGACATTATTTTCTCTAACGTTATTTTCAATGATTCATTTACATCTGGTTAATTAAAAATTCAAAACAAAAATAAAATCAAAACCAATAGCATGTCTTGAATATTTCATCACATGAAGTAATCGATTGTTGACCATCGATAGCAATGTGTCTTGTAACTTGGCATTGTTTTTTTTTCCAAAAATTATGTCCACTAGATGTCATAAGTGGGTTTATTTTTATTGAAAATTTAAATCAGGTTATTTTTGTGAAATAATGAATTGTGCAAAAAAAAATTTCCACTTTATGAATTGAAAATCAAGGATGTTTTTTCAGCTTACAACCATATCACGTTGAAAACACCGGTCCTCGTCTGATCACCGAATTTCAATTTAGAATTATTGTAACAATTTACTGAAAAAATGCTCAAAAAAATTGTGGCCTTTTTTATCATTGAAATATTTGTAATAAAAACAATCTCTAGCATGGATCTACCGTAAATTATTTTTACTGCAATGGTCGAAAGTTTCAGCAAAATTAATCAATCGTTTGAATGATAATATGGCCAGAGAATTAGACAGACGTTAATATTGGAAGATACCTAAGCTGGTAGAGCATTAACGATCAACTTTTTACAATTGAATTTGGAGTAAATGATTTAAGACGTTACACGTAAATAAAAAAAATTATTTTATTGAAAATTTAGTGGACAAGAAATTAAATATGAAATGAATGAATGAGTTTAAATTAGGAAAGAAATAATACATTCAGAAAGATTGTGAAATGATTTCACAATTAAAAATTGGGACAAAAGTTCATGAGAGGACATTGGATATTGCATCCCCCCACTTTAAGACGGAAGAATAGGAAAGAAAAGAAAAAAGAAAGAATAAAGGGAATGGAAACTCATTTTAGATTCTAAACATAAATTTTCATGAATTTCAACTTCTTGAATTTGAGAAATATTCAAATTTTGTAAGGACTCTTCTTCTTCAATTTCCAAAATTACCAACGGGTCATCATTACGTTTTTGTTCATTTATATCCGCCTCCATTATCTCTTCTTTATTTTTACCAATAAATTTATAAAATTTTCCCATTATGAAAAACGGTATGGTTGCCAATAAATTGATGATGATGTCTAAAATTATTCCCCAAAAACCGATACGTTCATCATTGTTGATAATGATTTTTCTTTCGGCTACCATTTCAACTTTTATTTCTTCGGTATTTGATTTCATAATTTTTTTTGATTTCTGAAATCAATTCCTTAATTAATTCATTCCAATCAAAAATATTTTCATCTCCATCATTAGAATTTAATATGCTATCTGATAACATTGTTGCTTCCTTTGTTTGGAAAAATATTTTTGGGAGCATACAATTGGTTTTCAAATTCGATGTAGAAGAGTTTTAAGAAATAACAAGCACGGATATTTGGAAATAAAATTTTCTTATTCAACTTTTTACCCGGTGATGGGTTCTTGTCCAATAATGTGACCAAATTCTTAGGAATTGATGATTTTTTAAGTTCTAAAAATATTTCATTATTACCAAGATATTGGCATTTATCAATTAACATAAATTCATCCTTATCACAATCAAATTCGTAACGAAGGATCTTATTAAGATTAACGGTGTTATTCCATTTTATCTGATCGATTATCTTTTCAAAGTATTTGAATTTGTCAAATTCAGCTTCGCGTTTAATGATTTTACGCGCCTCGGTAACCATTTGATTTATATCACCATCCTTCTTGGTAATAATTCTATAAAATGAAATTAATTTTTCAATACCATAGTTCTTTTGAACGATTATATCTTGACATAATCTTTTGATATTATTTATAGGACCGCGTAAAGAAACTTTCGTTTCAATCCATATTCTTGTCGATATTCTTGCAATAAATTTTCGTTTCCATACATCGGAGAAAAGAATTTTATCTTGTAAAAATATCCATGGATACGAATAATAAGGCAGAACAAAATCAAAATCAATTTTTTTGAGCCATTATTTTTTTTTAAATTCACAAACGTTCGGATGACAAAATCACAAATGAGAACTATCCAGCATGGATTCAATAATTCGATTTTTTTTTTAAACAAAAAATCATGTCGAATTTTTTTTTTATTTCAGAATTTCTAAAAGTTGATTTTTTTTCCACGAAAATCATTGTGAGCATGGGAGAAGTGAAAACAAAGGAAAAATTCATAATAAAATAAAAGAAAACATATATGTTTGTATACAAATGTGAACATAAGTGAACATAAAATATGATATGTGCATCAAACAACAAAAAATAATAGAATGATCGCCAAAGGGGTGAGCGCTGTCCTTTTATCCACTTGTCATAACGTCATCTGTGTACCGCTAAGCCCACGCGCATTCTCTGTTTACACAAAGTTTGCCCTCTTTTTCCGGAGGGATTTTTTTCTGTGTAGAAAGTAGAGGTATAATCAGGGCCGGCCGAGAAAATCGCGAAGCCTTGTGCAAAAATAGCTTGAAAAGTTGGAGCCGCGAGGCCCTGTGTTGTACAGCGGAAAGGGCGAAGGCAGCGCGAGGCCTTGTGCGGTGCACAGTCTGCACAGGCGCCTCGGCCGGCCCTGGGTATAATCATTCTGATTTTAACAATGTTTAGGGAAAAAGGAAAAAGAATTTTTTTTTTAATTATTATTGTATGTTAATATTTTGGTTGTTTTTTTTTCGAATTTCGTTGATTATCTTAATACCGCCAAATGATATTGCACACGAGCAACACGCAAGTATTTCCTGTGTTTTATTTGTTAGTATGTACATAGGATAATCATTTCTACTCTTTAAGTTACTATTAACAAAACAATTATTATAAAAAAAATTATATGGATTACATAGGTTTTGAAAAATTTTATCACCAGTTGTTTAATTAATTGTTTTTCCTCTTTTACGACAGAAGAAAGATCTTGTAGATTCATTGAGGAATTAAATGAATTAAATGCTTTAACGTTGATAATCTCATTTAATTCTTCAGGAATATAATATTGAAAATTGTTACGTAATTTATCGAAGACAAACGGTTGTTCGTTGATTGTAAAATTTCCTCCAAATTTCATACGATATACTTGATTTTTACATAAGAATGTTATTCTATGTATGGTTAAATTTTGTTGGAAGCTGTTCTTGTCTGATTACCGAGTTTTAATTTAGAATTATTGTAAAAATTTACTGAAAAATGCTCAAATGAATTAAATGAAAAAACAAAAATTGTGGCCTTTTTATCATTGAAATATTGTTACAAGTTTCCACTTTACGAATTGAGAATCACCTCTATCCTTTCAGCTTACGACCATATCACGTAGAAAATACCGGTTCTCGTCTGATCACCGAAGTCAAACTACGTCGAGCCGAGTTAGTACTTGGGAGGGGAACCACTTGGGAACACTCGGTGTCGTAAGCTTTTTCATTTTTTTCAAAATTTCAATCCGTTACCATCAAAAATCGTATCATTCATCCAATTAATGATAAATAAAGGCCATTAAATCAATTCTTAATCAATTGCTAAGTTGGCCAGCTATTCGACCATTATCGAGGATTATATATTCAGTGTATTTAACACATTTTCTAGTTATCTATATTGATCATAGATCACGACGAAATCTTATTGAAATCTTATATCATTGTGTTTCAATTCTAACCATTTCCTATATTGTTGGTTTTATATTCACCATATTGTTTGAAACGCCCATTAACAATTTGATGAATATAGCTAAACGAAAATTACTTCCCACCCATTTGAAATCGCCCATTGTAAATGATTTCAAATTAATCAATCCACATTCGACAAACAATTATCATTAAAAAGTTAATTTAACCTTGAAACATAATAATTTTTTTGTTCAAAATAGCAAAAAGATGTCTAAAAATCAAAAAAATGAAAAAGCTTACGACACCGAGTGTTCCCAAGTGGTTCCCCTCCCAAGTACTAACTCGGCTCGACGTAGTTTGACTTTGGTGATCAGACGAGAACCAGTTTTTTCTACGTGATATGGTCGTAAGCTGGAAGAAACGGTGATGATTCTCAATTTGTAAAGTGAAAACTTGTAACAATGTTTCAATGATAAAAAAAGGCCACAATTTTTGTTTTTTTATTTAATTCATTTGAGCATTTTTCAGTAAATTTTTACAATAATTCTAAATTGAAACTCGGTGATCAGACGAGAACCGGTCGTAAGCTGAAATTACAGGCGTTTCAATAAATTTATGTTCAACATAAGTTGTGTATTTGATATTTCTATAAACTTGATGAAAAACATCAATTAGTCTCCTTTTTGTCATCGATTTCTTTTGGAACCATTCCCAAAATGGTACGATAATTTTGAAAATAACGAGATTGACGAAAATAAAGATCGGTTCGATGAATACGATCAAAAAGACCCATAAGACCATAATTACCAATGAATAAATGATGATGAAAATCATGGAACAATGGTGGACCCAATAAGTTGACTATATAATACCAACCAGAATGATTGGACATACCAACAACAAGTGAGAAAACAATCCAAAACCATGTGAATGATGGATGTGATCCTAATATCCATGGACCTGCAAGAATTGGTATCACATTAACCAGAAAATGTTCAATTGGATGTACATAAAGAATGGTCAGCGATATTGGTGCTTGCCATTCATGATGAAATTTATGAACATGTTTATAAAATGATGGATAATGAAGTCCACGATGTACATAATAGAAACCGGCTTCAACCACAATAATGGAGATTATAAATTCAAATATAAATCTTGTGAATGTTGGTACATTGGTGGCCGATCTATGTAATGATGGTATAAAATGAATGAATCTAGTAATCATGAAGCAGAAAAATAGATTCACTGTAGCCATTGTGGCTAGATTCATAAAACGTTCCAGATTGAATGATTTTTCTAGCTCTTTTGGTTGAATTTTATAACGACGAATTGATGGCCATTTTAATGCACAATAATCGGCCATCGTAAAAATGGCGCCAACAATCCAATGTACAACAAAAAGTGACATAAATGTTAGATATAGATCACGTTTCAATGGATCATTTTCGAAACGTTTTCGAAACCAATCATCATATGAATTTTCGATTGATTTTCGGTATGGTTCGAAAATACTAAACGAAACAAAAAAAAAATAGATTTGATTAACGAATTAAATATGAAACACATGTAAGCTTACTGATCGATATTATCGATGGCCTGTAAAAGCATTTTGTATACAGAATCTGCAAACGAAATAAAATGAAATTGAACAGTAAATGAATCCGATTTTTGATATAAAAATTGAATTTTTTTTGGTTGCTTATAAATGTTTTTTTTATTTTGTTTGTCCTTGATTTGAAAAGAAAAAATTTGCAATTATAATAAAAAAACTTGTTAATGATTGATTTTCAATTAATCATCATCATCATGATGTTGATTTTGTTATATTGATTACAGTTGTAGGCTATATTGACAATTGTTGAAAATTGAGAAAATTTTTTTTTTTAAATTTCAGAATTCATACTGTAATGATAAGATGCTAAATGTTTTTGTTTGTCATATAGTAAATTACAACGCTACAAGATGTAATAAAAAATAATTGGTCGACTATTATTTTACTAATCGAAGTACAACTGTATTATTCATAAATGTTTTTTTTAAGTAGCCCGCAGCCAAAAAAAAAAAATTGAGAAACGCTAGTCTGAACTATCCAATTATTGATTGAAAATGTTCTTTGATTGATAATAAAGCTGACGAACATTTCAATTTAGAATTAATCAAAAAAAAACCCTTTTTTATCATTGAAATATTGTTACAAGCTTATGTGGTGCAAAATTTCGAAAATTTCACCCCTACTCTTTCAGCTTACGACCATATCACGTTGAAAATACCGGTTCGGTTCTCGTCTGATCACCGAAGTCCGAGCTACGTCGAGCTGAGTTAGTACTTGGGAGGGGAGAACCACTTGGGAACACTCAGTGTCGTAAGCTTTTTCCTTTTTTTTTATTTTTATTTTTGTCATATCAATTTTTCAATTTAAAAGTCCAAAAACAAATCTAAAGGCAAAAAAAACTTCGAAACTACGAAAAACGATTCGGAAAAATCTCGATCAATCTGGATCTAATCATCATTATTCAGTACATGATCCAAATTCCATTTCAATTATTGATAGAACACAAAACAAAAAATATTCGACCTTGACATTCAACATTTGACATTTGACTTTGCACTCAAAAAAAAAAAAAATATGCCAACAAACTACTATCTTTTCTTTTTAAATTTAAATCGAAGAATACAGGAAAAAAATCGAATAAAATCATCAAAAAATTTATTGAATCAAAGACTTTTTTTTCTAGAATATTCGACACACACGTAAGACATTTTTATCTAATCAACAAAAAAAATAAGGAAAAAAAATACATCACCTCACACATTTATGGCGCCATTATTTCATTTCAATTTAAATTCACATTACGCACGCACACACACACACACACAAAAAAAAATCAATCATTTCAAGCAGGGAAAAAAAACAGGATTCACTTTACTTTCATCAGTGTCATCAGAGCTATCTAATGTTATTGCAAATGATGATGATGACGATAATGATTATGATGATGATGATTTGTTTTGTTTTTGATACTTTTTTTTCTTTTACTAAACACGCTATGTACTCGTGTTGTATAAATGCCAAAAAAAAAATTAATCTTGTCTTGTACATAGTTTGCTAAACCAAAAAAAAAAAACGAAAAATAAAAATCCCATCTTGAAACAAATTTTTCGTTTCGTTTGAAATTTTTAATTATCACATTTTTTTTCTCGATGTTTATCAATGTTGACAATCGAACAAAGTTTTTAACATTTTCAAAACAAAAAAAAATTAAAACAAATCATCGTCTTTGAAATGAAAAACAAAAACAAGTTTCAAATTCCAATAAAATCATTCAAGTACATTTTAATGTGGAATTTTTTTATTTTTATTTTTTATTTTTCATTGAAAAATTTTGCACGGTCTCACGTAATAAGAAAATTCTACATTACATACATAAAATGGTCATCAAATTTGGATTCTTTTTCGTCCAAAAAAAAAGTAGAATTTAAAAAAAGAAAAGAAAAGAAAAATCAGATTGAATTAAGATTGTGTCAACAACTGCAATGCAATGAAAATGACATTTTTTTCTCTTACCAAAGAGAAACCTGAAAAGATATATATGATCAATAAAAGATCAAAAAAATATAAACAGAAAACCAGCAATAAATGAATGAAAAAAAAAATGATTTTTTTTTCTCACAAATCACTTGACAGACCATTTCCATTCATCGATTGATTAACATTCATTGACATTATGAATTTTGGCTTCTTGATTTTATTTCTGTCCCGTGAATTTTTTTTTTTTTTTTTGGGTTTTTCTGACCGAAAATGATGATGACAAAAAGAATATGATAGTAAGAGAGGAGAAAAAAAAAATTTCCCGAAATCAATATGAATTGGCATATACGATATATATGGTAATTATTTTTGAAATCCAGATTTTTTTTTTTGGTTTTTTGGTTTTTGGTTTTCCCTTTTTCCAATTTTTTTTAGATCGTATAATAATAATTCATTGATAATTATTATGTGGTGGTGGTGTGTGTGATAATATTTTTGAATGACATGCAATTGGTTAATGTATTTTTTGATTAAAAAAAAAATTTTTTTTTTTACTTTGTTGTTGTTGTTTTTTTCGATTATTTTCCACCCGAAAAAAATAACAAAAAACAAAACAAAGATAACCCATAGAAGAAAAAAAAAATGTAAAGAAAGAAATACCTCGATATTCTGATTACCTCATACGCAAACACCAAAAAAAAAAAAAAAAAAAAAAAAAAATTTCCCCCTTTCTAATCTAATCATTCATTCATTCATAATATATATTTAATTTATATACAGTGGTACCTCGGTTAACCGATGGTTAATCCGTTCTGAAACATTGGCCATCGTTGATTGAAACATAGGATATAATGGAAAACCATAATTAATTCGTTATGATCATAAATCTTTAGTTCTTTGAAAACTTAATGTAAATATATATACATGGCTATTTGTTTTTTTTTCTCATTTGCTATTTGGACCCACCATAACATTGTTCATTGACCATCAAAAATCAGCTTGATAACCATTGGTTAAATGATAAAAATAATAATGAAAAAAAATTGTCATTTAAAAAATGAAGATCTTGGCAAAAAGTTTTGTCAAAATCAAATGATATTTGATTGATGAAAAATCCGAGAACAAGAAGTGGTGATAAGAATTATCCAAACTAAACATGGTCAGTGGAATTTGAACTCAAAAACAAAACTGAATGTGACAAAAAAAAATTTAAAAATTTAAATCCAAATCAAATATTGACCAAATCCAAATCAATTGGAACAATCGCTAACCGAATACATCGTTAACCGAGGTACCACTATATATTTCTCTTTTTTTTCTTGCTCATCAAATCAATCAATCAATAGTTCCATCGATTAATCGATTACCGGAAAAAAAACATTCGTCTATATCAATAGAAATGGTATGTGTATTTTATTTTTCTCGACGGGAAAAAACATTTTCATTCTATTTTCAATCAAATCAATCAATTTTCAGATTAATTTTTTTTCACTTCTTTGTAGTAGAAAAATAATTATTGTTCTTATCGTGTAAACTTTACACTCTAAAGACACACAAACAAAAAAAATGAAGAAAACAAAAAAAAACCAAATCGATCCGATTAAATCGAGACAAATCAAGAATAGCCACGACCATTTTTTAAACATCAACAACAACAACAACAACAACAAGTGTTCAATCACTGCTTTTTTTAGCTCCCAATATCAATTGATTTCGAAAAAGATACACACGATGTGTACGTGCTAATCATTCGACACTGCTAATCAAACTAAAAAAAAAAAAAACATTTATTTACAAAACAAAATGCCGCAAGCAAACATGTTTGAAATGTTTCAAACGCTTCATAGAATAGCATGAAAAAAAAGAAGAAGAACACAAAGGTACCTAGCCGTTTGTTAATGTTTCACGAAAAAAAATATGATACTAATCTCGAATCATCGAGGCAATAACAAATAACGAAAAAGAAAAAAGAATGAAAACAACAACAGAAAAAATACGATCTGCCTTTTTTTTTCTTATCTATGGCAAGATTTTTTTCTTCTTTTTTTTTCTTCTTCTTTCTAATCAAAACATCATCCATTGTCGTCATCATAATTGTATGATTATTGTCGATGAATTCGGTCGATCGTTGTTGGGAATGGGGGTGACATTGACGAAACTAAAAACCGTTTCAGTTTCACTTGATGATTTAGTATATAAGGTACTTGTAATGTTTGTGTATTAGTTTGTCAACCCACTTATGAATTGACTTGAATGATTTTTAGAATAACCAAAGATACAGCCCACACAACTTAATTCTTTGTTCTTCTTCTATAATTTAATTTTTTTCTTCAATATCCTTGTTACTTACATTCAATTAATTATTCATTACAAAATCAATAAATATATATATATCAGTTCCGGTCATCAAGCCTCTACTAAATATTGATACTACTACTACTACTACGACGACACGACTACTACGATTGATTGATATTACAGAAAAAAACCAATCATTTATAATTATTAGAAAAAAAAACAAACAAATGGCCACCATCAACAACAACAGCAACGAAACAATGAAGGTTAATGTTCAAAGCCCAAATATTCGTTATACAGATGAAACAATCGAAGCAGATTATGAATATGATAATGTCAAATGTATTCGAGATGAAAAAACCAATTCAATTAAGGTTAATGACAGTTTGTTTTTTTTTAATTTTTTTTTTCATTTAAATTAATTATATTATTCTGATTTAAATTATATATCAAAAAAAAAAAAAAAAAAATAGATCTATCCAATGAAATCGGTTTTGACATTTCGTACTGAACGTCGAATACCACGTACAGGTTTAATGATGATCGGTTGGGGTGGTAATAATGGTACAACGGTTACGGCTTCAATAATTGCCAATAAAAATCGTATGTCATTCATGACAAAAGATGGTGAAGTGAAAGCCAATTATTTTGGTAGTATAACACAATCAAGTACAATATTCTTGGGCTATGATGCACATGGTAAAGAATTATACATCCCGATGAAAGATATATTACCAATGGTCGATCCAAATGATTTATTCATTGATGGTTGGGATATATCCGGTATGAATCTTGCTGATTCAATGACAAGAGCAAAGGTGCTTGATATTAATTTACAAGAACAACTTTGTCCATATATGCAACAATATCGACCACGTCGTGCAATCTATGATCTGGATTTTATTGCAGCCAATCAAAAAGAACGTGCCGATAATGTAATTGAATCGAAAGATAAATGGTCACAAGTGGAACAGATTCGTGCCGATATACGTGATTTTAAAAAACAAAATAATCTCGATACAATCATTGTATTGTGGACAGCTAATACTGAACGTTTTACTAATGTTATGGATGGCATCCATGATACAGCTGATAATTTGTTGACTGCCATCAAACGTAATGAAGCTGAATTGGCACCATCAGCTTTGTATGCTGTTGCAGCTATCCTTGAAAAAGTAATTTTTTTTTTGTTTTGTTTTGATTTTATTAATTTGATTTTTTTTCTTGATTTTCATATCGCTCATTTATATATATAGTCTACTTACATTAATGGCTCACCACAGAATACATTCGTACCTGGTCTAATTGAATTAGCTGAACGTGAACAAGGTGTTCATTGGTGGTGATGATTTTAAATCTGGCCAAACAAAATTTAAATCCGTTCTTGTGGATTTTCTTGTATCGGCTGGTATTAAACCATGTTCAATTGTTAGCTATAATCATTTAGGCAATAATGATGGCTATAACCTGTCGGCACCGAAACAATTTCGTAGTAAAGAAATTTCCAAATCAAATGTTGTCGATGATATGGTTGAATCGAATCAGATACTTTATGGACAAGGTAAACATCATCCTGATCATACAGTGGTTATTAAATATGTACCATATGTGGGAGATTCAAAACGTGCTATGGATGAATACATTAGTGAATTAATGTTGGGCGGAAAGAATACTATTGTCGTACATAATACCTGTGAGGATTCATTATTAGCATCACCAATTATTTTGGATTTGGCCATTCTTGCTGAACTTTGTCAACGTGTTACATTCAAGATTCATAATCATAGTAAGTTTGTCATGAATTATAATTTTTTTTTCGATAAAAATCTAATTCTTGTCATTATTATTTATTTCTACAGAGGAAACACAATTTCAACGTTTCAATTCAATTTTATCCATTCTATCCTATTTGCTTAAAGCACCAATCGTTGAACGTGGTGCAAATGTTGTCAATGCATTATTCAAACAACGACAATCAATTGAAAATTTATTACGTGCATTGATTGCATTACCACCAGTAAATCAATTGAATCTACAGGCCAAATGTTCGGATCGTACACAATGGTATGAAGAATTGATACAGCCAATTCTTAAGAATAATGAATTGAATTCAACACGAATTGCACCACCATTCAATGGTTTTATGAGTGGACATTGAAACAAGAAAAAAATCAGCCAACAATAATAATACATACGTAAACACTATTTACAAAACTATTTCCCTTCACCCATTGCCCATTTTTTTCCATAATTTCGATAAAAGAAACAACAAAACCCATTAACCCTTTTGTAATCAAATACAAAAATCTGATGATTTTTTTCTGAATAAAAAAAATATAATAAATCTTTTTAATGTCGTAAATATTTTTTAATCGATTTTTTTATTTATTTATTGGAAAACAAATTCATTCAATATGAATAAAATACTATTTACAGAAAATGTTAACCACTTTTTCAGATTGTCGATTCTAATCTCGTTGTTGTTGTTGTTGTTGTTGCTGCTGCTGTTGGACAAGTTCACGATCATAAACATGTTGCTTTTCCCATAATGATGCATACAATGATCCAGGTTTAACAACCAATGAATAATGATCACCACTTTCTTTTACACGACCATCTTCCATCACATAAAGAGTATCAGCATCAACAACTGTTGATAATCGATGTGCAATAAATACCGATGTACGATTCTCGGCAGCAATTTTTATAGCATTCATTATATTCTGTTCGGTTATTGAATCTAATGAACTTGTTGCCTCATCAAATGCTAGAATTGGTGCATTTTTCAATATGGCTCTAGCAATAGCTACACGTTGTTTTTCGCCACCACTTAATTTCAATCCTCGTTCACCGACATTTGTTTCATAGCCATCTTTCCAACGAAGAATCGAATCATGTAGATGAGACATTTTAGCCGCTTGATATACCTGTTCTTTAGAACAATTAAGATTTCCATAATTTATATTGAAATAAATGCTATTATTAAATAGAACTGTATCTTGTGGTACAATTGAAATTGCTTTTCGTAAGCTTTCAAGATCATAATCACGAATATCACGACCATTAATCAATATACGGCCTTTTTGTGGATCAAAAAATCGATATAACAAACGAACAATAGTACTTTTTCCTGAACCTGATCCACCAACAAGAGCAATCTTTTTTCCAGTTGGTACTTCAAAGCTAAGGCCATTTAGAATGGGTGAATTAGGATTATATTCAAAATATACATCTTCAACTTTGATGAATGCATCCTTTGATGAAATAATTAACGGCACTGCTCCTGGTTTATTCTGAACTTTTGGTTCTAATTTTAAAAGACTAAACATTGCTTGCATATCAATAAGTGATTGACGAATTTCTCGATATACGGATCCAAGAAAATTTAATGGCATTGATAATTGAAATAAAAGACCATTAACCATGACTAGATCACCAACAGTCATTTCACCGGCAACAATACCACGTGTAGCTAATATCATAATGGCAGCTAAACTAGCAGAGAATATTGCATTTTGACCAAAATTTAGGAATGCCAAACTAGTAGTCGTATGTATGGATGCATCGGTATATTTTTTCAATAATTTCTGATATTCATCCGATTCATATTTTTCATTAGTAAAATATTTAACCGTTTCATAATTGATCAATGAATCAATGGCTCTTGCTCCTGCTTCATTTTCCGTTTTATTCATTTGTACACGAATTTTCGTACGCCATGATGTAACAGCCAATGTAAACAATGAATACATTCCGATACAACCAAGCGTTACAGCAACATATTCTGGACCAAATTTATAGAATAACAATGCTGAAACAAGTGAAACCTCTAATATTGTTGGAAAGACATTGAAAACCAATGCTGATAAGGCAAAATTAATACCACGTGTACCACGATCGATTGTTTTTGATAATGCACCGGTATTTCGATTCAAATGAAAATGTAGATCCATATTATGTAGATGTGTGAACACTTGATTTGCGACACGACGAATAGAATCATGTGCAACTTTTGCAAACACTGCATTACGAGCTTCATTGAAAAATGATGCACCAGCACGAGCAATACCATAACCAATCATCAAAGCAATACCGGTCGTAATAACCGTATTGGTCGGATCAGTCATTGCCAATAAATCACCAGTATGTCGATTAAGATGATCAATACCATGTTTGAAAATAAACGGCACGCTTATGTTGACAGCTTTAGCAGCAACCAACAATCCAAGTGCCATTATGACGCGATTACGAATTTCTGGACGATCTTTAGGCCATGTATAACTAAGCATTTGTTTGACAATCTGCCATCCACTAACTTCACCATTGATTTTAAATTTTTGCATCTCAGTTGCACCATGTCCTGGATGCCATTGTCGTCGTTGTTGTTGATCAGTATTTTTTGACAATCGATCATCATCATTTAATGTTCGTGATCGACTAAGAACAGAATTTTGTTTTGAATTTTTAAAATCGGGCCATCGATTCAAAGAACGATTTGATTGATGATAATGTGCGTTTGTATGGAATAAATTTTTTAATTTATAATTCAATTTTAATTGAGGGCGATGACATTTTCGGTCGGTATGTAATAAATATTTATGATGACGAATGATGAAACGTGATAAATTAGAAAATAATGATGATGAGGATGATTTGAGGACCAGAATTCAGTGCCACGTGGCTAAATCGGTGATTTGAATGCATGAAAACACCAACGATACGACAATCAGTTACCAGAAATAACCTGGCTAACATTTTTTTTTTTTCTCGTAGTTAGTTTTTGTTCAAAATTATTTCCAAAAATTTATTGAAATAAAAAACTCGACTGACGAAGACATTGTAATCTCTATCATCATCATCATCATCGTCATAAAACAAAGCGAAACAAATAATCAAAATGAAAATTTATCCATGACAACAACGGTATAGGAGAAACATGAAAAAAATATAGAAAAAAGAAAAAAATCAAACACAATCAATATAAATGTTTATTTTTTTTTGATTCACTTACCGATGATTAGATTATATGAATGAATGAATAAGATCAATCGAACTCAAACAAAACCAAATCAACAAGATGTAAAGGGATCAAAATCTTGATTAATTTATTAAAAAGAACGTATTGTTATTGTTTATTACATTAAAATTTTGTCCTTTAATTTCAATATATATCAATATATCAATGATATAAATCGTCATTGAATTTAAAGGCCAGCTGTTTCCATGAATAAAGGATAAATTGAATTGAATGAAAAAAAAATCCTCATAAAACGTCCTATATGAAAAGGAAATCCAATAATTTATATAAAAATTCTTTGCCTCACGATGATCATCGTTTTTTCGTTGTTATTGTTTTTTTTTGTGTTTCATATTTCAATCCTGTGAAAAAATCAATTTGCTTCGAAATAATATCTCTATATTTGACGGTTTTAAAATCATCATCTTTAAAAAATGACAAAATTTAGCATCAATGAACTAATGAATAATCAGAATCAAAATTCTAATCAGAATACTACTAATAATGGTAACACATCGACCACTAATCATCAACAACGGGAAAATAATATCAATAATAACAATTCTGTTGATGATAATAATATCGTTGGCGATGAATCTTCATTATCATTAGCTTCTGTTTCTACTATGGCTTCGATTGCTCCTGTTTCAAGCATCATCAATGTTAATAATCATACAAATGCATCATCATCGTCTACATCGACATCATCATCATCATCATCATCAATGGTAAATATGAAAATGCTATCGATGATGAAGAATAATCAATCATCATCGATAGCATCAACATCATCTATGATTTCACCTTTTTTAACTTCATCAACTGCAACCACGGCCCCGAAATTAACAATCAATAATAATAATCGAATGTCATCAATGGTGCATAATAATAGTAGTAACCACAATCATTTTCCTTTTTCTTATAATCATAATCATACGATCTTTCATCAAATTCCCCGAAATTCATCAACAAACCTTTTGTTTCATCAATCACAGCGACAACAACAACAACAGGCATCATTCTGTCCACGACCAATGATTATGATGAATGAAACAATGACAAATTTGAACAACACTCCCACAACTAGTAATAATAATATTAATTGGCGTGATGAGGCTGATGGTAGTGAAGAAGATCGAATGATACGTTTTATATCATTACCAACAACAAAGTCTAAAGTGCCTGATTCAACAACAACAAATGCCGGTATTGTTCATCATCAAAATAATCAAACTACACAACAACAACAACAACAACAACAATCAATGGAAATGAATTCAACCATAATGGACGATAATAACAATGTTGATGATGTAGATGAAGATCATACTAATGATAATATTAGCCATCATCAACAAATGAATATGACCACTATTAATAATAATAATAATAACAATAATCAAAATCGTACAAAAAAAATTTTAAATCAAAATGCTCAAAATCAACAACAACAACAACAACAACGATTACAACAACAAGAATTTTATATAAATCGAATGGTTGATCTTGTGGATTCGTTTAAAAAATTACTCAACTCATCTTCAACAGGATCAAATAATCAACAACAGAATATTGAAGATCATCAACAATCAACATCAACAGCATGTAATAATAATAATAATAATAATAATCGAAGAAATATAAATGGTCCTAATATTCGAACAAGAGAAAAAGTACCGATTATATCGACAAATAATAATAATAATCGTTCATCACCATTAAGAACATCAACAACAAACAATGATATAAAATTGAATAAAACCACAAATTTTAATTATCTACCTTCAACTAATAATAGTACATCAAATCCATCTACATCATCATCATCATATCGATTTAATGCTTTCAACAATAACAACAACCAAAATGTTGCCGAAACGGCAATTAATAAAAATCGAAATGGCCAAAAACAGTTCAATAATTTTAACAATTTTCGTCCGAGTTATCGTCGTTTTCAATCGGTACCAAACAATTCATTAGATGAACAATTCAATTTGATGAACATGAATAATAACAATTTTCTACAATCAAATCATATGGAAAACAATCAACATGCTAATTTTATCGTTGATACAACATCGCCAAAATTCGATAGTAATTATTTCAAACAAATCAATCAACAAGTTTATCAGCTATTAATGTTACAAAATTATCAGATCAATCAACAACATCAATTGATTATGGCATGGATTGAATGTCAACAGGAATGGCTTCGATTACAGCAATCATCAATCAATCAATCGGCTACAGCTACAATAGATGAATCGATAACAGAATCAAATAATTTGATGGATTGTCCACCGCCACCACCATCAATTATTTCCAATCATCCATTGAATAATCAAATCGTACCTGGTGTACGTGCAAATAATTTCTGGGATAATTTCCGTAGTCAATCATTCCAGAATAAATTACAAACATCGACAAATGTTTCATTACAACAGCAACAGCCGCCACACAACAACAGCCAAATCATCAATATCCAACATTTACAAGTCGTGAAAATTTTCTCACACATGATGGCAATGTTGCCTGTAATAATCTTTGTCAAAATGTTTGTAATAAAAATTCACGTTCTCATTCATTTTCTGGTTTTACTAGTGCTGCAAATTTAATTTTTGGCCACAATAATAACCAGAATAATGAAAGTAATAAATGTAAGAATCAATTGAAAAATAATTTGCTTAATACATCACCATATTTATCGCCTCATCATCATCATCATCATCATCGGCTTTATTCACAGCAAAATCAACGTCAAAATAATAATTTAAATGTTGATCATCAATATCTACGAAATAGTAACAATAATATCAGTAATAATGATAATATAATTGAAAGAAAATTATCCAAATTAATTTCAATTGTAGAAAATTTGGTACAATCTAATAATGATGGTACAAATTTGAATGGATTAAAACGTAAAAAAACCAGCAATGTTGATTTGATAAATCTGCCAGATTTACGGGAAGATGCCTGTGAATGTGATTTAGATGTTGTTGATGCTGATCCTAATGATGATAGTGATGAAGATGATGCTGAAACCATTCAAGATAGATCTAATCTGGTGGATAAATCGACCAATTTTCATCTATACCTGCAACAATTATCATCATCATCATCCATAGATTTATTTGGTAATGGTCAAAGAAAAAATGATGTTTTGAAAAATAATTCAAAAACAACAAATTCAGAAATTATACGTCCATTGATGCCAGCTGAAGGTCGTTCAGCAACTGAACCACAACCACCGCCCCCGTTGAAACCATTAAAATTACCAATGATGTTATCAACGTTGACATCATCATCTTCATCACAACCAAAAACTTCATATCGTCCTCCAATCACTGGCAATGAATCGGTTAACAATTCGTTCTTAAATGGGAAAAAACCAATGCAAAAACCCAAATTAATTTCATCATCTATAGCGAATGGAGAAAATTCAACAAAAACTGTTTCTGATTCGCCATGTAAAAACCTTGAAAAATTAAGCAATGGAAATTCAGATGCCGATGCAAGCGATTCAAATCAACCAAAACCATCAGTATCCGATGATGACGAATCATTCAATCAAAGTAATAATGGTGATATATCCATGCCATCAACATCATCTTTATTGACCGATTTATCAAAAGGAAATAATGAATCAAAAGAATCGAATGGTGATGATAATGTTAAACCTTTACACATCAATCTAGCAAATGATCCAAATCAACGAAATGGCCATAATGACAGCAGCAGCAGTGATGATGATGATGACATTGATGATAGCAATGATCAACGTAATGAAGAACAACAACAACAATTGCCACAACACCAAGCTGATATTCGTATCCATGTTGTTCCATTGGTTGTCAACGGTAATGCTAATGAAGTGCGAACATCTGTACGTCTTAGTGGTGATGGTGAACAAGGATTATGAGAAAAGGATTGATGTAGGTATTTTTTTTTCTATCGCCTAATTGAATTAAAATTTTAATTTAATGTAAATTTTTTGTTCATACAGTTTGCTTTCATCTAATTTGATAATATTGCTCAATTTAAAAAAAAATTTTTTTGAATAGATAAAGATACACGATTGTCATAATCAATAAAATGTGTCATTGTTTTTTATTTTTATTTTAGAAAAATGTGCCAAAAAAATTTTATAAAATGGTTGGTTGTGAAGAACCTAATGAACCTTAATGATAAAAACAAAGAAATCTTCAGACTTTGAAATCGATAATTCACTTTTTCATTTTTTGACCAACAACAACAACATTATGATCACGAATGAATGAATGTACTGAAACAATATGATCATATGACATATATACTGCCGGAATTCATTCGATTTTTATTGAATCAAAATACATTATCATTGGAAACACTGTTAGACTAGATTTAAATATGAAAATATGAAAAATTTTCTTTACGAAAGAAAAGCTTCATCATGGAAACCAAATTTAAAAAGTGTTTTTATTCGATTCGGTTATATGAAGTATGATGAACATTCATATTTGGTTAAGATTGCATATATCATATATACATAGACATTGTCAATATGTTTTTGAAAATAAACAAATTTGTCTATTATCAATTAAAAGAAATTGCTGAATGTCATCATAGAAAATGGTATCGTTTAAAACAATTTGTTGAAATTTTCATCGCATTATTCTATCTTATACGTATGATAATCACAATCACAAGTTATTTTACAAATGAACCATTCATTCAATATTACAAAATCGAACCATTGTTTCGATATTTTATTCATTCAAATCCAAAATTATTTCGACATTATTCATTGTCTACATTGATGTTAGCTATATTTGGTTTAATGGGAAGAATTGCATTTTTTTATTCACGAATCGATACTACTGTGTTGTCATATCAAACGATTGTCATCAATATTGAACAATATAATCAATGTTGTTTCACAAAATTACAAATGGAAAAAATTCTGTGCGAAAAATATGAAAAAAATATTAAAAATTTAAAATTGATTAGAAAATTTTTACCCGATTGTATTTTTCGATCAATATGTTGGCTATTGACTAGATTATGGGCATCGACAAATAAAATTGATATACAGCTTGATATGAATAAATGGCGAAATGTGAAACCGTTACGTATACAACAATCAATAACATTGGAAGATCGTTTGAAAATTATCAGAATATTGTATAAAGCTGATATTATCGTGTTTTATATACATATTTTATACTGTAAATTATTATATATTTAAATTTGTGTCTGATGAATTTGTTGATTAATTTCATTTTCATTTAATTCATTAGTTCCATTGTGTTTTGCGATTGGCCATGATTATTATCATTATAATGTTAATTCATTCGGAAAAGAATTCAATTTTCATATATTCATATTGATAGATGCAATCTTATATACGAATATGGCATACAGTGCTATACAATGTGGAATATTTTTTACATTACTCGGTTCTATTAATTCAGCATCACAAAGTAATATAGTGGAAAGATTAAATTTGAAATTATCTAAAATTTCAATTAATTGTCAACGAATCAATAAACAATTTATGCACCATTTACAGATTATATCGATTGTATCGATAAAATTACGACAACATTTGAATATGATTCATTATGAACATGGTCTAGCGTGTAATGTTTATATTTATTTATATAATCAATTATTATGGGCAAATGTATTGCTTTGTTTTATACTAATCAGTATTCCATTTAATATAATCTGTGTATCGGCATTACTTGTCAAAGATTTGATTTGGTTACAAGTTTTAATGACATATACAGCAATTACTATACATTCGATTCTTATTTTAGGTTTACTATTTCGATTGGCTAAACAGAATGTAATATTACATAAAGCTAAATATTATCTAATACCAATTATACAAGCAATTAATTGTATCAAATTTCAAAATGATCAACGAATCATCAAATCGAATAAAACAACAACAACAACAACAACAATTGATTTGAATACATTTCGTTTAAAGCTAAAGATTGAACAACAATATCAACGTTTAACTTGGGGACCAAAATATGGCCCATTCGTTGCTATTATGGGAACCGTAACATATGCATTTATATTTAATGTAAGTTTTCTTAATGAAATATTTTGAACAAATTCTTAAAAATCATTTTTTTTTTAAATTTATTATTCATCATTCTATGTAGCTTGCACTCACATATGTTGCTATATTCATTTTTATTTTAACTCATTTTGTCTAAATTGGTGCGTGTTATATTCGTATTATATCGATTGGTTTGATCGACTTATTGATTATTGATTGATTGATTGAATATCCAGAGTAAATAAAAATTATTTTCAAAGCCAAACCAAACAAAATCAAAAAAAAAAAATTACTACAGGAAATTTTTCTTTTTTTTTTATCAATCAATCAAAAGATAAAACGAAAATGAATAGAAATCATTGATAAAATATACAAAAATTTCACACATTTTCAATTTTCACGTACATTCATCCATCATTTACATGATGTTTACATGATAATCATCATTATTGATTAATAATCATCGATTTAGTCAACAATCATCACCATCATCATCATCATCATCGTTGTCGTCGTCGTTGTCGAATAAAGAAAGCAGAAAAATTTTTTCCAAAAAATTCCTGGGAAAAGAAAAAAAAATGGCAACATTATTCAATGATATTTATATACAATTCTCTATAATTCTTTTATCGATAATTCTTGTTCTGACTATATTGATTATCTATATTGTACGACAAACATTGATCATACGTCGTGAATATAGAAATAAATTTGGTCTAAATAATAGCAAAAATTCAAAAAAACAACAAGAAAAAAATGAAGACAATAATGATGATGATGGTGATGATGATCGTTTATGGATCAAACGACAGAAAAGTCATTCGTCTATAAATTATGTGACGTAAGTGTTGAGCGAAAAAAAAATTTTTTTTTATTGTTTTCTGCATTTGTAATCATTTTTCTATGAAAAAAATAGGCTAGATTCATTACCCACGGATCTAAGGCAACAACAGCAGCAGCAGCAACAACAACAACAACGACAATCACAGGTTGATCATGGCAACGGAATTGTCAATCACCAACAACAACAACAACAACCACAGCAAGATCAAAATGGTACACAGATGGTGACATTTTTGCATCCTACCACCACTAATAATAATAATAATAAAAACCACCATATTCATAATCACAACGGTAATGACAATCATCATACATTACCGAAACGTTTTCCAACACCACCACCATCGGTATCAATGTCAGCAGTAGATGTTCATGATTATTGTCATGACGATAATAATGAATTAAGTGAATATTGTGAACCAAATCATTGAATGATGAAAAAGAAAAAATTTATTATCATTTTTATTCAACATAACCAATGTGTATAATACAAAATTTCTTTTTCATTCTTTCTTTTTTTTCCATATAACTTACTAATAAATGTGTAACAGAATTTTTTACAAAAAAAAATAACAGAAAAAAAAATCAAATACAAAAGACTAAATAAACAAAAAAAAAAAAAAAATTCAAAATCAAATAAAATGGTCAAAGATTCAATAATTTGGGCACAGATTTCGTTCATTTTGGATCCATTTCTCGGTCATCGTTGATATTGTTATCCAATCATCATCATCATCATCATCATGAAGATGATGATGAACGAGTTCCATTCTTCAATAAGCGATGATAATGTCGACTATCGATGAGGGAATGGAAAATAAATATAAAGATTAACTTAGAATTTAAGATTAAGTGAAAGCAAAGTTTAGAAAAAACAGAACAACAAAAGATAAAATACAATCAATGGTTAGTGAAAGAAAAAAAAATGGACAAATTAATCATGTGTGTGTGTGTGTGTTATCAAGATGATGATGATCGATGCGATGATGAAGGAAATAATGTATCGAATCTGAAATTTTCATTGATCATCGATCGTTATTCAGGTGATTTATAGTGGATGTGATGATTATTGTTTATTTAGCACAGTATTTGTTAGTATATGGAAATAGAAAAATTTTTTAGTTATTAAAAATTCAATTTATTGAATTTTGTTGATTTTTAAACAAGAAAAAAAAAACAAAAAATTCCAATCACTCATACCTCCATATAATGACAATGGCCAATGCAATGCATAAAATAATGGCAATAATCAATAAAAATATGACCATTGCACGTAATGTTGATTTAGATAATTTTAATCGACCACCACCACCATCATCATCATCATCATCAAAATCTTCAGGTGATAAAGCCAGATCATTAACAAATGTTGATGATGTTATATTGGCATCATTTACAACTAATGCTAACAATTCATCACCTTGTTCCAAGCGGATACATTGTTTATTCGATGCTATATACGATTTTCGACATAAACAAATACCAAAATCGGTATTACAATCTTGATTTACACCACATTCAGTGGTACGATTTTCCGAAATATAAAGACATTTTTCACCCAATTTTGGCGCTAATTGTAATGAAAAAACAATTTTGATTAACAATAATTCTCTCAGAATATATATTCAAATTCTTACCATTAATGACAAAAACATTGGCCAAATCAAAACAATCAAATGGCCGTGAACGCATCCATCTTGATGAACAAATATTTACATCGTCCACCTGACAAGCGGCTTCAACTTCATAATGTTTTCGTTGTTTAATCAAATGTTTATCGGTCATTTGATCTTCAAGACATGATAGATCTAGATTAAATTCACTATAACAATGTTTACGATAAGGATCATGACAATGTAGAAAACTTTGCATCTGATGTAATGGTTTTTTATCTCTTGGTTTTGTCATAAATGTTAGTACCATACGAGCATTTGTTGTGAAATTTAATGATTCCAATGATGATAATGATTGGCCATCATTATTATTATTATTATTATTGCGTATTGAATGTTCAATATTTGCATGGCAAAATATTGTTAAATTTCTATTATTATAAGCAGTTATATTTTTCTCTTCAATTCGTACAATTTTCGTTGTTGGGAATGGCGTAATTGTCGTTGTTTGATTTGCCGCCAATTCATTAATCATAGTGGACAACATTAGAATTGGTGAAATTATTATTATTATTATCACTGAATGATTTGATAAATATGATGAAAATGATGACGATGTGAATAATGATGATGATGATGATTCTCGATAAAGAATCGATGATTTTAATCGACATTTAATCCACATTTTTTTTCTTGAAATTTTTTTTTATTTTTGGCCACTGTGAATTGAGTAATGAATTAAAAAAAAAAAAAAATTTAAAAAAACAACAAGAAAAATTGAAAGAAAAACATACCTTAAAAGTACATTTAAAAGAAAAAGAGAAATGGTGAAAAAAATGAATGTTCCAACAGAACACACACACACCCACACAGGGGAAATTTTTTTCAATTTTTTTTTGTATCAAGCCGCAAGCCAAAAATAGTGATAAAAAGAGAAGTAGAAGCGGAACAAACAAAAAAAAATTCGAGTACAAATTAAATCACATCCAATTGGCAAAAAAAAAGAGGTAGATCCATTCAAATGTATGAAGTACATGGACAATTTTATTTGATGATAGAAGAAGAAGAAGAAGAAGTCGATGACGAAAAAAAGATGGAAGAGGTCAAATTGAAATCGATCAGCTAAAGTCGAATTAAATCAATCAATCAAATCAAATCAATACATTTCGATCCATTCATACATCAATCAATACACAAACACACACATACAATGACAAAAAATGGATTTTTGTTTCTCTTCATGTTTTTCTTCTTCAATTGATCAATCAATCGATCCATTTTTCTTTCCTCTCCCCCCTCTTCACTAAATTTCATCGACAATCATGATGATCCTGTGTATGAGAAATGACAAATAATAAACAACAAACAAACAAAAAAAAATGAAAATGAAACAGACATAGAAAAAACATTATCGAATCAATCATCATCATCATCATTTATTCATATCGAATCAAGATAAAAAAAAACTTTCTAAAATAAACATGAACACACACACAGAGAGAGAGACAGACATTACAAAAATTTTCAATGTTCACATCATTTTTTTTTTTATTTCTTCACTTTGTTTCTTTTGATTACCAATCATTTGAAAGATATTGTATTGACAAAAGATTCTCATTGTTATTGCCGTTGTTGTTGTCGTCGTCGTCGTCGTTGTCGTCGTTGTTATCATCATCATCATCATCATTGACAAAATCTAGAACATCAGTCTTCTTTAGCCACCAAGACCAGACTATTGATTCCATTTTGAATGGAGAAAACAAAAAATTATACACCCTCTCACTAACTCTCATTCTCTCTCTCCCACTGTCACCTAGACAGACAATGACGATCAAAAATTTGATCAATTGAATTAAAAAAAAAGAAAAATAATCATCATTCAATTCAAAATGAGTCGATTAAATGATCGATTTCATTGATTTCGAGCCATTTGAGATACTAAAATCAAGCAAATAATAAGAAAAAAAACTGACATACCAATCCAACAGATGATGATGATGACTGGCTGACTGACTGACTGAAATTGAAATGAAATAACGGATGGCCAAGGATGTGAATTTTGGTATTTGATGAAAACGAAACGAAAAATTCATTCATCCATTTTTTTCGGAGAAAAAAGCAAAAAATTTATCTGTATCAATTTCAATTTTATATTCGTGCATGAATATTATATTCAGTTCAGGAAACTATAGTGATCCAAAAGAAGACGAAAAAAAAATTATCAGAAAAAAAATCATAAAAAAAACCATATATATAAAAAACAAACTTGATATAAAATAAATATAAATAAAATTCGAGCACGCGCATTTCTTTCTACATTGCTTATTGCTGTTGACGTTGTTGCTGTTGATCCAATTTCCAGGAACATGAATGATAATAATAAAAACCAGAATTTATTTCGACCTAGAAAATGTATGGTAAAAAAGAACAACAACAACTGGAAAGTGATTGGTGTGTCAATGCATCCACAGGGGAGTTTGGTGACAATTTTTTTTTTTTTCGTTTGTTTCTCAATTCTCATATGATTGTTGTTGAAATATAGATGGAGTAGTAAAATGAAGCTAATACAAAAAAAAAACTAGAGCACCACAAACAATTGTCACCCAATATTTTTATCCACTGAATGTGTGTGTGTGTGAGTGTGTGAAACGAATATCATTTTTTTTCACGAGAAATCCGCACACACACACACACACAGAAGATTAGCAGAAATAATTGGCCAAATGTCACCAACGACCATAAAGAAAAAAAAAATCCACCCTTGGTAATATAGAGAGATATGTGTCTGTGTGTGTATTTGGTGAATGAATGATTATCTTGTTCACAACACAGGAAGGGAGAGATTTTTTTTCCCGTATAAATGTCCCGAAAAAAAAAATTCGATTCGATCCAAGGTCTTGTGTATGTGTGTGTGTGCGTTTATGTTTTATAAGCAGGATGTATCGTTTTTTGTTTGATTATGACTCATTATTACATTAATGGTGATTTATATGGAAACGAATAAATAAATCCAAAAAAAATAGTCAAAAGTGCCCATCGTTATTAGGATTACCGTTATTGACCATTATCGATAATAAGGATGGTCATCACACATTTGTAGCCCACACAATTTTTGTTTTTTTTCTAATGAATGAATGAAGAAAATTTGTGAGAAAAAATTAGATCTGTCTATGATTGCATTATGTTGTTGAAAATTGTATGAAATTTTTTAACGATGACAATTTCGTCGATGGGTAAACACTTATGACGATGATGATGATGATGATGATGATGACGGAAAAAATCACACAAAATTAGATTATGAAATTTCCGTAGCAAAAAAAAGGCTTGAAACAACTAAATGAATTCTTGAATGACAAGATGAAATGAAAATGACAATAAAAATGATAATAAAAAAAAACATCACGAAGATTATGGGATGATGACAACAACAGCAAGCAACCACAACCACAACCATAATATGATATAAAAAATACTTGTTGCATCAATGTTGATGTTCATAGTTGTTGATAACGTCATCATTATCATGCCGTTATTAAGGTTTGTTATTATGTAACCAATGAAGAATCAGTATACATTCACCAATAAACACGATGACACCAATGGCAATGGTATATATTGTGGTTTATGCGGAGGTGTATGCATATGTATGTGTGTGTGTGGACATAAAACATAAACACACACACACACACACCTACATACATTGATGACGATAACGGTATAATTAAATCATTCAAATGAAAGAAAAAAAAACGGGATTAAATCATCATGTTGTTGATGATGGTAGATGGTTTTTATTTTCTTCGTTCAAAAATTCTAGTCACATCCATTCTGCTACAGACGATGAAACAAATTTTAAAAAAATTGTAAAAAAAATTTTATTTTTACCCGATTTTTTTTTTTGATATCATTGCTGATTATGTCATATTATTATAACAATTAACGGCTACCAAAAAAAAAAAATTCTTTTCTATCGTTTTGACGCCTATTCGGTTATTCGGTAATAATTTTAGCACCAAAAAACAACAATAACAACAACAAAATATTCGCCCACCCATTTGTATGGTTATTAAAATGAATTTTTTTTTCTCTACTTCAGTCTTTTCTACTTTAATTTGTTTTTTGTTTCTAATTATTCTTCTTCTTCTTCTTCATTTTTTTACTTGTCATTGGAACACATCCATCAATTAACAACGACAATGACGTTGTTCCTGTTTGTTTTGAACATTGAACTTTTGTCATAGAAAGTATTAGAATTCGTTTAATTTTATTTTCAGAATTTCATGTTCAACATCATCGTCATCGTCATTTCTTGTATCCAATGGTTAAAAATAGAATATTCTATATGGGCGTTGAATGAATAGTATTACGCATCAATATGCATCCATAACTTAGACACTCAGAACTTGAAATTTATCCTCATTTTCATCATCATCATCATCGTCTTGAGTTGCAATTTTGTTTTGTTTTTTTTTATTTCTTCAGTAGAAAAAAAATTCATTTGATAATCAACGAGAACATTTTATAAAACGAAATATAAAACGCATTCTGTTCATGTGGCAAATGTCATCATCATTATAACCATCATCGATTTTGGAATTGAATTCTCTTCCTCTCTCTCGCTCTTTCTGTGTGTTTGTGTTCTTAGTTTGTGTTTAAACTTCAATTTAAACGAAAAAAGAAAAGTTTCAGAAATTTATTTTTTTCTCGAAATTTTCTCTGTTTTTATCATGAATGACATCGACATGATACCGATGTTGATAATGTGATTGACACACGTGTTTATTTTGTGTTTGCCTGTGTGTCTGTGTCTGCGTGTATGTAATAGTTATGTAAATGAGTGTGGGTGTGAGTGTTTTTGTTTTTGTTTTACCGGAAAATAACGTTTTTTTTTACAACACATATTGACACAGAAATAAACAAAAAAAAAAACATAACGAAACAACTAAGACGACTAGCAGACAAACGGAAGAAGAAGAAAAAAAAAGAATACAAGAAAAAAAAAGGAAAAAAAATTGAAAATTATTGCGAAATTATGGTAAAATTAAGTTCATGGTTTTCCATCATACGTTGGGCATTAATATTGACATTATTATTCATCATCATAATGGCTATAACACCATTATTGTTTCCGAAATATTTCGATAAAGATATGTTGGCCAATGATAATTATCGTATACATTGTACAATAACCATTTTATTGGCAATCATTGGCCTATTTACAATTTGTTGTTATTATTTTTATTTAACATTAATATTTGCCACATTAAGTATATTATATTTGATTGGTGAAATAGCAATGAATATGGGTAATATTGGTACATATCTAACATGGATCGGTGTCATTATTTGTTCATATACATATTGTGCTGTAATGCGTCGTTTACGTAATGATGCATTATATGGCCCATAATATATGATGATGATATGATATACTTTATTGTTTTGTTTTGTAATTTTCGCTGTTATTTTTTTTTATTTGTTAAAAACGATCATTATGAAGTTGATGATGATGATGAAAAATTAATTGATTGCCCATTAATAAACAAACAAACAAAACAAAACAAAACTAAAATTAATAATTTTGTCAAATCATAAAACATACACACACACACACAAAACGACCAACATTATCATGATAGTATCGTTTTAATGAATTTTTTCTTCATCATTTCATCATTTTATTTTGTCATTTCATTTTGTTTCAATTTTTTGTTTTTTTTTTCATGTGAATATTATGATTCTTTAATTTTCAATAAATAAATAAATTTTTGATTGAAAATTTTTTTCTTTTTTTCTTTCATTTCGAGAATGTTGAATAAATTCATCGATCTATGGATGTTTGGCAGAAAAAAAATCAGCAGCAGCAGCAGCAGGCGATCCTAGTGGCTAAAAATAATTTTCATTTTTATTTTCAAAAAATTATGTTTCACTGATTGTTTGTTTATATTGAATTTTTTTATTTATAAAAATTTTCTACTGGTAAAATGAACTCAATTAATTCCAGTTTCAATGATGTGCAGTAATCATTTAATAATAATAACAACAATAAACAGTCATCATTATGATTTTTTTGTTTTGTTTTTGTCCAATGAACAAAAAAATGGGAAACATTCATGTTGTCGGACCGAATGAAGCATTAATTGTGACTGGTGGTGGTTTTGGTTGTTGTCATTCTACACGTATTCGTATGATAATCGGTTCTTGGATTTGGGTGTGGTGGTCGATCAATAATGTTCAATTATTATCATTGGAAATATTTACTATGAAACCGAAATGTGAAAATGTTCAAACCGCCAATGGTGTTCCGTTATGTGTGACAGCTGTTGCACAATGTCGTATTACCAAACATTTGGATCGGTTACGATTGGCAGCCGAACAATTTCTTGGTATGACAATTAGTCAAATTCGTGCCATTTTATTGAAAACATTAGAAGGTCATCTTCGTGCTATTTTGTGTTGGTTCAGTAAAAATCATTTAGATTTGTTGACTATTTATTAATTGTTTGTCGATTTTTTATCCCCAGGTACATTATCGGTAGAAGAAATCTATGGTGATCGAAATAAATTTGCCCATTTAGTTCGTGAAGTAGCAGCCAAAGATGTGATCAATATGGGCATCGAGATTGTTAGTTTTACCATCAAAGATATTTATGATAAAGTTGAATATCTTGATTCATTAGGACGAACACGAATGGCACAAGTAAAACAAGATGCACAAATGGGTGTTGTCGAATCCGAACGAGATATTGGAATTGTTGAAGCCAAATGTGAACAACAATCAATGGATAAAATGTATATATCGAAACAGAAAATAGAGGCAGCTAAACAGCAATATGAAATGAAAAAATCAGAATATGATCGCGAAGTGAATGGACAACAAGCGGAAACTAAATTATCATATGAATTACAATGGGCAAAAATTCAACAATCTCTGAAGCAAGAAGAGAAAAAAATCCAATTGATTGAAAAACATAAATTAATTCAATATGAACAATTAGAAATTGAATTAAGAAATAAACAATTAGAATCAGAAGTACGATTACCTGCCGATACTGAATCATATCGAATTCTAATTGAAAGTGATGGCAAAAAAAATGTCCAATTAATGATTGCCAAAGCAGAGGCGGAAAAAATCAGACAAATTGGAATGGCCGAGGTAAGTTGGTTTTGGTTGATTGATACCATTCATTCATTAATAATCGATAATCAATAATCAAAAATTGGAACCATTTTCATATTTATTGAAATAGGTCAATAGGAATCGAAAAATAGGCATGGCTGAAGCTCAAGCAATGGCTATTCGTGCCAATATATTATCCAATTACAATGATGCTGCTATTTTATCAATGATAATGTCTACAATGCCTGAATTAGCTAAAGAAATTTGTTTACCATTGTCGCGTATTACGGAAATAATCATCACATCATCATCATCATCATCATCGCCAATATCAGAAACGAATGGAACAAAATATATTTGCAATTTAATTGAAACAATTTTAGCACGATTATTGCCAAAATGTTAACCATGTGTCTATGGCAAAAAAAAAATGGTGATGATAACGTCATGGTATCATCACATTGTCGATAGGATCATCATCAATATAAAAATTTAAAGAAAGAGTAAAAAAAAACTGACGGTGATCACCGACAGATGGAGGTCGAAACAAAGTATTCAACAAGAAAAAAAAAATTCGAATTTTCAATTGAAAATTGAAATTTGAGAAATTGACAACACCAATTATCCTGGTAAAGATATATAGATGGATCACGAATTTTGTTTTATTTTTTTTTCACTGAATCAGTAATAAATAATATAATGAAAAACAAAACAAAAAAAATTTCGCTTCATGATGAAATTATAATTTTATAAATGCCGGGATAATCATTTTGGTTTTTTTTTTTGATCTAGATCACAAAACTAAACCAAAAAAAAAAAATTTTTCTTTTCCATCCATAATCCACGATAATACAATACCGGATTGTCGAATAGACACAAGTGAAACAATCGAAACGAAAGAAAAAAAAACAGGTGAGCCTCTATAGAAGAAGAAAAAAAAACAAGTTTGAAATGAAAATGAAAATGTAGACAAAACACACACACACATACATACATACCAAACGACGCCAACATGTATCGCCAGCGAATGAAAAAAAAATAAAGTGAAAGAATTATGTGATCTATGAAAATTAAAATTTCTTGCTCACCACCATAATGATGATGATGGTGATGATGATATTATATGACCAAACGACGATGATATTCGAGTAAATTGTTGTTGTTGTAGTTGTTGTTGTTGAACATCATTCTTCCGGATCATAATCCGTTTTGTTATGTTGTTTAATCATAATAATAATCGGAAGATCGGGAGATCGACATCATTTCGGAAACAAACAAACAAACAAATAAACATCACTATGTAATATATATTAAAATGGCCAAGAAAGAATGATAATAAAATAATTTTGTTTTTTTTGTTGTTGTTGTTGTTTGTCAGAAAAATCATCACCATCATCGTCATCATCATCATCACGAGACACAACAATATTTTTGACCATCGACAATGGCCAAACAAACAACGTTAACATATAAACAAAGATATTGTGATGATTACCGCTCCCAGTGAGAATGAGAAATCCCCTAATCCGTTTTTCTTTTATATTCCGTTGTTGTTGTTGTCGTCGTCATCTGTTATTCATATGGATGAACTTTTTATTTATCAAAATGATCATCATTTTGGTCAATAAAAAAAATCGAGGTTTTTTTCCCTCACCAAAAACGTTTCGTTATCGTTTCCTTGAAATGATGGTTTTTTTTCTTGTCTATAAGGATAGATCACATTTGATGGCGATTGTTGACATGGATCAATTCCAGCAGCAAAAGGAGTATCGACTTTTCTACTATCATCAGCCATATTAAACATCTTCAGTTTTCAATTGAGATAATCGTATTGATTGAAAAAGATTGTTTTCAATAAACGATCTCTAGTATATTCAATACCAAGATATTTACAAGAATTGACCACAAGTTGTATGTTTAATTCAGAACAAAACTCAACGTAAATACGCGGTGATCGAAAGAGTTCATTTGAACTGCAACACAGATTATTTTCATCGCACATTGTTGCTGTAATTTCACAGATTAATAAATCTTCAATCATATGGTTGATCATCAGGAATGATTTTTTCATCAAGTGCTGATTTCCAATTCGAATAAATTTTGATTGAAACACAAATATTTTGATGAAATTTGTTCACCGTCATAGTAATATTCTTTCCATTCAAAGAGAATTTCGTGCGTTGAGATTAACGGCAATTCATTTAGAGAATGACAATAGAATGACAAGAATAGAGATTACCAGTCTCCACGTTACTTTTTTTTATGTGTAGTACTTTTTTTCTCTTGGGAGATTTCATTTTGTATTTCGTTATTATTGTTGTTGTTGTTATTGATTTCCATTTTCATCATTGTCTCCAGTTTTGGTGATTCTCAGTATAGACATCATTGTTATCGACATATCGATATTCATCAATTATCAATTGAACAGAACATAAATAGTATGTTTCAATGTATATACAGATGTTTCTTGAATAGTCATTTATGATGATGAATGATTTAAATATAAAATCAAAAAAAATAAAATGAAAATTGATATGATTACTTGATTGTCAACAATTTTTTCTGTGTCCAAAAAGAAAGAAAAAGAAAATGAAAACATTTTTTTTTCAATATTTACGAATTAAAATACTACCTTAGACATAAAAAAAAATCATTCGATCGAAAATTGACAAATTATACACACACATATATAAACACACAAATTGACCAGATAAGTATAAGTAGCCACAATCATTGTTATTAAGTCTTGCTTTTTTCGAATCAAAAAAAAATAATGAAATGAAATTGAATGAAATTACATCAAATCAAATCAAATAAATGATAATAACACATAGATTTATCGATTTGAAAATTTTATTGAATGAATTGATAATTTTGTATAGTGTGTGTATAGTGTGTGTGTAAATTGGCCCGAACAAGGAAAAAATAACCTATTCATTCATTCAAAATTTTGTGACTATAAAATTTTTTTTTTTTTTTGACCACTGAGCATAACATTCGATCAAACGAAATCCGAATAAATCATTGTGGTTATCCAGTTTTGTATCCATGTGCAGCAATAATTTACAAGCACGATTCATCCATGACATTTGAATATTGAAAAAGAAAATGAAAATAAAGATCTTTACCAGCAAAAAAAAAAGATGTTATCATCGATGATCGAACGTCATTTATGAATTAATCAAACATTCATAAAAATGATGATGAGTGATATATTCAAATTGGAAACATTTATATCATCAAACAATCATCATAAGATTTAATTTGTCGATAACAAAAATTATGTGGAAAATAGATAATATCCCCATATATCATTGATTGTTGTTGTTGTTGTTGTTGTTCGTTGTCTAAATGTGTGATGATGATTAATAATCAAGGAACATGAATTTTGTTTTGTTTTGTTTTTGATGATGATAATCATATATTTCCTATGGATTAAACAATTATAACCATCATCATCATCATCATAACAATAATGATTACAAAATAATGATGATGATGGAACAACGCGTGCCATTTTTGTTAATAAATGTTTCATGTTCATTGATAATTGTTCTGAATAAATGTTTTTTTCATGCAATATTGTATACAAAAAAACATCAAATAAACAATTTGATGAGTTAATGAGTATTTCAAAGATGATGTTACTGATCTGTCGTTCATTCATTCATTCATGATGATGATGATGCGGATGTATACTATTGTTTTTTTTTTCATTTGTTTTTCATTAATTTTCATCATCATCATCATCGTTATCGTTATTATCACCATAATCATAATCATCACCATCAATGGTTAATCATCATGTATAAATTCAAATATTTCAATTCCGTTTCCGTTTTTTTTTGTAATTTTATTAATTATTCAATTGAAAAGAGTAAAAAAAAAATTATTGAAACATTTAAAAATGTACAGATGTGTTTGTGTATGTAACAATTTAAGATTGTGTCAAAGAAAAAGATTTCAATCTTTTCTTGTGGTTATTTGTTTTGTCGCAATTTATTTGGGCGAATTTTTTTTTCTTTCCAACCTGAAAAGCAATTCAACAAACAATGTCTTTAGATGGATATCGTACAATGAAAAATGGGCATCACCAACAATAACAACAACAACAACGACAATCGATCATCATGGAAATGATTATTCCTTGGATTGTTGTCGTTGTTGTTGTTGTTGTTGTTGCTGGTGGTGGTGGCGGTGGTTAAATATTCACCCAATTTTCACCCAATTGTTTCACTTAACTGACAATATGGATTGTAGAAATAATTTTTGGCAACATTCGATCAAAGATAACGATGGATGAACAAAAACAAATAAAACAAATATATATGGATATATACTCTACTCTAGTTATCAACAAAAAAAAAAAAAAAAAAATCTAAACGCCCTGCTAAACAAAACAAAACAAAAAGCAATTTAGTTTCATCAATGAATTCGACGAATTTTGTATTTTATTTTTTTTTCTTATGAAATTTTTTTCTCGTATACCAAAAAAAAAAAAAAAAAAAACACAATTGATGTGATCACATATCGAAATTGTCGTTTGTTTTTCATCTATTTTTTTTCTTCTTCTTGACTGAATTGTTTTCCATTTACCATGGAAGCAATTTTCCTTCACAACAAGTGTGTGTGTGTGCAATTGCTTTTTTGGTTTCATTTTTTTCTAGGTTAATTTTACCATTTACGTTGTTTTTTTTCCAGTTTGTCTTTCACATCATAAATGTGGAATTTTTTTTTTGTTATTTTAAGGTTGAAAAAAAATCGTAAAATTTTTGACCAAAAAATTTTTTTTTTTTTGATCATTTTATGATCATTTGATGATGATGATGATGTTTTTTTTTTTTTTTTTGATTAATTTGTTCAAAATGCACACACACACACACAATTGATGTGAATTGTTTTTTTTTGTTTGTTTGTTTATGATGTGAATCAGTTGCAAACAAGCACCGCGGTAACGAAAAACAAAAAAAACCGGACAGCGCAATTTTTTTTTCATTGTTTCGTTCTGATTATATTTTTTTTTACAATCAAAAATTTTCTTTTTCTTTTCTTTTTTTTTCAATGTTATTTTTTTCTATTGATCCGGTTATTCTCCAAAAAAAAAAATGTTGCCCACGCTAGATATATTTGTTGTTCATCACTCATCGTCATCATCGACGATTTTTTTTCTGATCGATAAAATTCATGGTGCTATAAATTCATGTGTTGTACATGTAGTGATTGAAATGTGAAACAAATTTTTTTTTTTTTTTGATTTGATTTACAAATCAATAAATGTGTGTGTGAAATGAAATCAAAAAGATTATCACGATCCATCAAATGTTGATGACAGACAGAGAGAGAGAGAGAGAGAGAGAGTTTATTTCAAGTAAATCGTTTATTTTTTTTTTTGCTGTTCGGGATCGTTCAGGAATTTGGATTGCAACAGAAAAAAAATGAGAGAGAAAAATATTTTGAATACCAAAAAAAAAACAATGGAAAGTCTTCTATGGTGATGATGATTTAAAGATGACCAAAAGGGAAAAATTTTTTTTGTTTTGTTTTTTTGCCAATTTTTTGATCCAACAAACAAACAAACAAACGAAAAGACAAAATATTCAATTTTGTAGGTAGTTCAAAAATTTTTTTTTTTTTTTTGCTCAAAATTTCCAAAATACATCATTTACATGCGTTTGTGTGTGTATGTGTTTGATAATGTCAATTTCTTATGCAACGACAATCAAATCGAATCATTCAAAGTCATCATCATCATCATCATCATCATCATCGATCTTTTGTCTTGTGAGAATGAAAACCAGTGGAGGAGCAAAAAAAAAAGTGGAAAGGGGGTGAAAACAAATTTTTTTTCTTCTACTTTTGATTTATAAATATAAAAAAATGAAAATGAAAAATTTTTTTACAATGAGATTGATTCACATACACACACACACACACACACAGAGGCTATTGAACACAGCAGGCAATATCCTAAAAAACATTTGAATTCATCAACTGACCAATATGGATCAAATTTTTTTTTTGTTTTTTTTTTTGATGAACACAATGGTAACGATAACATCAATAATAACAACAACAACAACAACAACAACAACAATGACAAAAAAAATACACACTACAAGGGGCGTGGATGAATATTGTCAGAGAAAGAGAAAAAAAGGGGTGGAGAAAGATTGAATTTGTTTGTAACACATGTGTCCGATATTTATGGTCCAATATTTAAGATGAATGAATGAACCAAAAAATTTTTTTTTGTTTCATTTTTTCATCTAATTTCATTGGACAATGCAAAAAAAAATTAAAAATAGCATCATCTTTGTTGTTGTTGTTGTCGTTGTTGTTGTTGTTGTTGTCGTTGTTGTTGTTGTTGTTGCATATTTACAATTTATATGTGGTCATTTTTATATTTGGATTGAAGAATGTTGTTGTGTTGGTGGTGGCTATATGTTTGCAAACATAGGCGTAGTAGTATACTATAGTGACAAACTTGTTTTATTTTGTTTTGTTTTCATCAATCGATTTGTTTTTTTTCTCCATTATTGATGAACATGAAAATCGATTACTATTGATTGTTATCATACACATACACACATGAAAATGATTTTTTTTTTGTTTGTTTCATGATATTCGATATTCGATATTGATCGTGATGAAAATTTTTTTTTTGTTTTTTTGTTTTTGTTATCGATCAATCAATCAATCATATATTGATGATTAAATCAATGATGAATACAAAACAAAAGAGAAAAAAAATGAAATTTATTCATTCATTTATTAATTCATTTCCGCTTGTTTGTCCACAAGTATTTTGGAATGAAAAAAATTTTTGTTTTTCTTTCATTTTAATTGAATTTTTTTTTAATTTTTCATTTTAATTATTCAACTCATCATGTGTGTGTGTGTGTGTTGACAATCATTTATCATCGATTCAAGTCGTAAAAAAATGCAATAAAAAAAACAAAACAAAAAAAAATTCATTCATCACATAAATAATCAACGAAATTGGTCATTTTAGTGTGGGTGTGTGTGTGTGAGTGTGTGGGTGTTTTGTTTCAAATTTTTTTTCCTGGATAATTGAATAATTTTCTCCATCCAATAATGCTCTATGTGTTGTTGATGATGATTATTTTTGGTTTTTTTTCGCTTTCGCTTACCAATAATGATGATTGTATGATTGTCCATTTATTTGATCAAATTGTATTGCAAAATTTATTTGTGGCCAACCGGGGTTTTCGGGAAAAAAAAAGTTTTAAAATTAAAACACGTTTGCCAATAGACATTTGACGTTTGTGTTAGTTGACATTTCAAATAAAATTCACCATAATGAATGAATACAATTGATGAGGACAAAAATCACTGCATTTTAATTGCTTCCACCCACATCGGGACCCGCCTCGGGTATGATAATGATTATGATGACCGAAAATGGATTGATGCTAAATGATGATGTTCAGGTTTGGTTTGTTTATATTTATTCATTTTTGTTTTTTTTTATTTTTATTTTGAAAATGGATTTTTTTCCCCAACAAAAAAATTCATCATCATTCTATTGTTGAGCGAATTTTTTTTTCTGTTTTGTTTTGTTTTCTGTCCCCATGATAGAAATCTTTTTTCCATCAATCCAGAATCATTTAGGTTTCGGACATTTTTCTTCTTTTGATCTTACATATGATATTCAAGGGTCATCATCATTATCATCATCATCGGATGAACAATAATCATGTTTTTTTTTCTTAATTTTGATCATAATCTTCAATTTTTGGTAAGTGTAATCCATTTTGTTCATCATCATCAACATCAACATTTTTTTTTACACTACTGGCATGAGAAAATGAATGTAAAAAAAAACAAATGACCACCACCACAAAAAAAAATTCAAAACATACACACACACACACACACAGACACAATCTTGAAATTATAAATGGCCATAAAGAAATAAAAAAAAAAATCTGCATATCACACCTGTTGTTGTTCATTGAATGGATCGGTGGATGTTACCACACCACCAGATTCATACATTGTGATTACATGTTGATGATGATGATGATAATTTCCATTTCAATCATTCATCTTGAATTTTTTTTTCTGACCATCTCTTTGCCTTCATCCATCAATTATATATCATGTATCACTATATATCATTTTTGAGTGATATACATGTAGTTGGAATGTCTCTAAAAATGAAACAAAAGAAAAATCTTGTCAAAAAAAAAAAATGGTCAGACACCAAAATAACCAAAAAAAAAAAAAAAAAAACAATGTCTAGTCTAGATTCTAGACACAAACAAAAAAAAAAAAACATCAACCGGGTATTTATTTTTTTTATCCATGTAAAAAATGGTTTCCATTTTTTTCTGGTAGCTTCTAAAAATCTGAAATTTAATAAACAAAAATCTTTCTTTGTTTTCGTATGTTTCCACCACAGGAAAACTAATTTTTATTCAACCGAATTCAATCTGATTTGTCGTACAAATTATCAATTTTGCTGTTGTTTCACATATGGAATGTAACAAAAAAAAAAAAAAAAATCCAATCCGGACAACCAACAAACATTTGAACGGTTATTAGTTGTTGTTGTTGTTGTTGTTGGCTGTTTTGTTCTCATCATTTTTATTATAATAATCGCCATCATCATCATTATAATCATAATGTCTATGAGAATAACAACAACAACAACAACAGCAACATTTTATAATTTCATTTCAAGTTAATTCAACATATAAAGACACATGGAAAGATTTCTGTTGTTTTTTTTTCCACTCATTTGGATGATCCACCTATTTTACATGGATATTGTTGGATACACACACACACACACACAAATAAACACTCTCACTATCATTTTTTTTTTGTTCATCTGGTCAATCCTAACATCTTTTTCTTTCTTTTTTTCTCTCTTTTTTCATCCACTGAATAGCATCATCCACAGCCGTAGCAATTGAGTTAATTGTTAAAATGGCGCCCAACCAACCAAAAAAAAAAAACCATAGAAAAACAACAACAACATGATTAATTCAAGTAAACTCTTTAGATTTATATATAAAATGGACATTCACACACACAAACACAACACACAAAAACAACAATATGAATAAATACCATACCATATGTATAATAAAAATGGACATGGACACATTACAATAGCACATCATGTGAACAATCATTCAAATATTTAGAAGAGAAATTTTCATGAAAAAAATAGTTTAATCATCCAAAAAAAAAAACATCACTTGTTACAACCCGAATACACATATAACCGAAGAAAATAAAAAGAAGAAGTTTACATAATAACCGTTTGTCTATTTCTATTGGCAGTATTATTTGGCGGGTTTTATATCATCATCATCATCATCACTCTCAATTTTCATTCTACAATGAAAATAAATTATCAATGAACAATTTATCTTTGGACAATTCCCGTTGTAGATATATAATAACCAGGTAAACGAGAGCCAGGTTAGAGAGAAAGAGAGAGAGAGAATCTTGGCTCTTCTTCGCAAATTAAAAAAAAAAAAAATTTTCTTCTTCATCATTCTCAAATAACAATCATATATGGGTATTTAAACGAAAGTCAAATAATTTTCAGTAGATTTTTCATCATTTCATTTGTTTCGTTCCTGTGTGTGTGTGTGTGTGTGTGTGTGTATGTGTTGATTGTGTGTTCTGTGTCCATGTCACCATCAACAACAACAACAACAACCAAAAGTGTCCGTTGACATCATGTCAACGGTATTGGTGATTTTTTTATTGAAATAAAAACCCCAGTTAATATCAACAACATACCGATATTTTTTTTTTTTTTGAAGAAAAAAATTTCTTTCATTTTTTTTTTTTTTTGTTGTTCAATTCAGTGTTTGTGTTTGTGCCATTCTCTTTTGAATTTAATCAACAACAAAAAGCTATAAAAAAAAATCGAAAAAATGTTGGCCAATAATAATAGGATTCATAATAGTAGCCGTAAAGCTGCAATTTTTTTGATCACAATATTCATCATACAATTATTATTACAACATCAAGTACAACAAACATATGCAATGAAAAAAATGATCATGAAAATGTTGAGTAAAGATAAAATGAAAACATTAATGTTAATGTATGCATTGGCTAAGAAAAAAATGAAACCAAAATTCGGTATATTGCCAATACCGATTCCAATTCCATTTGAGTGAGTATTTTTTTTTTGTTTCATTTTTATTTTTTTGAATTGTGTTAAAAAATAATTTATTTACATAATAAAAAAAAACTAAACAATCATCATCATAATTAATATTCATGAACAATAAAATAGATTCAAAATCCGTGAAGAATATGATTATCCTAAATATGAATATGGTTATCCATCATATCCAACATCTGATTATAGCTATGGGGGTTCGTATCAAGGTAGCAATGATGCCTACGACATTGATGATTATGGTGGTGGCGATGATTCTTATGGAATGCATGGTTTAGATTACAGCGCTGCCGGTAGTGGTGGTGGTGGTGGATATACTGATTCTGAATACATGACCGGCAGTATTAGTTCAAAACCAGTTACATCAAGCGGATACGTCACTGGCCAGCTTAACAAAGTCACTTTTGATGATAATTATGGCGGCGGTGGTGGAGATAATTATGGAAGCGGTGGATCTGGTGGTGGCGGATACAGCAGCAGTGGAAGTACAGCATACGGAATGCCTTACAGTGGTGATAACGGTAGTGGTGGTGGTGGATATATAGATTCAGGGGGTTATAATGGTGATTCTGGGGGCGGTGGTAATGGTGGTGGTGGTGGTGGAAATAATTATGATATGAGTAGTGGCGAAGATTATTCAAACGGTGGAAATTATGGAGGTGGTGGTAGTAGTGGTGTAGGAGGAGGATATATGAACGATTATGCTGCATCCGCCGGTACAAATGAATATTTCACAACAGGATCAAATCATTATGCAGCTTCAGCACCATCATCATTACGATCATATCGTAATAATTACAGTGGAAACAATAATAATAATCATAATAATCCGGATTCTGGTCCAAGAGCCATATTTGTCACAATTGGATCAGATAGTTCACAACAACCTTCCTCAGCATCATCATCATCGACAGCACATCAACATGATCATCATTATCATCATTCTTCAAGTATTAATCATGATCGTTATACAACAACACCATATCGAGAATCAAATAATTTTGAAACCAATTAGTTCTTCAAGAAATCAATATCCAAGCTCAACATCATCATCATCATCACCATCATCATTTAAAACAAATGAATATAGCATTGATAATTCTCTGCCATCATCTTCTCCACATCATCATCATCATCATCATAATGATTATCCATCTCATAATCATTATCATATGAATCATAATCATAATCATCAGCCAGAACAATCACATTATCAATCGGAATCATTTGGTAAAAATTATATATCATCAAATGAAATGAAATCAATGAATTATGATTATGGTCATCAACCTTCATCACATACTCATCATCATCATATGAATCATTATGATAATAATCTTGACCGCCATTATCATCCTCATCATCATCATTATGTACATGATGATATCTATAATAATGGAAATGGAAATAATTTCGGTATCGGCCAGCAGCAGTAGTAGTAGTAGTAGTAGTAATTCTGATGGTATCATTGAAATGAATAAACCATTATTGCAAAATTCTTATGCTGAATCTCATCATCAATCATATTCATCACCATCATTATCATCATCATCATCATATCATCAGGAAAGCGATTATTCACCAACATCATCATCAACATCATATATTGATGATCCATATGTATCATCAGCAACATCAAATCAGAATAGTGCCACTAAAGTTGATGATAATAATCGTAATAATGGTAATACAGAATTTAGGATAGCTATTATTGCTGCAACTGATAGTGATGATAAATTAACATCAGAATCATCGAAAATTAAAGCCATTATTGAACCATTAATTCCATCGGCATCATCAACATCTATAAAAACAAAAACATTAAAATCATCATCATCATCATCATCAATATCGTTACCATCATCAATAGCAAGAGCATTAGTCAATCATCAACATCAAAACAATAATAATTTACATCATCATCTTCATAGTAAAACATCAACGATACCAATTGGATCGATAACAATAACACCATCCAAGCCATTAACTATTGAAGATCGTTCATTATCGTCAACTTCCGGTAGTGATGTAAAATCAAAATCATTGACATTAATATAGTGATATATAATATATATAAACAAACAAACAAATTAGCCATTAACACCGGTAACGTAATAAACAGCATATATATATATATTATATTCATTCATTCATCCTTATTTTAATTTGTTTTTCGTTATTTTTTTTTGTTTCACTTTCAATTTTTCTTTCAATTTGGGTGTTGCTGTCTTGTTGTTGGATTCATTTCATTTCATCATTCGTTTGATCTACATTTCAATATAAACATACGCACATAAAAAAATACATTGATTTTACATAGTTATTTTTAACAAATATTCATTCATTCATTCGTTCATTCATTACTCCAAAAAAAACGATACATTCACAAATGACATGATTCTACACACACACACACACATACACACACATATTCGATGATTGATCATCATCATTCTATTCAATGTTTTCTTCTTTTCATTTCATTTCATATATATTTTTTCATTGTTTAATTGTTTAAATATTACAATCCTGATCTATATTTATGTGAATACTTCTTTCTTTTTTTTTTGTTGTTGTTGTCTCACCGCTAACACCGCCATCACCTCCACCATCATAACCAACACCAATACTACCATTATTATTATTATATAACTTACCTTTTTTTCCGGATTTCAATTTTTTGTTCTTTTGTCATTTTTTTTTCTTTTTACTTTATCGTCATTCAACACTGGACAAAATCATCATTACTCATTGAATTTTGAAATAGATTCGCATTTTTTTTCTCTTTCGTTCATCAACATCATCTAATCATATATCTAATCATTGAAAAAAAAAATAAAAAATAAAAAAATCCACAATATATACTCATCATCATCATCATTATTATCAATGCTTAATTGTTTTGTTGGTTATTATCAACTTTTCAGGTTTTTTTTCACACAAACAAACACACACACACAGTGAGAGAGAGAGAAACACACAGCATCACTGTTCTGAATTTTGTCCATTTCCGTTTTTCATTCACTCTTTTTCGCTCTCCAAAGATCATCAATCCATTTTTTTTTCTGGAAACAAAGCTTTACCAATAAATTATTCATCCAGTTACAAATAAAGACACATGAACTGTATAACATAAATACGAAAAACGATTGCAAATTTTTTTTTTATATATTTGGTGTTGATCAATTGATTGATTGAATGAAATGAATACCATCGATCTTTATCAAATTTCATCAATCGATTTGTCTTTTTTCTTTCTCATCATGTTCACATGTAATCATAATTGAATATTTTTTTTTTTGCCAAAATTCAAATTTGTTTGTTTGTTTTTTTTATGTTCCAACCATTCATAATATTGGACAGATTTGCTCATCCATTTATCATAAAATCGTTTCCGTTTATTTTTATTATTATTATTGTTTCACGTACACACACACGCCCACTTATACAGTTTTCCTACTTTTCCTACCTTTGTTAATTTATTATTCTTTTTCTCACAAATCGGCTACATTTTAATTGATTTATTGATTGAGTTTTTTTTTGACTATGTAAAGTATTTTTTTTCAATTTATTTGCAAAAAAAAAAGAAATAAATCAATTTTAATTGAATTTTGTTTTTGATCATTTTTTTTATTTTCGCGCCAAATAATAATTTTTATTTTCGCGCTTTTTCGGTTTTTAAAAAAAATAGATCTGACGGTGGCGGCGCTGCAAATCGTAATTTAAATTTAGAATAATCACTTGTTGCATATCCACCGCTGTTCATGTGTGACATTTATGTCCATTTTTTTACGGACTTTTGATGATCATCAATTTTGAATGAGTAAGAAAAAAAAAGAAAAAAGAAAGAAAGAAATTGTCATAATTGGTCACTATAACAATTTGACAAACATCATAATGATGATGATAGCTGACCACTGAACAAAGAAAAAGAATTGAATTCAAATTTAAAATTTAGAAAAAATGCGAATGTTTAAACTTAACAACAATTGACAATAATAACAACAACAACAGCAACAACAACAACGATAATAGACCAAAAAAAAAAAAAAAAAATCAACTGAATGGTCATTGTTGTTGTGGTCATTTTCTTTTGGTGGTTTATATAAACAGTAACCATAACTGGCATTACAGGTATTTTTTATTTATTTCTATATCATCAGTAGTGATACATTTACGTGAAATGAAATGAAAAATAGTTTCAAAAAAAAATCAAGCACAAATGATAATAAGATGTTATTATTTTCCGCTTTAATATCTATGATGATGATGATACTTCATGCTTGCACACACACACACACACAATGCTTGAATTGCAAAAAAAATTTACCAACATTGTGAATTTTTGACAACAAAAACGAGAAAACACACACACACACACAAACAGCCATTTTATTCAGCTGTGGGAGTAAAATAGATCCATGGATATCGAACAACAATTGAATATTGAATCTTATTCAATTGCCATTTACTGGTGTTTTTTTTTTTTTTTTTTTGATTTGTGTAATCAACAAACAAATCGAAAGTGTAAATAGCACATTTCATTCCATATTTTTTTTCCATCATCATCATCATCATCATCATATAATTGATTATCGTCATTATTTATTGATGCTTGAAGCATCATCCATTTGATGATGGACTAATTATATTACATTTATTTCATTCTTGTTTTTTTTCTTCACTATATATATAAAAAAAGATGATGATTATGACTGATTATGACCATAAATGATGCTTATGATGATGATGATGAAAGTTTCAGAAAAATAAATCAGGATATTGTTCGGTTTATAAATTACAAAATAGGAAAAAAAAGGTGCGTTTACCATGAATGTTTCGTTTGTGTGTGTGTGTGTGTGTATGTTTGTGTGTCCAAAATATCGTTAATCGAGTAAATGTTTCATTCATTCATTCTTATATTTAGTTTACTCATTATGGATCATCATGATAATTCATTCATTCAATAATGAGATTTTTTTTTTTGGATTGAAAATGGAATTTGTTGGGAAAACAAATCGAATCAAAGTTTAAATAAGGTAAAAATACAATCAAATCCAATCCAATCCAATGAATGAATGAATGAACAATTCGTGTGTTGATAAAATAGAAACAATTCGAATGAATTGAAACAGGAAATGTGAAAAAAAACAACAAACCGATATTTGTATGGGATATATTATTGTTATAAATTCATTCATCTCAAATTGGAACAAAATTTAGGAAGAAGAAAAAAAAAGAAATGTTTGTCTACCTGGAAGCAGGATGTTTAAATGTCATTAATGTTGTCATTATGGATAACTCAATGCCAGTGTTTGGCAATAAATAAAAACAACAACAACAACAAATGATTAGTTGTCCATGATATATCAATTTTTTTTCTCACAAACCCGTATCGATATCAATAAACTGATTACACGAATCGATTGTAGATCTACATCATTAATTCGTGACACATCATGATTGTTTTTTTTTTTTTTTTGGCCTTTCTCGTAATACGCACAACAAACTTGGAAAATTTATTTATTACAAATAATTTTTTTTTCACTAGTAGATAATATGATATTTACGATGGGTACAATCGATCAATCATTCAATTGAAAAAAACACCTGTTTGCCTGGCTTTTTCTCTTTTTTTTTTTTTTTGGTTGGTTTGATCAATTTGACATTTGGATTATATATATGTGGCCAGCCATTGATATAATCCAAATATTCATGGTGAAATAAAAAAAAAACAATTTGATCATTTACATTTTCATACCAGCAACAACAAGAACAATAATATGGAACAATCACAATCAATATTCTATACATCGTTTATGGATGAATCGGATACAATACAATATTCGAATGATGATAAGAAACCTGTTGAATTCAAAACAAAACAAGGTAAGCATCTCTTTTTTTCATTTATCTACCGGAAATCTTTTCTATTTTTTTTGAATCATCATCATTATTATCATATCATGTTATCGGCTATCAACAACTATATATTTCATTTATGTTTTATAAAATTTTCTTTCAATTTTCATTTTTTTTTATCAAAACAAAACAAAACAAAACAAAACAGAAACAAAAATTCCAGAAGCTCAAAATTTGATAACCGAAACTGTTGATGGTACGTATCAACAACAACAACAACAACAACAGCAATTAACTACTGTTGATCTTTACCATTCTGAACATGATGAACAACAACAACAAGTTGTCAGACCCATAATAATGTCATCTTATCAACATCAAGATGTTTTAGTTGGATATGCTGCTGTTAATGTCAACGAAAATGGCAATAATGTTGTTGTTGATGATGGCGAAAATAAAATGAAAATGATCCATGAACAACAGACAATAAAAACGTCAAACTTTATAATGGATAATGGATCTTTTCATCATGATGATGATGGATCCATCATTGTCAACATCTCATCATCATCATCATCATCACAACAACCTATTATACCGTCGATGATAATACAAATATCACCGGATGATAATAATAATAATAAAAACAATAACCAAAAAATTGATATCACGGCTATTCGTAATGATGATGATGATGATGATGATGAAATTATCATCAATGAAACAGAAGACAACAACACAACAACAACAACGAATACGATGACAATGGTAACGGAACCGAATCAATTCATTGTTGTTAATGACAACTGCTACTGTAATAATAATGATCTCCAACTTATTCAATGGTAATGTTCTGATATTTTTTTTTTTATTTTAAACATCATCATTAATTCATGAGTGCAAGAAAAAGATTTCGAGGAAAAGAATGAAAAGCATTTGGCAAATTAACAAGGGAAAAATTTCAATTTTCATAACGTGAAAATGGATGAAAAACCTTTAAGTTGTCGTGGTAAATTTGTGTCATGAACGAATCAACAACAACAACAAAACCGTCATTTTTTTCAAATGAAAAAGACGAAAAAAAAAATTTGCATATAAAGCTCAACAAACTGAACGCTCCTTTTTTTTCTGTTCAGGAAATAATACACAAAAGATTTGGTCACAAACAATTAAAAAAAAAAAAAAAAAAACACACATCTACCATAGTAGATGTAGTTGGAAAACTAAAACTTGATTTTAATAAGTGAAATAAACAGCAAAAAAAAAAATTAACAGCAGGAGTGCATTGAATATGAGAAACAAAAACGAAAATGAAGATGATCCAACAACAACAACAACGACAACAGCAACAAATTTATCTGATGTGATGTTTGATGTTCAACATCAAACATCAGGAAGACGTGTACGATGCGAACTATTCATATATGCATAGACACACACACACGTGAACCATTCTTTTATCTTTCTTTACCATAATGGAGAATGTGATAAAAAAAAATTGTTTTTTTTTCCATAAGCTAATCATTATCATCAATTTTTCGTTGGTCATTTTTTTTTGTTGTTGTTTTCCGGTCTTTTTGTTGTTGTCGATGATAATGTCGCAATTAACATGTGTGTGTGTGTGTTTGTGTGTGTAAATGTCGTTTGTTTCGTTTAATTCATGATGATAATAATTCGTATGGATCGTTCATTCAAGTGAATAATTTTCACATAAAAAAAAATGAAATGAAAAAAACAACAACAACAACAACAACAACGGAAAAAATTTGGGAAAGAACAACAAAAAAAAATCCATAGACCACTCCATTTTTGATGGATGGATGAATTTTTTTTTGTTTCTTTCACTTTTTTTTGGTCCATTTTTATTTTTTTTTGTTTTCGCCTTTTTGGATCATCGTTTTTTTATGATTATTATTAGCAATTCGATTATGCGGATGATGATGATGTTAATGGCTGGCTGGCTGGCTGGCTGGCCAACATACATGTGATATATAACGAAATAACCATAATGACCATACATGTCAGGTTGAGCTTTTTGTTTTATTTTTATTATTGTTCCTGGATCAATTTGTGATGCACTAATTATCTTCATCTATATTTTTTTGTTTAATTTCAATTTTCTTATTTCTTATATTTTTTTTGTTGTTATTTATGTGTTTTATCATTTTAAAATTATTAGTCAACAACAACAACAACAACAACAACAAAATGGCCAATTCGATTGTCATCATAATACAATGTTATCATATGATAATGATGTAGTTGATTCAAATATTCAAACACTAACACCATTACCATTATCATCATCATCATCGATGATCCATGATCAAATACATCAATTTCATCCGCATCACGAATTTTATTCATCCATGAACGGTAGTAGTAGTAGTAGTAGTAGCCATCTACCGTTACCAACAACAGTATCCTACAATAATAATAATGATGATGATGCTACAAACATGATGGATACAACCGGAATTATGATGGCCAATTCAAATAATCGATATAATTACTCAAATTATAATTATTTTTATCATTACCACGATGATCATCAAGATGTACTTAATGATTATGATGATGCGGATAATGATGATGATGATGATGATCATAGCCACCATCATTATTATTATCATAATCGATGGTTAGAAAATCTTTCTTGGTTATCGAAACATGGACCTACAACAACAACATCCATGATATTACCGCCGCCACCACCACCACCATCATCATTATCATCATCGACGGTGGCGGTAATAAAATCGATGTCAACTGAACAGACAACATTGGAATCAAATAATTTTTTTCATTTGTCAAATAATAATGATGATGATGATGATGATGTTGATCACGCAAATTATCAATCCAATAGAAAATGGCCGGAAATGGTCAATAAAAATGACCATAAACCTAAATATGCATCGAATGACATTAATAATAATAATAATAATGGATCACCATCATCATTACTATTATCATCAACATTGGATCAACATGGTAGTACAAAAGAAGAACAACGAAAAAATGCCTGTCTTCGTGAACGTACCAGAATGAGAGATATGAATCGTGCATTCGATATGTTACGTGATCGATTACCATATATACAACCTAGACATTTAAATGGAAAACGTGTATCAAAAATTGAAGCCTTAAGGTAAAAAGATTTTTCATTTATTATTATTATTGAAAATTAATTACAAAAATGTAATTTTTTTCATTTTTTTTTTGTATCAGAATGACTATCAAATACATAAAACAATTACAACAAATGATTAATGAATAAAATTAGCAATATAAACAAAAGGAGAATTTTTTTTTTTAGAAATTCGTTACGAAAGAATATTATAATCAGGAATGATGATGATGATGACGATGATGATGATGTATCACAACATGGATTTCAATTTAAAATCATTGAGCATTAATAAACATTTTTCTTGTTCTTTTTTCCTTTGTGTTTGTTTATAAATCATACAAAGGTTATGAATAGCTTCATAATTATTATGATCCATTTCAAGTACTTTGGTATATGTCTATTTTGTTTTTTTTTTGTTGGGAAAAAATGAATGAATGAATGAATTTGACATTAAAATTGAGATTAATTTTTGTCAAACAATTGATGATATTGTCTTTAGCTTACCTTTTCAGTATCATCTAAACGTTCCATACGGCTATAAATATCTGCGGTCAATAATAATGCTTTTGTATAATTTGAATAATGTTCAAGTGTACGATTTAGATAGAATAATGATTGTTCATAATCTTTAAAATCATAATAAAGTAATGCAAGATTATATAGTGCACTACGAAAATCTGGTTTCAATTCAGCAGCACGTTTAAAATGATGAATAGCATCCATACGATTTGTTGGTCCACCAATATCCAACAATGTAATGGCAATATTAAATTGAAATGATTCCAATTCATTGCTACGTGAATAACTACGTAATGCATTAATGGCAAATGTTCGATATTCATTTTGATTATTGGATGGAAACTGTGGCCGTTGCAATAGTATGGCTAAATTGATGATAGCTTCACGATGTTCACGATTAATATCAATAGCAATCATTAAATCTTGGGCAATTTCATTCAATAATGATCCAAGTTTCGAACCACTAGGTTTCTGTTGTTGATGATCTAATTTCAATGATTTTGCAATAGCTAAATTATAGTGAATATCTGCTCTTTTACCATCATCAATATGACGTGCTCGTTGCAATGCTTTTTCATATGTTTCTTGTGCTTGATCAAATAATTGTTTACGAATATAAAGTTCACCAAGATTTATGTAGGCATCAACAAAATCACTTCGAATGGTCAAAACTTCTTGATAAAGATTTTCAGCTTCATGTAATCGTGTTTGATTCATACTGATTACATGTGCTAGATTTATCCAAATATTTAGATATTGTGGTACCATACGATTTTTTAATATCGATGTACGTACACGTGGTTTAATGGCCCAAAGTAAATCTTCGGCATCTTTTAATCGATTCAATCTAATCAATGATCTAGCTACATTCAATTCAGCGCCAATATCTTCATGATCTTTATCGGCTGCTAGACGAAAATATTTTATAGCTTCTGACCATTCACCACGACGTTCATAATAATGTCCAATATTATTATATAATTTTGCATTATTAGGATTGACCATTAAACCAGATTTGAATAGAGTCAGATCATTATGCCAATCAAAATTTCGTTCATAAGTACGGAATGTAAATGTGACTAGCATTAATATTGTTGAAAAATTCAATAAAAATTGAATGAATCTAGATCGTTGAAAATAATTTTGAATTCTTAACCAACCGATTGCCAATAATGTGGTGAATCCAATGCTCGGTGTATAGAGGATTCGTTCGGCAAGAACAAAACCAACTGGAAATAGTAGATTAGATGCAGGAATGAATGGAATCACAATGAGAATCAGTGAAATAAGCAGATTTGATCTTTCGATATCAATTTCGATATTAAAAAGACGTTTTGATTGTTTGCTGGTGGCTAGATAAAATGCTCGGCTAGAAAGAATTATGAAAACCAGATAGAATATAGCTGTCCAGGCATTACGTGAATCATCAAATGTTTTGACCAATGGAATGGAATTCATTGTCCAATCGGCACATAACCATCGTGGCCATAACATTAATCGTACATTTAATGGCAGAAGATAATTGTAGGTAAGTTGTCGACTGGGTGTTTCTTCAAATGAAGCTGGATTATCGAATTTAGTGAAAATGGGCAATGATGATCCGGCCAAATAGATACGAGTGCCAATCAATATTGCTGTATAGGCAATAAGTGCAATGATTTTTGCCATAGTCAAATTCAATAATGAATGCCATAATCTTGACCAGAATGGTAAATAATTTAATGATTTAAATTGAATCATCAATTTAAGACATTCAATGGCTATACAAATAGCCGGTGTTGTCATGCCTTGTTCTTTTGAATATGAAGCCAAAAGAACCGTAATGGCAAAATTAATGTATGCATTTTTAAAATAACAAAACAATGAGATCAATATGAATAATGTGGACAGTAATTCAGCTCGGCCAACAATACTGGTAACGGCTTCAGATTTGATTGGATGAATGGCAAAATATAAGGTGAATAAACAAGCTGGCCATCGATTTTGGGGACCCAACATTATTCGAAGAAATTCAAAACAAATAAATGAAACAATTATATGTAACAATACATTTGTTAAATGAAATTCATATGGATTCAATGCCGGTGACCATAAATGATTCCAACGAAATGTTAATGATGTGAATGGTCGATATGATTTATGACTATGTTCACTTCGTATGGGTGTACCCCAATAATCGACATCGAATATTCGAAACCAATCGGTTTCGTTTGTATGTACATGACGATTCTGTACGATAGCCGATGTATCATCAAATGTAAAATCACAGTCAAGTGAATTATGAAATACGATTGTTATTGTTACAGTGATCACAATATATGGATAGATGTGACCGAATAATGATGATGAGGATTTCATTCTCGTCATTTTCGCCAATATGATTCGACCATCAAAATTGTTGGCAATAAAAATCAGTCCAGAATAAACAAAAAGCGAAAATTTAGAAAAATTCAATGATTTTTTATGTTTGCGTGAAAATTTCGTTGTGTCTCAAACAATTCATAAACAACGTATTAGTGAAAAAAAAATTGGAAATTGGAACAGAATTTTATTGTGGATTTTTTTTATCGCAATTTAGATTTTGATTTCAATTGTTTTAAAAGCTGATAACGAACAATAGAATAGATGAGTAAAAGAAAATTAACAATATATGAAATGATACATATTAAACAAAAATATTGAATGATGTATATCATCAAAATGCTTAGATAAATTGTAGCCAAATTCGATAGAATTGCCAAAAATATTATTGATTTACAAACAATTATATTAGGTTTAATGGCCATGATCATTAATAGCATGAGTGTATAGAATACAAAACCAAATATTGGATTTCTAAAAGCCACCGATTCAGGTAGAATTCCGAAACCTTTACCCCATTTTGTGGTAATTACTTTCGTACAACTGATGACGGAATTCACATCACACAATGCTTGATATGATGGATCATATTCATGTTTCAATTCAACATAAAGTGCATAAGTATTCAATAAAAAACCAACAGCAATGATTACCATTAATATTCGATCAGTTCGATGTAATTTTCGTTGAAGTTCCATTGTAAACAATAAGCGGCTCGAATCAAACTATTTTTTCAATTCAATAATAAAAGAATGATTTGTTCGACAAAGTTTATGTGTTTTTATGCATAAAAATTGTAATGTATGAATGTGATAACCACCATTGATAACTCGGATTAAATGTTATATAGATCGATTAAATTGATACAGACATACAAGAAAAAATGATGTGCAACAAAACAAAAATGGATAAAAAAAAATTTTCTTCAATACGTTTTTCATAACTATTCTGGTAGATGTCGCCAAGATCGATTCTATAGAAAATTACAATGCGCATGTCACAAATTTTGCCATCATTTCAGGTTATAAATTCTCACATGCATTCAACATGCATCTTCCATATCCGAGCACGTTGTTGTTCAGTCTGGTCATGTCTTGAAAAAAATTAATTTTTTTTTTGTTTGATTCTCTTTAGTTTTTTTTTCATGTGGTAAGTTTATTGATCATCGGATGAAATTGATAATTTCTCTCGATAAATGGTCAATCGCCACGCAATGATGTCTCTATTAAACCACGACATGCATTGTGCCAAATTTTATCAAATAAAATTTGATATGACCAAAATTAAAATTACGAAGCATCTAGGAAGCAATCTGGCCGGTTTTTTTTTCATGGTCTTAGATTGTGCCATAGCTGGTGCTCACATTTCTATTATAATAATTTAATCAATTTTTTCTAATCACTAATTTTATCATTTCAGGAACCACACACCAAAACCATGTGGCTGCCATTCAATTTCCGTTTTTGAAAAAAAAGTGAGCACAAATTTTAGTACATTGTATCACGAAAAAAAAAATGTTATATATAGTGATGATTGATTCCCCTATGATTATCATAAATGATAATTCTTATGAATCGCCCCAGTCTGAGACCATTTGAAGAAGAAAAATCAAACTTGCACTATTTTTATTCAATTGTTATTCATTTTATTTTTCAATCATTATTTTTTTTTTTAATATTTAGGAATCACTGGAAACACCATCATGGTGATGTTATATTGACAATAACCGTATTCAATGACGGTAATGATGATTGATTCATTGTTAATCGATTTGGATTTGTATTTTGATGGCCATCATTCATTCCAGTAACAACGATTGGTATGATGGTTTTGGTACCATTATTATTATTATTGTTGCTCGAACTGAATAGTACATCCGCTGCTGTTGGTAGCTGAGTACTACTACTACTAATAGCTTTTGTATTCGGTGATATCCATTCAACAACAACGATTGGATTTTCATCACGCCAAGAACGAAACAATGTAATCATAAGAGATATTGTAATGATTATACAAAAAATGTAATAAAAATCATAAATAATTCCTGGTAGAATGATAAAAATTTCTATAATTGTATTTTCAATCATTGTTGCTGCCATTAAATAACTAGTTACAATAATCAACAATATTTGTAATCCATAAAAGAATATCAACATAAATATTGTTAACAATGCAAATGCACCAGGTGTACAGAAAAAATCCATAAATGGACGACGTTTTCTTATGATACGACAATGGCCACTTTTTTGAAATGATTCACGACATTCTGGACAATGTGTTTGTTGACGAACTTCAATAAAACGTGTTAAACAAGATTGATGCCAATAACAATCACAATAACGTTCGATTCTAAATCGATCATTTG